>NC_064671.1:69825722-70527722 GCF_943734685.1 Anopheles coluzzii | reverse complement strand
CCAAACTGTGGTGGCTTAATTTGATTCGATTTCTTCCGAGTGAAGTGAGGCGATCAAAATGGCAGTTTTAGGCAAATGAAAGCATAAAAGAATCTGATTCAATGAAGAAAAGAATTTTGATACTTTCATCATATATTTAACCTTCAAATATATTCGCCAAATATTTTCCAATCATCATCTCGAGTAAGCAATAAACCATCTCCACGACGAAAGTAAAAGTTATTTATATTTGTTCCAGCATTCACTGCTCGATCAACACATTCGAGTTTCGGTCTGAACCGATCACTCCCTTTTTCTCTCTTTCCAACGTCCAATCACCAATCAAATTCAGCTTCCGGGCCGTGAATCAACGCGATTGGAAATTCCACCGGCGTGCCCCGAAATCCTTCCGGGTTAGGACCACAAACCGGATGGTGTGTGTCTTCTTCTTTTTGCTCTTCTTTTGCCAATGCTTGCTCTCCCACGGCTATCCCAATGTTGACCAGTTTCATTAGATTTCCGTTCACACAAAATCCCACCACAATTACTTCCACCCGATCGGACGCGCAGCACAAACATATTTTCGAACTCCCCCACGGCTACATTCTGTCTTCTGCTCGTCTTCAACGCTTTATCTACCCTCTCTCCCTTCTAAGGGAGACTTTCTCTTCCCTGACGCTCTAAACCCCTTGAATAATTTGCATTGACAACAAGAAACGATGGAGAGTCGAAGCAGAGTGAAAGGAGAAAAAAAAGAAAAGTCATAATTCGTCCTTTTTTTCTCCTTTTTCCTGTCGTTTTTCATCACTCAGCGACTTCCTTTTTCTTACGAACGAGCTGCGCGCTAAATTTTCCACCTCCCAGGCAAAAAGGACCCAATAATTCGGCGGGAAGTGAATTGCAATTCCTTCCTTATCCACTGGTGGCTGCATCAGGGCAGAAAACGGAAATGTTAATAATAATAAATATGAAAAGACATTCCGTATTCCATTGACAATGTGGAAAGAGGGTGTTTTCGGTCTTCGCTGCCGTATCGTACTTCTCCTTTCAGTTCGGATGCTGCTTTCGGCGGGCAACAATACGTCGCTAATGATTTCCACATTGTTGTGGCTTTGCCGAACGGTCGGTCGGGTTGGTGAATAGAGGACAATCGAAAATTCGAACGAGGGCGAACCGATCGAAACAGGGGCAAACAACAACTGCAATAGAAGGAACTTAATAACCGAAGAAGGTCAGTGGGTTGATTTGTTGGTAAGTTTATTTACCCAAAGCCAGTAACAATATGTTGAGAAAGTAAGAATTTATACACTTGATTCATTTCATTCCAGGCGAAAAGGCAACATCAGGAATTCATTTCGTTTCACTGGAAGCCATCATTCATTTGATTCATTCCCATGATTCATCGCTCACACGCGAAAGATGAACCGCATTCACGCGTAGTGAGTTTCCTTCATCTCTCATCCCAATCTCATTCCCAGTGAAGGAAAAACTTTCGTTGCCGGTTTCCGTGGCAACCGACATACCGTCCCTCGAGAGTGTTCGCTCCCTGCTTCCTGCACGCAACCCTCCCCCGGACCAGATAGCCGGGCGAAACGCTCATGGCCTTGTGAAGCATGTTTTTGTTTTGACTTTTGCATCCGCATGTGAGCGGGTGCGCGCACGCGTACTAACCCATTTCCACGCCGAAACTTTCGTAGCGCTATTTGCTCTCGTTCTCTTCTTGCTTTGGATTAATCGCTCACTGCTGACACAGACATACACATACACTTCTTCCCAATCACCCTTTAAGTGTGCGGGCATCAAACATTTCCAAAATCCACCGTGCAAGAGAAGAAGAAGACGAAAATAAAACAGCGCTCCACTCCTTCATCAGCTTACTTCACATGGTCGCACGTGAAGAGCGGGCTCGTGATTGCGATTCTCATCTTAAGCACCCTTCCGAAACATATCCGCTTCGATTTGACCAGAAAGGAAGTGACGGACAGAGGCCTCGTACCCCTGCATGCTCCAACGCTCGAATGGAAAGCTCGTAGCTTTTCCGGAGCATTAGTACGATTTTGGACACGCGACGCATAAATCACTCATCATCGTGGCGGCTTTCCGGCGGACTTTAAGATTTATTGGCAGTGGAATGTGAAACGACCAGCTGAAATGAGATAAGCACCGGAATGCTGGGAAACGATGTTCAAAATTAGAGCGCCGAAGCCAAGAAACAACTACAAAGTATTACATTGTCATGTTTTGTGGGTTTTAATTTATGGAGCTACGTTTTTTTTTTGTTTGTGTGTGTGACACATTCAGATCGGATTAACATTCAATTAAAAGTTCGACGAACAATCGTGCTCTTTGAAGCGCTGTAATCTTATCCCATTGCCCGTAATCAAAACAATTGAAAACTCCTTCTCCCGGAGGGGAAGAATAACACACAAAATCAACCACTCGCTTCACCAGTCTCGCTTCACTTCCGGCAATACGTCAATTGGCCCATTCTTTCGTCGCCTCTTTGCCTTTCGTTCGGAAATAAAAATAAAAAAAGGTCATTAGGATCCATTGACCTCGTTTTCAGGCAAAACGACACATCATTCTTCACGCCCCTCATTCCCGGCCGCGCATCAACCTCGCCAGCACATTCCTAAACCCCAAATAACAATGAGCATTCTCAGACTCACCGTGCTTCGGGGAGGGTTTTTTTTCTTTCTTTTGCAGATGAAAGCGGTACAACAACAAACAAAAGAACGGAACCAAATCGTCCCCTGGCCACATGCGAAACCAAATGAACCCTCTTGTGCGAATCGTTCCCCTATTTTGCTGTGTGCGGAACTCAACACGGCGCGGTGAAGCTGCGTTCAGAGCACTCAGCTCAGAGAAAGAAAAAGGATGCTTTGTTGTTCGGTTCGCTGAGAGCGGAGATCGAAGGATATGCACAGCCAAACTCTTGAAGGAGAGAGCCAGAGCGCTCGCTCTCGCCGAACTGCGTGCAGCGAGCACGGTCGCGTTCCGCAAGGATATATCAGTTTCGGAGTGTCCTTCGCAGGGGATGGACCTTACGCGCGCGCGTTCTTTCCTCTCTATCTCTATCTCGCACTGTCATCATCATTATTATCATCATTCCCACATTCATTGAGTTTTTTTCCCTATGGTTTGGCTGAACAGACACATACACATACACAGAGACGGGGATTTGCGGATACTTCGACCGTACGGTGGAATTTTCCGTCTAGCGTGTTCCGGAAAACGTAGGTTAAAATAATGATATTGTGGGGTGGATTTTTGGTCGTGCAGGAGGAGCCTTGCCATTGGCGATGGACATTGCCATCTTCGACTTTGCTGCGACTTTGCTGTGAATGGTGGTGTTTGGGCTGTTGGAAAAGTCTGCTAGTGACCGGAAAAGAAGTGAATGTTGTGGTCAGTGTGTTGGCCCCGTTTTTTCGGTGGTGACGCGTTGTGTAATACAGTCTTTGAAGTGTTGGTACGAGTGGTATGTTACGATAATAACGCGCAGAGTGTCCAAAAGTACACACGAGGTAGTGTCATAGACCTGAATTGTGAGCGTGTGTTCTGATTATGATGATTTACAATGGTTCAAACCGTGTTCTAGTATCAAAAAACCCGATTGATTCTGCACCAAAATGTGAGAAATAAGGCTCATCATCTGCGTTTTCAAACACATCACCAACGCTGAGCTCGCCGACAACTCCCTCAGCTCGTGATTCGCACGATTTAAGCACCGCAATTCATCCTTAAGTGTGCAGTTTTTCTTCCAATTTAACCAATCCGTAAGTAGTCAGCAGTCAGCCGAACAGCGATACTCATAAGACGTCTCGTTTTCCTCAACTCATCCTCATCCCATTAGATCCTGTATGAATGTGTGTGTGTGTGTTTGTTGGGGGACCTTTCGTTCCACCCGCTTATCTGCCTCGCAAGTGTATGCGTGTTGCTAAAGTTTTGTGTGTGTCGTCGTGTGTTGTCGCTGCCCTTTCTTTACCCACCAACCAAAAAAAAAAAAACAGTCCCCACATTCTTCTCGAAAAGAAAGTTTCGCCTTTTCCTTCTTTTCCTGATTCGTCTTAGCACTTATACAGCGTTCACAGAAACAGGAAGCACGTTCCCTTCCCTTCCTCTGGTCCAGCTGGGTCTTCCACTCCAACAAAAAAAATAAAAAGAAGAAGGAAGCGTGCACACCAAACGTGGAGCGAGAAGTTTTTCTTCTCATTACGCGCATACCGATGAAAATGCCGTAGCGTGTGCGCCTTCCACTGAAGAACTTTTGCCTTTCGCGCAAAGGCGGAAGTTTCTTCACCGGCCTGTATATCTCGCCCATTCCCTTCCCGTCGTTCCACGTCCCTGCATTCCCTCTTCTGGAGCTGGACACAAAAGAATCCCACCGTAAACACAGTGCATGGGTTGCAAAACGGGGGGAAAATGGGGGTGCGTGCCTGTTCGTCGCTGCCATCGTCTGCGTCGTCTGCGTCGTCGTCGTCGTCGTCGGGTTGAAATCAATGCTGACAGAAACGATGCCAGCAGGCTCCGACAGCGGAACAGGGTGGACTGGAGAGAAAAACACGTGCACGTGCTTGTGGAAAAAAGGCGTCCATTCGGGAGGATGGGAGCAAATCAGCAGCTTTCGGCCCCAAAATGTTTGCTCCAACCGCTTGAAGAAGATTGTGTTTGGAGTGGTGGTGTAGGATCTGGAAACTAGTGCTGCTATCCCCGGTAACAAGAATCTTGTGGGAGAAGAGAAGCATAAACTACAGAAAGAAATGAAGCAAACAAATTAAATTAAAAGGTTAGGCGCAGGCATGTGCCGCAGGTTTTGTTTGTGTGTGTGTGTTTGCGAGAGAAAATGAGAAAACGGCCAGAGGAAACCGAAAAGTCGGTCAGTCGGATGTTTGATGCAGACCGTCTGTGCCAGCTGCAGTCAAGCGAAGCGAGCCTAATCGCTCGTCGAGCGGTGAGATGAGCCTTTAAATTAATTGTGAAAAAACCAGAATGATACTGATAAATATAAAACACAGATAAACGAAGCGATTTTGGGGCAAGCCCTCCTCGCACTCCTACACCATATTTGCTCTACTCAAATCAATCTGCGAGCAAACAAACATTTTTGAAATCACAAACAATTTTGAGTTTTTGCAAACTCAAACTGTTACCTCCATTCGAACTAATCGTAACTTCTTTTTTTGTTGCCTTTTGCTGTGTATTTGCTGTGCTGTGCTCGTCAGCCCCAATTTCGAACCCATTTAATAAGCTTACGCCACCCTCTCCACCGGTAATCGGCTTCATCGGATCGGGGAGGTATTGCCAGCACCATTCGCAAAAACAAACTCGGCAAAAACAATTTCACTAACTCTCCCTAATTAATGCGGAAAGCTTTCCCCAGAATTAATGTTAAATTTTACCCCTCCTCCTTCTCTTCATCCTACTCCCACGTTGTTAGGTTCGGTGGGGGGGTTCAACTTCCCGGAATTGTTTCAAAGTTGTGTCTGTGTTGTGTACTGTTTCACCGGCAGCACTGGAAAGTTTGGGGCATCAAAAAATCAAAAACCAAATGAAGTTGAAATATCTGCCATTCCTCTCTCTCTCTCTCTCTTTCTCTCATCATTGGTGTTATTTCACTTGGTTTTTTGGTTCTATTTTTAGTTTTTTTCAAGCTTTGGTTCACTTCTACATCCCTTGCTAGCAGCCGGCTTTGAAGCATAGTTTCTATCGATTCCTCCCGCGTCCAAAAAGGTAGCGCTTAGCGCGATGAGGTTAGACTAAACCAGCAAAACACCACCAGTATTCCACCAGTTCGTGTGTGATCATACGTGTAGTGTAGCCGGAAAAAGTTGTTCATAAACAATCATTCGCTTGTTTTACATAGCACAATCACACCCAGCCCGGGCTGGCGCGGCTGCGCCACGGGAAGTGAAGCGGGATTATGTTTTGTCCCTTCTTGTTTTTTTTTTGCTGTTTGTTTCCTCCTCCACCACGCACTGTGTGGGGACCTTTATCACACCGTTCTATCCATTGAAAACATTCGCAGATCTGTCCCTGTTTGGTGGCAGGGATGTATGAGCCACACAGACATAAGTGGGCAAAAAGGAAGGAATTTCAATACAACGCTGGACCAGTTTTCATCGCTCTACGCTGCTATATGTTCAGCCGTGTGGATTTGCAACGCCCTTCCGACCGTGGTGTGGAAAAATGCAAACTTTTTCCTCTAATTCACCGACCCGATTTGGTGGAGTTTGGCTTGGGGTGGTGGGCATCCACACAGCTATCTATATTTGCTTTGCCGCGTTTCGATGGATGCGATCCTTTCGCTACCTCTGCTTTTGCACCCACTTCGAAGGCAGGAGCCGAAGCTGACGCAGCTGTGCGCGAGTTGTTGTGTGTTTTTTTAGTCGGTTGGAGTTTTGTTTGCCAGCCAGTGGAGTTAAAAGTTAGTCAAACGAGCGATTCGACACAACAGCAAAAAAAAAAAACATTCTCTCACCAAGAAGCACCTGCATATGATGAAACATGGCACAACGCTACAGCTCTGTACTGGTGAGGGAAGAGAGAAAAGGGAATAGAAGCCGACATTACCGACACGCTGGGTTGTTTTCCTTTTTTCCACTTCTCCAAAACGAAGGGTGCCAAAGTATCGTCCTTTGGTGCAATGGTTTGATGTTATTGCTGCGGTATTTGGGTGTAGCTGCAGGTAGACAAGCAGTAGAGCACCGTCTCACCAGTACTTTTCTCCTTAGTCACTATCCGGCATCGGGTTGCGGTGGGGACCCTTTGCAGCGGAGTTCAGGCTCGGTACACGGGGGGAAAGAAGAAAAAAACCACAGCAATTTTGGGATGATATTTGAAATATTTAAGCCTTCAATCTGTGTCCCGGGGGAGGATGGCAAGAGGCACTGTATGATGTTAAGGTGTGGGTTAGAATTAATTTAGACTTGTCTAGAAATTAGGAGCGTATCAGAGAGTACAGGTTTTTATGAGTTTTTTTTTTATATTATTTAATGGAGGGGTTAATTATGTTTTTAATGCAATTTAGCACATATTTTGTAGCTTAAAAATCGAAGCTTAAAAACGAGCTTCTTGCTAATATTCACTTTTTCTTATCAGTAAAAGTTCCGCTTCGAACAATCAACGCTTTTCAGAACTTATACAACTCCAAGTCTGCTCCAAATGATCAACAAAACGTTTGGTTTGACATGAAGCGTTACTTGTCAAATAGTTCAAATGATATTCCCTTCCTTTCGCTGCGCGTGACTTTACGGTTTTATTGTTGCAGCTTTCAAACATGCTTCTGTTTCGTTAATTACACAAAATAATAACTTCATCTCGACTTCAACTTCATGAAAGACTTGCGCAACCCTTCTAGTTGTGACCTACAATCCAAGCACCGTTTCGCTGTCACTCTTTGGACACATTTGTTGTCACAGCAGCTCCAGCAGACTAAGGCGAGCCACATTATGGCGAAGCGGATGATGGCTTGATTATCTTGCTGCTCGCTAATGATGCTAGGCGCTAAGCTTTCCCATGTCACATTTCACTCCGGCGAATGATGAAGAGAATTCAATTCACTGCGCTTCATTAGAGCGATTCTAGTAGAGTGTATAATCTCGCTTCCAGTGCTCATTGCACGTTGTAATAACGAGCGAGCTGATTAGGAACGCCTTGCGGCCGATTATATATATCAAGCCAAGCGATGGAAGAAGCTTAGGGTTCGTTTCAATGTTCTCATTTAGTACCTCATATAATTAATATACAACGTTGTCTCTTGCTACCAACAGCGGAGCTCGTGCTTGTTATTACAAAAAAGCCCTTTCGATTAGGAACCACAACAACGCATCCAATAAAATCGTGAATAAAACCATCATTCCTGGCCCAGTTTTACACACCCGAAATTCCAATCAAACTCACCTGCGCACCCTCGCACAGCGTGCTGGTATAATGCATGTCGGTTGGCACGTTGGTGCTCGTTTGTACACAGGGGTTCATGCATTCATGTCCTGTCAAAAATCTGATTAACCGTTCTCCCGAGAATGGAGGTTGCATCCCGCCGTCGACGAGCGACGACCGCTTTTGGCCAAAAGCAATAATGTCGTCGTCGTCGTCGTTGCATCATGTACCGGGCATTTGGTTTAAAATACATATCCAGCGCGACAGCGCATGGAATTTGACACATTTGCCGAAAAACTGAACGATTTCGGGCAGGACCGGGAGCACATTCATTGCAGCTGGCCGGTTTACTGCTACCCCGAACCCCAAAACCAAGGACGCATTGTGTGGCGTAGGGGTACGCGTTTGGCAGACCAGGCGTGCTTGCCCTGCAATGCCGTTTATGCAGGCTGTGTGTGAGTGAGTGTGCAACGGAGTGTTGGAATGTAGGTAGACTGGCCACAAACAATGGCAGCGTATGGACTTAATTGCTGGTACGGATATTACACCACACCGTGCACGCCGTGTATCGGGCGTGAGGATCAGGTTGCATTGGAGCGAGGGATTTGCAATTGCGACGGAACATACGAGACAGGAGCGATCAGCTATCTAAGCCAATGTCGCAATGGTGTGGTATTATTTCAGAATGTTTATACGTATTATATAAGCGCTTGTACGGTAGAGGCACATCTGTCTCTGTTCGGAGATAGCATTTCGTACGAGTTTTATGCAATTATGCATATTCAGCAAATGTATAGTTTTTGCGGACATTGAATAAGAAAGAAGAGTTAAAACAGAATATGGCTGGTAGTTTACCGGGTTTTCCAAGACACTTTCGAATGTTAACATTGTTATACATCGCACATCAATCTGACATTTTATTTCCATCACAATAATTTTTAATTTCTCCAACATGATTTTCAACACGATTCAAGTTGGATTGAGTTTAACAGTTTTTGAAGTTTTTGCGGTGAATAACAATGTTTACTTTCGAAACTGACTAGTAAAACCCTTATATTTAACAACTTTACATAAGATTGATGTCGGTCTCGTAGTACAGTCGTCAACTCGTACGATTTAACAACATGCCCGTCATGGGTTCAATCCCCAAATAGACCGCGCCGCCATACGTAGGACTGACTATCCTGCTATGGGGGGGAATCAATTAGTCACTGAAAGCCAAGCCCACAAGTGGGTACAGGCAGGCCTTGACCGACATCGGTTGTTGAGCCAAAGAAGAAGAAGAAGACATAAGATTGATGTAAGGGTCACTCAATGAATAAATTTATCATTTTTTTATGCAATTATCAGTATTTTTTTGATATTTGGATATGTCAGCCTCAAAAGCCTGACTGAGTGACAGATCATGTCCTCGATGTTCTCAAAGACATTGAAGTATCCTCGTTGCAATAGAGTACTCTAATTCTGTAGCCCTCTTTCCTGACGTACATACTTTACACTATCAAGAAGTGTTGATCCCAATCATCCAGCAAATATTTGAATACAAGGCTCTTAATGCACTGAGAGCAGATCCAGTAATACTCATCAATTTTTTCATATTTTCCTATTATCTTCAATGCATGATAATTCTACATGAACTGTTTTTAGTGTCTGAAGTGTAACAAAGCAACGATAGATGCCTGCCAAGTTCTTTTCAAAACATGGGATTATGATGTTACGTTTGCCTGAAAAAGATTTCTTATAGGATCTAATTATCATCAGAAGACATCAGCAAATTAATTGATGAAGATACCAATAGTTTTCAATATTAACATGGAAATACAAATCCTGTTAAAGTTGAAACTTCAATTCCAAACTTTCCGTTAAAGTATTGAATGTCGTCCTCTTGGTGATTTTCTGAATTATTCAGAAGGAAAGAAGGTGAATTAATCATAATTTGTTCGAAAAACAGTCTGTTTAGCATTAGGAATATGTAAAATTCTTAATTTAGATTAATTAGCCTTTAAACCTTCAAACACTCCCCAATGCGTATCAACATCTTACGAGTTTCACACTTGCACAAATCTCAGTAATACCCTACCGATGCACACACCCATGAAGCTGCGTGCGTTTGTCCCCCGACCCGAGCCGACCATAAAAACCGAAACTTTTCACTTTCTTCGAATCCCCATTTACGGCACGCCTCGCTTAGCATATTTGCTCCCGCTCGCGGAAAACGGGTCCAAAAAGGCTTACAAACTTCACCCCGCACGAAAGTTTCACACCAAAAGCGGCCGTTTCGTGTCTCATTTTATAACCACCGGAACGAGGTACACAACTCGACACTTCCTTATTTTTTCTCCCTACTTTGTTTGTTACCGCTGTAGCTTTCCCGCCCGCTTCACGAAAGCTTCCAAAAGACCCCGCTTTTGTCGAAATTATTCGGCTCCCATCCCCCTGTTTGCCATTTTGCACAGTAAAAATGTCGTGACTATTGCCGTCCGTGAGCTGTTTACTGTGGGAAACTGGGGCGAAGGTTGCTCCCGTCGGCACACGAGCTCCCTATTGGGAAATTTGCGTCCAAGTTATTTTTTGGCCATGGAAAACAAGCGGACTAGGCCTGCCCGTTTATTTTTACCCATCGAAACCCTGCCAGACCCATAAAACACGAAGCATGGGGTGTGAAAATGAGCTGTTGGTTACTGTCTGGTCTACTATCAGTTCGATATGGTAATTAAATGTTCGCGTGCGGTTTTACTCGTTTTGTCGTTATCCTCCACCAACTCCAGCACACAGACTGCGTGCGCCAAAAATACACACAAACACACATACACACACCGCACACACACCGAAGCCTTCTAAGAGGATTTTGATGCCGGCCCGTCACGCCATTCGGTGGAAACGCACACGCGGTGTGCCGGTGTGCGTTTAAGTAGCTTCGAAGTAATACCACAACACTACCCTCCCCGGTCGCAGTGGCACGTGTGTGCACCCCTTCTATTTCCCCCCAAAAGCGCTCGTTCCGTTCGAATACACATTTGTTTTTTGGGGAAAACCCCTTTAATATCTTTTTTTTGCGCGCCTTCACGGTAACATCGTATCTCGCCACGTGCGCCCAAAATTTGCGAGATTCATTCGCGACCACCGGGCCAGCTCCTCCCTCCCATGCTTTGATGCTGCTGGTGCGGGAGAGATTATGCATGCTCGGTTGGGCTCGGTTGGGCGCACCCGTAACCGCGATGTAAATACGCGCTTCGCTGCGTACGCGCCCAAAGGGGACCTGCCGGCAGTCCCTGCACGATTATTACGCACGCAGTACGCGTGAGACTAAGCCCGCTGTTAGATTGCTGTTATTGCAAGCACGAGACGCGTTGAGGTAAGCCCCAGAGTTGGAAACACTTCCTCTGCAGGATCCCGCTCATAAACGAATCAAAGGCTCACGATTACGATACAGCGGAATGTGAAAGCGGTGCGAACGTTTTATCGAACAGTTTTTCCCGTCGAGATGAGAGTAATAAAACAAATGGAGAAGCAGCTCAAATGCACCAGCTTCTGCACTATCGGTGATTTGTGATGCGATTTTAGAAATAAATCCAAATGCTTTTACTACTTCCCTTCATGCATCTATTCCCAGTTTTAGGCACTTTGTGAGGTCTTTGTGTGAGTGTGTTCGTCTACCATCACACACTCCCCATAATAGTTGCTCCGGTTTCGTTTTCGAGCCAGCAATTGTTTGGCCTGAAATATTTACCTTCTTTAAGGCAGAGAGGGCCGCCAGCAACTTGCCATCGTGTGCGACAGTTGGAACCGAACCGGTTGACATTTATGATCAAATGTTGTCTGAGTGTCTGAACTTCGTGGCAGTGCCAGCAAGTCGCTCTTTGTGGCAGTGCCAGCATAACAGCATTCAATGCGGATGCCTTTTAGCTTCTCTGTCCTTTTTTTCTCTGTGTGTGTATGTGTGTGAGTGTGTATGTGTGTGAATGTTTCTACGCCACGCCTGGTGAACGATCAATAATCGTCTGTGCCAAGATGACTGTTGGATTTAACCCAATTTTCATCGATCGATAGGCGAACATAGGGAGGGAGCTCGTTCTCTTCTTTTTTCCCCCCCTTGTATCCTTGTTCTGTGTCTGTGTTCGCACACAAACAAGGCGCATTCTCCGGGCGAAATGTGGCCCAGTCACGATGCTAACGCTGAATCGCACCCCAAAATGATGCCAACTATTGTCCGCTGGAAATAGACCGTCCAATGAGCGAGTGAAACGAGGGAAGCACAATGAGCGAACGTCTGTATTGGCTTGTTGCAAATAAATTGGTGAAACAAATGTGTTAAAGGCGCTCAGAACGCTTCTTTAAGGTGATCAGGTGCCTTCAAACAAGTATCGTTTCTATCGTAGGAATTGATACTTCACTGAAAAATAAATTAGTTCTAATATGATTAAATTTATGTTTACCTCTTTTAAGCTTTGTTTTTCCTCGCACACTGTAAATTGTTTTTAGCACAATAAAGCAAAAACAATCATCCCATCCTAACATGCCCTAATGAAACAATAATACCTTTCCGCGCTACTTTCTCATCATTAATGCCCATCACTGGCTAACGATCGTAAAAACGCTTCAAGCTAAAAAGAGTTCTCCGTAGCGACCTTCATTCTGCTGACAGCGAAAAAACAACAAATGCAGAATGGTTTTTCTTTTCACTTGTGAGAAGAAAGCTCAACATCAGAGGACAGGCAACAAGGGAGAACAAGGACGAGCTTATCGCCAGCACCATAATTAATGGAGATAAAATAGCTTCCAGGGATAATTTTTGTGTGGACATTTTTAACCTCAGAAAACAGCAAAGACCGTAAATTAGGAAGCAGTTGACCTAAGTAAATTGGGCCTTAACAGTTCGAACTTTTACGTACAACAATAGAAACTTGATTCCCCTTTGGCATGGAGTATAGTGACAAAATTTTCACCGAAAACGTAATTCCAGATAATAACAAGATTACAACACTTTAAGTGGGCAAATGATGTAAAAAAGCGGCAAAGAAAGGAATAAGCCATAAACCGAGCCTTATCAAAGTTTCCATGCCGAATCACAATTTGTTCAGCATTACCTGTTCTACCTCAAAACCCTTTGCCACCACACGCTCCAGCTATAATGAGCAGTTCCAGTGCCACATTTTCCCCCTTCATTTCTTCCACCACATTCTATTCGATGAAAAATGAGCCACCGGTAGTTTGGGTGTGACTTTTCTTCCGCTCATACAGCCATCGTCTCCATCGCCTCCACCGCCCACAAAAAAGCGGGAAAACTATTACTCCGAGAGCGATAGTTTACTGCCAACTGCCGCCCGTTTCCGGCGGGCACGTTCCTGATCCGTCCGTTGTTACCGACCGGATGTACCGAGAGGAAGCAAATGAACTGGGAATGACTAATTGATGAATTCGTGCCATCGCTTTCCCGTGCTGGCATTTCGCTCGCAATTTAACGACGGAACGAATGGAAGGCAAATGGGTGTGTGTGTGTGTGTGTGCGCGCGCGAGGTATGTAAGGAAGGTGTTAGAGCGTGGAAAATATTCTCAGCATGCCGTGCTTCCGTGGGACGTGCATTGTGCCGGCGTTGAAGCATTCTGCCGTTCTGCTCTGCTTTCTTGCGCGGTGCTTTATGGGGAAAAGTTTCCCCATTGAATGATTACGGTTAATCTGTGTCAATTTGTGAACCGTTCGAACTAACCCAGATATTTGTTGTGTATGAGGTTTATTTTTTTTTGTCTTTTGGCTATTAATAACGTTTAATTAAGCGCTTATTAACCTTCAAGCCCGTTTTCTTTCGATCGTTTCAGTAGCACAATCAATTTTCTGTTTTAACTTCTCGTACCAACACTCACTCTGATCGTTGCATATTTCCATAGTTCCGCTTTAAGGCGACTGTAGCCTCGTTTGCAGCTCGATCTACAATGGCTTTCGATGTTTCATCGACCCTTCAAAAGCCACATCGCGCTCCGTACACATCCTTCAAACCGTGGTCGTTCCGCCACAAGCTACCGGGCGGCTCCATTAACATTGGCAGAGCGCGCGGCCCGATGCCGCTTCCGAAAATGGGCCCTCCCCGCGACACTTCCCCATGTCCTGACGCACGGGGCCTGCCTGATGTAGAAAATTAAATTATTTCCATTAGTTTTCACCGGGCTCGGGGGAGCCGTGGAGGGAACCGGTGGAAGCTCCGGTGGAAAATTATAATGAGGCTTTAAGATTTGGGTCGAGTGCTTTCGTTCCATTTTCGTTCCATTGCCGAGCTGCCTCCGGGTTAGGGTGGTGGGGGCAGCGTGGCTTTCCCAAAATCGGTCCCTAGGTTTTTGGAAACCAAACATACCCACACAGACACAGAGGAAGCCGTCACGCTTACAACAACATCGCCCTGCGGCTGACGGAATTGAAACGAGCCCCGGGGTTGAGCGTCAGATCAGTGTAGGGAGGGGGGTGGGGGGGGGTGGGGAGGGGTTGTATTTATGTTCGCTCGTTCTTTAAGGCATAATTACCGAATACATTAAATTATAGAGAGCCGAAATTCTGGAAATACCACGCTTTTTTTTAGCCTCGCTCTCTACCCAGTAAGTGTCGGTCGGAAGAGTGTTGCGTGTTGTAAGATCTGTAGGTTTTTTCCTTTTTTTCGAAGCTTCTATGTTCTTTGAATAGCGATTGCGTAGCCATTCTTTTTTTTTTTTTTGTTCGTACGATGGATGGAAACAGAAAATTTGCATTTCCGATGAGTTGGTGGAGTTTCACGGGAGCAAAAGCAAGATGCAAAGCAGCACCTGTGAGCGGGTTGTTACGGTGGCTTGGAGTTAGATTAGGAATGATTTTCCCCCGCTTTTCCACAGTCTCCTTTCGAATGCATTGGTAGAACCTTTTCCGTTTTTTTCCTGCATTACTTTAAATAATAAAACAAAAGGTAATAATTATAATGGATGCAATTTAACAATGTTTCCCCCTTCTCTTTCTCTCATTTTCTTTTACAGAAAAAAGCTACTGGAAAAGGGAGATTGAATTTTCTGGGGAGAAAGATACAACGTGCTGCGCAAAACTGGACGTGCTGTGAATAGTTTCCTTGTTTTTCGCTCGGCTCGAGGCGGAAGATTTTTGTTTTTATGTTTCTTATTGTTTTCGTTCTCATTCTTTCCCCGTCCTCTATCTATTCTAATGAACTTGTTTACTGTGTATCTTTGTGCGTTGTTTATCAGTGCAAACTTAATTAGTGCCCATTAGACTTATCTTCTCCACTATTTTCTTGTTGATTTCTTGGTAGAGTAACATTAAAAGTCCTGTTCTCTTTTTTTTCTATAAGTTTTGTGTAGAAAATCATGCAAATGAAGCATCAGATGGAGCAAAAAAAATTTATTTAAAAAAAAGAAAGAAGAAAAGCAGTGCTGCAAACCTGTATCCTAAATGTACTCTGGGTGAAAGAGTGTGTTCCGTGTTTGAAGGGAAAAGCAGCAACTTATATTAAAAAATAAATAAATAAAGTGCACCTTTAACGATGATAAGGCGCTCGAGTGAAGAAAAGTGAAGAGTGTTTTCATCCCCCCCCCCCCCTCTGCTTTGCTAGTGATTAAAAACATTCCGCCACGAATGGAAAACCAACACGAGGGATAAAGCAGGGCCCATGACGTCATGATAGCAACGATTGACCGACACGTTTGGATTATGTTTCTTTCGTATCTTCTTTTACAATGTAAGTATGACTGCTTGATAGTTTGCTTATAAATTTAAAAAAAAAATCGCCCATTTTCTTGGAAACAGACAACTTCAATGTAAATCATTTCTGTTACTCAACATTAGTAAATCCTCTCCGTTCCTCTTCTGTTCTCTTCTGAATTGTTAAAACGCTCCCTAATCATCACGCAGGGTTGGCTTGGGTCGGGTCGAAACCTCGGGCAAACATTTGCATTTGGATGCTTTTTCGCTTCACTCCACTTTTGATAATGAATTAATTCCATCAGGCTCCATTTTCCGCTGCCGCTCCCGCCATTACCTTTGCGTCCCGCTTTTAGCGCTTGAAGCTGAGAAAGTAGTGACCGAAGGAATCCCTTTTCTTGGAAACACCAGAAAGTGGGTCAGCGTTAAGATGTAAAGTAGCGCCGGTGTTGGAGCTCATAATCACTAAAATCTGAGAAAGTTTTGCTGCAAATGTTATGAATTTTTTAGCAGTTTTGTGCCTTCATTTCTTACGAGTCAACGGGTATCCTTTCGTTCTGTTGCTGTATTTTCAGGCCAACAAATGTACCACGTGCCCCTTTCGTTTTAGTTTACGAGCGGAAAAAGAGAAGCAAGATAATGGAAAACTTTCAACATCAACGCACTACCACATAAATCATTTACACCTCAGTGCGTTGTAATTATGGTTGATTTTTATGCCACAAAGCACAATTCGCTTCCCTCTAACAACCAGTGCCTTCCCTGCAGTCAGAAAATGATGCGTTTCATTTTCACCCACCCTCACCCACCGCTAACCATCCTTCTTATCTGCTTAACTGCACCAGCGCATCAGATTGCAGTACAATTTGCACAGCACAAATTGATTCGATCATTCAGGCGTGTATGATGCGTTTCCCTTCTTGTGTGTGTGTTTTTTTTTGTTTTTGTTTTTCCTACATTCCCTGTGGAACGGCACAAAGCGCAACAGCTTTGCCAAAGCGTACCAAAGCACGGGCACGGAGTCAGTCGGTCCCCCAGGAAGGCAGCAACGTACTCGTGTACACCATTCTGCAGACACATGTGCTCGTCTGCCCAGGACGGTGGCAGCAACAATTTGACTATCCGGAACCGAGACCAGGACGGATGGATGGATGGCATACCGTGTGGAACGTCCCTTGTGGGAAAAAGGGGATGCTCAGGGGCTCATGGAGATGTGAGGCGATGAAAATAATGATGATGTGCATGCATTCTCGCTGTACGAGCAGTCGTTTGGAGTGTTCTAGAAGGTGCATTGGA
Source organism: Anopheles coluzzii (assembly GCF_943734685.1). NCBI lineage: Eukaryota > Metazoa > Arthropoda > Insecta > Diptera > Culicidae > Anopheles > Anopheles coluzzii. The sequence goes on along the minus strand of NC_064671.1, from coordinate 70,510,900 downwards.
AGGGCGAGAGGTGTTAGATTGTTGGTTGTTTGGATTTCCATCTCACATCGCTCGCTTGTGGTGTAGTTTGTTGGAACTATAGGCATGCAAAAGTAGTTTCTAACTTGTTTCTGTAATGCTTTAAATGTATGAGGAATATTTGGTAGAGTAATGGTCGAGAAAAATAGCAAAACCAGTATGTAATTTTACTCTTTCCCTGGAATATCAGCTTCATACAGGAATCAACAGTAATATTGCACAGAAACTAATAACACACGAAATATTCACACTTCAATGCACACCCTAAAAACATCATTCCAAGCGATCCGTTTCGGAATCAAATCGCATTTTCGATACCGGGCCTTATATTTGTAAACCGACGTTCCATCGGCCGACATCGCTTTCCCATGCTCACGCTGGAATCGCTGAAACACTCCAACGGTGCGATTTGCTGTGATTCTCCAAACGCCCCGTGATAGTGGCGGGTCGAGTCGATCGCCAAACATGTATTCCTTACTTCCCCGGAGCATCGAACGCCTCCAATCACTCCGCTGCACTACGCAGTTGGAAAACTGTGACGGCGAAACTGAAACATATCGAATGGCGGCTGCTGTTTGCTGGCGTTCACCATCGATAGGAATGCTTCTCCCCTCCCCTCGGGAGCCTTCCGTTTAGGTACACATTCGTTTGCACTCGTCCGAACGGGGGCTGTGCAGGTTCGACAAGTAAGGGAAACCCGTTGACCGTACCGGAAACCCGATAGGGTTGTGAGCCTTTTTGCCGAACGAGCGTTCGCACGGCCCGTGATCACGTGCTTTACACGCGTAATTGATGTTTGCAGCGCCACACAGAGAAAAGGCCTAGGCCCGACCAAACTCAGGACACACACATACAGATCAGTGTACTTGACGGGGAAAATAGAGTGAAAAAAAGAGAATAGGCTGGATGTAAAAAAATCAGGAACAAGCTTCAGAATGAATGATCAGGTTATTTTTTTTTGTGTGTGTCTTCTGTTGGAGCTCAATGGAACGTGCATCTCTTTTCATTAGGCCTGATTAATTGAACTGACAATGTTAGTTGCATGTGTTCCGGTCATGTTGTGGCGGGATTTAGGAGCGGCACGGCGAGGGATAAGGTTTGAACAAGGCTTGAGGTTTTTTTTTAATTGCCCTCCTTCCAAAGGGTTTATGTACAGTAGCAGATGAAAAACAAATAAGTTTTTTTCTGTAGTGTGTTTTTATCTCATTCAATAAAGAGATTGTAAAACATGGGAGCAATTATTTTACGGTTTGCATTTGGAAACCTGTTTCAATGAAAGTGTAAAAATTACTCAGGACATGTGTAAAAAAGGCTAGAACTACCAAACTTAGTCAAAATAATTATTAAACTAGAAAACATATTATAAAACCTTGCATTGCATACCTTCAGGCGCTAAGCAATGTTTGTCTCTTCTAGGAATTGTTGATGCTTGTCCAATTGTATATTTGTCGGTTAAATGATGTACCATAAACCATAAATTATATCAGTTCACCTGACAGCCATAGCTGAGACGTTTAATTATATAACCTAAATCTGAAATGTTATTTTAAATAAATAATGATAATTAAATTTGATGTCATTAACAATCAAATGATGAGACTATCAAATTATCTAAGGAAATATGGACTTTTCGCAAACTTACTCTTCAATTAACATAAAATTGTCCTCTCATCCAACCATCCACAACGAAACAATCCCAGCCTATTTGCAGCCTTATTTACACGTACATCAACCCCATTCGCTCTGTAATTAACATCAGCTGAGTAGTCATCCTGCCGTCAGTTGCGCTGCCGGCAAACGTCTCCTGACACTTCAATTCGTTTTTCACCGGCTACGTAAGTGCCACTTGCACAACGGTGTAGGCCGTACCCGGGCATTGCAAGCAGCCTCTTCAACCGTCGCTCGCGCTCCCTGATGATTGTGGTTACACTTTTGAACCTCAAGCCCGTAAGCCGACAGTTACGTTTCGCCGGTGTAGAGTTTTCAACTTACTACGCCGCGTCTTTTCCTCGCAGCGTCGTGTCGTGTGCTGGATTTATTATTCGTCTGCTAGAAAGCTGCGTAACAAGTGGCTGGGGATGGTGGAGAAAAAATAAGCTGGCAGCCGTCGGGGGAGGCAGCGCCGAGCTCGAAAGCTCTTAAACCCATTACACCAGCCGGCAGAGTGTGGTGTAGCGTAGAGATTCATATTAATTAACCCTGTGTGTATGTGTGTGTGGTGACACACAGTCACCAGGCAAGGTGTGCAAAAGTACAAAGCAAGAAGGTCTGAAAACAGCGTGAACTCCAGCAACTTTGTTCGCAAAGAAGCGAGTGTTTGTAGCTGTTTGTAAAGTATTAGGGGAGTGGAAGGAGTGGCGCTTGCAAAATGAAGAAAGCACGTGAATGTGTGACAAATACGGTGACGGAGAGTTACACAAATAATAACACACATTCATATTAATATTAAAACATCTCATCAAGTTCGTTTACAGACGGCTATAAGTAATGATGTAACAAAGAATGTAGTAGTCTCCACCACAAAAAAGCTCGAATCTCTGCACTCAAGTACTCAACTATACATAATGTAACAGCACACTGTGCATCATTTCCAGGATGTATAGACGGACCGAGAGGGCTTCTTTTGGTTTTTATTGCGTCGATAAAAGACGTCGAGCGAAGATGTTTCCCCCTTTAACAAAAAAAGGCGAGGAAACGCAAAGCCTTTCCATGCTCCCAGCAGCACGGAAGACCAAAAAATGACGAATTACGGGACGCGCGAGTCGGCGAATAGATTATCCCTGATGATGATGGAGCGTAAAACCGGGAAGGGAAGCGGTTTGTTTTGCCGGAAATCAAAATCTTCCTACCGAGCAACCTGCCCAACAGTAAACGGGAAGAGGAGAAACAACAGAGCACAACAATAAAACCTTTTTCCCACTTTGAGCAGGAAAAGATACACCAAGGAAAGGCTAACCAGGCGAAGGAATCAGCTCTCGTTTCGGGCTGAAAACAAAGTAGTCGCAAAAATGAACACCAACCATGCTCCATACATACACGCACAGCCCGAAACATAAATCTCCGTTATGCGCTCATTTTTTCCACTTTGTTCGGCGCGTTTTGTTTTACTTTTTTTGAGCCCTCTTTTTTTGTTGTTGATGCCGTTATGCACGATAAATTACGACCATTTCAGCATGCCTGCGAGGTTCACGGATAAAAGAATCACGAAAGTAGGTATTGTTTTGCTTTCTGACTCACGTGCAGATCACCACGTGTACTCAGTTCTGGTGGTGGTTCGGAAAGGATTCTTCTCGCGTTGATCCAAACAAAAAAGATACCACGTAGGCAGCATTCATCTCTCCTGTTCGGTCGCGGATAGCGCCACCGAGCAGGCAACATTAAAGCACCGGAAGCGCGCATAATAATTCGCTTCAAATGCTTTGGGCTCAAACATACAAACATCCGGTGCCGGTGTTAGCGCTAAACATCGAAGAAGGGGAACAAACAAACAACAACCGTTCTTGAACAGTATTTTGCCTTCAAAGCGTAGTTAAAGATGTTGTTAACAAGATATCCAGAACTACAAAAACCAACACGGATGGAAGGAAATAAAAATGAGAAACTGAAGGAATCATACGCAACGCATTCCACTCGAATGTCGACAGTTGTTTAATGCTCGACGGTCGCTTCCCCCGACAAAAACAAACCCCGAAACCAAACGGCCATTGTGGGGCCAATAAACTGCTTACAATTCGATTCGGACCATTTTCCTGGGGTGAGCCACAGCTTGGACACATACACACACACACGCGTACACTTTCGACGTCAACCACGACATCTCTGGCGTATTTGTATCTGCTTCAGCTGAAATTGGTTTTCCATTGGTTTTTGTTACATTTTCCGTTTGCCTTCCCTTGCTCTTCCTTTGTTTCTCCCTGCACATAGTGAAAAATGCGTCCTCGGTACGAGGGAAAACGGTTAACGATAAATTTGTGCGGTTGTGCACCCAAAACGTACACACCGAGCGAGAAGAATGGGAGAGAAGCAAACTTTCTCTCTAATAAACTTCAACGCATCATAACCGTCCAAAACGATTTTGGTACGAAGGGAGGAAACGCGCGCGGAAAAGGGTCGCCGCAGGGGCTTAATTTTTCGAACGGTGGCGAGCGGGAAAACCCACAGCATTCGAGACCAAAACCCGCGCTCGTCCTGAAGAAAGGAAAATGGCAATAAATATTCAGGACACGATTAGTTTGCCCGACGCACCATCCCGGGCCGCCGGGCTCGGAGCGACCAAACCAACACGTGTCGGTACTTAATGAAATGTGACGAGGGTTAGTCACGGTATGTTGTGAGCCCCTGGTTTGCTCTCCCTTCTTTCGCGTACGTTGCTGCTTGCCGTGCGCTCGGGTCCTCGGGGGACCTTTTGCTTCCACCCGATTTATCGCACATCTTGGCCGTTTTGTCTCGCAATAATTTGAATGCCACACATGCACACACACACACCCACACATAAAGCGTCATGTTCTCGGTGGATGATAGCTGTGCCGCTAATCCATCGATTCCAACCATTCATCCCACGCCAGCAGCCACAAGAGACAGACAAGAAGGGAAAACTCCAACCGTCAAAAAGGATGATGGATAAAAAGTATTGACGACGATACGGCAAACATTGCTACGAACCGTCTGGTGAGAGAGAGAGAGAAAGAGAGAGAGAGAGAGAAAGAGAGAGAGAGAGAGAGAGAGAGAAAGAGAGAGAGCTCAGCTTCCGACGACGGGGAGTAAAGCTGAATGCTGAAGGACACGAGTAAGAGATCATTTCATCCACCGATCTTGTCGTGTCGGTGTGTTGTTTAATGATACGCTGATTTATGATTATCTTTAGCGCAAACAAACACGGCACGCGACTGATGGCGTTTGCTGACGAACGGCGCCCGGTGGCTTGGCGTGCAATGATCTTCCGCGGTTCGGCGATAAGGGGATTTGTATTGGAACGATACGGACGTAGCAGGGCGCAATAATCGTCCACCACTCCAGCTGGCTGTGCTGTGTTGGATTTGTTTGGTTAAGATGATCTGATTGTTTTGATAAACAAAACGTGCGCAATACGTGGCTAAGTGATGCATTATTTACAATGATCAATATTAGCTCGATTTGGTTGAAGAAAGGTAGATGGATCATGTCTTGCAGAAGCTGGAATTGCTCGTTAATATCATGTTTCCCACTGTGCTTGCCATCATTGCTGCCTGTTCTGTAAAACAGACTGTTGTACATTCCTGACGACCTTAACTACTAGTTGGTTTCAATTACTGTTTTGTTTGTTTTAACTTACATTTGAATTGATGTTTAATGCTACACTACATTTAACCAAAAGAAGAAAACCTGTGGAATACACATTTTGTTATATTTTGAAGAATGCATCTTAAACCTTAAGTTATCCACCCAAAAAATGAAATATTGAAGAACTTGATGAGATTTAAGGGACAAAAATATTCATAAAAATGGTATTGATTGCAGATATTACAATTAGAGTTTTAACTGAAGACTTCAATGACTGTTTCAGTAGAACTTACAAACAAATAAGATGCTCAGTGATGTAGAGGAGCCTGGATTACACCAGGCATCCTTTAACTGATGCCTAAACAAGAACATTTGTTCGATATCAAACCCTCTGATCTGAAGCATTAAAACTTCAACATCAATAATACCTTTGCATTATCCTAACAAGTTCTAGTAATTGATGGAAACTACACCGTCCCAGCTTACATGTGATTAATTTCGTACATGAGCTCTCCCTTACTCGCTCTGTAACAGTGTTCTCCACACGAAGCTCAACCCCAAACCCTGACAGCAATCGTCATTACAAATCAGCAGGTAGCATCAGCAGTAGATCGAAAAAAAGAACCGCGTGACTTCCGGCTGCCGGCAGTTGTTCACAATTTTCACAGGCTCTAACCCTTGTCTCTCTAGCTCTCGCTGCATGCCCATTACTTACCATTCCCGTATCAAAAGCAATGCCCCCGCCTAATGTTGTGACACATATTCACCCATTGTTGTCAAACATGTTACCTTTGCAGTGGCAGGCTTTTGGGAACCGAAATCGCACCCAACAATCATGCTTGATGGTGATGACGTTGGCAATATAATACGTTGTTACCCTGCCGACAGCCCGAGCCTTTGCGCTACCTTTGCGCTGTTCTGCCCCTGCGCTGTTCTCTGTCCTCTGTTTTGTGACATGCGTCGCTGCAGTAGAAGGTCGTTTGAGTGTGTTTATGTGCAATTGTCGTGTATCGAGGACAATATCTGAAGTGGGGTGAACACAATTAAGCCGCAGGATATTCTACAACCGGTTTCGGAATCGGATGCTGAAGGTGCATGTGTGAAAGGTTCAATTGTGCGTTAAACCCTCCTTTTTTCATTCCTTCTTTTTTTTTTTGGTTCCTTTCACCTAGTTCCTCTGGGAAGTGGCCACGGGGTGCAACAGAAAATGCATCGCAAAAGTAAAAAGATGTCCCCCGGAAGGCAGCGACGCTTCGCAACAAGAAACCACTAAGCCGTGCTAGATGAACGATTATTGCTATCTGCGCTGCCGGATGGGAATTATGTATCGCTCGGAACCGATATCAATTAAATCTACTGGAAAGAATTATCTCTCTTCTGAACTCATCTAAATTCTATCTCTCTTTCTCCTAGCGCTAATGGTTAGGCTCTACAAGGGATGCTCGGTGACATTGCCCCGGATTCAACACCGGGTGCAATCCCTCCCAGTGAGGACCCCTTTTTTGCTAATCCTGCGCCCGATACATTAAACAAGAGAATAAAACATGTTCTACCGGGCTCATGTAAAATCCCCTCTTTCTCACTTACCACTTCGGCAAAGCATTTGTTAATGCGTGTCGCACATTCAATTTCGAATTAAAACGGTGCCCGGATTTGCGCACAGGGATTATGAGGGCTGCTTGTCCCCCGAGTCTCCCGAGCTGTGCCAGCATGGGGTGCGTTATTTATTGCTGCCGACGTGTACCTTCCCTTCCCCTTACCGTTTGCTAAAAAGAGGAAACTGCCTGGACAATAATTTGATAATGTCATAGTTTAAATCCGGGTGCCTGCTAGGGCACTCCCTGGTTTTATTGGGCTCGATGCGAACGATCTCGTTATCGATTGCTAATGCGCGTTGTAAGTACATTGGGTGTTGGTACTTTAGCGAGCGGTACTTAATATATCTTTTGTTGAGTGCAATATAGTAAGGGAAAGTAATTGTTTGATTTTATGTATTCATGAAACATTGACGTTAAGTGCTCGGATGACACTTTCGGATGTTTTAGATGGTGTAGCCTTATAACTGGAATGTTTAATACGCTTTTATCGAATGGAAACACTCGAGTACCACGAATGTCTCAATGTCTTTGTTCGATTAGTTATTCGATTCAGGATTATGCTGAATAACAAGGATTTTGCTGAATCCAACAGGAACATGATTGGAGACAAAACCGTTCCTTTGAATAGATCTCCCATAAAGAATGTTCCACGAATCCTTCGATCCTGTCTCTTTCAAGAATGTACAGAGGATAGAAGCGACCAATTTAACTGAACCAAGGAATCCAAAAGAGGAACATTTACTAGGATCATTCAAATTCAAATGCTTTTTAAAAGCAATAATCATTGCAAAGATATTGTGTTTATAAGGTTGTCTTTCAAATACGACGAATTTGCAATCCATTCTTGCAAACTGAAACAATAAGAGGACAACATCAGTTGTGGAGCTACTAAACTCTGATTTTTAATAGGACAAAATTCTTATTATCTAAAAACAAAGTGCAAAAAACCCATACCAAACCCCCAAAAAGGATTTTATGCTAAAACACACAATGAAATGAAATTAAACGATTGTTACTCGTTTGAAGCATAATGGTCTTATCGGTCGGAAGCGTTTGTTTTTGGGCAGCTCCCCGTTTAAGCGTCGCACGTGCAATGAACCTTAAGGCGGTGTTATCGGGCAAATTTTTCATCCTATGACAGATTCTTCTGCTCACGTACATTTGTTCCGGGTACAGAATTGGCTTCTCAGCACAGAAAAAAACCGTGTTCCTCTGGATGGTTTACTGTGTGACGTTTTTGTGTGTGTGTGTGAGTTGGACCTCGTTTACCACCCCCCCCCCCCCCCCCCCCACAACTAACTAGGGCACTGTGGGTGGATAAGAAAAACAGACCATAAAGCCTCCAACGCTGAGTCACAAACACTCCCAGGAGAAGTGCAGCTAACTGAAGGAGCAAAAGGCGAAGCAAAAAAAAAAAGACACACGAAGGACACGAGCCTGGAGTTATCTAAATTACATCCTCAACCAGACGCAGGTTGATTTATGGCGTCATTAGTATGAATGTGAGCGTGCTCGTTTGCGCCCTGTCAAGCAGCCAGGGGAAAGGGGGAGAGATGTACACAAACACACAAACACATGCCACTCCAGTGGCTTAATGTTGGCGCGCTATCGCCCGTTTCGAAGGGCCGCTACGCCCGCTTTTTTACGAGCATCCTGTAGGGCGGATCGCTTGCAAGACACGGCCGAGCTGCAGGTTTTGCGTGCCAGACACTGCTGTGGGAACGGGTAGTGAGGCGGGTTGTAGAAAATTTAAAAAATTCCTTCATCATCGACGCAAAGATATTGCGCCCGCTCTTGCCTTTTGCCCGCCCGGTGGGTGCGGTTTCTCGTTAGTAGGGTTGTAAGACGACGACGCTCAGCAAGTGCACGTTGACAGCGGCCAAGGCCAACGCGTAACGAGAGCGATTGGCCGCGCTGTTACCGCTGTTTGCTGCGAAACGATTACGGCACCGTAACGAACGGTAATTGTGCAGAAGCTTCGCTTAGAAGTTGATAGTTTGGCTCGCGAGAAGGTGAAATATTAGCTCAGTCCAACCTGCCCTGATCAAAATCCAAAGTACAAAGCCAAAGTCACAGGAAATTTATAGTTAAATAGAAAAAAAACCCTCTCATTTTAGAACATTTTCATTTCCAAAAGAGTATTTCAGCTCACTTTATCCCGGGTGAGGTAATTTAATAAAACCACCCTCCATTTCCTTTGGATTTAAGTTGCCGGGAGATGTGCTGCAAAGCGATCGCTTTTGCCATCAGCACAATGAATACGTTTCACGGTTTAAAGCAGGACGCGTCCTGGAGAAAATTAAACAGACCCGACCGCTTTTACGAAAGTCGACAAAGAAAGTCCCTTGGCCTTACTATCGATTGCAATCATCTGCCAGAAAGTATCCAAAAAGCAGCAGCAGCAGCAGCAGCAGCATGCACGCGTGCAAAAACCTCTGAGACTGGCTGGGGTGAAATAAATTTTCATCTCCACATGAAACCATCGCTCCCGAGCGGTGGCCAAAACGGGGAACACAAAGCAAGGAAACAAAAGGAAGCAATAACATTCCATCAGAGCGTCCCGGTGAGCGCCCAACACACTCCACCCCATCCACGTCTGTAGAATACTGATGATGGCAAACATGGCAAGCGCCACGATCGATAAGACTTCCACCGAGCAATGGGGAGGTTTGCCGAATGTGTACCAAACTCGAGGCATAATCTAAAAATGAATAAATTCAAATCGCTTCATTTATCCAGCAAAAAAAAGAGCATCTCCTTCGTGCTTTGTCTACTTTTATTATGCTGAGCCGCTTACTTACTCCCTTTGCTGTTCGGTCCTCGTGGACGTGCACGTGGCGGTGGGGTTGTCGGCTTCGCAAATAAGAAATAAGTGCGGGGTGACATTTCGCACAACAGCCCAAAAGGGAAGCACACCAAACCAAGAATCCACGAGGGAACAAAAGTGTGAGGATAATCGAATGAAAAAGGCGGCCTAAAACATTTCCGAATTGCGTGGCCTTGCTCCCCTCCGTAAGAAAAGCGTACGCTTTTCGTTGTCTGCAGCAAGACTCATTGCTGGGGCCGAAAGCTGAGAAAGATTGGGTTTGGGTTTTTTTTTTCTCGCTCTGCCTGTTCTTCTGTTTTGCCACGAGAAAGTCTCTTGGGGAGGGAAGACTACGAAGAAACAAACTCATGGCCCCAACGGCGGAAGTAAATGGGGCCAGAGTAATGCTTCAGATTCGTATCGTTGCCGGTTGCAGTTGGCTTGGCTCCTCATCGCCGTTCATCGCTTTCGTTTATCGGTATCGGTTTCCTGGGTGGGTGGTTGTGTTTTTCCTCCATTTTTTTTGTCGCTCGCGTGAGTCATTTTCCGATCGCGTCTGGTGATGGTGTAAGGAAACGCCTTCCCCCTCTAAAAAAAGAAGCGGTTTTGGAGCTGTTTCGCAAGAGGCTATAAAACAGGGGCTTAGTCCAACGGCGTTTAATGTATCTTGTGTCCAAAGGTTTTTATTTTCTCTTCTGGAAGCGCGCCGCTCATGAAACAAACGAAATGAAATCGTGTCAAACGAAAGAGAATAGCGAAGAAAAAAAAAGCGCTTAAATAATACGGGATTGCTTTGGTTTATGTTTTTATCACCTTCCACATAAAAAAACACGCTCTTGTAACACTGCCTCAGCCTCTGATGGCCTTTTTTGCACTCTCTTCTTCTTGCAACAAGATCAAAGAATCGACCGACGGATAAATGTTGAAGATAAACAACGCGAAAAGCGTTTATCAACATGCTTAATCCGCGAAAAAATTCGAGCCTTCTTATCTGTCCATGATATCTTGGAAATGTTTCAGTTCAGCAGAGGCTCAATAATGCCTGTCTTCGGAATCTTTTTTGTAAATGTAGACTGAAAGAGTGATTTAAATGCATTAGATATCGTTTTACGCGAAAAGCGACGTTTTTTTTCGATTGAAATGACAGTTTAAGAAGAGAAAGATAACTTCCTAGATATGATTGCTTCGCTAGAATAGACCTGATATAGCCACTCAGGCGCTCTCGCAACTCATACCATCCCTTTCAATAGACGCCCCAGACAGGCGAGATGAATGAACTTCGGCAATTCCCCGAGGGCAATTGGGCTTCTGGCCGTCTTCAAAGCCTCTGATTCTGATTACGTGTCGGTGGTTGCGTCTCGTTCGCCCAGCCATCCAATCTATTTCATTGGCCGGTACCGGAACAGCATAACGTGATAGCAGCAGCAGCAACAGCAAAAAACAACACCACCCAGAGGGCATGTTTTAGATGGAATAATTACAGTCTCTACCGCACCGGATCATGCAAGCATTGAGCGAGCTGGAGCGTACTGATACTGATGCTGGCAGCCTGAATTGACCGATAATAAACGGTGGCCGATGCCGGATGCCCGGCTAGGCCGAGGTGGTTTAACGTAGAGCGCGCATTTAGTATTTATGAAAAATATGGCCCACCACTCCACAGCTCCAGTGCCCTTGCGTATCGGAAAGTGTTGCAAACATGGCTTTGCACGGAAAGCAATCTCAGGATGGATCCCTCTTCCTGGAAAAGCGATACTACTCGACTGAGATACTAAACGGTTTGCGCCTCTGGGGGTAGGAAGATTTTCCCATTGTCTACCCGAGGTTTAGTTGCCCGACCGGCCGGTGAGACAGCAAAAGGATTTAAACAAATACCTTGAGGATATTTGACGACTAAATCGAAATCCCACCCAGCCGTGGTCGTCTGCCGAGTGTATTCTATCCCCATAGGCCCCCCTTCCCGATAGCAGAAGGTTCGCTATCGACGGACAAATCGGCAGAGAATTCTCCAAAGACCCGCCGGCTAAGCGGCGGCGGGACACTGGTTGAACCGTTGTGGTGCGCCGGCTACAAGATTCAGGTCAGTTTAGGGACCTGTTGGGAAGTTGGGATAGAGAAAACCAAGGAAGAGAAGTTTCGCTTTGTCGTGATGGTGTGATGGAACAGGGCTTTCGGTGCTCGGTGAGCAAAAGTTTCTGTTTTTCTTTGGTTGGTGGGTTACTGCTTTCAGGAAGAAGGGGACGTTTTGTCGGGCTCATATACAACCGAGGATTAGCACATTTAGATGATTGATTTTTACGCTAGATTAGGAAAGGGGCTTTCCACCCCTGCCCACCATAAACATGGGTGTTTCATGTTGTGGAAGTAATAATTATTAGCGATATCAACCATGTCGGATTAGAATGCGATATCGGTCGTCCAAAACGAGGGCTTCTTTTCGTCGTACCTACGACCTACGGTAATGTATTCGCCTGTGCCGTAGAATTGCCTCCGAGAGTTCATGCATCAGAATTAATTTATAGGTTCCTGTGATTGTTTCCGCAAAGCGTCCACACGTCAGACGGTGGGCCTATTATCGAGCACGAACGTTGGAAAAGCGGAAGCTTAAATGTGACATTCATTCTACCACGTCTGGGGACCGGCCCGTCGGGAATCGATTTCAACCTGAAACATACACACACACACACAATAGGGACTTGATCGTATTTCCGTGGACTCCGTGCTTCAAAATGGGATTGAATTTCCATCCCGTAGCCACCGGCGCTCGGCTGCAAATGAGCTCATGTGGTTTGGATTTAGAATGTACGAGGCGCAGCCTCATGAGCGAAAACGGCGTCCAGTGAGACGACCCTGTGCTGCTGTGGCGCCCGAGGAGTGGGTTAATGAGTGTCAAATGATTGTTCTCGCCAGCCGACGATGGTCGGGTTTTTGTTGGTTTACCACTTGACAGTTGGTACAGTTTTTTCACGAGGTAAGGAATTCGATCACCCAACTGTCCGACTGCTGGGATGAACGGGGAAACACAGAAGGCCTACGGGCAGTTTTGGAATGAAGCGATTGTCTCGAGTAGGATGATTTAATTCGGAACCAATTTGACCGGGAGACCGGGAACCATTGAGCGTGACGAATCGATGGCAGTGGGTTCAGTTAATCGGAAAACTGTGGGACTGTGCCATCAAACCATGGATTACGAGATCCTAGGATTAGCTTTGCCGGGGATGACTGTTGAGTTTTATCTGTGTGCTCAAGCTAATAAAATCAGCTGCTGAGGGCAACAGCGGAATTAGACATGGTCAAATGGAAGCGAAATTCTTCAAAACGGTAGCTACCACTGAAGATAAACGCCTGAAGTTATGCTATCCGGCGAAACAAAACATTCCTCGAAAGTACTAATCAAATCATTACCTTTCCCCACAAAAACCATTGATTACCTTTGATGTTTTTCGCCACTCTAAGAGTGCTGCTTTTGTTTTCTTCTTTCTCTCTCTTTTCACACAAACAATTTCATCCCTTGTAAGCGCTTTTTACTTTGTCACAAAAGCAAGGGCACACATAAACCTCCACTAGTGACAATCAAGACGATCAAACCGACAGTTTGCCCCGCTTTCGAAGCGATATAAAGAAACGCTTCTCTGCGCGAAACATCTGAACACCATAAACAAACAAAAACCCCGGGCACTTGCCCATCATTGTGTTCATTGTGTGCAGTTGGGAGGATGGAGAAGCCGATGCCGAACTGCGCTGCTAAGGTACGGTAGGGACGGTTCGTTAGTTCCTGTGCGACATTAACGAGCAGCTCCTTACTGTCGATGGCGAAGTGTTTCGTCAGCAGTGTCATGGGAAGGCAGCGTAGATAGCAAGTTTTTACACCACCCTTCAGGGGAAGGTGAGGAGAAGTTGGGAAGATAGCAACAAAAAAACTGACAACCAAGCAGAAAGGACGCATTCTTCACACAAACACACACACAGACACAAAGAGCAGCCAGGACAGGAAGAAGCATCATCCATCGTCAGCCACAGATGCTGCGATGTTTGCTCTGTTTATTTCCTTTTCGCAATCAAACTGGTGAATTGATTGGAGGAATAAACACGACAACGGTCCATCGCCGTCGTTGCTCCTCGCGCGCTGTTGTGGCTGTTGTCGGTGGTGGGTTTTGGGTGCGTTTGCGATTGTCCTCCCACCCGGAGGTAGGGAAAAATCTCGAACGTTAAGTAAATAGTCATCCGTCGCATGGCGCATGGTTTGTGCTTTGTCCCCATTGGTTAAGGGTCCTGTGGGTCCCGTTTTGTGCTGAGATCGAACAATTCCGCGACAAGCTTCACACTCCAAACCGGAACGAGGACGAGTGAGTGATGGCGAGTGATGGCAAATTAGTTTCAGGACTTCAAACAAAACGCTGCCGGAATTCCCTTGCGCACACTCGCAGCAGATGCTACCCACTCTCCCCTCAGGAGAGGGAGTTACGGTGAGGATTACTTCAAGACTGACTGCCTCAAGCGCGGACTGCTGTCAAACTTTTCCGAAACTTCCATACCGCTTCCACTAAAGCACACACCGTGCCCGGGGGAGGGGGACGTTCTCCTGCGGCCAAAGCGATAGCAATTACTGCCGCAACGAAACGAAAACGGTGGGTGTCCTTCGTACGCTTGTGTTATATACAACACAGCACCATCAGCCAGAACCACCGCAAAGAACACAATCTATTTCGGAACATTTGGCTGCAATTTGCATTTCAAAGCAGTCCATTTTTCTTCGTCATCTTCGTACGGGCACGATAGCGCGTGCTCCCGTAAACGTAACGAGAAATTGTCCTCCCAATTTTATGTTAGAAACATACGAAGTTGTATGTGTTTGGTTTTGGAAAAACGTTCATTCATGTACGCGGCTGCTTCTGCTGCCGGATGAAACACGCAAGCAGAGAGTGAGAAGGTTTACCGCTATCGCTTATTGCAATTGCGTTTCCCTGCTTTCGAGCATCCGTTTTCGCCATATCCGATCGATCGATCGAGGTGGAAGTTAAACGGATCCCATCGCTTCCCTTCATCGGTGGGTAATATATCTTGAATTTCCTTCCCGTTTTTGTCCCTCGCACACGCTCGCAGGCTCTTCCAGCGTTGACGAGACGCCCAAGATTGTCCCAAAGACAAGGAAGCATCATCGAAGCATCTGTCAAAATGTGTCCCTCTCGAATAGTGGGCCGAGTGTGCAGGCTCGCGTAGAATAAACGTGTACGTCGACCTTTCATGACTCTTGTTTTTTTCTTTTTTGCATCGAACGTACGCTCACGTCATCAACGCCTACCGTAATGCGCCCCCGAATGGTATGTGAAACGTCGCGCATACTTGTGTAAAAACGTTGCATACATGCTAGGGGCGAAAGTCGAGAGAGAAAAAACCCCAAGCCGATGCGTCCTCAGCACTTCGTACATAGTCTAGCATTTCCCCAATTCCAGCAATTTCCCACCGCAGCACACATGTCTCGATACTCTGCCGTCTCAAATATGTATATTTATAAAAATAAGTGAACCGATCCGAAGGGTGGCATCGAGGGCGTGTGGAATGTGTCTACAGGCAACGCAAGCAAGGGTCGGGAAAAGGGAGGGAATATAAAAACGCGGGCAAAATGTGTGTTTATTTTATGTGCATAACTTTCAATAAATTCGTACATCAACAACATGCTTTTTATGGTCCTTTTCTGCTGGAGCCTGGCAGCCGAAGTTTGCGTTTTGCGCTGGGAAGGTTTTGCCATTTGCCATTTGTTGCCATAGTCTCGCCAATGCCGTGTGTGTGTGTGTGTGAGTGAGGGAGGCTTGTTCGTTTTATTTCTTTTATTGCTCTTCCGTTCCCTACATAGAGATGACACTCGCGAGGACGAAATTGAGGTAAAAGCGTTTGAGAGGTCTTCTTGTTGGTTGTTAATTTTTGCTTTTTAGATGATTTGTAAATAATATTTACTACCATTTTTGATGAAATTTCACCCCAAATCAGGAAGGAACAATAATCGAATTAAGTCACAAAAGAGAATCCCTCCCCCTACCCTTCATTCTTTCTCTTACTCTACACCGCCCACTAATCCAAACCAATGTATCGATGAAAAGCCATTAATTTTAATGATTCCCCATATCAGTAAAGTGTCGCGCTGCCGTTTGGATTTCGGATTCCCTATCTGCCCGCCTAACCATAAATCACTCGCTGCTCGTCCTCGTCCCCTTAACGTATCTTTCCAAAATGTCGCCGGCGAAAAATGGGTGTGGATTTTTTGTTCTTCCTCCTTCCTTGCCGCTGTCCTATTCCTGACGCTGACCTTCGTAGTTGACGCGGACGCGGACTGAATTATCCTTCACAACTGACGTCAGCGTGCGACGAAACAACAACTTCCCCCCACACACACACAGAGCGTCCGTTACGAGCGCTGTCAATAAAAACGGTGGTCCAACTGTGAATGATATCTGTGCCACGTTTTGTCCTGCCGCCCAACACACACTCTATCTCTTTCCCTCTATTAAACCAAATCGGCAAGATTTACCAGTAACAGCAAAAAAAGTCCCGAGGCCAGGGAGTTTTGCAAAAGATGTCCTCGAGCAGTAATGTTTGCTACTGTGCCTCCCCTCGCACCACTCCCCTTGCACGCGCCATCGGCACACTGACAAACTGTCTCCGATTCCGGACAGTCGTCATCATTATGAGCGGTAAGCGGACGTGTATCAGTCGCCGTCGCCACCGCCACCGCGGGATTCTGGCTCATCCCGGATGTTCGGATGATTATTTTGCTACCGCTACCCCCACCCCTTTCCTCCGCCGCACATTCCCGTGGATCATCAATTACTTTCGCCCAAGGAACTGTCAGTCGCACGCTTTTGTTATTTCTTCGGTCCCCGCGCTGAAGTGGCGCTTTTTCTTTTCCCTTGACGTCTGTCACTGCCACGGTCATTAGTGTGGTTGTTGCGTAAGAGAGCCCTCCCGTTGTCAGTTAGCTGCAAAGGGGGATGGAGGGAAGGGTGAGCGGTGGGGTAGCTTGTGGGATTGTGCAAACAATGGTTACCCGATTTGGCAGCCGGAACCGGAGAGCAGAGCGACTGCAATCAATAACATTATTACCATCGACATCATCATCATCAACAGCAGCAGCAGCAGCAGCAGCAGCAATGGCAACAACATCGTCTTTAGTAAGCAGAGTCGCAGTGTGTGGGAGCATACCTGCGCTGTGTTTGAATTAATGCGGACACGTTTAATGAGGGATTGTCTTAGGGAACATTAAAATTTGCGCTGGCGTCAGAAGACGTAATGGTGTCGGCGTGGGGCCGTGGGTGAATAAGCCTGCAGGCGTATGGGAGTCCTTTGGAGGAGTTGTAAATTAATTCTCAAGTAATCTGTTCAGATTGGAGAACAGTTTTAGGTAACATAATTGAAACAGAAATCAAAATTCAAATCTCAACATATTGGATGAGCTTTAAAGTATTATGCTCCATAGTCCTTGACGAAATTTGAGTTCAATCTTCCAAACCAGTTCCAACTACAAATTGATTGCAGCTTTAAGGGTCTTTAATATGTACATTACTACAAAAAGTAAACGAAGTAGGAGACATTCAACAGAAAGAATTTTTAAAGAATAATTTTGAATAAATTTGAAGGAAGCACCATCACACCCAAAACTCCTAACGACAAGCTTCACCGTCATTCATGAGCTGACTTTGTTGGACTGCATTACTTGTCTCCTAATTGTATTGAGCTTCACTTCATTTTTACACATTAATTGTGTGAACATATACATGCTGTAATATATATAATAATTGCAGCCAAAGGAGCATTTCGCACGATCCCACAAAACGCCTTCGTCTTCAAGAAAGAATTTATTATTATTTTATCGTCTAATGAACATTCACCGTTACAATAAACGGGCAAAGTCGCGAGCAAAAAGAAGCCCAAATTGCTAAACATTTGTGGCGAAAGCGTTTTCATTCCGACCACCACGTTAGCACGTCCGCGGTGCGCTAGTTTTCCCTCCCGCGTGCATGTAATAGTTTTTTATTGTTTGCTTCATCATCACCACCATCTCGTCAGTGATGCAGGGGGCAGCAGCCCGGCTTCGAACTGTGAACGCTTTTCCCCGAACTGGAGCAAACTTCGCAAGCTTCCTATATTTTTCGCCCCTTTTTTGTTGCCTGCACCGGAATTAGTTTCCATCGAGGCTAAATGAACCTGAGAATGTTCCTCGCTAACAAAGCAAAACGAAGAAAAAAAAAGGAAACACCGAACAAACTTACTCCCCGAAAAAAAAACTCTTTCCCTAGCCCGGCGTTTTGGTCTTGTGTTCGCACGCATGTACGTGGAAAGCTACCGTGGTACCGTGGGAAGTTTTGCGTAGAAAGTGCCGGTAAAGAAAAGCACACACGCACGCACTCACAACCTCACGCAAGCTCATGGTAAAGTTGGCGGAAAAACGATACTACATTCTCCACAACCTGGGGAGACTCCGCATTTTTTTTTGTGCGACCCGCCTAGAGCCTTCAGCCCACGACGGCGTGTACGGCGGCTTGTACGATGTTCTTATGCTGTCCCTTTTTTCTCACCCACCCCTCCCCTTTCTGCCTTGCCGAAACCGAACGCAAAAGGGAAGCTTTCTGACGGGCGTAAATTAGATTCCGACAGGATCTTATCAAACATTTATCTTCCCGTGTAGGAAGGTAGGAAGGTCGATCAACGCGTACGGTCGCGTACGGTCGCATGTGCACAAATGGGCGGTTTTGCTGGGCTGGGTGTTCGGGTGTTCGGTGCCCGGTTCGTTGATAAAAAGATTAATAAGAGCGAAACACACCGGTAATCAAATGAACAAGCGGAGCGAAATGAACTTTTATAATTAACTTCACGGGGCAACTTTACTTCATCACTTGCGCTTTATTGGCAGCGGAACGATTTGGCGCTTACGGGGCACGCTGCGGGGGACCGCCGTAGGGTACGGACACGGTTTCACGTGAAGAGCGTTTCTAATCAATTAAGTATGTGTACATGTGGGTTAGGGGGCTGTAGTTGTCGGTAAAGTATTTGGCGGGCTGAGCATTTAACAGAACTTAAAGAATGATTGATTATCTGCCCAAAAGCATATGTTTTAACATTTTTAAGACTTATCGCTTACTTTTTGTGGTCGTAGTTTTTATGTTTGACATAGGGTTACACGATTTTGATTTTTCAGGTATCTGATCAAAGGAGGCTTTCAAGTAATATCTAAAATTGTTTGTTGAATCCTCCGATGTTTAAATACAGTCAGTGCAAAAAGTATTCGTCTAGCTGAATATTTTACAGAAAAAGGCGAATTATGGCCGCATTAGGCATGGGATGGTAAAAGTAAAGATGAGGTTTGATAAAGGAACTATCAATACACACGTACTGCTAAAAATAAGCATTTAAATAGTGCAATAGCAACCAAAATACATACAATAAACTAAAAAAAGTAGTTTGAAGGGAACGCAAAAAGTATTCGTCTATTAGATTTTTGGCGTAATATGCGTATGAAAACAAAGGTTATGGAATCAAAAAATGTCCTAATCTTGTTTCTTATTGCATTTATGACTATTGGAGACTACTTGCACAACACTAAAACTCATTTGAACCTTTAAAAAGGCGTATTTTTGATCCACTCATCCTACAAAACTTGTGCCAATTATTCTCTGGTAGAAATATTGCATTTCCGGACTACGTGGTCAAATTCAGTTGAAAAAATGGCAACTGATTTCATATTGAGAGTCTACTAAATCATTTTCATCATTTTGGGCAAATGACAATGCTCTGTATGTTCTCCAGCTCGACTGTTCTTGAAACATGTGATACATTTTAAGAAAAATTTCTCAGAACTGGGACTCAAAGTACTTAAAAACTGCATTAATATGTTTCCCCATCTCGTCTCCTATCATTTTGAATCATTTTTCTAGCTCACCTTACCTCACTGAGCCCTAGTATCATGATTCCATGATGCTACCGTTACACGAAATTTTGATGTTGCATCTTAGTAGACTGGTTTGACTATGGTAGACGTCGGCCGTATGACCTTGGCGATTTAAACATGTTTTAATATGTTAGTAGAGCCTAATTTAAAATAAATTCCTGATTTATTTGATGCACCTTAACAGATTTAGCAACTTTCTGTGTAAGGTATTATTCAAACAAAACATGTTTGTAACAACTCACTCATTCAAGCTATTACATGACCAGCTACGATAAAATGCAGCATGTACCATCAACCAAATGTGACCCATCTCTTTTCCTGATCTTATTGGCCATCAAAAAATGCACTTATTCTTTGGTAAAATTTGATTTTTTGGACATTAAACCGCTTCTTTCGTTAGATTAACCGTCAAGGATGGCTGATTACATGGCAGTTTGTCACACAATTAGTGTCAGAAAAATGGCCAAACTCTGATCTAATGAAGGAACGAGTCCTCTCACACATTTTGTAACCTTCAAAATTGGGTAGGATAGGTTATGTATAGGTTTAAGATACGATTTTCGCCAGTATGCTCCAATCGTTTAACTCCACCGCCTTTAGTGCCTCTCTGACCGCTTGAAGTGCAATTGAAACAACAGAAATGCATTAATTTAGAAGGAAGTCACCAGCAGATTGATAATAATACTTTTTGGACTGACTGTACTTAGAGTAAATCATTATATAATTGCTATTTCTTTCCAGATTAAGCTTCTTTTGATTAGATTAGATCAAAACCGAAGTATTCCTTTGCCTTTATGCAGAAATTTCAATTAATTTGTTGATTTCTTTCCATTATTTGTTGCTGCCTATTCTAAGGTAACGCTTATCGCTTACCGTGGAAAACTCAGAACTTAACATTACAATAAGTGTCTTTTACTCACAATTACCAAAAGCTCCCAAAAGCCGCGCAGCTTTGTCCAACCAACCCAAAACCATTACACCCCAACGCTAGTTACGGTAAAAAAAATCAACATTCTTCCTTCCAATTGAATACATTTTTGGCTTGCAAAATACGTTTATCGCAGCTTCATTTCATTATCTTTGCCTCCACCTCAGGCGGAATGTGGTGCATTCGACAGTTAAAAACGATGCAATTTCACCAGCAAGCCACCCATTATTGCTGGGATGGCTATCGGGGCTGCATTGTAATCGTATCTGTGGCTACAATTATCCACCGACCACGGGCACAACAAAAATGCATTCACAAAAAGAATGCTCCTTTACTTACACACCGAACAAGTACACGTTGAAACTTACCTTTTTCTGCTCTTCTGTCTGGACCTGGTCCTTGGAGATTACGGGATTTTTGGAAGCTACCCTACAGCACACAGAATCGCGCACCGATTGTGTTTTTTCCAAACCCACTTTCCGTTTACCATCGTTGACACCATCTCATTTAATCCCGCTTTAAGCGGCCAGTAACGATCGTAACGAGCATTGCATGTGAAAAACACATACAACCAAGCGAACAGTTTCGAGTAGCAGCAGATAAAGCACAATAAGCACACGGCAGAGCGATGCAAAAACTTACGCCCGATCGTTGACAACGGCCTCAGAACGCGGAGGGGTGAAAGCTCTGCCTGTAGGTAGATTTTCGAGCAGAAAAATCATTGTCAAGCCAACCGACCGGCCATTCGGACGAATGCACCACAACCGAAACCCCCGTTGGTTTTGCAAAAAGGGGTTCGTCCCTTTTGTGGGCCGTTTTTTGCACCCTTGCAACGGTCGATGTGCACTTGCAGCAGCAGATGCAACAACACCAACAACGGGCTAGAAGTAAAAGCGGTGATTGAAGAGAGAGAGAGAGAAAAAAAAACAAAACACATCACAAATCCATCCCTTCACTTGTTTTCCCTTTTTTAACTTTTTTTGTTTTACCTCTGTTCTACGCTCAGTTGGGTTTTAAAAACCTCCAACCAACCAGAAGAGGAAAAAAACGAACCCCACACACTATCTGCTTCATCCGGGGCGAGCTGAGCTTATCGCTATGGATCAACCATCACCGACCACCGGCAACCACTGGCAAATGGGGCGTCAGTTCGCGGTGTCTTTGTGTGTGTGTGTGGTCGTCGTCCCTGCTCCCAGTACCAAACCTCCATTGCGTTGGTTCCCCGAAAACGTCATTTTGCATTGTGCAATTGTGCACTCGCAATCTCGCACCGGGAGATTACATTGTTCTTGGCCCGAGCCGAGGGTTTTATGCGCACAAATGAGCAAATGGAGCGATTTTGGCTCCCTCTCTCTCTTCCCACGACCACAAGTTCTGCTTTTGCTTCCCCACCCTATATATAGAAGCAATGAACGGTTTGGTAGATAAGATGAAATGAAGCTTTTTTGTTCATGTTTAAAGCCTAGTTACAAAAATGGGGTTGAATTTTAAGCAAAAAAAAGCTTTAATAACTTACAATAAAAAACTACAAAACGCTTCAGCTTCGAAGAGATTTCGAAAGTCTCCGAAGTCTTTACAACACTAGCACGGTTCACAGCAGTACATCAACTTTGTAAATAATGCAAATAAATAATTAGGTCACCGAGTCGGCCTCGTTCGGCTTGGATTATCCTTTTTAATAACTTTAAGACGCTGGTTAACGTGTCTGTTCGGTCGGTCCCTTTGACCTCCACTTACAACATAAGCTACCCGTGACTGCGACCACCATCATCATCATCATTACCTTCATCATCTTCAATTGAAGATCTTTGTGTCTTATCAGCGAAAACAGTCCTCAAAAAATACAACCGAACAGGAACCGGCCAGAGCCTGCTGGACCGCATGCTTTCAAGTACACTTGCACCCCGCAACACAACATCATCCAAATCTCCCACCAAACTTCCATCTTCAACTCATCGCTGACTCACGACTCTCGAAAAAGAAGAAGCAAAGGAAAACGAGAAGCACCATTAACGAGTGTTTTTGACTTCTGCTCTCTAATAAAATGATTCGATTTTTACGATCCATTCGGGGCGTCTTCCTTGCGCGCTTCTCGATACACACATTCGCGCAACCCAAACAGGGTCCTGTCCCAACGGGGGGAGGTGATGGTTCCTTTAGCGCTTTTATGCTTTTTCAAGGATGACCAAGCTGCCCGAAGACTAGGCACCCTGTTGGTGGATAGGAACGCGGGCAGCGGGGAAAAATACGACACAGATGCTGTTGGGACACACCAAAACCCCCCAAAAAAAAAGGTTTTCCAAAATTCGCCGATAATATCGTTGTCTTTGGGAGACGCTATAAAAACACACACACACACTCACCCGGGAAACTTCCCGTTTCACAAAAAAGGGAAACGAAGCAGATGCTGATAAAGAGAAGGAAGGTGTCCAATTCGTGCGATGGACATATTTGTAACAGAAATTTTCCCAAACCCAAGGTTCGCTGGGTAGAACTCTTACCGTAGAAGGTCTCGAATAAAAGGGGGAAAGAAAATGGCCAAGTCATTCGAAGAACAAATCTTGAACTTACTCCACCGTCCGCCGCGTCTACGGACAACCCCATATCATGTGGAATGTGTACATGTGTGTGTGTGTCTTCAATGGCAACCCGAATCGGTAAGGTTACTTCACAGCTTCTTCTCCACGCCATTCCTTTGCCCAAGAAGCGAGAGAAAAGTTCACCGGAAGCAAATTGTTCTGTTGGAACGATTTCGGCCTCGTAACGTCTCGTTTTTTTTGCGTCGCCGTCTTCTTCTGAGCTGGACCTTTAAAAACTTTTCTACTTACCCTCCCCCGGTTACCGTCACGTGTATGTGTCCCTTGTTTGAAAGTTGATCGTTTGCGAAAGATGCTTACGGAGAAGGGCTTTTATTGGAGGGCAGTAGAACCTTTACCTTATCTTGTCTGTTTTGCCGTCTCTCTTTCCCCGTTTTTTTTTCTAAAGTCAGGTTTGTCTAGGAGCTATGGGCGCGTTTGGGGGACAATTCGGGGACAATCTTCTTGACTAATAGCAGGATACAAATTATGGGTTGAAATGGGCGAAACAATTAGTGTCCAATGGAGGAAACGAATGCTGCGCTGCGAATTTTGGTACATTGGACTTGCAGCGCATGCTGACAGGACTGCTCCAAAGCACTTAGCAGAAATGTGTTTCAAATCAAAGTTATTCACGCTGAAAATATTTTCAAGCAATAAAATAAATCAAAAACTATTCTACAACTATCGTTCAGGGTGCTAACTCTCCCAATTGAAGATCGATTCTGTCATATTTTACATAATATATTCTTCCACAAGTACGGGAACCACAAGTTCAGCCGGACAACCCATCATCCCATTAGTTATGTATGTGTGTGTGTCTGTCTGTATGAGCATGAGAACATAACACGTGCATAAATGTTGTTCGCCATTACAATTCCCCTTTCTTCTATGCCCCAACCACGAGACGAACGCATAACATTTCACCCAGCATATAAGTGCTTTCGCTGATGGTTGCTTTCTTTTTCTTACGTAAATTCACTCCCGTGAAGGGGCAAAGTGGAGAGATAGAGCACACACACACGTCCTAGTCTACCGAGTGTTTAGGGAAAAAAGTTTTATCAAATGGTTGGGTTTTTCGTTTCGAGGGAGATGGATATGGATATAATTCTAGTGTACGCGTTGCTTCAACTTCTTCACCCCACCAGGAGCACCCCTTCGATGCTGCAGGATTTGTTGCAGGAGTTTGGAGCTAGAATTTATTGGACCTGAGCCACGCCTTTTCTTTGTTCGCTTTCGGTAGATTCGTTTTGATAGATTACCCAAACGAGCCGGTTCTTGTCGGCGTCCCGTAGACCAGGAAGCAAAAATGGCTATCACTGTGGGAGGAAGAGCGAAAAGCGATGGGCAAGTAAGAACACATTTCCGAGACATGTTATTGTCGGATGTTCGTAGCGTGTCTATTCTGGGAAGTTGAAGGTAGTTTTTTTTTTTTTATTTCGCCTCTTGTGTCACTTTTAAACAAACTCATTTGGAGAGAATTATTGGAAGAAGGCGGAAGAGTTCCTGGAATGAAGCTGCTTCGTGATGGCAGCGATGTCATCCATTAAACTACGCACTAGTTTAAAAATATCTTATACCTTTCTTTGGCTCTCTTCTATCTTCAGGCTCGTTAACACACATCCTCCCCTTTACGGTGGTGCTGGCCAGCACCATTGCCAATCCGGAGCATCACAACCCACATCAACAGCAGCAGCAGCAGCAGCAGCAGCCAGCAAGCAATATAGAAGATCTATACCACCGAATACTAGATGACAACGAATTTAGCTCCCATGCCAACGTCCGGTTCAACCGGCACAGTGAGGCACGGGACCGGCTGGCCGCCTCCGCCGCCGCCACACCATCCCGCTGGCAGGACTCCACGTCCACACAGCGCGTCAACAACAATCGTAAGATTAATCTGGAACCCAGCCACTGGAGCCCAGTCCCCAAACCCTCCAGCGTAGATAGCGTAATGAGCGACCTGGACGAGCCCGCAGCGGACAGCGACCGAGCCGCACTCGAGGACGTGCACGAGCAGCGAGCGCTGTTCGAGCGGGAAGGCCTTAGCGCCGTGCTGCGTGATGCCGAGACGCACGGTACCGTCCCGCACCGGGTCGCACCGGTCGATCACTTTCCCGCCTATCGCCGGCATCGCCGATCGTTGCTGAGAAGGCGCTCGATCCGGTTGAAGGAGTCGGAGGGCGAAAAGCCGGCCGAGCTCGAAGAAGCTTCCAAGAAACCGCAACCAAACCACGCACCACAACCAACCGTGGATGCTAATTCCAGCGTACATCCTAACCTGCCCCGAACGTCCGGTGTGTCTTCAGGCACTCCAGGCAAGGCATCGGCGCCTACCGTGCCGCGAAACACCAACGACAACGGCTTGGCGAGTGGGCCGACCAGTGCCAAAGTCGAACACCTTTCAACCGTGACCGGTACGACCGAGCGAACAATTATGGCGTTGCCACCGTCGTCGTCGTCGTCAGCGTCCCCTTCACCACACCGTGCTGCTGCACCACATCCGGCCGCCATCGGCATCGACAGTTTCAATCTGCTCGACGACAGCGTCTACATTGCGCCCGCCCACGGTCTGCGCAATGACAGTGGCGGAGGCGCATCGGCCCGCTTGCCCACCCTCGGCACCGACCTGACGCTTGACGCGAGCGGGAACATTTTCGGTCGCGAAAACTTCGACGAGCAAATTATCTTTCTCAATGGACCGGATCTGCTGGAGCCGGGCAGCGCCGAGCAGGGCCAGCCGGCCGGAAAGGTGGCACGGGAAGTCGCCCGTGAGGTGGAGATCGTTGGCGGGGGTTACGTGGCGGACGAGCCGCAAGCGCTGCCACTACGGCCGATTATCCGCGGCCCGTCCGATGAGCACAATGTGGAGGAGGACAACGTGGTGGTGGTGTACGCCGACCAGCACGAAACGGTCCGGTTGAACTGTGAGGTCGATGCCGACGTCACCTCGAGCGTGTGGCTCAAGGACGGCCAGATAGTGCACGTGATGGACAAAAAGTCACGCACCGCGGACATCCGGTTCGTGCGGGAGCCGCTCGGCGGGCTGACCATCGCGAACGTGATGCTGGAGGACGATGGCGTGTGGCAGTGTGAGGCGGAGAATGCGCGCGGCTTCTTCTTCAACGGCCGGCCCATAAAGCTGATCGTGCTGGGTAAGTTCTACGCTGCATTCTGTTCGATCTTAAGGGGAAAGAGTGCGCCTGCAGTTTGTGATAACTTACTATTGAAGCGTGATGCAGTTTGTGATAAACTATATATTCAATTTACTTTTCGAAAAGACGCTCCTCGAAGCGCCATTAAATGCCGCACTTGAGATGAGGGCACTGCAGACGAAGATTGCTCGGTCGAAGGAACCATTGCCGTAGCTGCAACGATCCATTTGATGTTAGAGATATATTGGTCCACACAAACACATACACACACAAATACCGTGCGCACAATCTATCTCTGCCATCAATCAGGAACGAGGGACAAAGTTTGCACACGACAAACGCCCTCCGTTCCGTTGCCAACAAATGGTAACATAAATTTAGCATTCCTGCCCACGCAAGGCACGCAGGAGATTGCCCTGTAGTTGTGGTAGTAGTAGTAGTAGTGGTAGCATTTCTTTCCCACTTGGGACACTTCAATCACAGCGCGGCACTGACGTACGACACGGACAGCTCACCCGAACCTATCATTTGTTGCAGATCCACCGAAGGAACCGTACCTGCTGATCGATTCCCGCCGGCTCGATGCGGGCAACATGTTCATCCCGGTGAAGGAAAACTCCGAGCTGGCGCTTGCCTGCGTCAGCGAGGGCGGCAACCCGAAGCCCACCCTCACGTGGGAGGTGCTGCTCAGCCCCGGCATCGACCGGCATGCACAGAAAATTTCCAGCGAAGTACTGGAGCTGCAGGAGATCCAGAAGGATAAGGTGAGTCTATAGACTAAAAGGGGTTGTAAGAAACGCTGAGTGTGTGTAGTGGCGTAGGCTTGTACAGTGAGCTTGTCGCCGGAATTAAGTCGTGCTTGTGTCTGATGCATGATGGATGTGAAATGGAAATTAGTCAGCACAGAGCAACAGAGACAAAGAGTGAGAAATGTGAAGAGAGAACAGATAACATAGAGGGAAAGTATTTTCAATTTCGCTTGTTCGACACCGTACCCGTGCTGTGCAGGGCTGGTCCAGAAGTTTCATTTTCTCTTTTCTTTTTTTTTTGTTGATGCTCCCTTCCCAGCAGGATAAGGAACCGTACAAGATCAATGCCGGCGCCGTGTCGGAGGTGAAGCTGCCCGCCGTCTTCCGGGTGCACCACAACGCCCGCATCCTCTGCATCATGGAGCATCCGACGCTGAAAGTGCGCCAAAACGCATCGATCCTGCTCGATGTGCAGTGTGAGTGGAATTTTTCATTAGCCCTACCGCCACTGCTCGTTTGATGCAGCACCAACATGCAATTTTCCCTTTTGCTAACTTTGCATCACTTCCGCCCCTGTTTTATCTCCCTACTCCAGACACACCCTCGTTCGCCATCACGCGCACGCCCGGGTTCGGCTATCCGCTGCGGGAAGGGATCGAAGTTTCGCTCAAGTGCGATGTCGATTCGAACCCACCGAGCACGCCGCTGTGGCAGAAGGACGATGGTGATCCGCCGGTGCCGCAGACGGGCGACGGCTTTCTCAACTTTAGCTCGATCCGGCGCGAACACTCCGGCTGGTACAAGTGCACCTCGAGGCATCTCAACTTTCAGTACTCGAGCATCGGATATTATCTCAGCGTGCGATGTGAGTAGCGGTTGTCGGTTTTGTCTTACGTTTCGTTTCCAATATTTTGCATGTACGATTGTTCGTGTTTTTTTGTTTGTAGTTTTGCCCCTCCGGTTTACTCATGAAAAGTAGCTTCTCGATTGCATCCAATTGATGGGTTGCGAAACCGGGTGTCTTTTTTCTTGGATACATTTCCGGAATATTGTAGAATTGTTTGAAGTCTTCAAGATCTCCTTGATAGTTTCTGATAGGAAAGTAACAATCACAATTAGAATTTTCATTCATTTCGTATTATTTTTGCCGTACATTAGCCTAAATTCGATTAAATGTTATGTACAAACTTCCGCAAATACTCTGGAATTTCTTCCAATATATTGAATTCTAACAATCAATTCTCCCATTTCTCAGACGAACCAGTGGACGTAACATCCGAACCGGTCGAGCAGGATCTTCCAATGTCACCGTCTTCCTCCAGTTCCTCCTCGTCCTCCGCCTCCTCATCCTCCTCGTCTTCCTCATCGTCCGTCTCGATGCCATCGCCCGGGAGCTCTCTTCCGGGAGGATCACCCAACGGAGCCGTCTCCCAGTCGGGCGCCGCTGGCACAGATCAAACCGGAACCAATCCCTTCAAAGCGGGTCAGATGGAAGTTGAGCTCGGTGGCTCCGTGACCCTGCAGTGTCCACAAGGTTTGTAGCACACAATTACTAGCTAAATGACTGGCCCCATGTTCCCGCTTACCATCTCTCGCTTGCACTCCTCCAGGTTCGCTCGGTTGCTGGTCCCATCTGGATCCAATGACGGCCCGGCTGAAAGGGCTCGGGGCCGGTATCTACACACCCACGGGGCAGTTTTCCCTCAAGGATGTCGTGTACCAGGACGCCGGGACGTACAAATGCGTCGGCCAGAATGCAAACAATCGCAAAAAGCTCGAAGTGCTACAAACCGTCTCCATTGCCGTCAAAGGTAAGAGCTGAGCTAAAGCGCGGTCGCGTGTGTGTTCTCTCCTGCATGGCTTCAATTTCGATAATAGACACGATTATTTACCGAACTCGGTGCTAGCTGCCACCCAACAAGAACTGATTTCTCGCTACTATTTTATTCATCGACGAGCCTCGAGTCTGGTGGTGGTGCTGCTGCTGCTATCTTGGTCACATTGCGCTGCTAGCGCGAACAATTTGCTGCAATATTAATACAATTTGTCCTATCTGCTTGATTAATGTAGCCGTTTATAGGCAATTGATTGGGAAGTTTCCTTGCTCACAAACAGACACACACACACTCACACAAACACTAATCAATGTGCTTGGAAGCGGTTGCTCCAATCACAGTTCAAGTTCTAGCGTCTTCTTCGTGTTCAAAAATTAATGCTTCAATTATTCAGCTCCAAATTACTTCAATCCATCCACTGCCATAAACGACGCCGAGAATCGGTTGGACGGGTCGTAATTTGATGGATCGTAAAAAAAGAAGCCAAGCTGGCGAGCTTATTGGAGCAAGCTATACCGATGCCGCTTTGCAGCAAATGTCAAAACGGTTGACGGTTGAATAATAATTTATAAAATCGACCATAATTTGCAATCACAATGGGACGGACTCATCCACACATACACGCATACAGGAGCCATTTCGAACGATGGTGGTTCTCTTCAGGATGTAATTTTTTATTGAAAGTCCAAGGGAAACTGCTGGAAATCTGAAACAAAAGTTATTTCGAAAAAGCTATTCAAGCAAATAATTGACTTATGGATGAGAAATTGCCCTGCAAGGTTTTTCTTCCATTCGTTTGTCGCTGTGCCATTGATTGGTCCTATTTTAAGTACGTGCATGCAATCATTGGGACATACATTAAATTGAGAATGTCAAATTCCGATCATTGGCAATTGAAGCATTTCGACAAAACCCCGTAGTATCTTCGAGGTTACGAATTTAGCATACTTCCATAATAATCTATGTCAGAGTTCCCAAGAAACATTTCCTATAGCTTTTACACTTAAACATGTCTAAAGAATGCTTTACTGTGAGTGTACTAAGCCTTATAGTTTTAACATGTATTTTTAAGATGTTTAACAGTCTTAAAAGTTGTTGAAACTTTAAAACGTTCTGAAGGCGATTGTAAGACTATCTGTTAAAACAATAATAGGAGTCACATAGCTTTAACATGTCTTTTAAAGATGCTTAACAGTCTTTAAAGGAGTTAAAACGTTCTGAAGGCGATTATAAGACTGTCTTATAAGATTTAAAAGATGTCTGGCCTTAACCATCCAGTAAACGTATTCGTAAGCATATTTTAAGACTCGTTATTTGAGACTGGGACACCAAGATCAAATGATCTTATAAAATGCGTATTGAGTCTTGAATGAAGGGAACTTGGAACAAACTATACAGGCTGTATGTGAGATACGCTATTAACGCAAATTATGAAGAAGCAGTTTTAGCCATTATATATTTAAGTTTCTTTTCCTTTTTTTGCAGTGGGTGGTTATTATTCAATCATGTTGCTATTAACTGATATTGTATCAAATCAATAAAATTTGTGCAAAGAACTGTCAAATTCAGAAACCCACGATTGTGTAAATTTGCATATACCAGAATCAGTATCTCGGACACTACATGTACGTGGAGAGTCTTAAAACTTGTTAGTCTGTACAAGTGCTTACTAAAGCTATGTGCTGTTTAAACTATCTTAGCCACACATACAGCACTACAAATCGACTGAACTTGTGATCAAGAAAGTCCTCTTGATCTTAAGCCAATGGAATCCATTTTAATGCATAAGATTATTGATTTGTGTATCCAAAATGAGTCAGTCATGTTTATAAACCAATTCATATTTTACAAGGCAAATAGAAAAATGGCAATTTTCCAAAAGTTTTACCCGTCATTTTTATTATGCCACGGCCATGTAAAAGCTTTTTGTGCAAATTGAGGGCGTTTCAATGAAAACTATATTTTTTAAATAATTTATTTTCATACTAAAAAGTTGCTGATTATAAAGGCCATTTGATATTTTTTAAATTATTATATTGTATTTCAAAAGTGAAATTTTCTTGGCCCGGATTTCTGCTCATACGCGAGCGATTTCAAAATCAGAAAAAAATGAAGACAGCATCATAATTATCAAATAATTCTCAACCATTATTTTGACTTCATAATCTTTACTTCATTTCCGTCTCAAGAACATATCCATAGCAATAAGCTGTAATTTTGATAATTCATTTACGCCTCACATCTTAAAGGTCTAGAAATGGTTTTAACAAGTAGTCTCAACAGAGTTCTGTAGATGGGCCCTATCAGTCTTAAGAGAGTTTATTATAGTCTTATTAGGTCATACAAGACATTCAAATGAAAATGGGAGGCTTAATGGAATAACCTTAACAACATTGTTAAAACTATGATAAGATTTAAAATGTTACTTGGGATGATTATTTCCTGTAAGTAATTTAAGTTTAAACGATTCATAGCTGATGGGAATGAGGATACTTTTACCTTAAATATACCTAAAATCCTAATATCCTTAGTTGTAGAGTTTTGCTCTAGCTATTTCTGTGATGTTGAGATGTTGAGCAAACATCTTATCTTTAATGATCTGACATTTAACTCACTATGAACAAAGTTCAAATGGTAAGAAAAACTCTGTATGTATCCATCCATTTAAATCGTACTACTACATCCAATAATCTATAATTAAAATCATCCGGATTTAAAAACTGCAGTAAATTACATCCTTGTAGTCCCATTAAACTGCCCCAAGCCATCTATTTTAGCCGGAGTCAGGCTACGTTCGCACAGTTTTCAACACGCTTGCAAACGCTCTCGGCGAGACCATTTAAACTTTTACCTCTATCCATCTCATGAGGATACAATTACGGCCGGGAAAAACGAGTTCCCCTTCACAGTCCAAAGTACGCTGTTTCACGCTATCCAAATTTTGGCCGTCCCTCGAAAAAAGCTCCCAACTCGAAACTCTCGAAAGTGTCGCCCGAAATGTTCACTTTCAATCGCTCTCGAATCTGCACACCATTACGATAATTGAAACTCTGCTTTACAACTTCCCTCCCTGAAGCCCTCCCAACATCCCGCACCCGCCCTTGCTAACTGGTGGCTGCCAACCGGCCCAACCGACCTTCCAGCTGCTGAATTTTGCGCTCCAAAGCACCCCGGCAAAGGCGCACAGTTGCAAACCGCGTTGTTTACGTTGTGGCAGAGTTCCGTTTTCCGTTGTTGTGCCTTGTGTGCCGCCATCGCCACGGCCGGATGGCTTTGGGATGCGTCCTGACGAATGGCGGCAGTATGCCATTGCTTCGCAGTCGGATATCCGGCGCTGTAGCGGGCTGCTACATCTCCGCACACGCGGGCGTGCGTGTGGCACCGGCGAGTCTGAAGCGACTGTCGCTGACATGCGAGTGAATGTTTCACCAGCCGTCGTCACCTGCGCCCGAACGTTTCGGTGCAGTACAGTACCCCCGACGGTGGTGTTCGGTGGAAAGTTGTGGGCAAATGTTCAACAGGATGTGTGCCCGGCTGAACATGCCCGGCTTGGCTGGGTGCAGCAGAACGGTGCAAAACGGTGTCCGAATTTGTTCACGTTCCGCGGGCACTGGCACTGGTCGTATTTATTTACTAGCATCTCGTGGCCCGTCCGTTCGGTGCAGCGGTACCAAACGCTTGGTGGTAAATTAGTTTTGCGGTTACAAATCAGACACAACGGCACCCAAGTGCATGTGTTTGGGGTACGTTTGTTTTAAGCGCTGGCGTTTGCTTTCGAGCGGCACTGTTGTGCTAAAAGGTATTTAGATTGTTTCGTTGTTTAGATTGTTTGCTTCTCAGGCTCAGGAAATAGCAACTTTGCTGATGTAACTTATGATCAATGTCACAGATGCTGATCAGTTTTCAAGTAAGAACATAAACATATGAAAGAGTTAAAAAGAGGATATCACACACGTTGTATACCAAACACTCAAAAGATGGTGACCAACAAAGAAAATATAAAAAAGAAGAAGAAAAACATAGGGAAAAATCATAACAAATCAAAAAAATATAAATTAACACCGCAAAACTTAATAAAAAGAACCTAAAAAACAAGCGATTCAGCCAAACTTATAGCTCTTTGTGGCGTATTCATCAAATGAAATTAGATGCAAATACGTGCCAGAATCGTTGAATCGTTGACAGCAAAACCAAATAAAGGCCATTTTTTTATGTTCATCATCCCGCTCGAGCAAAGACCACCCACCCAAACAAAAGCTTGACAAATAAAATAAAGATTAAAATAAATATATCACGCACACACGCGCACCGCTCTTGGACACACATGCCATTGTTTTATGCCTATGTTGCCTTGATGTTGCCAGCAAATAATCCACCACAACACCCTGGGCTCGGCTTTTGTTGTGCGAAATTCAATTTCCATTTCACATAGTAAAGTCAACATTGAAGGAGAAAATTGAATCACCAGAGCGGGAGTGGGAGGCAAAACTGGGGCGAAGATAACACACAGGCACAAAAAACGATTCGACACAGCGCTTGACCGGGCAGAGGCACGCACGCACTATTGTTTAACGCGCCACAGACAATTTCATTCCAATGTCCGTAATGTGTTTGGGATTTCTTGCGCTGTTTTGTTATTTTGCTTTTTTTTAACCAATGATTGAACCCATTGGATACAAACGCTTTTAGATGTTGAGATGTGCAGAAGGTGGCATTTTTTTGGGGAAGTTTTCCACCACCCATGCTAGCTAGTACGCGTGTGTCCGTGCGTTCGCTTGCACCAATCCTCTGTGTGCGAGCTTAGAGCAAACAGACGGTGAGCAAATTTGACAAATCGAATCGTCGCTGCGAAGTGTTTGCTTTAACACAATTTCGGGGTGTGTATTTTTTGAGAGAGTATGTGTGTGTGTGCGAGGGCATTGAGGACATGTGGGCCCTTCCTGTCACATTCCACGTTTGACATATGATATATTTGCTTTCTGCCATCAATGTAGAGTGCGCTTTTCTTCCATTTTTGTGTGTGCTGCTGACATGAAACTAGACAGAGACAACCAAAAAAAGGTTTAAAAATATCTCAAAAGCTTAGAGTGCTTAACAACAATACACAATAAACCGAATGGAGAGGTCTAGCGTGCACCACCTCCGATGCAAGTGGATTAAAATTTCAAACCCCAGAAGCCGATGTATTCGATGGAGCACCGGAGTGCGCATAAGAATTTCATGCACTTTCCCAACAACAAAAAAAGCCCCTTCGCCAATCATTGCCATTGACTTATACGCCTCTTGAATAGCTCAACAATACACAATGCGCTCTACTCAATACAATCATTAAAATTGCAATGCACCGCCACATACATAGCTAGCAAATGTTTCTCGGTTTGCTGGTATAATTTTTTCCCCATTTTCTTTCTCTTATTTCTTTTTTGTCAAAACGCTGCACTCCAGCACACTGCATCACGCAAAACTCGCGGCGGTTTACCGCGCGGTGTCAAACCGAGCGCGAATTGAATATTTATGATCGTTGTTGAATAAATGAATTTGACAGCTTTGGTTGACCGACGAGTGGTGGTTGGTTCTCCTCCTCTCCCTTGTTGCACTCTTTCCATTTCAAATGGAGTTATTACACACGCGCGCCCGCAACGACCAAACGAACAAAAAAAAACAAGGATAAAACATTTAACAGCGCAACACCGGGATTCCAGGTATAAATGGTCAGCATTCTGGAAATCGGAATTCGTACAAAACCGTTTACCACGCTAATGGCACTAGTTAGCGTGCCGTGTTTCGCTTGTAGTCCACCATTACCCTCCCCTCGTTTCACCAAGTAAGATAAAAGCGGCCTGGTTTAATAACTCACCTTTCGGGTGAAATTTATGCAATCGTCCCGGTGTTGCATTAAAATATTATTTGAAGTAAATCGGTCGCCGCCTACAGCCCCCCCGTTTTTTTTTGGCCTCGAATGATTCATGGAAGGTCCCTGGACACGCATATTCTAATATCGTTCGTAGATCCTTTCCCACTCTCTCTCTCTCTCTCTCTCTCTCTCTGAGTACTTTTGTAAATATAATGTATCTTTCTTCGGTTGGGACGGTCCAGTTGACCACTTTTTGCTTTTAATACGTCCCTCGAGAGCTGTCTCATTTAATGGAAGTCATTACGTTCGGTTGGCGCGAGCGAGGAACATTCCACCCCGTCTGGCGTGCTGACATGCTAGACTAAAAGGGAGAGAGAAAAAAATACATTCATTTGTACAAACGATAAAGTTAAAATGAGGTTTTCAACTGTTCTTTATCCCTATTTTTTTGTTTTTGGCCTAATTACAGGAGCTCCGAGTGTAAGTGCTCGCAACATGACACCCGTCGCCTACCCGGGCTCGCCGCTCCATCTGTCGGTGGAGTTCTGTGCCAACCCGCCGGCGTATGCGGCCCGCTGGCTGCACGGCGATCGGGTCTACACGCCCGGCAACCAGTACGGGACGGACGTGCTCGCCTATGGTTTCATCGTAAGTAGCCGTTTAGAAACGTTCAAATTAATCACCACAAACAGGCCAGGGAGTAGCGCAAACAGAGCAGATTGTCTAATACTTCGGCCTCAAAACTCTTAAATCCACTTTCGGTTGATTGCAAACGTGACCCGCCGGATCAGTGCCGGACGTGTAGGACGTTGCAAATCAACTCAAAGTGTGCCATCTCGATCGTTCATTCCAAGTCAAAGATTTTCCCAATTTCTCGGACGAGTACTGTATCCTTCTGATTGCTTTGCATTCTTCCTCCCTCCCAAAACAAAAACCAGGACTTACCGACACCATTCTGCAAGGAGGCACGTCTGACCTACGTGCACATGCACGAGAAGGTCCCGCGAACGTTCTACTTCATCGTGTCCTCGCCCGGCGGCGTCGCGGAAGCGGTCTTCAAAGTCAACTACACGCTCAAACACAAGCAGATGGGATCGGGTGCGTCCGGTGCCGGTTCCGGTACCTTCGGTAGTCCCTTCTCCCTTTCCTCCTCTGTTTCATCGTCCTCCGGTTCGGGTACCACCGTTACCGGGGGCAGCTCGGGATACAAGATCAACACCAACACGATCAACACCGTGCCGGGCAACGGGCTGGACGATGACGAGGAGCTGATGGAGCCGGAAGAGATACACTTCCCCATCTTCGGCACGGGTGGCAGTGCGGGTGGCCGTGGATGGGTGCTTCATGCGGCCGTTCTTGCCGCGAGCAGTTTGCCACTCATCGTGATGGCAGTCAGCAGCAGTCCTTATTATTGTCTATAGTAAGTCCACTAGTGATCTAACTCTAATCTTATGCGGTAACTGTAACTTTCAATTTAATTTGATGGCTCTCTTGTTTCACAAACTAACGCCTAACGTCCCTTTCGACAACTTACTCTGTGCGATATAATGAGGAAAGGTTGTTTAAAGAAGCTGTTTGAAACGTTTCCAGTAGTTTTTGGGCAACTCTTTTTGGTATTTAAATTGAATTGACCATCATGGGTCATCAACGTCTCGTACGTCTCTTACTCTTGTATCAGCTCTAAATCCTGACCGATCTCTCTAAAACTTCAAACTTTCACCTTGCTATTCTCCCTCTCCCGTTATTGTCAATCTACTGATTGTTGCAAAGAGCTCTAATAGATGAGACCATTTGTACATGTGCGCCTTCCCGTGGCGATCTCTCTGTCACTCGCAACGTGCACACACGGAAACGATCGAGCTATACACATCCGAACCAGAACCACAAAGTACACCATGTCCTTCTGACTGGGAACTTTGGGAACGTTGGGTGATCATTTTCCACCAACCAATACTACATTGTAACAGGTGCAACTTATTGCAAACCAACATTTAATGTACACAAAAGTGCGTAGAACGAAAAACAAACACCTTAAACGAGCTGGAAATGGACCTAATGGAGCAAAGTTTTTGATCGAAATATATTTACCAAATGCGCGCCCCCCGTGATTTTATGAGCTGGTTGAGAGAACCCAACCAAAAGAGAGAGATACAGAGAGAGTGATGTTGACAATGATACAAGTTGATGCAAAAAATGAGCAAAGATATAATGGTGCTTCAATTGCGGTTCTTCGTTACAGTTCCTTTCAATTTCTTTGTTTTTTGGTGCCAAAACGTTGGCTCAATTTCGGCTCATTGTAGGCTGAAATGAGATGTGGCTGTTCAGAACAAAAGAAACAAAAACGCAGTGACGCACTAACCTGTACATATTAGCCAAACAAACCTAACTCCCACGGCCCCCTCCCATCAAACGGATAACAAATCGTCACCTAAGTTAAGCATTGTTTTGTATCACTTGTGTCCATAACGGTTGGCATCCGTTTCGTATGCGTCATCGTTGTTGTGTAAAGACAGACCTACTAGTTTCGCATGTAAGATCAAACATCAAGAAAGAAAGAGATAACAAAATAAAAACAACATTTAGGGAATTAGGTGCTAGTTAAGGTAAAATAAATGGGAAAACACACAAGCATTGATTGGTTTAAAAAGAAACTAAAAAGCAGATTCGAGAGACGAAGAGAATAAAACGTTAGAACATCGTTTTGTTAACATAGTGATACAATCGGGGTAGTAGAAGAGAACTGTGAGCGGGCACGTATCCACAGGAATGGTGCCAATATTTCCTCACAATTTGGAGGCAAAAGGCAAAGAGTAAAAATATGCTGAAGTTTTCTAGAGCCGAACAAATGGTACGATGGACTCTTTTAATTGCAAACTTGCTAGCGGCACCGTCATACACTAATCTCTACCACCAGTCGGGCAAGAGAAAGAGAAATACTAACAAGACGGATGCTCTCTATGCTCCCTCATCTACAGTCTCTCTCCATCTGTCTCTCTTTCTTCCCAACGAAATGGAGCACACTAATTACTGGCTTGTTAAAATGCTTACTGTAAACTGTACACTATCCCTTAACGAAAAGAGCGGTATCTTTCCTATCCTAACCTAAACACTGCACTCCAGTCTAGCAAGGTGGGCGTTTGGTGGGTCTCTCTGGGCCCCCACCATCCCTGTACATGCCACCGCAGTAAGACATTGTTGTTGTCACTTATCGCTTATCGGTTCCACTCTGTAGTATATACCTGTGTCATCATCGTCATCATCTAGCGGTAAGTTACTACTCCACCACTCCATTTCGCCTCACTAGCAACGATCATGATCGAGATAATGATCGGTTAAAGGGAAGTAAGAAAAATTACCATAAAACACATGATCAACACATCATCCTCATCGTTTCCACACCCATTGCTATTTCCCACTATCTACATCTACTAGAGAAAAGACACAAAAAAAACACTCCTCCAACATTACTCCAGAGTCCAGAGTCCATGAATAAGTTAACACACTCGCGAACGTGGCGCGGGAAAACCACACAAAACAAGGATTGAGAAAGGATTGTTAGAAGTGTTTCCCCGAAATACGCGAACCTTGCAGGGCGAATGCCCGTTGTAAATAAAGCGCAAAAGCGTTGAGGTTAGAAGAAGGGAGCAAGCGAAAAAAATGCAACAAAACAAAGCCAAAACTAATACTAATAAAAAAACAAACAAACAAACCACGAGAACAAAACTGACCGATATTATACTGTGAATTAAATTTCGGGGAGCTCTACGGCGAGCAGATAACCCCCCACAAAACGAGTAGATAACACACATACAGATACAAAAAAACACACACACACATACGGGCTCCTGTTTCGGGCAGCGTCCTTAAAGGGCGACCGATGGGACTTTAAGTTCTGTTTTCGGCCCGGTTCTCGATTGGCATTTTACTTTTTTACGGTAAGTAATTTGTTGTGTTGGAGATAGTTTGAAAAATGTAACAAGCAGATGTACATTGAGCTGAGTTATATTGATACTCGAAAGAGAAGAAGTTATTGTAGGCTTTGCATGAAAAAATAGGTATCGGTTTCGATGTGCAAGGATGAGAAACTTTAAGTTTAAACTGCCAATAGTGGATCCAATCATTTGAAGTAAAATGCGTTTTTCTAACATGAGTAAAACTAAAACAAAAAGCCCACTAAAAACCCAAAATAAAACAGCAAATGAATAAAATAGAATAAAAATTGAAGAAACCAAAAAAAAAAACATAACTGTCATTTTGTACAAAAACCAACAATGGAAAAATAAAATGAAAACTATTATCGAAACATGTTGCAGTTTTTGTGTAATTTCTTTACCTTTAAAGTTTTTTAACTTCGCATCTCAAACTAAATTTTATTCAAATTATATATCACAACACACCTTTTCAAGTTTTTTTCTTATTAGAAATATGAAATAAAGGCAGCAAGACGTTCGTACTCACTGAATTTTAATACCAAGAAAAGGTAACCATATCTTTACCTTCCCTGCTCTTTGAAAGACTTGGCCGAGGGTGGACCCAGCCGACGCATCGTTCGTCTTCTACCATCTGGCATCAAGAAGGTAACCTACCCTAGGATCCGGTTACAAACCTGCGAATAATTTGCCCCACACCTTTAACCATATCATACCATACCCGTGCCCGAGCGGGGGTCGGCAGAGCTACGATGATGATGATGATGCTGACGACGAGTTGAGAAGGCAGGTGGGACGAGGAGTTTTGTCAGGTCCGAAGGACCTGAAATCCGAAGATAAAAAGTATAACTTTATGTGGTTTTATTGCCGGAAACGAATAAACGGTGGCATAAAACACATAATTTACACATTCCCTGGTGCGCCTTCTCATTCCCGCCCTTCGCGCCGCTGTAAAGTGTAGAAAGAAATGTGATGCCAATTGCGCAAAAGGCACACCGGACCCGTCAGACACGAACCCGTAGATAGTTCGGTCAAAATTGCCTAAACCAACCGATTTGTTTGAAAAGAGATGAGGTTAGATGCTCTCTCAGTCTCTCTCTCTCTCTCTCTTGCTAGTATTCTCGTGAATCATAGCTTCGAGGGACCAGATTTCCAGGTGCGTTCACTCGGCCAAGCTGAATGTGCCATTTGTTTCGGAAAGGATTTGGCGAACATTCAGCCTCCACCTGCGATTACTGGTGAGTGGTTTGGAATTGGACGCAATTTTTCCAACCCCATCTTGCCAACCCGATGCCAACTGGGACCGTTGGTCCCTTTGCTTTGCCGACTCTTTCTTCCAACTGCTGCAGGCCTCGATGGCGTAATCCCTTTTACCGGAAATGAAGATTACCCGGAAGATTTGTGAATCAAACGTCCCACTTCTGAGCGTTCGGCATGCACATACACACACACACTCTTCTCGAAACCATGTCGCCTATATTGCTATGTATCTTTCATTCTGTTTGTCCTCAATCTAACCACTCCACTCTAAGCATAATGATACTGCATTAGTTTACGGTATCGAAGAATCCACACTTCGGGTTGCTGCTAAAATAGCACAGATAGTTGTATTATCGTTCGGATTGCAGTATTTACCCACCCCTTGGGCACAGGCTTCCCGTTTCCCACCGCTCCATCAAAACCATCTTCAAATAGTTTCGCTGTTATGAATTCGCTCGCGTCCCCTAACCCTTCGCCACCCTAACTCGCTTCTTGACACCGAACCAGGATATGCCCTTGCGTTCGCCAACACAGACGGTGTGTACCATTTTCTTTGATCATCAAGACGCATCCCGGCACGACACGGACACCTTTAATTATGCAAATGCAAAGACCCGACGTTGCATTAATTATCCTTCCCGCCTTCCAAACGGCTAGCCACGGGCGCATATTGTTTGTCCAAGCCGTGGAATGTTCGGTCACCTTTTGCAAATGTCACCCGAGCAATGTGTCCAACGCAGTGTTTATGTGTGTGTGGCATAGTTGTGTGGTTTCGAAGCAAACTGACCGAAGAAACATTCCGAACATTGGAAAATGGTTTCCACACGCTTTTGTGGAACCTGCCCTTGCTTCTGCCTCCTATCAATCGCAACAGCTACCGGTAATGAAAGGTAAACAGGGTTCTGGGAATCGTGCGTAATGGATTTATTGTGTAATTACGTGATAACTATTGAAAATGATCAATTATGAAAACACTTATTACGGCACGGCGGCTGCGATGCATCTAGGTTTCCGACGATGGTCGTTTGAACTGCTGAAATCGATGCAGTTTAATTGAAAGCTGGGACTGAAGATACAAAACGCTGAATAAGGTCGTGCAGATTTTAATGATTTTGAGTATAAACGTTTATAAGCACTTTAAACCCAAAAATCCCAAAAGAAAAACATCTCTAATGCTCATTATAAAAATGCATGTTACGCACACATTTATGTGAAAATGTACTACACAGACCTGAAGAAATAGATCAATATCAGTTGACGATTTTTAAAAGTTTTGACCAATATCTTAAATTGCTTCTTTTGATGGCTCGTACGAGGCTTAGATTGAGGACCATCGGCACTATATTGCAGTACAGAAAACTACAGCGTGATTCCTTGGTATATTCATATTGTACGTTCTGTTAATATAGATTTCCAACAGAGGTCGCTTAATCTAGTAACCTTTTCAGCTTTTGAAAGCGCCTGAAAGTATGCAATATGCATTTTTTTTAGAAAAATGTTTGTTAAAAGTGGTTTTGAAGCGTAAAATGCAATCAAAATGCTAGAAATAAGTATAATTCATAACTTAAACCTACATTTGAGAGGAAATCCCGCCAGAACTGTTCTGCCATGGAAATCCCTAATAAATCACTGATAGCCAAACCCATCACTGACTCACCACAGTAGTTACGGTAAGTAGGTAGAAGGAAAAAACCTATTGTGAAACTTCATTTGTAAATTGATTATTTCTTTACTCGTGTTCTATCCTTACCACTGAATATTTTACGATAAGTTTTGTTTTAGCTGCATACATTATTTCAACAATGCTAGTGCTCACAACTTAAACTGCAAATGACTACTATTTGCGTAAAATAATACATTCCATACATTGTGTGTGAGCGTATGTGACGAGGCTAAACACACAAACTTGCACCATCACTAGCCCAGTGGACAGAGGATTCATTTAATATGTCCAACAGCCTTTATTCAACGCAAAAGTA
This sequence comes from Anopheles coluzzii, assembly GCF_943734685.1. Lineage (NCBI taxonomy): Eukaryota > Metazoa > Arthropoda > Insecta > Diptera > Culicidae > Anopheles > Anopheles coluzzii. The sequence goes on along the minus strand of NC_064671.1, from coordinate 70,469,014 downwards.
GAGGAAGAAACCAGCAATCAAGCAAAGAAAGTGGTCCAGCAGCATACAGCGTGCGGTGTGCTCTTGGTCTGGAAACAAAACTTTGACGACTTTTCCAAGTCGTCTGTCGATGCTGTCACCCAACGAATTTTCCGCGAGACGCAAAACGAAACGACGATATCGGGCGAGCAAGTACGGCAAAGTTTTGGAAAATTGTTTTACTACGCACACACACACAGCATTGAAAGTGGGCAAAAGTTGTGTGGTAGGAAATTTATCTTTTCCATGGAAAGCTTTCGTTTAAAGCTGGTTGGAAATGGTTTGACATTGTGATTCAAAATTACAAATTGCTTCTTTAATAAGCAATTTTGATACGCTTTTGAGCGGACGCCAATAAGTCACGATTACTCATTACTTGAAGCTAAAACTTCGTAACATGAATAACAAAAAATAAACCCTCTTCCATTGTTTGACTACAACAAAGATCTTACCCGAAATCATCCAATCTAAATTTACACAAAAAATAGCTTCTCCATCCTTGAATACAAGCAATGCCCAGATTTCCAGTTAATCCCTCGTTACGCTTTTTTTCAAACATCCATTGTAACACAGAAGATAAACCTAACCTTACATCGCACACAGCAGCAGCAGAGAAGAAAAGGGCAGTATTTTAAAAACCTTGTCAGCAGGAAAAATCAACCCCCAGCTCTCCTCATCCCACTACAAAAACAAGCTCAATTTGTTTTTCTTGCCCTCAGGCCATGCAATGTATCGCAATTTTCACCAGCCATCCTGCCATACCCCATACATTGCGCCTCACTATAAGAAGGAGCGGAGGAAGAGAGCAATGTTGCCCTGGAAAGAGCGACACACCACATCGTAGGGATGTCCGTGCTGCTGCTGCTGCTACTACTATTCCCTGGTACATGCTGGATATCATAATTTCGTATTCTATGTTTCCTAATTTTGTCGCGCCAATGCATCGCATACCAAGTAGCATTGGCCTGGGCCTCCCCTTCTTAAGCTGAAACCGCGCAACGTTACTACAACGCACACCCCTATGTTACAACACGAGCCGAAAATCTGTAACCAGTGCGCACCAGGACCTTGAGATATTGCAAAATTACAACCTTTGCCTTGCCATGCTCGTGTTCGTTTGAGAAAGACGCGAACCCGAGGGCTAAATTTTTGCAGTAAATGTTAAATATTATCAACGAGCAGACACACACACACACGCAGGCGCTGCCGTTTCCCTCTCTCGAACGTGTTGGGTTGTGGTGGTAGTGTGGTGTTCAGTACATGAAATTACCATTTTTTTAACCCTCCTGAGGTCCAATAGAAGGTGGATACGAGGTGGCTGGGTCTCCCAAAAAAAAAGGACCCACTCGCAGAAAAGAATGGCGTTGCGTCTTTTGAATTTTCATGCATAAACTGTCATCATTCTTGATGATGGAATGCCGTCTGCCGTTCCGTTTTAACGTTCCTTCTCGAATCACCTTCCCGTTGTTGTAATTTGTACGGTAGAAGCAACTAGATAAAGCAGAACGGGAGAAAAAGCGAGATAAGATTATTAAATATGCCTTCGGAATAAATTATACCAACAAAGCGAGACTCGCACCCGCGAATGGCACAGGCAGGATGTTCCAATCCCATGTCCGTACAGTCCGAAACCGAATAAATCATATTACTTACCGTGAGACCGACAGCAAATGAAACAAATGAAATATCCGGCGGAATAAAATTTTACAAAAAAAAAATAGTGTCTCTTTGCATGTGTTTCTGCCTACAGGAAAGAAAGTCATGCAAATTGGCTTCCTATTCCGGTTGAACGTTTACCCAATGCTGACTGTTCACGTTAATTTGCAGGCCTTTTTCGAACCACTAGTTTGACAGGTTTTTAAAGGGGAGGAAGGTTCCGGAAATTGGGGTTGCACACAATAATTGTGCTGGCGAAAAATTATTGTTCCCCTCTCTCCGCCCTGCCCTGCTCCACCCGTGTAGATGCATGACGAATGTGACTTTTAATCAATATTCGATTTTTATATTTTTCCGGCCTTTCTCTCTCTCTCTCTTTCTCCAGTTGAAGTCGAAAATGAATCGCGAGGATGAGTCTTTTTAACACAAATTGCAAAAAAAACGGCAGGCTCCATGTTCCACGGGAATGCACTCGTAAATCAAAGACACTGCCCGGGCACTGCGGATGTACGCGTTGCGTGCGTTTGATGGGACAGTTAATTTATGTTGGGCCCGTCACCGCCACCACGATTGTTTCCCGATGCTACGACGATGCGGTTTGCACCACTTCCGCAGCCGCAGTTCGATTGTGTGCTCTTTGTGTTTTTGTGTGTGAAAAATGCAGGCACAAATGGGACCTTGTCTTTTTTTGTTTTTTTTTTTCGCCTACCACTGTTTTCACACTAACATATGTGTGCAAAACTCTCGTGCGCTTTGATTGCTACAATGTTGTGTTACAGCGCTTAAGCGAACATTGTTGGCCGAAGATGGCCAAAGGCAATCAAACATCGAGCGGCTGACATAAATCTAACGCTACAACCGAAACATTGTAACCATTCGACAAACCATGCCGGAAATCGGAACTATTTCCACGGCACTTTGTTATACGTTGTTGCCTGTTGCTTTTCAAGTGCTTGATGCGATATTATGGTTGCATATTTATAAATAATTTTATTCCACACTGAAGTGCACTCCAGTGGATTATGAAAAAGTGGAACGAAAAAACAAGTTGCTTGTAGTTTGTGTGCTTGTGTAATTAATGTCGCAGTTTAAATAACAGTCACTAGAACCAACTTTTACCCGATTACAGCTGAGTAACGTTTGCCGTTTGAATGCTAGGATTGGTTTCAAAATTGCACTTTAATATTTCCTCTACACATTTTTTCTTGTCCAATGCACTAAATCCTCTGTTGGAATATTACATGAAAATTCTTTTCCCGTAACCATTTGCATCACCTTTTTTCTGATTTCCACCAAAAAGCACTCCAGCGTTGTGAACACGTTTGTGCGCTTTCCAGCCCCTCCTTTCCCTCCCTTCTTCGTGGGAAAAACGTGTGTGGTCTTATCAGCTCGGCACCTAAAGTGAGCCGGTGTGATTTACATATGATGCGTTTCCACCACCGTTTCCAACAGAGCGCAAGATGAACGAATCATGCTTTCCATTGTCAATTGACTGGCCGGTATGCGCTATGAAAGCACATTTTCCCATACACCACCCCCATAGATACCCTTTACTCCGAAAAACCGAACGACAGTGTGCTTGCTCTTCCAAACCCATGCGGGGTATGAGTCGGCATCGCCGGCCAGCACCACCAGTCGACGCCGAAAAACGACTTCACTTCCTGTCAATGTGTGTTGGGTGGTCGGCACTCGCTCCACCAACCATTTCCTTCCTTTTGCGGGGGCTTTGCATGCACACGCGGAGGTGGATGAGAACGGGCGCAAATGTTCCCGTCGAACCCGAAACAGATGGGAGGGAAACAAAACAAAGAAAACGTTTCCCCGGGTTTTGCAGCGTACACCCGGTCGGTGGAGACTCATATTTTACGCTTTAATGCGAATTTACGTGCACACTCACACTAGTGCGTTTTTGGTGTTCAGCTTTCTTTTCTGCTTCCCTTCTTTCTATACTTGCACTCCCTCTCGCTCCGACCATCCGGAAGTGATCTTTTAGTTTTTACTGTTCCGAAAGGACTCCCGTTTTCTCCCTACCCAATCAATATCCCTGGAAAGGTTAGGTAGAATGAGTTTTTACAGCACATAACTGGACCGATTTGAAAGGTGAAGCGAACGGCTTAAAATGAGTAAAGTGCGAAACGCTGCTGACAGGCGTACTGATAAAGAAGGGTAAGGCTGCAAAAGTGTGTAATTTATTTGCCATTTGGCTGCACACAAGCGTTCGCATGGTGGAGATGGCTAGCTGGTTCAAAATGTTGCATTGAATACTATTTGAGTTATTTATTTGAAATATTTCCTAACATCACTCCTAAAATTTAACAAATCTCTTTTTAACACTTCTTAATCAATCTTTAAGCCCATTGAAAACATCCAGTAATGATACTCTTCACATGCTTTTTTCTAGCACTTTTCATACACCTACAGATATTGTCATCAAGAATTGCATCAAAAAGAATTACTAGAAAGGGCGATCTAGTGGAAAGATTAAGCTGTCAGCTTACAGGACGTTGATTTCATTAATAAAGATTAACGTTACAGAGCACTTCTTCAACTGGTCCTGCAATATCTGAGATCTAGCAGGAGAGAAGACTGCACACATATACGAGCAACATAGACATCGCTTCTGCTTGATTGATTGTAGTTGCTCCCTTTATTCGTATCTCCTATTTCAATGTTTCAAATAATAAAATGGTTCGGCTACCAAATCCAGACCTACGCAGGGATGACGTACGAATAGGTGAACACACTATTACAATCATTCAGGATATCACTTAACTCGGATCAAAAGACAGCACCGACAACAGCATGGGAGCTGAGTTCCGTGCAAGGACAGTTTATCTCGAAGGACCTGTCGAGACGCACGAAACTGTGACTACATCACATCTTTTCAATTCCAACAATGCCCAAAACTGACGAAACCCTCATAGCTTAGTTTGAGAGGAAGATGTTTAGAAGGATTTTTCATCGCGCTTTATGTCGAAGGACAATAGTATCCAAAAGTACAGAGTGGATGTGGTAGGTCCATGTTGTAATGAAAAGTTGGCCACCATTAAGGAAGGGATATCTGATTAGCACACCAAACCCCAAGACCGTGATCGGGTTTGGACTTTAATAATTTTATTTTATTTACCTATTGTTGTGTGCTATAGCGATACACAACTTATTATGGCATAAGTAGGTTAGTTGCTAGACTGCTTATATGGAGAGGATAGTGGGTGGGAGGCAGCAAGGGAAGAGAGAGAGGAGTGTAGTCAGTAACGGAATGCATTTAAGGAGAGATGGAAATCAAACAGACCAGAAGAGACATTAAAACACCGCAGGGCACGAATGAGAGGGTCATCTGCACCCAGAGCTGATCTACGGCGAGGAATTGACAGGAGAGCGCGAGGACGTAAGTTATGTGAAGACCCGCTGTACTCGTTCGATGCGGTAAATTACGACCCTGCGAGTAGGAGACCAGACTGGCGATGCATACTCGAGAGTGGGGCCAACAAGCGTGCAATAAAGGACCACCAAACAACGTGGATCGTGAAACTCAGAAGCTACACGACAGAGTAAACCAAGGGACCTGTTAGCCGCTGGAACTATCTTGTCGATCTGATCGTGAAACGTTAATTTTGAGTTAAGTATTACTCCGAGATCCTTAATGCAGGTGGTTCGATTTAGTGGATTGTTGCACAATAAGTAGCAATGAAGGCGAGGTGAAAGAGAGCGGGTGAAGGACATAACTTGACATTTATCAGGACAAAGGACTACAGAATTAGAAACACCAGTTACTTTTCTGCAGCATGAATTAGCACACTTGTAATAGATTCTCTGCAGAGCATTTAGGCTATTGTAACATCTTTCCAAGGCAACGAGCAAACCAAATATACAGATGAGATATTTTGAATGATACCAAACCACATAGACAGATTGATTGATAGCGAGATAAGTCAAATGAGAAATTGCTGTGAATTATACCTTTCCTCGACTATTGTGATATACAGTTATACACCTTTGTCCAGCAGCGCATGAACATTTAGTTAGAAGATGAAGTCAAGATAAACTACTCGAATTATGTATAATGAACACCTAAGTCAAATGAATAAATGAACACACGGCATTAAACTTGTGAAACCGTGAATCAGGAACATAAGGATAAAGACACTGAACTATCTTTCGAATTTGGAGGAGAAATTATGAGTGAAAGTAGGGGAAGTCGAACATAGGCAATTTCCATCCAATATATAGAAATAAGAATAAGCTCTTATTAAATACAATTTATATTAAACTTCATCAACTAAAATATATAAAATAGTTTTACAGAGAGCATAAGCATACTTAAAAAAATATTGTTAACAAATACATTTAGCCATAAATATCTAGATAAGGGTAAAATTCGTTCAATAGCGCAGTAGGATTATACACGCATGCAAATTCAAAAATAGAAAGATGCACAGGGATCGCAATTATGATAAGGATAGCATAACAAACAACGATAGCATATTGCACTAAGAAATTATAAGCGTACCATAAGCCACTGATTGGAATAATTTCATATAAATAGGGATCCGCGAAACAAGGGAAAAAGAGTTCCACTTTTAATCTCCACTACGAAGCTCTGACGCAAAAAACTAACGCGTAAAAGTTTAAAGTAAAAAAGAAATATAGGTGCAAGTTTTTGTAAAAGCTTCCAAGGTGTAAAGAGATGAAACACGTGTGAAAAGTTCAAAACTGATGACATCCTCCTCTACCATCGTGGTCCTAAATTCTTATGGGCTACCACACTATCATTCGACGATGTTTCAAAATACACTCAGAGAACTGGCCAGTAAATCTCAATGACCTTTGATTCTATGGAAAACATAATTATTTTACCAATACCTTAAGTGACTTTTGGCTGCTATTGTGCTAAACATTTTTGATTGTTGTTCAGTTTCCGTAAATTCTGACCGTATTCTGGATTAATATCCTGAATGTTAGTATCATTAACTGTCTTTGATTGTACTTTATAGCATTCTCTTGTCTGGTAATACACGTTTATTTTCCTATTCAAGTGACTTTCCAAGATTTTCAGGTCAAACTTCTAACTTACTTGTTAATCTCATTACAATACCGAAACATTGTGATTCTTCACAGAAGTGGTCCTCGGATTAACAAAAATGGAAAAAAAATCTCTCATCCCACCATTACTTACACTGCAGACACCTTTAAACGATATAAATCCTCATTAAACACTCCCGGAGTGTCATAATCAACCGATGGCGCTTAGTAGCGCTGATAGCGTATTTATGATCTTGATTGAAACCACTTACACTGCCGTGTGGCGAGCCGAAGGAACCAAAAAAAAGTAAATAATACACCACTGCCTGTGAGTGTTCTGGCAGTAAGAAGATTACGGATTTCTTTCCCACTCATCACTCGCCCCGGTGCGTGACGACTTTGAGTCAATTTACAGTCATCTTTTGCGCGAGGATAATTGCGTTTTGCGCCGTGTCTGTGGCGCACAAACACACACACACACACGCAGAAGGTCACAGCCCGTGCTGGCTGGGGGACACTGTTGTTTGTCAAAAATCTTATTGTTGTGTCCGCACAAAACAAACATGAGACGGTGGTGTGTACGGCACAAACAGAATATATATTTTGTCACTACTCTTTGGTATTATTGTATTACACGGGTATAAAATAACATAAACGCTACACACGCAATGCGGGGAGAGGACGACTGGTCCTTCTCGCGCCGCGATCCTCACTGAGGACGTCACAGGTTGACAGCCTTGCTGTCAACAGTGAGCCCTCAGGATGAGGCAGCGGTCTGTCCACAACACTTATCACAAGCTCTCCACCAACGAGCCCACTCCAAAAGTATGCTACCGGGAAGCGTCCGGAAAAGCTGGCAAGTTGGCGTAAGGGGAGGCTTCCGGGAAACGCGGTGTGTGGGTGAGGCATGCGAGGCTTTTCCGGACATCCCGGACCACGATAACGATAGCAGCGCTAGAGGAAGAGAGAGAAAGAGAGCGATAGAGAGAGAGATAGAGAGAGAGAAAGAGAAAGGAAAAACCATTCGTCACCGCCATGACGAATGGTAAGCCTCATCAACCGCCGGGAACAAGGTGACGTAAATTTAACCACAATCACCCACCGTCCCCGCCCACCACAAACAAGAACGTTACCTGATGTTGGCCCTGTTCGTAGAAGCCTGTTCGCCATCCCGTGTGCCAGCATTGTGGAGGGTAATGCGATGTAACGAGAGTTTTAATGTACTGTCGAGAGGATTTTAAAGTAGCATTTGCCCAACGCGAGCACCTGCCTGGTTTGGTTGTCGTCTGCGGGCCCCAGCTCGTTCAGGCTCCATCAAGTGGTGAAGATGCCGTGGTTTGGTTGCACAATATGGGACGCTTTCGTCTTCTCCAGCCTCGAGTCAAGCACGAGTTGACCTGCGGTACAAGTGGATAATTTATTAAAGCAGTTCAAGCAGCTCGGCACAAGAAAGTAGAACGATCATTTCAGATGCTGCCTGCAAATATTTAACAAATACTGTCCTTTTTGGCGTACTTGATTAAGTGTATTCGGTTCAATTTAAATAAAGTCATCACATGAATGTGTAATGTGATGTGATGCTTAACCCTTCTTCAAGCAAACGTCATCTGATTATGGCAATTGTGTTTTTCAGCCCCTGTTCCCCTTGTTTAAGCTATTCCCCTTTTCAGCTAACAAGGACCAATTCTTCTCCTTGGGGATCGTTCTAGTAACAAAAAACCCGGGATAAAACACAGGGAACGAACACACACACACACACACACACACACACACACACACACACACACACACTAAAGCGACATAAAAGAGCATCATGAATAAGAGATCATAAGGAACGAGATCAAAGATATCAATTTCGGGTACTATAATGCTCCACTTACCAACAGCAAATGCTACGCCTTGTTTACTCAACAAATCAAGCCGCCACTGCTGCTACAAGCCCGATTGGCCCAGTTCCGGTTTCAGTTGCGCGTTCATCATCGTCATCACCATCATCATCGTCATTGGATTCTGCCGGCTGCAGCTCGCTTCCCTTTTTTGAACGGTGGTCTAATGTCCTTCCTGCTCTGCAAACGAAACAACCGAGCATAAATTGGTTCCGAGTTCCGGGGGACATTCGGGTAACGTGAAACTCACACCATGCCAGGCGCGGGAGGGTGGCTGAAGGGAGCTGAAAAATGAATTTCTTAAAAGTACAACATCAAAAAGACACTCCCGAGCCGGAGAATCCCTCACAAACCGGCCTTTTTTCGCCCAAGACAGGGGAAAGGCCGAGCAGAATACAAATCAAACGGTGCGTTGGCGCAAACCCAAGCCACACCCAACCTCACATAAAATCAACACAGGCGCACGGCACTGCCACTTACTTTGGGGTTGCTTTTGTTTTCGCCGGAACAGGGGGATAGGCCGCCTAATTAGTCAGATCGCTGTTAAAGGCACGGAGCGATATGGTCGTGTGCCGATTTAAAGGCAAACGCTTTTCAGCAGTAAAAGCATTTTGGGATGATTAATTTTCCCATCGACACACGTGCGTGTACCCTTTAAAAAGGTGCAAGTTTAAGGTAAAGAGGGGAGACTAGTAGTCAATTTGTAGTCATGCATTCATGTATTGCAATTAGATAAATTGCACGTTTATCATTAGACGGTTATCAAGAGGTAAAGTGTCGGTTTAAGGAGTTCAAAAAAGGTCCTATTCTGTTTCGAACATCAACTCTGGAGTGAAATACTATTTGAAAAAATGAATGCTGTCTTTTATTACAATTTCAAAGTGTCAAAATGATGTAACTTTGCGTTCAATCGAAGAAACGAATAATGAAGACAAGCTAGTGCAAAGTACTTTTGAAAGAGCACGGTGGTAAAGCTGCCTTGTATTAGTCTCTGTATCAGAGTTTATTTACCTCCAGAATAAAGTAAACGTAATTGCCCCGCACTTGTACCTTTAAAACCATACCGGCATGTTTGAAATTCCTGCCCAACACGTCTTTTGAATTTCGCTTCCTTTAGGCATTCTTGCACTCCCACTGCACAAGTACAAGTCTACCTCATCATCTCATTACCCTACGATTGCTTCGGAGAAGTGCAGCCGGTCGCTCACAGAATTCATTCCCTCCTCCACCTGTGGTGCATTTTCCCTTTGCATTCGTTTGAGTATGTTTGTGTGTGTATTTGTGAGTGTGCACACAGTGCACAGTCGAAGCAATGTGGGCTTCTGACCTCTTCCGAACCGAAACTCACCACAGCCATTAAGGCCGGGCTACATTGACCGTACTCGCAGGTGTAATTTTGATTTTCACTAGCGCATCTGGCGGCGGCTGGTGGAAGCTTTTTTTCGTCTTCAAGGGAATGGTCGTGCCGGATCTCAAAATTAATTAGGTTTTTCGCCGTTTTTCGATGCGAAAACGGCTGAAATACTTGCACAACATATTCATCTATCAATTACAAAGCTTTTCCAGTCCAGTTAAGGTAAAAAACATGGAAAAATAACATATTTTCTGAAGCGGCTCCAAATTGTTTGGAAAAATGCTTCGGTCAGCCGCCGCCAGATGCGCTAGTGAAAATCAAAATTACACCAGAGAGTACGATCAATGTAGCCCGGCCTTTACACCTTCATGAGCTCCATGTTGTTGATGACGATGCTGATAGCGATGATGGCTTCCGTTGATGGAGCACCCTAACGGTGGGGGGGGGGAGGTTAAGGCTTGCTGGTGGGCCCTTATACGTCACCGCACAATGCCGGTGCACCCGCGGACGAGAATTCTTCACCCGCGTGAGGTCAAGGGCTTTTACATCGTCAGGCAAGCTGGCGGTGCCCGTGTGGAACAGGAACGGAAATTGTTAATGGAACTACACCTGACCCCCGAGCTGCCCGGGTGTTCTTATTCATCGGTGGTGATGGTGGTGGACTCGAACTGTGCACTCCCTGTGCCCACTGTGAAGCAGCCATGAAGATATACAAATGAGCAACAGGAGCGAGGACAAGCTGCTGGTGCTAGTGCGGGCTACTACCAAGAGAGGAAGCAAGTAAAGTGTTGATGGTGTACATTTCACTCCAGATAAATGGCCTTTTCCCTCTGCACAGTTGCACTGTTGGACTGTGAGAAATGAGCGCGTTTTCGGTGCACCAGTACACTGCAACGTTAGAAGGGAAGACTACGCTGTTAATGTTGCTCCAAGGGAGACCGTAACAGTTTTTGACAGTGGAATCAAATGAAATTCTAAATGATATCAAAAACAGTTCCTATTTCATTAAACTGACCTTTTTCAGTTCATGGTAAACTAAACGATACATGAAACAACACGAATTAAATCAAAATCGTCAGGGACTCATTGAAAATTGACGATCAAGAATCAAATATTGATTAATGTATTAACTGAACTCAAGAATAAAGCACCGTTAGGCTGCTTTTGACTTAAAGTAATTGTAAAATTATTCCAATAGGTCGTCAAACAAAAAACACTGCATTTTATGTCTTAATTTTCACGGCTTTTCCTCGGGTTTTTTGTTTTCGGTGCATCTCAAGCACACTTAAACGCTCTCTCATGGCATACAAAAATCAATTAAAAACACCAGATCCTAGATCTACTTTTATGTGCATCGCTGAAAAGCGCTCAACTGCACCAAAAGTGCGCCTACACACACACACACAAACACACGCAAATCTTCCCGCCACTCTAGCGAAGTAATGAAATTTTACGACACCTTCCTTCGCCGGCCGCGACACAGTGCCCTTCACACGCTGGCCACGCTCTTGACGTGCTCACGCCATCCTTAACGGAATTGGAAAACCGCCAGATCCCGCCGCTAGAGTAGAGCCGCTACGTTAATTGCCCGCCCCGAGAAGCGCGCTTTGCATGCCTGGGACGAAACTTTTTAATAGGATATGATGATGATAAAATTAAACGACTTTTCGAACTTTTTCCCGCGCAACTGTGCGTCAGACCGGGACTGGGACTGGACAGGCAGAGCGCATCCGCGGTATGATGACGCGTTCCACCATTTATCACCGCGATTTTTGGTGCGAAGAATGGAGACGCACATACCCAACCAACAAAAAAAGAGGAGCGTAGCGCCAATCACTTCCAGCTACGCTTACCAATCTTGATTTTTACGCGCAAAGTCTTATCCATCGCTGATGGTTTTGCGCTGGAGCTGTGCAGGCAAGGTAAGGGCAAGCGTCGAGTGTCTTTATTTCTTTTCTGTCTTTTTTAGTTGGATGATTGGTTGGTTCCTTGGTTGGTCAACGCGTGAGGGCAGGCCCTGTAAAAGCGACCGTTTGATTTATGAGCGTCACTAAGATTTGCGCAAGATTTTATTGCATTGCTCAATCGTTTGCGGACGGCAAAGCTGGCAAAGTTCAGACACGGTGCTTGGAAACAGTCGTGCTGAAACGGGGGAGCAAATTTTGTCATAAAAAAGAAAACACAAACAAACCAGACATTCATGATGCTGAAACGCATAAAACATCGTACCTAGAGGGAGAGAGAGAAGGACTGAGCTAGTAAAAAAACAAACAAACACACTCCAGTCTCTTTAAAATAACATTTGATGTTTAAAGCTAAGAGCAGGATAACATTTTTTAATAACAAATTTAGTGCAACATTAAAACCAAAACCCATCTTGTCCACTTTAAATGGTACAGCAAAACGGGCACAGCCATATCTCATCCTGAAGCCATTTGTGCCACCCTTTGCTATCTGGTTTCCTCTAGAAACGCATCCGCTTTTTGTTTTGGTTTTCCACCCTTCTCATCCCAAAACATCATTCAACGAAAAGGGAATGCTTTCTAATGGCCCATGCCGCTGCAAAACGTTTTCCTTCGCCCGGAGTTCTTTCCACACTCAAAACTATTGTCGCCATGTGCTGCTAATGGTTGATGCACCTCCATCTCCGTCCCTTAAAATGGCACAGATAACGCACCGGCAACTAAACTATCTTCCCGCCGGAGGGTGGCGGAGATTTTTCTCCCATTAATCCCACCGATGCTTTCGTCGAAGCGTCCGGTTTAATGAAGCAAGCTATCCCCCTGCACTAGGAACAAACAATAAAACATGCAATTTAGACTACCTCCAGCCCATTGAGCCCGTGCGTTTCCGGGTGCGAGCGGTGCCATTCGGGATAATTTATCGAACATGCTGTGCTACTGGCTAGGGCTAAATAATTGCCCTTGCAGCACTTGCAGCACTGTCTGCAGAATCTTGGCGATTTTTGAGGCAATCTGCAATAACTTCTCCTGCGTGCACTTTCTAACAGAGCTAAGCGGGGGTTGATTTTAGACAATGCTTTCTATCCTTCATAGCTTCTTCAATGAAAATGTTGTCCAGCTCTCATACAAACTGCCTTCCAATTAATAGATATTCATAGCACCGTAATGCTGGGAACGTAGGCAGACACACAAAAAAGCGAGAAAAATTATTCCAATTTTCATTAAAACCTTCCCACAAAAGTTCTGACTCCCGAATGCAAAACAGGGCTGGCAAAGATTGTTTTTATTTTTTGTCTCGTTTCGGGTACCATTTTTCTCTTCCAGTGCAGCGAAAAGCAAATGGAAACAAATTGCTCCTGGTGGCTGGATGGTTTCTTCCGGCCAACCGACCACTACGGCTAGGGCGCTAGGTTTCACCGCTGCCCACCCCACGAAAAACGGAAATTGATCGGACTGTTCGGAAAATAATTACATTAAAAGTATATGACCCATTAGCCGTTACTCATACTGACATAATTGTGCGGGAGTATGAAAATATATGGGGAAATTATTCAAATAACGCAATTAAAATGCGTAAGCTAATGGTAGGGGAGACGGGGGGGAGGGGGGTAAAGATTGGTGGAAAGAAAACGTTTTGGCAGCCTGTTTTAAGCACGAGGGTTTCGCAGCGTTTGCAGTGGCTTCTGCTTGAAATAAGAGAAGGAGAGAGAGAGCACGAAGCACTATGTAAACACGTACAAAAGCATTTAATTTGCGATGGTAGAGTAAAAGGTTTTAAATACGCTTTTTTGTTGCTTTATTATAAGCTCTTGACCTATTTCGTGCGGTTGTTACGACAGGTAACAAAAATAGTAACGCCATCTATTTGATGTAACGATAAAAACGCTCGTACACACACGAGCGCTTTCTTTTATCTTGCCCATCTCATTAATGTGTCATCAAAGCAGCAGCATGTCATGACACTTCAAACTGCTCACTAGCTTGACACCTCACCCAGAAAAGAAAAGCTTCCTGTAGTAAAGGGTAAGAGTACTCGTCTTTCTTCTTAGCCACTAAGGCGTCCGGTTGGAAAAATGTTATTTCAAGGTTGATCTTTCTTTAGCCTTAAAGCAAAAATCTAGAGGCTTAGATTCATCGATGTACAAGTTGGAGAAAGAACCTTCTACCCCTATCTACACCACTATCAATGCGCACGATAAAATATTCATTACAACCCCTGTCCCCACGAGGGTTTTGAAGATGCGCTCGGATACAATTCTCAGATATGATTGAAAAGAGTTTGATTTCCGTCCCAGATTGACCGTAGCAGCCTCGACCATAACCTGCCCAGCCCTTTCTTTCCCGCAATTTGTCAACACATTCAACAGAAAAACCCCTCGGGCCACGGGACAAAATGTCCCACTTTCCCCCATTTCAACGATCCATCCCACGCCCTACTTTAGGCCCCTGGGGTGGCACCTTGTCAATGGAACCATTCATCAGCAGCGATGATGCAGAGCAGCGCTTTCAACAGGCCTTTCTAGTGGCAGGCAGACACAGCCCGGCGCAAGGCTCAAGTGCAGGCTTGTGCTGCTTGACAATCGAAAACACTCATCCACCCACTCACCCTTGTTCGGCGTCGGCTTTGACCACCGAGAATGACGCGCCACGAGCGCGACTGTTGCCTGCGCGAGCGATGATGGACCGAAAGAAAAAGCGATTAAACGCTTACCGCACCTTAGAAACCGCTTTGGCTCTGGGAGCTGGGAGTCCTTTCAAACGCTCCTTGACTACTGGATCACATTGCCATCGCGTTCGATTTGAGTCAACCTCAACCATGAACACTGGAGTTGGGGGAAGAGGAGCACGAACAAGAAGGGCTGCGACAGATACAAACACCACGAGACCGGGCGTCCTCGGGGGGTTTTGGAGTTATCCGCCGCCTTCCACTTGGCAGTGGAAGCGCAGACACAAATCAGAGTGGATCCTTGATGACCTCCAAGGGGTTTGGGCTGCATGCCATGCCGTCCGCTCTCAGTGTGTGTGTGTGTGTGTTCGGGATGAAGCAGATAAATCAGATAATAATAATCAATGTCAAAGTAAGGTCCAATGAAACCGTCCGGCCCGTCATTCCATCTGCCGCTATCGGTTGAGTGGAATCAGTGGCACTCGGACTCGGAGCAGGAGACGAAGCAAGAAGCAAACAGAAACGGTACGGGCAAGCTCTTCACAATGTTCTGGCTACTGGGGAAAACTGGCTGCAACCAGACGAGACCCGTCTGCATGGCCATGTCTGCTTGCCCTGGGGCACCCTCTCTTTTTCTCTCCAAACCACACCCGGTTTGCCGTTTTCACCGTTCCCGTTCCGGGATTGTTGTTAGCGGCTAGGTTATAATTGGATTATAATCTGAAAACCCCATGCCACGCACGTTCGATTTCGGTTCCCCGGTGTTCCCCGGAGGTCTTTAAGGGCCGATATTTCGTTTTGCGCTACAGCTTTTGCGCCGCTTTAGGCTGAACTGCCCGGCCTGCTAGCCCTGCTACTGCACAGGAAATCCTACACAATCTCAATGACCTTCCGTCCGAAATTTCCGTCCCTTCGGGCTGTGTTGCTTTGCTGTTCCTGTGCCGGCTCTGCTCTTCATTGTGCCACCTGAACTAATTTCACCGTGCAGCACACAAACACCCAACTTCCGGGCGATTGTTTCCGATTTCCGAATCGATTAGTGCCGACAGTCCCGGTACCGGGTGCTACTTCAGCTGTTCAACCACGGCAAGGACACTTCCAGGTAGGTCCACTTCAAGGCTTGCCTTTCCTTCACAGCCTGGTGCGCCAGATGAGTCTAATGAGATTGGAAATTTTGCGAATGGCAGTGTCTCCCGGTTAAATTTGATCTTGATTTAAGATATCGATTGGGACATTTCATTGCGCCGTTTGAGATTGAGAGGAGCTTAGGTTGAAGTTTATACCGATGCGATACCGAAATATGACGCAAAATTAGTCAGTACCTGAGAAACGAGGACTCAAAACTGAGTAGGTCGAGGCAATATCAATAGAATTCATAGAACTCACTGTAAAATTATCAATAAATAACACACAAAAACAATGTCTCCATTTCCAACAACTTATATTCACAAACCAACCATATGAGCATGAGATCTTTTCATTAAAATCGATGCTTCATTCAACGAATTTTTGCCACGAATGATACATTGCGTGCAACCGCATTCTTCAAAGTGGATGTTTCAAGAACCTGACAGTTTGGAATTGGAAATTGGTATTGGTTTCGTGCCTAGAACGGCCACTACGTATTCCAGCAGAGCCCATGTCTTGCTTTAATTAAAATGCATTTTCAGCCTAATTGTGTTGACGTTACACGCGTGAGTGCGTGAGGTTGCAATGGGAAGGACGGAAGACAGGAATGAACCAGAATGAATGTAACTGGAAAAATCGATGCGTCACTACCTAATGGGTTGGTTTTTGTGTTTTGAAAGCAATTCTTTCAGAGACTTCAAAAACAAAGACTTTCAGAGAAGAAACGAACCACAATTCTCAGTGAATCAGATTGTGGCATAAATCCATACACGTTTGATGATTGGATTGAAATTAAAAACCATTTAAAATAAACGCACAAATGCGCATGTTACCGGAAATGATAAAATAAAGGATTATCGACAGTAACAACGGTGCGGGTGGGTGTGTGTAATAGCAAATGGATTTTCACCTGCGGGAAAGTGCACCAATCCGACATGTGGTCATATTACACGCTATTACATGATTGAACATACGTCCCTAGGGGACCGGGTAGAAACAACAATTTCCTTAAATGTTTTGAAAATGAACTGCAAAACACACATGAGCACTCAAGTCCTTCCAGTGGGACGTAAATCACATTGAAGTACATTTTGCTTGCAATCGGATTTTTTTAAAACTACATTATTTGTTAGCTCTGCATAATGTTTCCAAAACCATTTCAAAATCATCATACCATACCATCCTACCACACAATTTTCCCAAAAGTGCACTACCACGCGAATGTTAGTTACTGTGCAAATGTGTCCCAGCCGCAGTTGATTGCGCATCGTGTCACGTATTTAAAACGTGCCACTCGATCACTGCAAACGCAAAGCGGCAGCATCAGCAAAGAGTGCAAGAAGCACATTTGCCAACTAGTAATGTCAATAAGTACAGTAGATTGTGATGTGCAGCATGGTAGAGTAAATATTGAAGAATCAAGATGAGCGATGTAGTTGATGGTAGTGCTGGTGAAAAGCAACAAAAAAAAACCGGATGCGAGTCGAGTGTTCTTCTGCATCACGATTTCAACCCAATTCCAAATGCTGCTTTGAAGGATTATGCAACGGGGTTTTAAGTGCGGGCAGGAAACTAGTTTACCTTTCCAGTAAGTGGAGGGGGGAGAACACACACACACACCTTTCGATTCGTCTCTGTGGTCACGATTGTAATCAACGAATAGAAACGTGAGCAGTACTGTACGTATGCTGCGTCGTACAGAAGAAAGAAAAAAGCTATGCTTCCTTCCCATTTTTAAGTACATAAATAATAGAACTTTTGAAAAAAAAACAAAAAAACGATTGCTTTTTCTTTCTCTCCTCTCTTTGTTTTTCGCTCTTCAGCGCACTGATGTTTTGTGCTTGCCAGAAATAACTCAACCGAAAAAGGTTTGTTAGTATCTTCACATCCATAAACTTCGCCCCATAGTGCCCCCGCCTAAAGCACTTGACTTCCGCTGCTATAAAATTAAACCACTACAGAGGTCTTGCGTGTATACGACTGTGTATGTGTGTATCTGTGTGTCTGCACACTGACTGACCTGGCCGCCCATATTGCTGCTCCATACACAGTGCACAGTGTTGAGGAAAAGTTTTCAGCTCCGAAAGTTCTTGCCATACGTACACGGGGTCGGTTGCATTCGTGCATCCGACACGGTACCAAGACTAACGAGACTTGCAACGGAAAGTCGACATCACAACGGGGATTGGCCACCCAAGTCCATCCAAGCTGGAGTGCAACGATTGTTTAAAGGTTTAATTTGTCTCTTCCAATGCACCAGGCCGTACAGGGAGAAAGCTGTTGTTGGGAGAGTTTTACAACTGTACAACAATAGTAGCAAAGCATCCAAAGTTTCGGTTAGTTATGTCGAATGGTGTATCTTCTTATGTGAAAAGTTGAAATTTACATTCTTCTTGAGCACAATATATACAACTTCTTAAACTAGTTGAATTTCTTGCTCTTACTGATGATAAGAATTTCTGGAAAATGTCATCCAATTGTAACAGCTTCACCTTGAGCTGCATTGTCCAAAAGGGACCCAGCAAGCAAATCACTCAAAACTTCACTTCACAAAAGCCATTCCTCTAATCTGCAGTCTAGACCATGCACCCAATGAAAATGAAAATGCCATGATTCAGCGCCCGAAAAACCCATCATCGTTCAGGCTCCGTGCAGGCTCATCGTTTGCCTGCACACTTGACTGAGCCCGGGTTCAATCTCAGTGTCTTCGTTAAATATCCTCCAGCTATTTGGTTTAATCCTTTTCACTTTCTTTGATACCCGGACATACCCTGGGCCGATGCTCTCCAAGTCCCCATCTAACGCCGAGTAGGCCACAATGGCTACTTCACGAAACGATTCCTCGCAATCCTCGCCAAACTCCCGTCCCCTCAAACGAGCGACTCAATTTGCTTCGAAACGACGAGCCGAACGCTTCGGGGTATGTCATCCGAAAATGTCGCTCCTGACTGTCGCTGAACGCAGCAGATTCGTACAGCCCCACACCAAGTGGAAAGGTTTCATAAATAGCAAATGAAAGCAAACCAAAATGAAGTGGAATGCTTTTTGGGCGGGTGGGCGAAGCTTACCCGAAGAACGAAGAGGAAGTGGACGAAAAAACTCCACCAGCCCGTGGCCGGAAAGGATGTGTAATTATTCTATCCGTGCTTAAGGGCTTTTCTGACAGCCCGTCAGATTTCGGTGCGGAATGATAACGATAGGCGCTCGGGTCCTGGTATGGAGGCATTTAAACAACCCGAAAGCAAACACTTGTTGTGTGAAGGCCAGTGTTCGCCGACAAATGAAAAAGTATAGAGAAAAAAACACGCATTCCCTCAAGGGAAATAAATTGGAAACATTCTACACTCATCTCATCGCTCGAAGTGTACAGCCACAAAGATCCAATATTGCTGCTCCCTTTCCTCGAAAAGAAAACCCCGGCAAACCACCTAATCTCATCTTCTTAATGGTTGCTCACGATGTGCTTTCCCTTTATCGAGAGCAAAATTTATCTTACCAAACGACATGCAAGCGACTATGCATTACCTAATTCTGCACTCAAGCTACATGCTAACCGGGGGCCGAGTGTGCTCCATCATCTCGAAGCTTTCAGCAGCAAGCTTTTTCGGGCAAGCCACTGTAACGACTGCACAGCCATTTGCATGCCCCCACTACAATGGCGTGTGCTTTTGCGTGTGCAGATGCGGGCAGAGCCTCCGTACGGGACGCACGGGTAGAATTTGTGGCTGTAAATATGCCACGGATTTATTGCGGTCAAACGATACTTTACCGAGGGAGGAATAAATACTGTCAACAGCTTCGGAGCCACCTTTTTCGATGTTGCTGGCTGCTTGGCCAAGATGCTGTGATTACAGGCAACTGGGCGGGGAGAGGGACTTTACCTCCCATGGCAAAAGATTTACGACCCCGGAACCGAAAGCCAAACCAGCCTGTGTGTAGTTCCAATGAAGATTGGGCTGCATCTTTAATGCCAGCCAGCCGGCCGGGGGTAAGATTCATTTCTTCTTTTGTGGCGCTGGAGCTTAACACTTTCTGCATAGGTGTTATTTGCGCATGGTTGCACACAAGATAATGGAGGGTACAGTGTTTAGAATTTCTCTAGAAAACTAGGTTTCACAAGTGCGGATGATAGTTTTTCACATATTTGCGAATGAATCTTACGATTTATTGCTTTCTTCAAACCAACAAGCCATTCATTATGTTTAACATCATTTGAAAATCAGTAAAAATTCAAGAAAATGTGCAATCTTATCGGAAATGCTATCTGATTTTGTATTTTAATAATTCTTATTTGAAGCATGATTAAAAAGATCAAGAATAAAATACGCCAGAAGAATGATACCAGACGATCTAATCCTATACATCTAATGTAAAATGTCATCTAAAAAAAACTTCAAGAATTCCTAACATTAATGAGCAAGCGTAACGATTGCTGAAGTTGGAAATGCTTTAACCAGAAGAGTCCTAAGTATGCACATTTTGATTCTGTCGACATCCAATGAAACCAGCACTGCTACAACGCTCATCCCACTGGTATTAACCTTTTTCCTCGACAAATTGTTCATGTCTTTCCACATCAAAACACAGATTTTTTGCATCCTTCCCGGTGGGGCTTGCGTCTACCGGAACGTGTACCATGTACCACATGGACATTTTTTATCTCTTCCACCGGTTCCAAGGTTCAATTATCCTTTACGCGTGTGCGTGATATGCATTCCATACGGCCGTTACTTGCTCATGCCGATCGTACACCACCGTGCGATAGTCTGATAGCAACAATTCCAGCTCATCGAACCCGTACCACCCAAACCCTTCGATGTAATGAAGCTCACGTGTACAGCTGCACGCTGTACCATACCGTACCAAACGGGTGTATCGTGCGCAATGCACCTGCTATGCTTCCACAACCGCTTTACCGAGCGAAGTAGGAGGTTGCATAGTTTTACGGATCAGTTACCACAAGCGGAAATCCCGATGCGATGTGATGTTTGCGCTAGGCGACAAGAGATACCCGAGCGCAAACACACTCTTTGCATACGCACCGGCAGCTGGAAGCAACAACGCAACGGTACTCGTGGGTATATAGCCACTTCTGGCAGTGCATTTTTTCCGAGAAGCTGTTGTCTTTCATGTCGAACAGGTGCAAATGAGTTGCGGTACCACATTATCGTACACAGCGATGTTGATGATTCGTTTTTTTAGAAGGATTCCTACAACATTGCACATCTATCAAGCTAGAGCAGTATGCAATCATTGCAAAATACTTGTTTGCATAATATTTTGATATTTCCACAGCACACAGAAGGCACAGTTGATTGAAGCACACTGCCCCGCTGTTTACAAACACGCACACCGCCTGCCTGCGTTCACAAAAGCATTAATTTATTGCGTCAATGAGTCGCGCTGAGCTGAAGCATTAGACATTGGCTTAGACGCCTTCGCGTACTCTTCGCGACGAGTTAGTTGCTGCGCTAAATCTTCAAACTAACGATACACGTTCAGCGTCTACGAAGCACAATCCGCCCCACTCAGGCAAACGAGGTGCAGCAAATACACACCGGGTCTGGGCTTGCCAAAGAAAAGGGTCTTATTTTCTGAGATTATTTATTGAAGAGTGAACTTCACAGGGTGTCACTGGAACTCCCCTTCCTTATCGAAATGTTCTTTGATAACTCTAATGAAGTGGATCATACTGAAAGTGCTCGATGCAATAGAAATACAACGACTGTATGTAAATGTAAGATTATAAAACAAATAATCAAACCGACTCAGGAGTCACCCTGTGCCACAAGTTTTCTGTGTGCAGTGCGCCCATTTTCTTACAAATACACGGTACGATTTCGCTCGAGAAAAAGGAGAGTAATCAGAGCACTTGTCTTTGGGCTTTCCATCAGACGGGAGGCGATCCGTCGACTTACCGTTGATTAAGGTGTGCTGTACCGTGTGCGCACGTTCGTTAACGGTGTTCCGGCGCCCGCCCCATGTTCCGGGGGAAAATTATTGCTCTCGGTGGTACATCCGCTTTTCTCCGGGGCAAGACGCCGACTCCTGCTCCACCGGCACAAGTACAAAAGCCGCGCGGCATCCTCCCAGGTTCGCGCTCAGAGTGGAACGCGCGACGTAAAGTCACTACAATCTCGGCATGATTAATTGCGAGGTCTCGGTGCAGTTCAACGAATTTTCCGAACACTATGGAAACACCGAGAGACACACACACAGGCAGAGAAAGCAGTTCCGGACGATGGGAGGGCTCGAGCGGTGTACGTGCTTCATTTTTCATTGTTTCGGTATCACGCTCATTTAGCACCTTAAATATTCTAACTGATGACAAGAGCTTAAACGGTGAACTTCCTCCAAGGCAAGCTGGGCGTGTGGGCGGGCTTTGCTGTTGTTGCCTTGGAGTATATTTACTAGTAAATTGGATGTCACTTTTCACGACCGCGCACTCTACGGAAGCGACGCACCATCCAGACCGATGGGGTTTGGGGTGGATTACATTTTGTGAGCTCGGTTGTTAGGATGTGCCGTGGTTGCGGAAGGCAATTTCATACCGACTACACAGGCTAAGTGTTTTACAATAATTTCATGGGAAAAATCATTAAACCTACTTTTGAAGGATTCCGGATAAGATAAAAAATTAACAAAAAGGTGAAGATCCATTCACCAACAAGTTTAAATTTAATACCATTGAATTGAAGTGGAATAGAAACATATTAGATTATAATAGGTATAATTTTAAAAAATTTGAACTTGCTGTGCAGCCATCTTTAAATGGCAGATAGTAGGCTAACTCCCCGGATTAATTGAAATTAAGCTATGCTAATTGTTTAAATTAAACAAAACGTTTTAGGTTCTGTCCCTTCAAAAGATATCAAGTGTCATCTTTGGACTTAATAGAACACCGCTACCGCAGGCCAAGGTTAAAAAAGTAAGTGTTCAAGTAAGAACATTAGTAAGTAATTACCCAAGGTGTTGAATATTAAAATAAATATTCACGGTCAATCCGATGGCACATTAGTGTTTTACAACAATCCCGATAGAGGACGCTATCGAAGTGGAGTCGTGTGGACAACTGCTGATAACGATCGGGCCAAGTCGTCCCGATTGCACGAAAATTTCCGATCGCGGCACAGGTTGCGATCGTGAGCCATTCTTTCACGTATCCCCGAGCCAAGCGACTGAATTTTTAGCCTCATAGAATAAATTAACGTTGCCTAAAAACCGCTTGTTTTATATATTTCGGGTGAAAGAAAGAATAATGTTGATAACGTCTCAACATTCTAAAAATTCATTCGTTTTCTAATATTTAATTCTCTCAACATAGTTTTTCCTTTAATTTTACCCGTTGCCGGCAAATTAATATTCCTGAGGTAAATCGGAATCGCCGTGCTGAAGTGAAGAACAGGCAAATTACTGTGCGAGGAATTAGTTTACAGAATTACGCGTGTATTTAACACAAGTTCCACGGATTAAGTTAAGTTTGTTGTGTTGACTCTTTGCGCATCTCACCCGTTGCCAGCGATATAAAGTTCCTGAGGAAAGTCGGAACGTAGCTGTGCTGAAGTGAACTTGCAGCAGGAAAGGTGACCCATAGACAGACCTAATTCGTAGTGCGTACATAGTCTATGCGGAATTATTGCGTTTCGCCAAATGAATGTGATATATTTTGTTTTATTGTTCGTGTTATTAAAGATGCTTCGCATAATCATTGCTAGTAAGTTAGCGAGAAATGAATCGCCATTTCTAATACGAGAACAAAGAGGTCAAGCAGTGCACAGCAACCAGTCAGGGGAGAACAACCCGTCAGTGCAAAGAAACATATACGGACGTAGTGGTGTTAGAAGAAAAACCAAGTATAGCTCAGGCATTTACCTTAATAGTCCAAAATTAAGTACGGCCGTAAACAAAACACAACAACTGCCAACATCGAATTGTACCAATGGGAGTATTTGCGTGGCTCACAAACACTGGGGGTCAGTGTTGAATATTAAAATAAATATTCACGGTCAATCCGATGGCACATTAGTGTTTTACAACAATCCCGATAGAGGACGCTATCGAAGTGGAGTCGTGTGGACAACTGCTGATAACGATCGGGCCAAGTCGTCCCGATTGCACGAAAATTTCCGATCGCGGCACAGGTTGCGATCGTGAGCCATTCTTTCACGTATCCCCGAGCCAAGCGACTGAATTTTTAGCCTCATAGAATAAATTAACGTTGCTTAAAAACCGCTTGTTTTATATATTTCGGGTGAAAGAAAGAATCATGTTGATAACGTCTCAACACAAGGAGACAGTCTCGTAGTACAGTCGTCAACTCGTACAACTTACATGCCCAATATGGGTTTAAGCCCCAAATGGACCATGCCGCCATACGTAGGAATGACTATCCTGCTATGGGGGGATCAATAAGTCACTGAAAGCCAAGCTCACAAGTAGTGGAACAGGCAGGCCTTGATCGACAACGGTTGTTGAGCCAAAAGAAGAAGACACAAAAAGAAGTATAGTTAAGGAAGAATTTCGTGTACAACGCATGTATTTTTGATTTTTTTTAAATTAAGGTAATATTAAGTTATCAACTTCTTCAATAACGCTCAATGACTGGATTCTGCAAAACAAAACTCTGAATAAAAAAATTTCACTTTTTACCTCGCATTGCTGAGGGAACCTGATATTTGAGAACATTACTATACCTGTTATCCAAGATCAATTCTGTCAGGATATTGAAGGGTTATTTTCATTTCCTCTTTAATGCAAACTTCAATCTATTTTGCCATAAGTTTGCTTCCAACTAAAGAGCAATTGAAATGTTATCGCCACTCTTTATCTTCTAACTCAATCACAGCGCGACTCATTCCCAATCACACCCAGCCTTTTTTTACGGTGCGGAATGGCACGTTTATTTCCCTGTTTCATCGGCATCAACACAAAACCACATTTGCATCAACGGCCCGAACTCGAAAGAGCCACCCTAATATTTTAACCAGCCACCGAAATGCTACCGAAAACCCACCGAATTGATTGGGTCAGCATATGAGGGGCTTTGCGTTGGCTAACAAAAAGGATCGGCCAGGGACGAAGGCCATACAACCGTACAGCCAAAATCAAAACTCCCACTCCAAGAAAGCCCGAGTTTACGACGATTCGATTCGATAGCCGATAATCCGTAGAATAAATATTAAAATAGATACGACCTACCTTTTTTTTTTTTACTTCTTCGACGTCGACGCCCGCAAAATCTTACATTGATTTCGAATTGTAACACCATTTCGATTTATTTCGCTTGCTTCACTCCTTGCTCTGGTGCGACTGGTACGCTCGCTTACATGCTTTTCGGGCTGCGTATCCTTTTATTTACATTTTGCCATCATTCGCATCAATGCGACGGAGGTTTCAAAATCCTGATCGTCTTTGCCAGGCACGTGACCATAATCATATAGTACATAGCGCACCAAGGGTGCGTGTATGTGTATTTACGATACAGGATTTTACAGGTGGTGCTTCACGCACGGAGTCAAATCACCCATTATGTGAGAGGTTGAAAGGGATTTCATGATAGGTGATTGGTGAAAATAAACGTAGTATTGCAGTAGGTGTTGTTGGATGGCTTTGATTTGTGATCCCAAGCTTTCGATAAGGGTTCTTACGTTAAAACAGTTTAACGATTAATGGAAAATATAACCCATCAACTGCAGCTGGCAAAATAAAGTGTCCAAGTAACAATCATCACTACTCAACACCTCATTACAGCTTGCAGTTGTTATTAAACTGTCCTGGAAAAAAAAACCCTTCCCTGAAATCTGCAACCCGATCGACTCGTCCGATGATCTATCGGGAAGCGGACAATCAATTTACCGTGCCAGACGATGATTTATGAGACGTTAACTCACCAACCGACACCTTCACCCAATTGAGAATGAAAAATTGAATGCGGAAAACACTTGCTTGCTGATAACGGTGATGATGCTTTATTTATTTCCCTTTTTTTCAACCCTTTTCATAAAAACAGATGAATTGAGGCTTTTCGTGATTTTTGCGGATATAAAACATGAACTTTGACACCTTTAATAACGCGAGTTCGCGTTCTTTTTTAAGAAGATGATGAAATATCTAAAAGCACAAAGAAACAAAGGCTTGTTGATTATTTTTAGCCTCAATAAAATTAATTATTTACATCAATTCGACATAAAAGATCACTCGCCTGCACCACAGATTTCCATTATCTTAGACTGCTGAACGTATCACTTTGATCATAGAGACATCCTTTCATTAATCAATCATCGAAGCGTGGTACCACCGTTCGACGTGTACCGTACTTCACTTGGTAAGAACAATAAAAACCCCATCCACATCCCATCCTTAGTGTAACAGAATCTCCCGCGTCCCCCTTTGCCAAATCCCTACCGCCCTCCACCTTAGGTGAAGCGAAAACAACAGACACGGTCTGGTCTGGGTGGGTAAATTCTATAGCACATTGCTTGGATTTCATTACGCTTCACCACCAGCAACAACAAAGCAGGTGATAATGCACATGCCAGCCAATTGGTGCTTGCTACGATCTCCTGGCAAGTCACCTGCAGCCACTGCTTCTAGCTGCATTTCTTTCCGTGTATTGATTTTCTTTCATAAAATTAATTGACTAGCTCACTCAATCATGCACGTAACTCCATATACCCGTGTAAGTGGATGAGTTTATTTAAATAGGTGTAAAAAATTGCGTCATCTTACCACATGAAGAGACAGCTTCAACCCGCACATCGGTGCGATAAAGAACAGGCAGTTAATTGATTTTATGTTTTCACTTACAGCACGTTGAGCAGTGTGTTTTACACAAAGGAATACTGTGGATGCATACTTTATCGCACTCGGTAGATAAGATATGAAGGGAAGTTCCATTGTGGATGCTTAAGCCACAGGTAAAGTGGTTTTAAGGCGATTAATATCAACAGTTTTATTTATTCTAGGAATGTTTTAGTTGCTTTCGATGGCTTCCTTTCCCTACGTTCAATTGAAATATGATAACCTAAATCATTATTTTCATCTTTAAAACTCAAATAGAAGGAATGTTCTTGATTAAACTGGTAAAGTTAGACGTTAAGATCATAAAAATAAGATTGAACTCGGATTCAGCTTTGGGATCAAGAATAAGACATAGTTAAAAACATAAAAACAGGATTTACTAACAGAGGTAGAGCCATTGTTGTAGCCAGGAATTCTTTGTTTCATTACATCACATAATCTAACTGGGTGGGCCATCTAATTTAACGATGGGCCAACTGGGTGGCCTGCAGGGGCCCTGTCAACTTTAGAGGGCCCGTAGACTTCCGAGGCCCCGTTGATATGGAGTGTTAGACTCAATATTCATACTGAAGTTACATCAGTGTTAAGACGATATAAAATTGCTTATGGTACAGCTATCGAGGAATACATCGCTCCTATTTAAGATCTGAAACATCAAATATCTAGCTTAAAGCCAGGACATTGACCGGCTGATAGGTTCAATCTATTCCAAAAACGTTACCATAAATCCAAATAAATCACAATCGAATGGAGATTTTTAGCAAAACAAATGGGATTATGTCTCGCATGTTCTGTTCTGCCGGGAGATAATCATATTTCTTTGTCGTGCATTATAACCACCGCTATTTTGCTGACCAGAACAAAATCGTTGTAAAACCATCGCCATCAAATCGGGCTGGACAGTTCGAGTCTACCGTAGGACGATACTTTCCCCCTCTGATTTCATTGCTACGATGATGGATTGCAGAAGCAGGCGGAATCCACCCCCCCCCCCCTCAAAACAGGACCCAGGTCCTCAGGATGATATCTTACCAATTTCTGGTGCCACTATCAACCGCAACTCCCACCGGGCATTCGTCTGGTGATGCGTTTTGTTATCGTTAACCGGCGGAAAGAGCCACAATGATGCCTTCCAAGTATCATCAATTATCAGAACACACACTATATCGGGGCAAAGTGTCAGTTGTTGGCACATCTTACATCGACCAGTAGAGAGTAAGAGAGTGTATGTGTGTGAGAGAGAGAGGATACGCTGACACCCTTTCTGTGATTTGTGTGCTTCGTTTCTTGGGAATCGAGAATGCTCTTGACAGCACATTGATGAGGGATATCAGACTTTTGTCATAAAATTATCACATTTTCGCTACACCATTAAATTTTCCATGGTAAAAATGTTTTGTATTATAGCACACATTCTAAGCGAATTTGCACCTCCAAGCGAATCAAATCACTTCTATTCATCACGCAGATGAGCTGTACATCATAATCTCTCTAACACCCCGACCCCCGAGCTAAGCTGACGCAATCAATGCCGACGGGTTGGGTGATGAAGGAGCCTAGAAACGACCTCGGCCAGCAAAAACACCGCTCGATCGTTAGTTTTGCGTGCAGTAGCGTGAGTGACGGGAGTGAACTTTTCTCACGACCTGGAAACAAGTTTTCAAACACGTACAAAAACCACAATCCCCTCCTTCCCCTTTGCAAACCCATCCCAATTGCGCACCACTTTGGTACCACACGCGCGCTCAGCACATCACACCTTTTTGTGAGCTGGTTGCTGGTTGCTAAAACTAAATACAGAATCGAGCCACAAAAGCATTAAAGTGGAGTGATGAGCGAGCGGGAAAACCCCAGAAAGAAAGAAGCAACAAACGAACGAACAGGGAGGATGGAAAGAAAAAAAGGCACACGCTGTAGAAATAATCTAACAGAACGATGTTTTTATGCGTCACGCATGTCGCATGTCAGCCCCGGAAAGCTCTGGTGGAATAGACACTGATGAATAAAGATGACACGAGTATTTGATTTATGGGTCAAAGGACACACTGTCAGCTTCAGCAGTGTTTTCCTTCTCCATTCCGCCGCTCTCTTGCTTACTCTCTCGCTTTTCTCTCGCCCTCTCTCTCTATCTGCTCCACGCAAACGCCAAAGCTATCACACTGCGCAAACCATGCAAAGAATTTAGTGACGCCACTTTGGCTGACCGAAAGTCTGTGGTCGGTGCGCTGTGTGTATGTGTCCACCCGCCCATCAACCTTTTGCCACCTTTTGCCAGTGACCGATCGGGGGAAAAGTTTTCATTCCAAATGTTCCGATGTAGCGTGTGAAACGAAGCAAGAGAGAGAGAGAGCGAGGATGGAAAAAGGAGAGAGAAATAGTCAATCAAAAAAGGACAACGTCCAGGCAGTGTGTGTGTGTGTGTGAGAGAAAGCAGCGCTGGGAAAATAGAGAGCTAAATGTGGGACTGTGTTTTTCCTCGTCGAATGATAAATTTAATTTTCATATAAAAGCTATCAATAATGCACATTGTGTTCGTGCGTGTGTGTGTGTGTATGTGTGTGAGTGTGTGTTCTGAGTCTACATAGCCCACACATCACAATCGGGGCCAAGAACACGTTGATTTAATTTTGTGCATCGAGTGCAGCAGGACAACACGGCCACCGCCATCCAACCCCTACGTCGGAAGCCTCCGACCGTCAGGACACGACTTTTGAGGCTGTCGTTTAACAATAGGACATACGTTTCATTTGAATTGTACTTGTACTTGTACTTGTGCGCGTGTATGTGTGTTAGCGGCAGTAGCACAGCGAGAGAGTGACGAGGGGAAAGGCAAGGCCTTTTACCGAAAAACTTTTTGATGGATGATGTTTAACATCGTACCGCGCGTACCCGGGACGTGAGTTTCTCTTGCCTAAATTTAAGCCTGCCAGTTTCGCTGCCAGCCAGCAGCTGGCTGTGCTGCGAAAACAGTTGAATGTGATCTTGATTGAAGAGTTGATTGAACACACATTCAGGCTACCTCCGGGATGTCCTGTTTTTCCCGGGTAAATATATGAACAAAAGCAGACCAGCAAGTGCAATTCCTAGCTCTAGCTTAGCAGCAACGTCCAGGGATAATGAAACCCTAAAAGTTGCTTGCGCTTGAGTTGTTAATTTGCCATGCCTCATCTGTCATACTCAACCAATCAAGCCGGAGTAATTAAATCTTTTTTTCTCCAAACCTCACTTCGAAACGATTCGCTTGCCGACATCTCCCAAAGGATTACTTCAACGCGAAACGCACGCAGTCAAAAGGCAGTCAAAAGGCAGTCGAAAAAAGAAGGGAAAATACGCACGGGTAAGATGTGATTCCACATGTGGTTGGTGCGTTCTTTAAAGGGTCGGATTGCGCTCTCCCTCCCCGAGTGTGGTGTCAACTGTCTTGCCAACCAAACATTCTATGTGTGAGGTTTTATTTTTTCTCTTTTCTGTCATCAGTTTTCCCGAAAGATGTTTCTCCTGGGATTGCGTTCAAATTTCGTGCAAAATTCAAAATACGAACACACAAACGCATGGATGATTCTTTTATCGCGTTTTTTTTTTCGACGGAACAGACAGAAGATTGGGTTCCATTGATAGGCTTTTCAATCTCGACATTTCGCTCAGTTTTGAATTGATTGGTTGCCATTTTTTACGGTTCATTTTTTGTGTTTAAGTTTTGGAAATTTTCAAACATTGCCTTTATTCCACAAAATCACACAACACAGCCACGACAATTCCTAGCAACACTTTTATTAGTAACAGCTTCGAAGAAACGTCTATTCCGAGACGAAACATTTACATTCGAATGCATATAATGCAATTGCAAATCCGAGAACAGCTGCCTGCAAATTAAAACAAACAGCAATTTGCTTAAAATATTGTTTCATTTCATCCCACTTCGCCTTCGCCTTCTAAACATGCCGCAAGCTCGGGCCGGAATTTCGACCCTGGTGCACAGCACAATCAATGCTGCTTGGGTATTAATTAAAACTAGTAATTAAATTTAGATTGAGACTCAGTTCGGAGCGGGAAACGGGAATGGTGGCCGATAAATCTCGGCATCTTATGTGTGTATGTGGCTCAGGCCTGGTGACAAAACCACAAACCGGTCGCCGCGAGTTTCCGTGTCGCTTTTAAATCGATACGTCGCAGGATACGATTAATGAAACAAAAGCTCCTAGGCTCTGCACTCGTATGTGATGGTCGCAGCGCGCACACTTGGGCGAGCGTGCCATAAAAGGGAATGCATTAATATGGCGTAGTGAAAGAAATTTAATTTCCAAACCCCCCGCGCCCCTTCTACATGCGGACAAAATTAATGAACCAAAGCATGTTAGTGAATCCGGGGCGAGTCTGCTACGTACTTGTACGCCGGAATCGGTTACGGGCTAATCAAGTCGTTAAATTTATAGTATGCGATAAGGGAACGGTTGCGCGAGCCTTCGTCGCCTAGTTTTCATTTGTGTGGCACAAGCTCGCTACTGCAAAAGCATTCCCAAGACGCAATCCAGACACACATACAAATAGTGCCAATTGATTTCGAACCGTTTTAATGGTTTTCCCGAGCTTCACGGTTTATCTGTGCGATGAATCGTGCTCACGTTAAACGGTCGGGCTGTGTTCTTCGGTGTCATTTGGAAAGAGGGCAGAGGATGTCGCGTATGTATGGTTGGGTGTTTTTGCTTGGTTGAAACAAATAAGAAGCGAAATCTACGGGTTGCCTTTTTTAATCTTGTTTCAGAGGATTGAACGCAGTAAAATCTTTAAATTTAAAGCATTTGCAGTTGTAAAAGCTCAAAAAAGAGATGTTGATTTAACGCAAGAGTCAAACTCCATTTCATCTCTTATTTGAATCCAACGTTCTTTTGATACATGTAATGTAGATGCAACTAGACCAGGGTTCTCCAAACTACGGCCCGCGGGCCGCATGCGGCCCTCAAGAGCTTATAATGCGGCCCACGATGACTTTGCCAGAGTTAATATAAATATTACGTTATTATGACTTTTTCAAATAAAATTGTATTTTTTACTTTTCGTAGACAAAAATCAAGCTTTAGTAACACCAAACTGTACAAGTATCGTTAGTATTTTGTTATAAAAACGAGATTTAAACGTTCACTCATCAGTAAAAGGCAGCGTCAAATGGCCCTCAACATAGTTATTTTTGAAGCAATGCGGCCCGCGAGCTGAAAAGTTTGGAGGCCCCTGAACTAGACCACCGATCGGTAAAGTACGACTCGCGAGCAGAACACGGCTCTTTGATACCGAGATAGCGACTCTAAGCAGTTCATATATTTCATAGAACTTTCACACATGTTTGCTCTTGGTTAAACAATTTGGCTCTTCAAGTAAACTCAACAAACATTTTTGTAGAATTTGGCTCTTTCAGTCGCAAAGATTGCCGACTGCAGGACTAGACAACTATTGAATGTAAGATGATATCCTTGAATTCCAACAAGAGTAAAATATCATAATAAACATTTTTCCTTTTTTTATAATCCGAAAACGATTTCAAAAGGACACTCAACCAAAATCTTGATATTTTTCAGAAAGAAAAACGAACCAAATTCCACTCCACAACCATTCGCCACAAAGAATTCGCCAACCCAAATTGGGTCCGATTAGCATCCAATGGAACAGCCCGGTCCCGCCAAATTTGTGGTTATTAATTTTTAGCACCGTAAAGATTGGGTTAGCGATAGCGACCATCCACCCTGCTGATAGCGGACACTACAACGGACACCCCCTAATTAATGTTCAACGATCAAATGCCTACGAGCTGCCACCGGTATAAGACACCGGACCCATCCATCCTCCCCAAACTGTTCTTATCCCCGGTTACACAGCTTTTACGCGTTCGATGCCTTCCCCAAACGCACCACAAATTAACGACAATGGCCCCGAAATTATCGCGAGCCCTGTCTTGAGTGAGTTATTTATGGCCATCGTTCGCTGCAGATGGAGATCGATTGCTTGCGAACGAGTGCGGAGGAGGGAAGGATGAGGGGTTCTGTAACGCGTTTTTACACCCCACACATACACACACGCCCTATCGAATCCTAGAACCATGGCCATCATGGCTGCACACAGTTTCGGCGAGCTTGATCTGACATAATCAAGAGCTGGGCGTGATTTATTCTTGCCAGTGCTCTTTGGCTTTGGCTATTTCGTGTTTTAAGTGATTTTGGGGCCGTCCCACGCACTGTTCTTGGGAACGAGTGAGAGTGTGCGTTTGTGTGTGTGTGTTTAATAACCAATCTCATTAAAAGATAAGCAGACTTTGTGGTTTGATGAGCTTTATTTCAAGAAACGAACGTACAAATACAATTAAAACAGCTTTACTTTTGCTTCAATGAAATGTATTTCATCAATATTTTTGATATTTTGTACGAAAAATATGCCTTTCTTTCCATACGAAAGCCGATCGACGTCTTTGGCGAGCTCAAAATCACGCCATTTTTCCCCTGCCCATCATACAATCCCGCCCGCCGGCACAACTTTTTCTCCAATCTCAACACAATCACTATCGTAATTTTCACTCCCAGCACGACCACGATGAGGTGATGCCGTGAATTTGCATCTTTATTAATCTTGCCTTCACCGCCGGGGCTAACTTTTTCGCACTCCCAACTCCCCAGCAGTAGGAGGAGAAGCGTGCGAGTGAGCGTCTCAGCATAACTTGCACCGCAATTTTCAATCAATTGCCTTCCCTTGACGCTTACTCACACACACACACAGGCACTTCTTGGTCGATGGTGGGTTTATCCTTTTCTCTTTTTTTTACAAATTACGCAGCAACGACACTTCCGACTCGTGACACTGGGTGGGGTGAGTTGAACACAAGTCACTACTGGTGTCACTTCGTGGAAAGTTCTCGCTCTCGCGCTGCGAAGTAAGCGCGTGGCATGGTTAAAGGAGCAAATGTTGCACGATCACAAGCTGTTCCAAGTACTCAGTGACGTTTCCGGTATCGTGTTATTCAGTGTTATCTTACAAAATGAGTTGCAAGATATTGGCAGTTCAAGATCAGGCAGTATTCTTTAATATTGAAAAGATATCAGAAGCAGTCATTTATTTCTTGACATATTTAATACCATACCTCGTAAGAGTAGAATTATATCCCCGTAGAAAGTCGTTTGAAATTTACATTTTTGATCAGAGATCTCACCACAAAAAAGTCAAACACACTCACACTTCCTACGCATGCTAAACTTAGTATTCATTTCAGCTTTTTCAGCATACCATCCCGAGATCTGAAGCTCTGTCTCGCTCTCGGTTGTTAATAGCATATAGAGCTAACCGTATGTATTTTCGCTTTCCCTTACAAAACCCCAGGAAAAACCGTTCGTGGTTGAAATATTTACCCTCTAGTCATCTTTCCAGTCTTTCCCCACATACAAACCCAAGGTACAACCTGCCCCGTTTTGTTTCGATGGTCAAAAGGGCTCCGTACAGGACCGTTCAGGTCCGTGGCACGAATTATCCTTTAACCGTGGCGCCATCATCCATCATGGTACAAATTTGTTATCGAAATATTCTTCTCCCACCTAGCATCCCACCTGGCAACGGGGCCGGATCCAGGTGGGCAAAAGACACCACACACATACACACACACACAGAGTACATTGATCACTGGGCACAGAGCATAACCGAATTCAGAGCACGTTCGAGCAGTGCGGGACAGGACATCCGATCCCATTTTTCGGAATCTCGGCTGCCGTAAACGAATTCGGCTGGTTTGCTCGATCCCCCCAAACCCCGCCGGTTTGTCACTCGCCAACGGCTTTTGGGACCGGTGGTTTCCTCTTTCACTGTATCTCACCGAGGGCAAACCATCGAATCCACGAGATGATTGCGAAAATTGTACAAAATGAAATTGTCTTGTTGGGCTGTTACTCCGGAGCGGTCGTCTTTATCGGATATCCTGCTCACCCGCAGTCCGGGGAGTGACACAAAGTGTATGTTCAGGGTTTCCTGCCATAAGAATACACCCATCCGCTTCGGAGCCCAATCTGATTGGCAGTGGATTCATCTTTCATGTGTTCCTCGTTCCTCTTGCACAGGGCTTTCTGCGAGTGTCCGCCCAGGCTGTCTCAGTTGGCTTTTCCGTATTGTTGTTTACTATACGATTACCGGATTTCTGCTGCTAGTATTTCTTGAATAAGAATGGTTTCAATATCCCGATCGATCAGGGTGGAGTGCGGGTAATGTGATTTTTGTATGGAATTTGTCCGCTGAGATGATTCGTTCGTCGATTTTTCCTCGAATCGACTTCTACAGAATTATGTTAAGCTTTTTTCTGAGGGAAGTGTGATGAACCATTTTTCTTTTTAGCTTCATTTCTATATGATAATATTGGATACTTCT
Source organism: Anopheles coluzzii (assembly GCF_943734685.1). Taxonomy (NCBI): domain Eukaryota; kingdom Metazoa; phylum Arthropoda; class Insecta; order Diptera; family Culicidae; genus Anopheles; species Anopheles coluzzii. The sequence continues at coordinate 70,434,133 of NC_064671.1, read as the reverse complement.
TCTATTTAATGAAAATACTTTATTACATTCAAACAAGAACACAAGAAGAAAATATACTTATTTACCTAATCTCCTAAGCTTAAATGTATCCATTCAACGCATCGCTCCATTTCCATTAAGCATTTACGAATCCCGAAACGATGCCGTATTCTTACGAGCCGCCCCCCTTCCCACCCCCCCACCTCTCGATTCACTTGCCCCGTATCTCAGGTTAATTTCTGGTTTTATTGTGCCACTGAAACGATCATCGTCTTTGGTACACGGGCCAAAACGCGCCTCCGTGTTGTGCCTTTGTGATGGGATGCACAGCCAGTCAAACTGAGCGACTCGTCTTTTCCTGTTGGTCCAACGTCACTAGGACAGCGGAGCTCTGATTAACTCTAATCGTCATTTTGGGAGTTATCGTCACGATGGCCACGTTTATGGGCATTCTTGTCCCATTCGGAATGGCTTTACGACCTTGCCGTTTACGCTCTACCGTCATGAATATTTTACTTCCCAGGGAAAAAAAAGATATCACTTTCAATGCAAATGACGAAAATTCGCTAAAAATACGCGTAACACTGGGACGAATGTACTTTATTGTAATACAAATACCTTTATGAGGGACATTTTGTTAACAAATTTCTACACATTTTCCTTCATACACTTTCAAAGACTTCTTAAGCAGATTACTTCTTCCAGAAAAGGGAAAAATATCGTAGGATAAATGCCACAATTCACCCAACATCCTTGAATAAAATATTTCCCATCAAATTCCATCCTCATTTTAGCAAAAAAAAAGAAAGCCCCCTCTCCTTCCTCCAACCCGTATCACCGCTTGGTAAAAACGAGAATCCAATAAGCTTCTCTTTTTACGACAAATTCGCCACCACCGACATCCGGGCGCTCGTGGCACAACTTATGACATTTTAATGAAAGATTAACACCTCCCGAGTGTCACGGGCTCGGGCTTCATCCACCGCTATACTTGCACAGTTTCCCGTCGCGGACGCGGAAGAAGGCAGCGCCAGGACGCGGCACTGTGTGCTGAGAGTAAGTTCCCAGATTCTTTACCGCCTCTCCGGTTGTGCCATCTCGCGATGGCGGTTGGATGCCGGTGACAAGTTTTATTAAAAATACTTTAAATTTCCATTATTTCACATTTTTCTACCGACTTTGCTGCTGCATTCCAACAGTGGGCCACGGTATGGTTGAAACATGATAGTGATAGTGACTAGCGCCGTCTTCAGGGCGGGTGTCACCTTTAGAGGATCGTTTTCACGTTTTCAGTCATTAAAAATTAAACAAAAAGCTCAACAATCTGTTGCTCGCATCTCTTCCAAACTCCTTCGCTGTTGGGGGCTATTTTCTGACAATTATTGGATTTTTAATTGACATGGAACAGGAATGTTACAGCAAATGTACGATTGCTGGATGGAATGTTTGTAATGATTTCCGTTCCATGCTGCTGGATTCTTTACGCGATAGCTAGTCGAAACTATTTCCCTCGCAATCAAAGTAAATTGAAGTAAACGCTCAATACCGTTCACTGAAATATCGCACAAAACGTTCCCAAAGCGGACATTTATTTCCCTTCGCTTCTATCTTATCGCACACACACACACCCATCCACATACTGCAGGCTTAAAATAACCACCTTCAAACGAAAATTACACACAAAAACATTCACCAACCGAAACTAACAGCTGCTATTGCTTACCTTTCGACAAACTCTCTTCCGCTCGTTAAACCGTTTGCATCTCAATATGTGCCCCCATCGGTAGGACCACCTTACTACCGTGCCACCTTCGCGGGTCGTTATCAGGCGCACCAAACCACAGAACGACGCCAATCGACATAAATAGAGATGAGCAGAATGGAATGGAAAAAGCGAAAAGGAGCACACAGTAAAAAAAAGGAACACAACATCCACCGCAAACCGCGCACAGAAACAAACGGAACGGAGAGTAAACTAACAACCCTGCAAGGAATTGCAACCGCGCCCAGACGCCACGGTGGCCACGGTGAGCATACGCCAACTTCCTTCCTATTAACGGTCGGGGATTGTTTGTTCACGTTCCGGGCGCACCGGCATCCGCGGAAACACGCGCCATGAATTCAAAAGGGGTTTTGTGCACTCGGATGGTTCGCTGTGGTTTTTATTTTTTTTATTTTTCGTAGTGTTCCTTGCTCTACTTCGCACACCGAGTCACCGAGGTTGTGGCCGGCCCGCCATGGGAGACGAGGCGTTAGAAGAAGAAGACGACGACGACGCTGCTAGCCGGTAAGGATACAGTTCTACAAAGCGGGGCTTTTTTCCACGAAGGTTTATCCAGCTTGATTTGGTGCAACTTCCAATTCCGAAAAAAACGGATAAAGAAGGTGAAGCGAGTTGAGAAATACTAGTTACTCGAATGGCAGGTGACGTTTTATCATACGCGTAAAATATGAAACGCTTTTATACGTTAAGGGAAAATTTAACATGAGTGTGAAATAATGTAATATTATTCATTCTACTTCCCTTCAACAAACTTCCCAAAATAACCTTACTGAGTTGCTGTTTTTGTACCGTCGCAAAAGTTGATCAGCACACTCGAAATTAATTCGGAAATTAAACCACTCGAAAGTGCTTGATTGAACCCTGGGGCGATCTGTGAACGACCACTCTCATCCTTCAGCAAATTCAACTGGCTTAAAGCGCAAGTCTGGAGGACTTTGATATGCTTGATTCTTCATAATTTTCCTCATGATTGCACATACCAGTATTAAATCAAGTGAATATTCGTCTCAAAATGCAATTTAACTGCTTAATTGTTCATATTTGTATGGTTTACTCATGTATTGCAAATTCCACCTAATAAGATTCTAATATCACGCTCTTCTAAAAAGATTCTAATAACACGCCCTTGTTTTTAGAGTTTTTATCATTTTAAAGGCATAAGAATCAGTTTTATAGCACAATTTGGCAGTGTTTTTACAACTTTATATAACAACAAGCCTTAACATTCCCATGTTTTTTTTTTAAATTCAGAAACAAATAAAGAAACAAATGACATCCATCAAATAGAGCTGACACTGATTTGCTGACTGCTAGCATTTAAATGACATTTAAAAGAATTACAAATTGAAAGTATCGTCCCGAACAACTGCCACTCTGCCGGTCATTGCTTCCCTCTTAAAAACAATATAACCAACATAAAAAACCTTCACTTTTAGAACTTATTCCCTTCTTTCTTCAGCCACACACTGCGCCGGGCAGGGGCAGCACCACTCGGCTCGCCTCGACCACTGACATCGAGCTGTTCATTTTTCATTAATCAACTGTCACATTCGCCAATCAGAAATGCAATTAAATCTTCGCCACGAGCTAGATGCTGTCAGAAGTCTTTCCCTATCGCCCCACCCCTTTCCCCCCATCTAGTGGACGAACCTGTATAAAAGTGGCAACATTGAGGGTGAGTGGGAAAAAAAGCGGAGGAAATTTAAATTGACATATTTAATGATTTCTACACCGCTTCTGCCGCTGCAACCCCTCACTGGCAAGAGTGTAGATGGTGCAAAGAATTGTAGAATCGTCAATGGCTCTCTCTCTCTCCGGTAGAAGCAGTCAAATGAGACGCCCCGTTGTTCCCTCCCTGGCTGGCTATTGGGACATACGACACAACCGTTTTTTCCCTTTTTGCTCGCTCAACTAATAACAGTTGCTCGGGCGCGTAACAATCCATATCGGATTCCAAACCCTCTCCGATTTCAACCCCCTGTTAAAACGGTGGCATTTTGATCGAATGGAAGAATTTGTTTCTGGGCTGAGGTTTTGAGTAAAAAAAAATCCCAACTCGGGAAAAAGTGAAAGGTTGCCGATGCATGAAACCGACCAAAACCATTACAAGCCCATGGGTGAGCCAAGCCGTGATTTGCTTTGCAGCACCACAGAAACAAATGGTATTTCTGAAAGCCTGGTAGAACATAAAAGTGAACCAAAAGGGGTGTTAACGACCTGCTTCAATCCTTACGACTAGAGCGGCGATGGGGAGGAACATATAATCCGGGGCGACTAATTCGTATTTGATGCAGTTCGGTCCTGTTCCTCGCAAACAATATACTCGACTTGTTTGTTGAAAATGTCAATCATGTTTCTCCGAGCTTTGCCCCCTCTTTTCGATACCATTTCGGTGAAAGTACATGGCCAACATAATGTACATAAAAAAAAACAAAAATACAAACAATGTAGTTCCCTCTTTGCAACCCTCTTCCATGACCGGCATCTGTTCTGTCACACAGAGGAAAATTAAACGTTTCCTCTCAACTCTCTCTCTCTCTCTCTCTTCAAATGTAGCTTTTCTGACGTGAAAACACCAACCCGATTGTAAAACGATACGAAAACTAGCGGAACGGGTTCTTCTGCTGCCGGAGTGTCGTAAAACTATAAATTTGAATGTTTTACACCCCCTCGGAGGGTTCCGAGACAGCCGAGAGCGCTTGCTCTACACCAACCGAATCGATCCACCGGGACCTTACCCAGGCACCCAGCCGCATAATCCTCTGCCGGGATGTGGTGCCCAGCAGTGGTGGGAGAGAAATAACAATTTCTATTTTGTGCTCAATCCTCAGCATGGCCCTCGAGGTGCGGGCAATCGAGAGTAAGTAAACCTTGCGAGGAGGTTGCTGGTGCGTTGTCGATTAATACAATCAGCACGATTGCTCGAATTTCAAATCAATTACCACACGATTGCTTGACAGCTTGGCACTTCAGCAGTGTACTTTCGAAGCGAATTTTATGTGTTGGTAATGTTATGCAGTGTTTTATTGAACAACAAACCATATTTATTTCATTTCTGTTTTTTTTTATAAGTTCCAATAAAAGATTCATATATGCTTTCCACCATCGAGAAATCGCAAACTTTCACTCGCAAAACAACCATTCAGCTGCGGAATACCAATGCTTGTTTGCTTACTATTTCAAATTCTCACAAACGAAAACACACTTTATTCCTCTGTTTTGTTTGTCCACTTGCCTGCACCACTAAATACATTACTTGTCCGTCTTGTCTTTCGGTACAGGGTCACGATCACCGTTTTGCCCCAAAACATTCGCTGCGAGCTAACGAAGAAATGTCTGCCACCTTGTTGTTTGTGTGTGTGTATGTGTGTTGAGATGGTCTGTACGCTACCAGCATACACAAAAGCGGCAGCAGCAGCATATGTTGACCAGCAAGCGGTCGCGTACCGTCCAGCATTCCGGACACGGAATCATATCCCTCCCATCGCCAGCCCGCCCGCAACAACCTTCGGCAACGAAAAAGGCGACGGAACCTGAATTTCTTTCGCCCACCTTTCCGTCCACTACGGGCTGGCCACAAAACTGGCCGTTTTTGGGCCCGCGGCATTGGGTGGATTTGGAAATATTTGTATACCGAAACAGCGTCCCCGTTGCCTTTCGTGGGGGGGGGGGGGAGGTAAAGATTTTCCGGCGGCCGAATGTTGTCCGAACTTTGCAAGCCCCATAATCGGAAAACAAAGACATCTTCAAAGCGACAAAAGCGAATGCGATACGGTGTGGGATAAACAGCGGGACAGACCACCAGTCGGTTCGGGGTTCGAAGTTTTGAAAAATAATTTTATTATCCTTTCCGGGAGCCCCGATGTGCTCTGCCTGCGTAATGAGTGCTTCGCCGTTTTTTCGGGCTTCGGTGGTAGAAGGACATGCTTCATTTGCATTCGACTGGGCGGCGGACGTTCGTTTATTGGGTAGAGGTGGGATGAAAATGGTTAAACACTTTTGCGGAAGGCTATAAATGGAAAAGAAGAGTAGATAAATACTTTTTTTATAAAAATATAAACGCACACAAAAGGGAATGTAACTCTACGACATGCTGTGAAAGCTCAATACGAAACTGTAAAAATGACATGTTATAAAACGTTAAAAATAATGCGAGATAAAAAAATGGCCTTTTGTTTGTCAGTTTCCCCGTCGCGGACGAACGGGGCCACACGAATGACAATTAATTTCAGTAATTAATCGCGCCAAGAATAACGATGTCAAAAAATTGGATCCACACGACAACCCATGGCGCGATGCAGCGCGCTGGGAAATATTATCGCTGTCAGCACAAATGCTCCTCCTCCGCCCAACTTTGGAGCACGAAACAGCGGGCTTTTTTGCTTTCTTTTCATACCAAATTTGATGTTTCTGCTGTTGAAAACTCACTGTATAAAACAACTTTTATGTAAATTTTATTAAAGCGCCAGTTGAATTAAATTTGCACTTTAAACCATTCGCAACTCACAACAGACGCGCCTTCACACCCGACCTGCAAAAGGACCCCCCAAAAGGACTAAGAACTTATCTTTGTTCGCTGTCCGAAACGTGCATATAAATCACCTGCCACCCATGCCGGCAAGGGCTGGAATGTGGTCAGCCTCCCCGCCAAGAAGCAGCAGCAGCAGCAGGAAACAGTCCAGCCGACTGACTGATACAAGACATGACGCTGTTAATAGCGTGTTGGGGGTTGGCTCTCCTCCCCCCGAAGAAATGGGGAATAAAAAGCTCAAATAATTCCGGGCGCCCGGGCCTGCCTGCCCAGTATAAGTAAATCATAAATCTGATAAACTATCCTGGACATAATAGGTGTCAGGCGCACCGTTTTCGGCAAAAGGAATATTTATGCTTTCTTTCTTTTCCATGCTCGTTTCATCGCCACCATCCGTTTGAGGGGTGAGCTTTATTTTTAAGCAGTTGCTTTTGTACGACGAAACACCAGCTGTCTATTTCCGATATTTGATTGTCGAACACTCCATGGAAGCCAGGATGGAGCCAACTCGTTCGCTGTGCGGTTTATTATCGTGCCGGAGTATATTGTGTGCGGTTGTATTATTGTATTATAAAATCGTTTCCGCCTGTCCAAATCGAGATTATGTCACTGTTGTCCAGTGAAGCGGACAAACACAGAAACACAAACCGACAATATTGCAATGCAAAACCGGGTGTCCACCCTGTTCACAAGTTTCATAATAATCCGATTGCCGATTTTACCCGGTCCACGGCAGCAGCAGCAGCAGCCAGTGACTCAATGCAGGGTTTTGTCCTTCCCATGCAAACCCCTGCCATTGCATTGTAGTGTGCATTACGCCACAGTTCAGCGGTTTAGAGATAGTTCATCTGCCGGAAAAGTCATCACAACATCAACAATAGTGCGGACGATAGTCTGGGCGACACACAAAAACATACACACGCTTCATCTATTTCAGCAAAAGGCGCATTGTTCAGCGGTAAAGATGATACCTCACAAATATTCTGAACACACATAGCACACCAACAAATGAACAGCTTTTCCCTGCAAATGGCAGGAAAAAGCTTAACCCACGGACTCAGCAGCAGCTTCCTACACACAAACCCACCGACACAGTTGGAATCGAATTCTGATTTGCGTTCAGCCACCGGAACTGGATTATAGTTTCCGGTTGGCCCCTTCGCCGGTTAACAACAACAACAGAATCGTTCCAATCCAAGCAACAGCAATTCCAGACCTAGCTTCCCAATCTCCAATGGAAGGAGATCTCCCGGTGTATTATCACGTGGTTCGGGGGAAAAACGAGATTCGATCGAGCGGATATCCGGATCAATTTTTGTACACCCACGAGGCGAACTCCAAGCTTTCAGTATGGAGCGCTCCGGAAATGACAGGTTTGACAGCTGTCATCAGGATCAATGCCAGGATGATGCGCCAAAAACCGGGAGTGCACAGGATAGTTTGGTGGTATCCTGATAGTTTTCCGGACAATTTTGGAGAGAGCCACGGAACATTGGGAAACTTTGTAGTTGTTTGCCAACTGTTTGAAACGATTTTCCATTTCCAAAAACCTACGCAAAGGAGCGAAACTTAGCAGCAGTTGTAATCCCATTCGCTCAATAAACGAAACTAAATCAACAGCTCTTGCTGCATCGGAACCCGAATTCAAATTCTAGCACTTCTAGAGTCAATGGACCATTTTACGGCTAAACGGTTTCCCAATTACTACACTTCGTCCACGGGTGGCAAATGCAATGGAATAAATTAGTCGCACCCAGTCGCACATGGCACAGGAACACACACACACACACTCAGAGCGCCATAAAGCGCACACTTTCCCTTCCCATGCCATCTAAGCCACTAACGAAATAAACTTTAAAGCAATCGACCGGTTGATGACATTAAGTCGAATGAGTAGCTTCGGAAAATGCGGTATTAACGAGACATCGCACTTATCGACACCGCGCCAGTGTACGGTTGATCTGCATTCGAATGACATCATTAGTGTACACACTTCCAGCGGCCCAGCTAGGGATTGCGCCACTGTCTCCCTTGTGCAAATGTCCAATCAGTTCCTTTTGGCGCAGCCCACCAGTGGCCGTGGGGATGGGAGTCAATTAAAGTAATTAAACTTTATACTTCTTGTGCTCGCATGTAGCCCGGCATGTGCTGCCTCGGGTGCGATCGTTCAAAATATAACGAGTTTAATAATTACCCAAAGGCTCTGCCAGCAGCTCTTGCACAACTGTAGGGGTACAACTTTGAATGCAAATAGCCACATTGAGAGTGTTGTGACAGACAGTTCTCGCCTAGTCTAGCAATGATCTTAGTTTGTTTAGTGTAAGGGAAGATGTTGCTAGATCTTGGAAAAGCTTCATTCCTTGTGTCCCTGTCGCGCTCTTAACAACAGTACACTATTAAGTGTTGAACGATTTTCCAGCCCGTTTGCTAGATTGCTCCACCACGTTTAATCCACTTTAAGCAGCGAGCCGTTTGAACTACAAACGACTCATCACCCGGAAAACCCGGAACGCAAAGCTACCGTCAATCAATGGGACCTGATTTTTTGAAGCATATAATTTGTACAACCATGCTCGTTCGTCATGAGCGCAGGAAACAAGGGAAGTAGGCAGAGCGCTTTCTGACGAATTCGAATAATTGTCTGCGACGTTAATAAGCCTCAATAGTCGCTTTATCGGATCCCCTTCGCAAACCGCTCCGACGCTTTTGTCACCGAACCAAAGCTTCATTCTCCGGCTGCTGCTGCTGCCGCTAAGCCCGACCAGGTTCAACCGCCAAGCTTCTGGTGCTGGTCTCGAAATTGAATTATGCTATTAGTTCCAGCAGAGCGCACTAATTATTAGTCGTCTTCTTGACAGGGACGCGTCCACACTTTCGCTCCAATAGCCGATCCGATTAGACGGTTGCGAGGCATTGGCCTCCGAATCAATTAACCAGCCAGGATCCAGCACGAAGATGGTGGAATTTGCACAACCGTTTGAGGGGAATGTGTATGTGTGTCTGTCTGTGTGGTTTAATCAGCGCTAAAGACGGACAAGGTAAGAGATGTCTTACTCACTTAAGATTGACAATTTTGCAATGCGATGAACATTGGGAAATTCAAAGCGCATTTTGCTTGATTGGTTCGTAAGTTTAATATCTATCTTATTCTTACAAGAAAAAGTTTGTCCCAACCTTCTCGAGAAGAAAGTTGTATAATACTGAAAATACATTTTCAACAATGCCCCCAGACAGGGACTCGTTATTCGTCCCTAACAACACTCGATAACCTAACGACGCCACACGCGGTGCATAAAAATCGTTACCATACCGCTCGCTCCCTTATTATTATGAATTTGTTTAGCTTTCCAAATCCTCCATCCAGCTCGATTGCATTGCACACCGCGTGCGCCACCGTTCCACCCGATCGTCCGCAGATTATCAGAGGTCCTTTTACACCCTAGCACACGCCCGCCTTGCTTCGCAATACACCGGTTCGGTTGTCATCATCATCATCACCATCGTTGTCGCTTCGCATCCACCGTGAATGGAATGCATAATAAATCGCTCCACCGAGAGAGAAAAGGGAGTGGAGTGCTGTCGGGCGCGAGATGCTAAGAAAATTCAGCCATGATGAAAGGAATTCTTGTGCGCAAAGTGCATAATATTGACGAGGCGAGCGCACTATCGGTCGAGGGGGTTTGAGAGTTTGTTAAAATGGGAAGCAGAGCATTGGAACACACCAGAAAAGCGTCTGATGATGGCATCATCGTCACCCGATAGCGCGCTTGCCTTTGGTGCGCACTGTGCCAGTGCTGTGTTAGCTGTATTTGATAAGCAGATGCATAGCACAAATTCTTGTTTGTATTTGCGGTTGAAAGCAGCACTTTCGTTTGTGATTTGTTTTAAGCAGTATGACATAAGTTTTGCACAATTAGCGCTCTAGTTATACTAAAAAGAGTTTGCTTATTGACAATTATTTCATATTGTTTGCCACAATTTCCTTTTCCAATGCCTGCATAAAAGCCTTTTCAGCCACGAAAACCACTTCAGTTGTCCATCAAAAGCAATCCACAAGGCCAGCTCCTTGAAGAGTGTCGTTCATTTTACTCGGTTCGTCTAATTTTTAGACCCAAATCAATTTGATAAGTAATTGTCCCGGTCTCGACGCCTTTTCGCCCACTTTCGCTTTATCTTTTAACCAGCGCGGCAGCTCTTCCTCGTAATTGGTAACAAGGATCCCTCACAACGTTCCGGGACAATCTTGGCCCATCATGCTACTGCACAGCACACAAACACACACACACACACACACACACACACACACACACACACACACACACACAGTAGGTAATTTGACAAAGTAACCCAAGTGAGAAATGAGGTTCATTTTATTACTTTGCTTTGGGACAGGGACGAGACTAGCCAGCAAAAACACACGCTCACACACACCAACCAAGACAACGACAAAAAAGACTCCTAACGAAGCAATGGCGGTCAATGAAAGCAATAAAAAAGCAAGAAAAGTGAAACCAACAAAAAAGGGACAAACCACACCGAAGGTGTAGTATAGCCTATAAATTGTGTCCTCACTTTTTCTTCGCTCCAGATTGAAAGCGTTCCACATTCAAGGCCCGCTCCATTGTTAATGCATTTAATGTACGGTTCAGCTTCCGCCTTTTTTGCCTAGCCTCTCTTCCCCGTTGTCTAATTCGCTTAGTGGGGCTTTCATCCCTTCCATTGGCTTTTTTTTTTTCATGAAACACGATGAAGAACCATTCAATTTCAGTTCACATTATGTGTTACGGCCGTTACCACCGTATAAAGCCGCACTGATTGAATGTGAGTGGGCTGGCATGAATATTGGGCCGAATCCATTTCTTACATCATTGGAATAATCGTTGCAAAGCAAAGCGCTGGAAGCACAAGCTACTTGTTATCAATCGCTGTAATGGGAAGCGACTCATCTCCTGCCGGGGGGTGAGGATGAATGATATGTACGCCATTGATGAACCGGAGTGTCGTAATGCTACAAGAAACAATCGGAACGACGCTTTCCACTGTCGTGTGCTATTCAGCGAACCGGAACAAGCTTCTTGCATGTCGCTGCTTGTTCGATATAGACCGTGTGCTTCGGCGGACTCGTTTGGTACTAGAAAAAGCCCCAATTGTAGGATAGTTCTGATTTCTTGGAACACAAAACATGGCTTGGATTTACACGGCTGAATTGTTCGACGGTTTTGTCGGCCGAGGGGAATAAGTTAAAAACAATCTTGAGTAGCGAGTACATGTTTTGCACAGTGCTCACTGCATAAGTTAAGTTTTGCTCCGTGTTTTGTCACAGTCAATTGAGAGCAGGTCATACATACTAAATATGAAGAACATCGTACAGATAATACTGCATCCAATCACTTTGGTAAACGCTTTTCTTCGCATAACAATGCTTCGGTTGCTTCGGTTCTTTTAAAACTTTTATATTCCACAAATAGTTTCGCCTCTAATAAAACGCAACCGTGCATTGTTGGTGCATAGCACCAGCTTAAACACCGCTCCCCATTGAACTGCAACGAATCTCCTCCTTCACTTCACTGCGCGAGATATGCGAACGGGTTAAGGCTCCACTGGGAAGGAGGCTCCTTTCATTTGTTCGTTCGTTTGTTCCGTCCGGGAACGCCACCGCCGCCGCCGCTGCTGCGCTATCATCATTCAGGTGAAATAAAACAAATTTCACAGCTGATGAATTCATTTCCTTCATTCATTTCCTTTTGGCTTGAGGCAAATTTCACACCTCTTTGCATACTTTTGCGCCAGTCGGTGGGGTATGGATTCTATTCACAAACGGTACGGCTAGGTTGCTTGAACGCATGGAATGTATTTTTTAAAAGTAAATTTGAACTTAAACAGAAGTTTTGCTACCAAAAGGACTACTTTAAAAACTGTTTCCTTTGCATGCCCCATGGAAATGAGGCAAAACTTGCTCTAAACACATTTTGATGTACATTTCTATTCCTTAAGAATAAACAAATGGTAATGGACTACACCTAGTTCATATTTTTCCAGGGTGAAGGTTTACTCTTCTGTTTGTTCTATCCTCGCATACAAACCATTTTTACCGTAAAATAAAAGCACTAAAAAGCGTTTGAAGAGCAAACTTTCAAGCGAGATTCTTTCGAACATGATGTCATCTCAAGTTTCAAAGCACCACTTCCAGGAGAAAACCTTGAACGGGATCATGATACGAATAGTTGTTGGGCAGTTTTTTGTTCCCATCGACTCACACGTGGTCAGCTCGTGCATTAAACTTTGGAAAAGTCTGATCACTCACGAAAAAAACCCCTAAAGTAGGGTAAATGTACCAGTATTGGGCAGGTTAGTGCAGCAGTTTCACTAAAACAGCTCGTACACTTACAATGTTTATTATTTTGCTTAAATGTGACATTAGTATGAACGATAAACTAGTTTTTATTTGCCGTTTCAAATGCATTTTCTAGCGATATTCATGAAAATGCAAATAATGTTTTTGTTCCTATTTTCGGCAATTTGGTCCTATTTTCGGCAGGCTATGCTCCTATTTTCGGCAACGCGAAAACGGGTCGGTAAATGTTTTAATTAATGCCAATAGGTAGACAAAAATGTTTACAGCAATTTTACACTCTCACTTTCCTAAAATTAGTGTTGAAAAGTACTTAACTTATTAATTTTTTGTTGCCTATTTTGGGCATTTTGTTCGCAATTTTTACAGGCACTTTGATGTGAGTTACATTCAAAGTAGGCATTGGAGAAATGAGACTGCCTGACGGCTATAGAGTACGGCTCTGACCGGATCGCAAATTATTATTTTTTTCTCAAGTTATTTGATGATTTATAGTGAAATTGGTGATATTTGATACAAAAAATGTCGTTTTATCTGTTGCCATACGCATTGCAGTTCTCTGATAAAGTTTTAAATGAATATTCAACGAAATCAAAAGTGTGTTTTTGTTTCAAGTTTCGGCAGGAACCAACAGCATTGAAAATCAACATTTACCGTGTACCAATTTTAGGCAGCATTCAAAGAGAATAATTACTTGTTTTTAGTGATTTTAAAATTCCAAGCGGGCTAGAATAACTGCTGCAGGCATAGAATCTTTCATTAAAACCACACTTCAATTGTGTTAGTGCTCTGGTTCTCTTAATAATGAAACCTGCCGAACTATTGGCTGACAGCAAATCTGCCGAAACATGTTGAACTTCGCACATTTTGTTTGATATTTTGGAAAATTTGCAAGGAAATGATGTGAAATTTCGTGTATGAATAACAAATAAGCATATCTCTATTTAAAAAATATGTATTGAGAAAATTTTCAACGCGTTTTTGCGTAATTACACGTTTTTAGTTACACTGCCGAATACTGGTACAGTTACCCTAGTTTTATACTATAATAAGGATTTTGAGGTTCAATCATGCACACTATATTTACTAAACAACGAATGTTCATTTCATCTTCGTCAACGTTCATTCCTGGAAGTCCTGAGATTCATTTCTCGAACCCTACCAAACAAGAACCTGCAACTCCGCAAGTGAATGTGTCACTCGCCCATTCATCTCGTTGTCTCTCACCGGGTGAATAAAAACAATTGACAACTCGCCACGCCACGGCGAACATTCTTTCAATCCATCTCCCGCGTGGCCCTTGGCAACGAGGGGACATCCAGTCAAGCGTCCATTATCATTTCCAGGAACAAAATCATCCCATCCTTCGCTTGACTTACCGTCCCGCAAGCTCCATCCGATGGGCACAGCATTGTCCTGTGCGCTTCACCGCGGGGCTGAAGGTCGCGATTTTTGTTTTGACAAGCACAACCGGTGATGTGCATTTTTCATTCTCGGATAAACTGGCGCTTGCGCCCTACCGAACCCCCCCTCCCCCGCGCTCTTGCTCCACCTTTTCAAGTGCGTTCCCGTTTGGCACAAAGAATCGTTTCACTGATCCCAAGCCTCCGATAAGCAGCGCCAATGATGCGATGGAACACAATATTTCCACTACAACAGCATGCGGGACTGTTGGGGAAGAGGGTTGATAAGTGAAAGCGACACCCTTCCCTTGCTTTCTCCCACGAGAACCTTCTCATTTCAGCGCATTTTCTTCCGAGCACAGCGATGGGGGTTTCGATAACTTTGTTTCAATTTGATGTTCGCTGTCCAGCAATGCATAAATCAGTGTCAGTGTTCTTTTAGCAGTAAAGAATAGATTACAGTGAACAGCACCGTAGAAAAGTGATTCCTTTATTCGAGTTTTCAATTGAATTCAATTCTCGCTATCTGATGCATTCTATTTACATTCCGCTCGAAAGAAAGCGTTTAATGCCATTAAGATGGAAGCAAAAAATAGTGGCCAACTTCAGCAACAGCAAAAATGCAAGAGCTCCTGCTGCTTGATCCATCGATTCATCGCTCGCAGTTTGCTTTGCCACTGCTGCATTCTCCCGCCCAACAGCACCGATAATGGGATAATCTAATGAGATGAAAACAAAAGCTCGTCAAGCGAAAGCGAAAGAATGAATCAAATTATCTTCTGCTAGCGAAATAAAACCGTTCATTTGCCAACCGAGGATTGGCACCGCGAGAGCGGTTAACGGTCACTCACAACGCTCACGCACACGCCAACCCGGTCGCTGCGGTACGCAGTTTGAGCAAGAGAGCGAAATTTTCGCGTGCTTTTCCCGCAGAGAGTTCCCGCTGCTCGGTTGCGGGGACACTCGTGTTTTCCCAGCGGCCTATGAGCAGGTGTATGGGTGTGTGTTTGTGTGTAGGTGTGAGAAGGTTTCCAGAGGACACGGCGAGCATCCCGGTGTGGTTTGTTTGAAAACATACAAAACATACTCTTGCTCAAAAATCGACACAACGATTTAGAGAGAGGGAGAGAGCGTTCTCTATGGAGAGCCATTCACTGCGCTAACGGAAAACAAAAATCGGCAGAACGCATTCCGAGAGAGGGAAAACATTGGCATTGCAGCGCACGCACGAATCAGTTTCGCAATATCTTGCCGCGAGGAAAGTCCGGTCGCGAGAGATCCGCTGAACCCCGCAAACCGAACACACTCGAACGCGTCTAACGTCGGTAATTACCGGAAAGCACGCCGGGAAACGCCGGGTTTGTTTTTTCGAGGTAGGAAAATAACGGACGGAAAATAATCATTTTCCTCGAGTAATTGTGTTACTTTTGTTGTGAAATACATTTGGAAACGATAATCGTGAAAAGATTTTAGGTAACAAATTGTGTCCTTTTTAAAAAGTGTTGTGTTTTCCATGTGAAGCCCAAATCGTCTTGTCCTCTTTGCGTTTACCAACTGTACAGACCTTTCCAGCATTTTTCAACATGATTACTTCTGTCGGTAAATCCATTAAGATATCTGTTCTTCTTTTGTGTGAGAAAAATAAATGTGAAAAAAAACGTTCGCCATGCCTGGCAGAAGATAAATAGCACGTGCAAAAGGAAACGCGCTGTCTGTTTTCTGTACATTTCCACGAGCGGCACACACCGCTGATGGGAAACTTTTCCACCGATAAGTTTCCGTCTCCAAGGCAAACGAATTTTGTGTCCGTTTCAACCAACACGTGTGTGAGTGTGTGTGTGTGTGTGCTTCCGTATACCATGTGCTTCAAAGTGTCCCTCTGGTAGTACGCAACCCTCCCAAAAAAAAGGAAAAAAGAAAATGAGTTCAAGGATTAGCGCACTTGATCCTGTTGTGAGGAGCAGCTGAGGGGTCGGATTCTGCCGCTTACAAAACACAACACACACACACAGAAGATCTCTAATCCTGTGTAGCCGTGACAGTGTGCGCGGGTGAATTATTGGGCATCGTGGAGCACTTGCCCACCCCTTTGCATATTTCACATGAAGTAGGCGAGTGAGCAATGTGGTGAAAAGACGATCGTCGGCTGCTATTGTGTGATGTTTTGCACCGAATGGTGGGTTGAACTTTTTTTCTGCTTCTTCCATTTTTTTTATTTCTATTTCCACTCTAACGCCATGTGCAATTTCATCGCTCGCGGAAACAGTAGTAAGTGTTCGGGTGTGTTGTAGGTGGATGGGGGTGGTGGGTGGGTGGGTGTTGTACCCGGCCACGATCAACGAACCAGCCCGTGAGCCGCCGTGTCTGGCTGTCTCGCTAGACATTATTCTTCGTTTCGATGAAGAATTGCCCCGGAGCGTATTCGGTTTTGTGTGTGCCGGCATTCGAGTGTACGTGGATAAAGCGTAACACGAAGCAAAAAAAAAGAACCGGGGAACAGTGCAGATCCGGCAGTCTCCGGTCTGTCTCTGCAAAATGTGAATGAGCGTGTGTGTGTGTGTGTGAGTGCGTGTTGCATAGATGAAAAGCGAATGGCGCCACTGTTGAGGATTTGCTCAGCCGGCTTCGCCAGTGGCAGGTCCAAATTTGGGTGAAAGTTTTACCGCCACAGTGCATACCGATGAGTTTTGTGCAATCAAAAAGGGGTTCAAGTTTTTCCGGTGCTTGGAGGTAAGGAAGATGAGGAGCTATGAAACATTGCACAGCAAATGGTCAATGTCGGTTGTCGGAAAACGTTGGCTTTAAGTAGTTGGCTGGCTGATGTTGAACAAATTTGAGCAATCGGTTAGAAGTTTTTTGGTAGAGAAGACAATTTATATTGAAAATGTCAACTCTCCTTTGGGTATAACTCGCTCATAGCGTAATAAGTGATGTAGGAATGTGTTAATAACTCTTTCTGATGCAATAAATTCATTACAATTTGAATTAAGTTGAGCATTGACATCAATTACCATCCAAGCTATTGCAATACGCCTGAAATTATGCAATTTTTGTACAAATACCACTTTTTAAACGTCAGCTAAAACTGATTGGAACTCGAAAGTTAATCACAAAACCGAGGACATTCATCGTAACGAAAAGTCTGAGTTTAGCGCAGTTTTTGGAACAAACTAAAGAAAATCATTTTAAATGCATTAATGTACACTTATTTTTACTCATACAGCTATCTATGTTCTCCACTAACCGTGGCATAAAATAGCAACTTGCTTCAATCTTCTCTCAAAAATGTTTGCTTACAGCTGCAGCTTCCTTTCCCAATTCAAACTCTTTAATTAAAACAACTCTACCAGCTTATTTTGAGCACCCTTACTGTTAGAAAACACTCACATACAGACCAGATGCCACTAACTTCCGATGCACCACCCGAAAACCCGGACTAAACCGTACCTTACCCTTCGCCTTTGCAAGCAAACAACGCAAAGAAACGCTTTTGGGGGACCGTGTGTGCCTCGATGCAAGGTTGCATCTTTCGGGTTTTTACCGGCTAACTAACGGTTTCGCATTCGCATCCCAGCCAGCCCGCAAAGTGTCCGAAAACCACCAGACATTGGCACCGGCTGGCCTTGATTGCCGGTTTCCATGCATACGATGCTGCACCGTTGGGTGTACCGGTGGACACACACACACACAGACACGTACATTTCCGGTGCAACGGGCCCAAAACCCAAAGCAAATAATCAATAACAAACAACCCACCACCAAATGCACATGCACTCGTGTGGTGCAGAAAGGAAGCGTTGGCCTCTTTCTCTCTTCCTTGTGAAGTTTTCGGGAGTGCAAACTTTTCGGCAAAGAAATTTTACGACCCCAAAGGCAGAGGAGAACAGCAAATTAATGTCACCATGTGGCGCTAATGTTTGTTTGAAATGGTTTTCCATAAATTTTGCTAACCGCTGCCAGCACGCGTGCCAGCGGTTATCAGCTATGGATTGACATTTTCTTCACGGATACACATTAATAAAGTTCCTGGTTGTTTGTTGCTTTGTCCTAGAAACTATCGAATATCGTTAGCTGAAAGGTCTAAGGTATGACGTCAAGCAATCGTGCAGTGTGACGAGCATCTGTCGTATCATGTTGGTAAAAGCCTTTCCCATCGTGCCTTCGATAGACAATAGTTTCAACTTCCAGTCAACGGCGATGTGTGGGATTAAAATTAGTTCTCCTGTTTCGAAAAAACAAACAAAACCGTTAAGCTGTTCATTAACAGCGGTACTTCACACACCAGCAAACTGTTGGCCACCGGATGCTTGTCGCGCGAGTGCTTTCTTTTTCTTCACACTTGTCACTGTCATACGGGCTGCGGTTTGTGTGGAGCAGAAAAGCTACCTCACAATCCACCTTCGTGAATGAGTGACACCCACACGCTGCTAATGGATTTTCGCACAACCTTTGTGTATGTGTGTATGTGTGAAGAGGAAGAGAAGTGTAAACGGAACCTTGAGGCTTTCTTGGGACCGGGTGACATTGCCACCCAGCTTTACAAGTTATAAATAATGTGCCATTACCGTGCTCAAGGCTGGCAAAACCTCCCAACAAACACAGCCCGCCGTCACGGGCGCACGGGCTTGCTGATGACACGCCGAAGAGCGCTGCGTAACCGCGTAACCTTCACCTCAGGCCGATGGGGATTTATGAAGCGGATGAAAGAAAAAGAAACATGTATGTATGTGTGTGTTATACGCGCCCGCTCGAGTTCAAGGATGTGCAAATGTTTGCACATCCTTTAAGAAATGTAGGCTAAACCCAAAACCGCCTCTCGGCCGAAAGGGACCGAGCTGTTTGCAGCGTTTTTTTTTTTGTGGAAAGTTTCAAACCACATCGACGCACCTACCGAATCGGGACAATCGGGTTAGGGTGGAAGGGTGCACCTGGCACGAGGCTTTAAAGAAAGCCTCCCGGGAAAAAACATCCAGCCATTTCTCTTTGCATGCAAAAATAAACATGACTATTCCGTATGATAAGCAGTATGGTATCGATTTCTAAATGCTACTTCCAAGAAAAATCGAATCGAATTTTCTGAAAAAAAACCTCTCACAGCACAATCGATGCTTATCGCCGCTGGTGCACAGATTTTTTGCTAAGGAGGGTTTGGATATTCTGAGGGTTATGCATTTTTCGCAGAAAATAAACATACCATTTCATGGAATATTTGTAAGATTATGGCAACCTTTACTCGGGTTTCGATGTGCTGGGTCAAAGTGCTAAGCAACCATCCCGTGACCGTACAATCATAACGCAATTTTGACAACTGTCCACCCAATGATCCGTCACTAATGCTGTTTATAATGCATAGTTCAAAGTTCAAAGTTCAAAGTTCAAAGAAGAATTAATTGATGGATATAATTAAATTAAGATATAATTAAGAAAAGACGCACTATTTTAGCTCGAATATATTAATAATTTTTAGTTTAATTAATAAAAATTTGGAAAAAACTAAACTTTTTCAGAAAGAGTAGCCGTTGAATTGCTAAAAAACCCTGAATTAAGGTTTTGCAGTAGTAAAGTATCGCTTACGACGTTGAATTGACTCAGGAAACTCTGCTTTATACAAATTCAATTACAATTCTATTTCAATATCATCATTTGATGCAACTTTTTGCAAAACCCTCATAATTTAATGGTTCTTTTCTGACCTATTAAGCTTATAAACACAGAGTGCCAATCATCAAACCGAAGCCAATATTTGCAAATAGGCAAACCGTTAACAAACCAGAACCCACCAGCATTACACTCGCACTTGCTCTCCCACCTTCTCTCTTTGCGCCATACAATACCACCGGCAGTGTGCTGTAGCGGGCTGTAATTTAATAATTTAATTTTTGGCGCATTTATGCTCGCACACAGTGCCAGTGCCAGCAAAACCAGAACACCGTTTAGCAAATTGCTCAATATTTTTCCACTCTCGCTCTGTGTATGTGTCTGTTTGGTGGACCAACCATCCAAAGTCCGGCATGCATGCGGGCTGGTCGAATATCCGCGCGTTTCGTTGCAGTCAAGGTAACGGTGAAGCGAACAACAACTAAAAAAAAGCCCTGAATCCCTGGCATGAGTTTAGATATAAAATGCAGCAAAAAAGGTACGAGTACGAGATATGACACAACTTCCGAGGAGATACGAGAACAAACAAAAAAACACGAATAGAGCCAACCAATATTCCCAGCATGTACGATTGTCAAGGGAACCGGGGCAAGCTCCAGTGCTGTCCGGGTTCATGGAGCATGGAATGAAAACATTTTCTATCTAATGAACCTAACCATAACCATCCCAACGTAAAAACGCGAAAAAAATGCTGCACCCACACGGCGGCTTCCTTTGGCTGTTCCCTTTCTACGCTTAAAGCTAACATGCGAAACCGGCAAGTTGTATTCACTCACACGAGACGACGACGACGATGACGGCAACGACGACGACAACGCAAACCGTGAGTCGCGCTGTGTGTGTGTGTGTTTGTATCCTTGCGTCTGCTGCAAGAGGTCCTACCGAGCACGTTAGCGCGGAATGGCGCGATCGACATTTTATAACATTTAAATTTCAATTAGCCTAATTGTTAAATGTGTGTGAGTCTCGTAGCCGCTCTGTCGTTTCAGCCGTTCAGTACGTTGTTTGTGTGTTTGTGTGTTTTCCATCTCTCTTCCCAGCTCGGCGTTGTTTTACGTGCCTTTTGCGAACTTGTTTTACTCCCCGGGATGCATCATTCCACCTTGATGATGATGATGGTGACGATCATGCCGAAACCAGCGAACACGGTAACAGCATGCTGATGCACTTTAAGCGTAATGGGTTTCATTTGCATCGCTTTCGGGGACACTCGGTCGTTATTTGTGTGTCAACGTGTCTGTGTGTTTGTGAGCAATTTATGAATGTTTGCGGATTGACATTCCGCTTGCCACGGGGGGGAAACAGAATTAAGCTTCGAGGTGTACGGGAAATCGGCTCGATGGTTTTGTGGCGACCACAACCGCAACCCTTCCAAGCTGGGTGGTAGCTGGAATTGGGAAGAATTGGCATTCGGAGAGTTCAGTAGGTTAATGGAATTAATCCAGTATTCGGTGCGATGAAAATCAATTCTCTTGTGGTATCAATCACAATACGGATGAAGCTAAAGGATTTCCAGGTGATTTCAATCCTTATGAAAGAGAGTTTTATGGAAAACCCCTCAACTCAATCATGCACAATTGTACATAAAGTACATTGCGGCAATGGGAGATTAATTGTTCTTTGAAATACCAAAGCATCTCTCTTCGTTATGCTGATTGCAGAATTAATAAATAGAGTTTACATGAGTTCAAGCATTTACGTTTACGAATTCTTGCAAAATTACCTCTTCTTCGTCGAGCAAGTATGATAAAAAATTTACTTTTTACCCTCAAAATACGTAGAAAAACTCCCACATTTACTCCAACAAAATCAATTCACCCTTTCTCCCGTTGAACTATCGTGTTCCCGGTCTGCAAATACAAGCTCACAATCACTTCAATATCTGTCCATCTGCTTGTTCCTTTTCTTCGAATAACTATGAGAGTACATAAGAAGAGCGTTATATGAAACAACTTTCAAGACATGTCCCTGGATGTATGTGAACCACTTCCAAAGAAATGTTCAAGTTGATCATAAAAACTCAAGCACATCTTGACCTGGTGGTATTGCTCTTCAGTCCTGCCTATTGGATACGACGCACTCTCAACAGTTCGTTGTTGACATGTTGCTTAGCGACGCTTTATTTGAGGTATAACAGAGGAATACAATTCTTTAAATTACATCACTGTCCTCATCGTTTAACAAGCATTAACAGTAATTAAATGTCTGCAAAGTCATTTCGCCTTCACCTTAGTCTTTAAATTCACCATTGCAACATCCATCAAACTCAACAAATAACGTCCATTACAGATACAGCTTGTAGCCTATCCATCAGCATTCTCAAATTCAGCTTTCTGCCCACCAAAAACCCTCTCCTAATCGCCCCAAAACTTGCAATGCTGACCAAATGCCTCTGGTAAAGGTTGGCGAGAAAGAATTGGATCGCGCATCGCCTCCATCCTAACACAAACACGACGAAGGCTCGACCTAGCTTCTTAACCTGGCAGCCACGCTGGTAAGACACGAAAAACAGCACCAGGGGTTATACAATATTCAGCCCTTGCTTGTCTAAATGTCATGTCGAAAGCGTTACACCCAAAACTTCCCCCCTTTCTTTACCCACCCTCAATAGGCAATGTTCATGTTCGGCTAGGGAATGCTTGTAACGGGAATGGTTTAACCGCCTGCAGAAGCTAGCTGGTGGGAAGTGGATGAGAGCGAAAGGAAGACTAAGCTCGTAAAGATAGCACACAAAACGCCGACCCACACGAAGTACTAAGCCGTACCGCTTGTTCGTACCGGCCTGGTGTGTATGTTTGTGTCCGATTGTAATAAAATATGAAAGCCAGTAATTCGATTTGCCAGCTAACGCTGATTGTTATGCTGACTGACAGTCGGGCAGCAAGCAGCCGAACCTCCGCACCATGCGGATCCGACTACTTCAGCTGAGATGGTACCTTCACATGGCATGGCAGCGTTGGGAGTGTTTTTGAGGTTAATCGAATAGACCAAAACTATGCTGCCCATTGTCATCAATTTTTGACCAAAAGAGGGAGAAGAGGTTGCCGGATGAGAAGAGCTGACAATTAAGATGAATAAGTGCATTTTTGGTGGTCACTTTGCCAGTTTTGGAGCGACGAGTAGCATGTGCTGGGAAGCGGTAACGTGTCTATTTGCGGTTTGTATTAAAATCAAATACTAAATCCAGTTACAAGAGCATGATTTTCAACTCAACATTGCACGAACTTCCCGTGATCGTTACTCACAATCATTGAACTTTCTCAACCGTGTCCAATATTCTTTGGACCTCGTATTAAAACTTTTCTTCCCCTACATTCATCTTCTCAAACAGATAAAAAAGGCGAAATAAACTTTCCTTCGCCTGCGCGTCAATTGCCCGCCAGACACGTCCGACCGACCGTCCATTGGACTGTGGGTGAAATTAACAATCAACAACAAAAAATGGTGGCGTGACCGCACGCCTTCCCGGGGCCGGGGAAAAAAATGACACAAACACGAAGCAACTGGATTTTTTCCCTCCCCAGTCCACTTCGGTGTGCGGTGGCGCCAGAGGCCACCGTAGCGACCGTTTATCACAAAATATAATTAATCACACATAAATTACTTCGCGTGAATAATTACTACCCCGCGGGCAGAGAGCTACGAGGAGACGGCTCCTCCCCAGCGGAAGCGAGCAAACCAGTGTCTATCGCCTTGCCAATAGACCTGCCGGCTCCTGCATCAACTCCCGCTGGGACTGACTACCAGTTTGCCTGCTTTCTCACAAATACCTTTTTCCTTCTTTAAGCATTTTGTTATGTGCGCTCTTCTTTTCTTTTGTGGCACATTAATTGCCTTACCTCGCCGATGACTTGCAGAGGTGCGGCTGTTTTTGGGAGAAGAAGGAAGGAAAGCGTTTTCCACCTTCGACGCCTGTGCCCAATTTGCTTTAAACGTGCTGCTGGCCAAACGCGGTTGGGCGGGAGTAGCCGGCGCCTCCGGGTGCGAGCGATAGCGATTCCGACGAAATAAATCTTTATGACCAGTTTTGTTTAGGCAGCGAATGAAGGTTAATTTGTGTATGCTGATTATTTGAGTTCACAGAATTTTTGACGCACAATATAATTGTTTGAGTGAACAATGAGGCAGTTAGAAACAAATTATTTTAGATAACTCTGAATGATGCTTTCAAGCACCTAATATAGAAAAAATACAAATTAAATCTGGAAAACTAAAATTTAACAACCATAATAATAAAGTTATTCTCACATCTCCTGCATCGATTAAGGCAAAAAATTAACCCTAACACACTGACAACGAGCCGATCTACTCTATGGGGAGTTTTTCGAAACTGCCCTACAGTGTTGTGTGGGCTTTGTTTTGCTACTGCTATGGCTGTGGCCCTTAATAACGGATATCGCTTTCGTCCCTCTGGGCCTGCTTTTCGATCCGAAAGCCACAAGCTAGCTAATTGGTTTTTACGCTAGACGAGGGTCAAATTAAGCCCCGGGATAGGTTTAATCTCTGTTCGTCGTCTCGGCATGCTGCTGCCACACAGACACACAGTAGTAAATTTGCATACCATATTAGTTTAGGTTATCAAAATCAAGAAAACAACTAATTTTTATTGGCATGTTGATAACAAACCAATGGAAGAAAAAGAATTGTTTTAATGTAAGCAGATTTAACAGTTTATAATAGTCTTTAAAAAAAATTAATATAAAACTGTGATTTGATGTGTGATTACCGATTAAACAATAAATTAACGAAAACTGTTTGCGTTCTGTTTCATTCCAGGTTTCACTGCTACAGCAACAATTGAACCATACTAAACAGATGATTATTAAGCCATCGGCACGCTCCTGGCTCATAAAAGCCCCGGCACACCCGGCAAAAAGCGATTGTAATCAAACCCCGCAACGGTTTAGATAGTGATCGATCGACAGAAAGAGACAGAGCTCACTTGTGGTGTATCGACACAATTGCTTTATCGTGTATCGGGCTAGCAGCATCTCGCAAAAAAGAGCACGCCTAATTAACATCTCAGCTCATTGTGCTGTCCATAGCCTAATTAGAATCAGGCTTTTTTCATACACTCCCACTCCCCGTTAGCCCTGAGCGGTTAGTTAGGACAAATTTGCTTGTCCCATTTTCCAAGCATCAACCCTCTGCACGATGATGGTTCGATGGCGCTTGCCTGGTTTGCTTATGATTCCAGCACGTCAGTAAGTCGTTCCGCTGTTGATCAAACTCATCGTCCCGTTCCCATCGGATCACTATCTATATAGTCTCTCTTTTGTTCTTGTCCCGCCCCCCCCCCCCCCCCCGTTTTTACAACCAACACACAACGAGTAACAGCAGAAAAAAACAAGCCAGAAACCCACTCTACTTCAAATCAGAACCATCCTTTGATGCCTGCTTTGCATAACGGTCTGCTGTCGTATGAACCCACACGGACACGGAGATGGTTATTCCGTTTTTCTGTGCACACACACACACACACAGACACTCACTCACACGCTGCTAATTATGCTCGGGCAGAGTCGTAAAAGTCCTATGCAAACAATTATTTGCTAGCTTTTTTGCCGGCTAGTGCGGCCGGTTGGTTCGGTTTGCCTTCTTGCTCAGTTGTGGGTTCCCAACAGCCGCAACAAACACGCGCTCTACGCCACTACCTAGGGCACGGCCAAACGAAGTGTTAAGATATCAATACGTCCCACGTATCTTCATGGGTAGGTACTGCTACCCGCCTTTAAACTAGGATCGCAGCAGCCACACACCTACACGGCTGCTGCTGCTTGTTTGTTTGTGACCCTATCCTACTGCCAGCGCGATAGAGCTGTTCACTTTTCACTAGGCCAACAAACTGCCGGGTGTGCTACAAATAAGGCCAAACTGGAAAAAAGTGAGATGAAAACTGTACGCTTCGGAAGGGAGACGCTGCATTACTGCTTTGCTGAACTTGCGAGCCGGTTGCGCAATTTGCATCAATAAACATTCAGGTCAATTGCGGTGAAGCATATAGTAGTAGGAGCCTCGTTAAAAGAGGGAAAGAAGTGATGTTAAAAAAAGCCTCTGATCTGTGCTGTGATTTAACAGGTCAACATTTTCCCCCGGGCAGCAATGAGGGAGTAGTGTAACGTGAACCTGTCTGGATATGTGTATCAGTGTTTGATTTACGCGCGTTGTGAATGGTGTGTGTGGTATCAGCATCATCCAGATATAAACAACTACAGAAAGCAGCTACAGAACTAGCTTCCGAGCGGCACACACACACGAAGTGAAAAGGAATGAAGTCATGATACCGAGAGTTAGTCACCGCATCTGGATTATCGTTTCGTGCTACCTTCTGTTAAAATGTAAGTAAAGGCAAAAGTTTTTAATTTCTCCATCCACGCTTTCACTACCGTGACGCTTGCGCCCGTCCGGGAACGAAACTGTAAAAATATATTTATTTAAAAACAATTAATCAGGCTACCGGGGAAGGAAAGTTGTGCGCCGAGCGCGCATTAGACCGTTGCATGATAAGAGGAAAAAGTGTGCGTTTTCTTCTCGAAGTTGCGGTCGTCTCCCCGCTCGTTCTCCCGGTCTAGACGCTCTGTTGACGCTCGTAACACAGCCACTCTCGTGCCACCGGAACTGCTTCCCTTTTCCACCCGGCGATAGAATTAATTCCAATCGTAAACTTTTCCCATCATCAAATTTTTAATTAAATGCAAAATTATTATAGCATTCTTTGATCATTCTGACACCATTCGCTGGTGGATTGCGCGCAGGAAGGATTTGGGACAGGGATGGAAGTAAGTCATTGGTGAGATATACCACTTCCTTCCACGTCGGCACGTGTGTGAGGGAGCGAAGGTACTTAACTTTGCTAGTAACGATGAAAAGAATCAACTCAACCTGAAACACTTGATGACGCATTCGTTTTTCATTCATACGGAATTGCACATTAAGCATAACGTTGTTTTTTTACAAACGACTTCCGGCATCACCGGTGGTTTCGGTGCTCGTTTTGTCACGTACTTGCTTCAAAGTTTCAAAGTTCAAAAACTTTTGATAGCGTACTAAAAATAGAATTTAGCATGTTGCTGGAGCAATCCGTAAAACAGTATTGTAAGGCTTTGTAGAGCGTAACACTTCAGTAATTTGCATACTTTTGATTTAAATTTCTGTTATAAATCCACAAAATTGCTTCAAAACATGGGTCTCTTAAAGAGAATCCATTTTACTCGTCCTTAAGTGTCTGTTTTCTGTTGTTGCTTACTTGCTACCTGCGATACAAAACTTTCCGGGTGAATGCTTTTGTTGAGCTTCCGTCG
The DNA here is from genome assembly GCF_943734685.1 of Anopheles coluzzii. Classification (NCBI taxonomy): domain Eukaryota; kingdom Metazoa; phylum Arthropoda; class Insecta; order Diptera; family Culicidae; genus Anopheles; species Anopheles coluzzii. The sequence continues at coordinate 70,407,126 of NC_064671.1, read as the reverse complement.
TTTAGCCGCGTGCGTTGGCTTACCGTCTACGAAAGGTTGAGTAAATTACACCTTTTCAGCACTTTTGTTTTGAATGTTGCAGGGCAAAAAGGTGTTGAATCCATACAACGAGAAGCCTTTGTCTTCGGGAAGCAACGTTACCTGTGTTTTAGTGTGATATACATGCAGACGAATTAAAGCCTTGTACAGCCTTGCTTACTAAAGCTCCAAAACAACCGAATGCTTCATGTTACTCAAGCATTCCAACGACTTCAACGGCTAGGCTAATATATTCCCATAATAGGTCCAACCTAACCCCTCCGGATGCTTATCTCACGCTGGCAAACTAAACCTGGAAAATCCGACCCAATCGTACCCAATTGTCATCCTCCAAAGGCAATCGTCCTGGGGCCCTGGGGCGAAACCGATTTCGCCCGACGAGACGGGCCGCAACGGACACTAAACACTAAACCCCGACGGATTACAAGGATTGACACCCGATAATGCGAAAAATAAATATATTACCGTCAAATATAATATATCTTAACCCCTGGCTATTGGCCATCACAGACTCCATTTCTTCTGCCTTCCTTTGAACGAAAAAAAAAACAACATAAACAGAAACGAATAGGGTCACTTCATTCAATTTTCGCTGGAGATCGCTTTTCCCGAAGACCTTTTATCCCAAAGCCCCCAACCCTCGTGGGTGTGTTTTGCATGCTCGTCTGGGGCACACAAGCAAAGCGACACAAAGTCAACAAACGGGGAAAGCTTCGACGGTCGGTTACGGTGCTGGGTTCATTGTCTCGTTGAAAAGTTTTTTTTTATTCTTCGGTCACTGGTCAGTTTGTAAACTTGTAACGATGTTATATAAATAGCGCCCGGGCCCAGGATATGGGACGACACGGCAGAAGAGCTAATCCTTGGGATCGATAGCTTACAGGCGGGAAAGAAAGATTTGCTTGCCTTTACGAGCGTGCTACGAGACTGGGAAGAGTTTTCCAAGGAAACACCCACAGAAGGGCATGTGTGCTGGTAACGGACGCTGGAAGGAAGATGAGCTGCAATAAACTTTCGCCCAGTAACTTTCCGCATGGGTTGCTGGAAAGTCAACATGGACAGGCCATCCTGAGCAATAAAATTGCTATCAAAATCGATCCTGAACTTGAGCTTAAGTGTGGGCAAAGATGTATTCTCACTGTTTGTTAGTCCGTTTGATCACCGCAAATTGTGAAACATCGTCAACAATATCTCACCGAAGAACTCAACAAAGAACTTCTCCAAACGATGCACAATGTCATCAGCAATGCTGTGAGTTAGTTTCCTAAATTTCATCATCATGAAGCTTTCCAAGAAATTTACTCTTTCTGAAACAACACGAAAAACATCTCCACGGCAACGTCTAATCATTCCAACCATGCGGAACATGTCTTCTAATATTAAAACGGTACGTTACATCCCAAATTCCAGTTTGATATTCCAGCAACTTCATACATCACGCAGCCCGGCAAACCAAAGTTCAGTGTGCCTATGCTTCTAAATTTCCAACATCTACTTCCCGCTTAGCGTTCGATGTGTCTCAAAATGTGCGAGCTTTTGCGATGCATTCGCACGAACCATACCACCCATCACTACCACGACCAGTGGCACCACAATACCAGTGCGCAAATGAAAATGATTCTCCATCGCTGCTCCAGCGCTGGCGGTACACCAAGCCAGGCGGCGCGCCAAACCACGTGCAATCATGCGAAAATGAACGCAAAACCTTGACAGCCTGACTTCCGGTACTGCTGCTGCTGCTGCTGCTACAGCTAGCACTGCAACCACCACTTCACTATTAATGCTCTTCATTACCTTCATTTTAATTCCAACCGAACACCTTCTGCGATAAATTCCAACAAATCTTATCTGGCAAACCCCACCGGGGGCACCAGCTCCATTTCCCGGGCATTTCGCCTTCCCATCCGGCACGCGGGCAACCTTGTCGGCAGACACCGTGAGTGCACAATGGACCCCCATCGGTGGTGATGGTGATGCAGCCTCGGTGCAACTTCGGATCGTACCAGCGCACGTTAGCATTACACCTACCCTCCTCCACGCCACTCATGTTGATAATGATGATAATCTGGATTAGAGGCGGCTCCCGGCCCCATGTACTGACTCTGGGTCTCATTTTCATTACGCTCTCGCGCTCGCTGTTTTGGAGAAAACGGAAGGAGAGTGCAACAGGACGTCCGCGGATTTGGAATCTCATCCCCCACCGCCTGGAGCGAGGCGAGAACTTTGTGCACTGTGTGCTCATCCTGCCTCATGCGCCAGTGCAGTGCGGGGGAATGAAGTGGAACCGGAACTAAAAACCACCGTGAAACGCATTTCAACCTAAATTCAGCAAGACGATTACACGCGTACTGCAAGCGGCTTATCCATTGTGGTGAAGAGGGGGGGTGGGGGAGGGGGGTTTAAACCACGCTCTCCACTCCGATCAAGATATAATGCTCCCCAGCCAGAACGAATGGCGACAAAAACTACTCCACAGAGGGGGGAAAAAGAACGACGACCACCACCACGGCGATACAACATTTGTGTTGAAAGTATTTATTTCATTATAGATAAATTATCCTCCGCAAGGAAGGAGATAGTGGCGGCAAAATTGTCTGCAACGTTTCTGCACCACACCACGGTGGATGTGTTGCCACTGAAATATGAGTGTAATCCAATTTCCATAAATCAAATCCAGTGCAAATAGTAAGCGCACCGTACACTGCTAGCCAACGCGACGATCGCAACCGATAACCATCCAAGTGCATCTGCTGTTGCGTTTTTTTTCTACTATTCAGCGCCACTTCTCGAACCTTATCTTTGCGCCGAGCACTCTATGGACCTGTCTTGAAAATACTGTGAAGAGTGAAAGAGTGCTTGCTGCAGTTTGCCCCCTTTTTTTGCTTTGCTTGCTCACCTGAACCCTTAAACATCCCCACTGTTCGAGGTGTTGTTGTGCAAGCTGATCTACATAGAGCGCAGCTACTATGTAGCCGTGCTGTTGACACACTCGCGTCCCGCGTGAACTACATACACACCGTAACCAGCCAACCGTGCGCTCCATTCATCATTTCTGGCCCCGGAACTACGGAAGCTCGTCGCTTTACGTCGTCGGGGGAAAAATCGGGAACCCACACCAACGGGGTGTCCATGTTTCTTAATGGAAATTTGTACGTGCTGAGCGAGTGGGACGATTAATCTTCATGCCGAAACTACCGACTGCCAGCCTTTAAGCAGCAGTATAACAGTTTGTACCTTTAACATTCCATAGAGAAAGAGCACGAAGAAAAACAGCGATAAACAGCGAGTGATACGATTAATTTCCCCTTCATCTTCATCGCAAGCAAACACACGGGACACGTGTGCGTACTTAGTGCGGAAAATGCGTTTTGCTCCTCAGTGCTCCCCAAAATCCTGCTGAAAAAAAGGACCCTTCCGTCGCCTTCGACAGCGACCAAAAAGAAGGGGTTTTTACTTTATTTATCGCAGCTGACAAACACGGTTTTTATTTCCACTACATTACACACTTCAAGGGGGTGAGTGCCACTTTCGATCAGTCTCTGCGTGTTTGTGTGTGTATGTGTTTTGCCTTCTGCCTCGGGAAAATAATTCAATCTTAATCCTTCCCTGCTGGAAGCGAACGGGCAAGACGAAAAATCACTCTCCTGTAATGATGCACTGATTTATGCTGATCCTCTGACGCCCAAACAACAACGGCGCCGGGCACGCGACTGAACGACGGCATGAAATTGGAATTCATTCGCGGTGGTTTGGGAGTGTGTGTGCGTGTGTCTGTGTTTGTTCTGTAGAAATCAAATTCCACCGTTTGCTAACAGGAAAGAGAACTACAGTGAGGTTGGTCTACAGCTACAACTGGTACACACAAATGAAAAGATGGTTCCCTCTAACCGACACGCACACAATAATTGTTTTGTTGCCCCGCCCGCGCCCACTGTATGGGACGTTTCCGGGACGTTCGGAACCACAATTCGCTCGGAATCAATCTCCTCTTTTCTACCATTACACCCGGTGGCATCTTCTGCACTTCATCAACACAACGCTGAAGGACCTTCACTGAAGGACAAACATGTATGTATCTGCTATTGAGTTTGAGTGTGTGCCTGTGTGTGTGCGTGTGTGTGTCGGTTCAATTTAGTGACACATATTTTACTCATTGTTGTCACAACAAGCTGTCCTTCACAGTGCCGCAGTGGAAAATGAAACGATACCGCACAATGGATGACAATGGTTTTCCCCGTGCCGTAATGTGTTACAATGGCACGTCACAGTTTGCCACTGGTTCATGTTTCATCATCGCAGGGGAAAAGTGAAACAAAACCAGAGGGTACGAGTGTGGCCGGGAGTACGCCATTATCTCCACAGGAATTGCATCTCGCAGCTGGGCGCATTTCAGCTGACTGGTGAAATGTACCAAACGCGACCAAACGATAAATCAGCACACGCATAACGCATTATTGTTTCGAGCAAGAGCGTCAGTGTTTAAGTTGCATCTCGCTGTTGCGACAATGCACTCCTACAATGTGGCATTGAAACGATACAAACGGAGTCGTGTTTTACGCAATGAATGTCCTTGTTAAAGGTTGAACTTCGAGCAACTCCCGAGATGCTGCATTCTCCTTACAATTTACAGCACTTTTTATTTCAACCTCTCGAACACTTTCTGCCCTCAAATCGCTTTGTCTCATCCCTCCGATGTGTGTGTGTGTGTGTGTGTGTGTGGTAATCTGACCGAGAAAATAAATCCAACAAATTACCCTCCCTCGGCACGAGTCAGCATGCAAATTTTGACCTCCGAATGCTGCTCTTAACCAAAGCGGCACGGAGGGGAGCCGAATGGAAAAGTCCTCAATTTCGCTTACTGATCTCATGCTAAGCTGCTTTAGTTAAACCGTTTTTGACACTTTGGGCTGTGGGAAGGAAGATTTGGGAAAAGGAGAAGGAGCCACACGCCAAAAACAAAAGCTGAAGAAAATCCTCACAAACTTCTACGGACGGCGGATGGCGGTTGTGGTGGTGGTGGTCGTTTTACTAATACGTTTGCTCACAACTTTGCCCGCACATTGAGCATTGATGGGATGCGGCAACCTAAGAATATGGTGGAAAACCCGGGATGGAGGAAACGTAGAAAGATACCCCGTAGATTGAAGTTATCTACATTTGAAGGCAAAAAAAGCCCACACAGATACTCACACTAACCACCTTGATTTATGACATCATTAGAGAAAGGGGATTTCGGGCCCGTAAGTTGAAGTGTGTTAGGGCCTGCATTCCTTGCAAGAATCCAATAGAAACTCCCACTTCTTTTGTCTTCCTCTTTCGTGCAACGTCTACTTCAAGCTTTCATCCTGCAATAAATCCTTTCAAATGCTCCTCACCCAGACACCATGCCCCGATAAGTTGGGAGAGAGCTAGCAAGAAACAATTACCAACATTCCAACCCAATGTGTGTACCAAAAGCCGAAAACAAAATTAAAGCCATCGACAACCTACGCATTCAGAAGCATTCACTTCTTCACCAATTTCCCATTGAGTCTAGAAACTGAATCCGCAAAAGAAAATCAATCACCAAAAAACGGTGCCTCGTACCTGATTAGGCATTCGCGGTTGGCTTGTCAAAAGCTCAGCACTCCGCCACGAAAATGTGACAGGCAACAATGCTGCCAGCCCAACAAGGTCATTTCAGCTCAACTCCACCACCTCCTGTCAAAACAAATTGGAAAGAAATGGGAGCTTGCTTGTGGTCGTGCGCTCGGCTCCTAAATTTTAACCCCTTTTTCGAACGTCTTCCAGAAATTAATAAAAGCATGTTAGTGTCGAAGGATTATGGCATCTTCAAGAGCCATCAAACGGAAGGTTTTGTTGGGCAAGTGCGGGACACGGGCACAGGGCAAAATTGTGTTTGCGGTTAGCTTTGCGGCCAAAGCGCTGCAGAACGTGCGCGGGGTAAGCGTAATGGAAAACTTCCGCACCTCTTAACCCGACTCTCCAGCGCTAGCAAAGGGGTTTTGGTGCCTCATCTCGAGCGGGAGCCTTCACCCGCGCACGTGTCGTGGCTGTCCCATCGGACCCGAGGAGCACTGTAACTTGATAGACACGGTAAACATCGACGACGACAGTAAGGAAACAATGTTTTAATTAAAATTGATTGATTTTGGTCGATGGTTTTCGGGGGTTCTCTCTCTCTCTCTCTCTCTCTCGTCTACCGTCAACGTTTGGATGGGATGGTTTTTGATTGACGGCGCACGAGCCGCACGACCGAAAATCGGGAGTCAGCACGTTCTGGGACCGAAAATCTTGGGTCTTCGAGGTGGGCCGATCCCCAAAAACGACCCACAGAGGCTTGATGAATTAATTTGGTTTTTTGAGGAAGCTGTGGAGTGTAATTTTGTTACGCCTATCTTAGTTGAAGCATTCGTGCTAGAGGAGATCTTCCCAGAAGGGTTGTACAACACACGCTTTAAAGATGTAGTAAACAACGTGTTTAAAGCTCGTTACATCCTGCATGTGTTTGAGGCATTAAAACAGTGTCATTGAGACTGCAAACATAAATTGAACCTTTCCACATAACCAACCAAAGCTACCGGAACTGACAAAAGACTACTTGTCCATCCTCCAGAATACCTCGTAACTTCCCTGTAGACTTTGGACCGTACCTGGGCTTGTTATTTGCAAGTTTCTATGCCCAGACCGTCCCTTTGCTCACTTGCCAGCTTAATTGAATGGGGCTCTAAACACTTCCACACCCCAGCGCTGGAGACAAAAAGGGGATGAAGTCGCCCTTACGCTTAACGCACTGTCAGTCTGATGCGTATTCACCTCGCTAGGCGTACCAACCTTTTCCACCGTGTGAAATGTGTTACCAACTGCTCAATCCATTTGGCATTTGGTTTCTCCAGCGATGCGAAAATATTATCATCAGCTTTGCTCGCAACATAAAAGCATTGCATTTTCCACCGAGCAAACCGAACCGAATGGCAAGAGCATCGAACTTGTCGGCTTCCCTCGGAATGTCGGGTTACGACGGTTCCACCTGCCACACTGCAACACGATACCCCACGAGCGCTGTAGAAGTGCTATCTCTCCTGTGCCTCTCTGTGTACCGGCAGCAATTTAAAGAGAACGGAATCTCCCAGAGATTGTTTCCGATTCTAATAGATTTGCAAGTATCGATAAACCTGTGCCATCCCGCCGTGCTCGAACGGGGTTTTCACTGGCAAAAGGGTGGTCCCCCCCATCTGCCGGAAGGCCTTTAAGCAAACTCATTCATTCAAGCAGTGAACGACGCTTGGGAAATCCGGCTCTACCCAACCTTCCCTTTAACCATGCCACAGCCAACCATTTCAGAAAATCAGGTGCACTCGGTCGGTTCTCTGCCCGGATGCTTCGGAATATATGCTTATGTGTTTTGATTGAGAGTGATTAGTTTCTGCCTCCAAGGGACGAACCAGATTCCACGACGAGTTGCCATTCCGCAAAAGGATAGTCGCTCACGATGGAATTGCACAACGCCATAATACCTGTCAAATGTGCTGTTCGCAAGCTGATTTAGATCCCTGCCCAAGTTCCGCGCCCTTACATCTCCCTCCCAACCCAACCAAAACACATTCGGTCGGTATTTGTCGACCGACAAAGTATCCGGACGCTGGAATGCACAACCAAAACCCTCCCGTATCACCAACCCACGGCACGGTACGGTCCGCTTAACCCTTAGGCTAATCACATCGATAAGCGAACACACGCTGCTACGTTCGCTACAAGCCGTAATATCTTCGCAAACCGAGCCTCTGTGCCGATGTGCATAAATCAGGCGATTAAAAGCGAGTCTGATTGCATCAGAAAATCCCGGAGCAGATAGACATTGGAGTCTGTCTGCTGTCCCATACCGATTCTCCCTTTTCCAGCTGGTGGTACGGTTGGGGGCGGAGGTGGTGGTGCACGCGCGACCATAATGTGTTAGGATTTTGTGCAATTTATCCGATTACTATCTACATGAGCCGATTTGAGGCAATCCATACCGGCAAGCGTTTGATATGGGCATTAAGTAATCCGGGTTTTTTTTGCTTCCACTTGATTATCTGAAGCTTTGACAAATAAACTTCTGCCGAATTCAAATAGTAGTAGTTCACAAAAAAAACTCACCTATCAAAACAGGTAACAAAGTAGCATTATTATTACAACACTTACATCGATTGGTTGATGCTGTTGTTCTACTGAACGATTTCTAGTATCCGGCATGTTTACCATTTATTGGTGTTTTAGTTTTTTTTTATTGCTTCCGGCGGGACATTGGCACTGAGTTATTCCAAGAAAAACAATCATGATTAAACGAAAACAAGATGTCCATCGAATGTAACGTATCCAACTACTCGGCAGGACGGACAAGGTCATTCATCGATCAATAAGGCACTTTGCCTGAGGCGTTCGTTGGAGTCGGCGCCATTATAAGGTTTCGTCTAGACTGTTGCTGCATAACAACTGCATCAGAAGCTCGTCAAGATTGCAGCCTGCGCTTTGTAATGTGTTTCTAACCACATTGTCTTAAAGCTTTTGCAACAAACTTTACTACATCCATAGCAACTAGAATGAAACCTCAGTTTGAAGTTTATTTCACTCGCTCAAATTATTTTTGTTCTCGAGTGTTGAACCTTCCACAATATTGTTTTTTTCTTATGATGACTCTCGCACAGGACGATGAAAGTGATTTGCAAACACCGTGCAATACTGATGGCAGCAAAACAAAACTCCCACAACGCATCCTTCTGCGCGCTCACTTGCATCTTCACTCTTCGCCAACCTTTACACGATAAGATCAGAACGAAAGAGTAACGCTAGTAAGTAGAGAGTATTGGCAAACGGTGACTACTACCAAACAAAAAGAGGAACCGTGTAAGCAATGGCCAGGCCCACACGCCTTTAACGATGCAGCAGCAACCCCATGCGCAAGCAACGTGTGCACGCCTGGAAAAGAATCCATCGCTTGTAGCTGGTTAACAAATCGGTCCCCGCCGTCGGTCGTCGGCCCGCACAGGCTCTCTAACGACGGGCTAGCGCGGGCTAGAACTTTTCTGAAAGGAAGAAAAGGTTTCCAGTTTATCAAACTCACACTTGTCCCACACACACATACACACACACACACACACACACACACACACACACACCCAAACCTGGTGGCGGTGTTGAAGCTTTTCATCGCAGGCCGTGCAGAGGTTTCGGGTCGTGGCAACGAGTTCTACAAAAAGGATAAGCTTCGTGACCAACGGCTGCTGTATGCGAAAGGCCCGGTAGTTTGTATGGCGCACACAGACACACACACACACACGAGTATGGCCGTCGCTCCGTAAGCTAATAACAATATTCATAAAATATATTTTATGAGTAAAGCTGATAACAGTCACATTAGATTGTACGTTTATTACCCCGACATTGTGGCGTTGCTCGGGTTGGGTTAGGTGCATGTTGATGATGCTACGTGAATCGTGGCTGTTTGGCCACGGGAGTCGTTTGGCAGGGCGGCAATTATAGTTTCACTATCTGGCGAGTTGACTCTCTACCACACACACACACTAACACACATTGGCCGGACGGACGGAACGGTTTGATGCAGTTTCTTTTTTTTTTCTTCTCTTGCTTCTCTCCCCTTTTTCTGAGCGTGTGATGAACGTGTTAATTAACATATCTCATAACTGGGTCGGTGCATGGTGGGCCTTTTTGCCGACCGGTGTGGGTTCAAAGATCGGACTATCGTTTTGCATAAAGTTCTCCCCCACTTCCCCACCAGCACTGCTCGTCCCACGGGATGCTCGTGACGTAATTGATATGCACCCACCAACATTGAAGCGATCGTATCGGCGATACGAAAGCCTATGCACGGCGTGTTTTTCCCCGTGCCGGTCTGCATGTATGATTGCCTTATCGTGGGGTTTTAGTACGAAATTTAATGAAATGATCCGAGAACGTACTTTATGGCAGCGGGCACATGGAAAGGAGAGAATGCTGCTATAAATAAAGTGATTCTAATTTCAATCGTTTCGGCGCTGGTTTTAATCGTTATAAGAAGGTTGATTTTTGTATTACTTTGCAAAATTAAAGCTTGTAGTTTGTTTTAAAATAATGATAAGTATAAGAAGACCACTTTATTAGTTTAAAATGTTTATAGTTTACTCATGCCTATTTATAACTTGTTATTTAAAACATTTATTTCATTTTGCACTCCCTCGTTAAAATATGTTTTAAAATATTTGATCACATAAGGTAAATGTACCTATAGTGGTGGTAGTACCAATAGTGGTGGTATTGCACTAAAATGCGGTTCATACGGCAAATTAAAAGTAATTAAGTTATTTATGTTAGTGTTAAATGTTCTTTAGCCTTTTACTAAGGTTTTTAAAAATAATTGGGGCAAATCCATTGCCCAGTGACCGCACAATCCATTGTTTTGTGAAATATGTCAACATTTTTTAAAAATCCTTAAGATTTCATAACGAAACTCATATTTCTTTTAACGTCAATATTTCAATTGATTTTTTCTTTTAACGTCAATTTCGAAACTCATATTTCTTATGTCCATATTTATACATTTTTAAATGTTTTCTTTACCATAGTGCCATTATAGGTACATAAAACCGACATGTTCGTAAAGTGTCAATAAAGTAAAGTAAAGTCAATAAAAACAGGTCATTTTAGATTGTTTTTTGAGTATATTTTTGACATGTCGTACTGTTTTCACTAAAATAAGCAATAGAAATGAGTTTTATGTAGGTAATTTACGAAAAAATGTCAAAGTCGCTTATATGCCTGAATGAAAATCAAATCAAGCCCGGAAGAGTGTGGGTGTGGGTTGACGATAGTGATGCAGTACTTTAGTCAATAGTTTCATCGATCGAAATTTATGCATTTTTTACGATTAAATCACGCAATAAATCAATATTATGGCAGTAATCCTAGCCATTCATACGAAAACAGCTTCGAAACTAAGTTTCATTGATATTATACACCGTTTTTAATGCATCTTTGTTTACCGCCACTATAGGAACACAATACGACGACTATAGGAACCATACCACCATTATAGGTACAGCGAATCAGTCACAAACATAAGTATTTTTTCGCACATTGGATGTGTTTCATGGTAAAAATGGTAGAGATTGCGAAGACAAAACAAATTCCAATTGCTATGTGTTAAAATATTCGGATTGTCCTTCATGACACTTTAAATCCATTGAAACACATCTGTACCATTACAAATTGCACCACTATTGGTAGGGGAAGGTAGGTAAAGACGGACACTGCGGGTAAGATGGACACTTCTCATAAATGCATGAAAAAGGTAATTTTCGAGCAATTCAACAATGTAGAATCCAAACTGAAGGTAAAACAACACATTTGAGAACATTTTTGGCATAACATATGTAAAATTGGTTAAATCCACCAACAAAATAATTTTTCAATCATGTGCACCCTTGTTGATCTAATTTGACTACTGCCGATCTTAAGCTCTACAACTTGTATTGTTTATATTTCCGGAAGTTTTATTTCATGAATTAGTTGTCGTGATCATTTTTGAAAAAACTGGCGAAAAAACGAGAATGAAAGCAACACAAAATCTTGTTTTCTGGTAGTTTAAAGATCCTGACACCAAAGCGGGAAAGACGGACACTTTGTTGTAGGGAAAGATGGACACCAAATTTATTGCTTTATTTTACTTCTTATATCAGTTGGCGATGAATGGATTTCTTCAAATACCTTAAATATGGGTATTCCGATACTATAAATCAATCAGTAACTAGAGAATGTATTGAAATAAGCGAGAAATGAAACACCGGTCAAAATAGTAGCCATTCGTTATGCTATTACTCGCTCGACGCTGATGAGGCGCTTCACGAAATCCAATATCTTGTCACGACTTGTACAACTTTAAGCAATAAAAATATGAGGCATTGATACGACATTGTTTAGGAATAGATGAGAAATTCTATGGGATTATAAATATTAAATGTTGAATATTGACATGGTAGAAAATGGATTAAACTATTAACAAGTCCCTAAAAAAATACTGGGGTCGTGGTCTTTTCGCGTAGTAATTTCCTTAAAGGTAGTTCTAGACTGTTGTTCTGTAAGCTGAAGCAACGTCAGCTGTAAGTGCGCGATATTTCAATACATTTTAGATGCTGCATTCTACGATATATTAGAAGCGGTGCTTACAATTCCTAAAACCACGTGTTGTTTACCAACAGCGGTTCTAGTTTGACAGATGCGTTGTGAGAAGTGAGAGAGAGGGACAGGTAGCACAGGCGAAACAAACACGGGCGAAATAGAGAGAGTAGGAATGGTTCATCCCGAAGGAGCTTCGCGTGCAACGGATGAACCTGCGCAAATTAAGTGGAATGACCGCAATCGGGTTTGCGTGAAGTTTTAAAACGGGCACGAAGACGAAAATCGACCTCTTTCTACCATCGCGCCAAGAGAAGAAAGTTCAGTGAATTTTTAATACAGTTTAATGAAATTAAGTGAATTAAGAAAACTAATGTTTCAACTTTGAATTCGCGAATAAAAGAGCTTTGTTGCTGGACGCAACACCACGGCCGAATGAATCGTCGTTGCAATAGGCCAAGAATTGGTTTCTAAACGTACCAGGCCGAGGACAGCGATAGAATTTGTTAAAATACTGTAAAATTCTTAACTTTCTAACCTTTTCTACTGGTGTCCATCTTACCCTTCATGGTGTCCATCTTTCCCATATCAGGTGTCCGTTTTACCCGAACATTTCAAAACCGCATGTAAAAAACCATGTTTTTCATTCATGAAAAAAACACAAAAATCAATGGAAACTTAAAAGTTTCAACACATTTTCTGATAAAACATGAGTGTAAGACAATGTATGCACATTTTCATGGTCGTTGCACTTATATATCCCTAGATTTTTCCCATTTCCCTTAACGTGTCCGTCTTTACCTACCTTCCCCTACATTTACCCTATTTATTTGTTTGATTATGTTGTGTTATTTCATGTTTTATTATCTTTTGTTTATTAAGTTTTCTTTTTTAATGTTTTAATTGATTTTTTCAACGTGTTTGATTTTGTTTTGTTTAATTCAATGTTTATAACCAATAAAACACATTAAAGATACAGCATATTGTAATTAATATTACGTTACCGCTCGAGAACAGTGAGCACCCAGCCATAAAAATCGTTCGACTTGATGTGAAAGAACTTCCTGAAAAAAAAGTTCTATTTTATTCATAATATGTTTTACCCCATTTTCTAGCCCACAAAAGAAACAACCTTCAAAAAAAACGGCAACTCTCGTTCGTTCATATTTATCAGACCGTAATTATTTGATGAATATAACTCTTCTCCTCTTGCAGTGCGCTATTGCAATTTTTACCTCGTGTTTTTTTTAAACGAAACCAAGTTTTTAACGCCCTCCACACATCATACAATGATGAGCGCCCGAGCGCGTACAGTGGAGCGAATGAAGACTGATGATATAATGTTCACATTTAATTTTTACTCACCTTCAAAGGGATTTTTATTTTCCCGCCGCATATCCCCTACTCAGCTTGCGCTATATTGTGCACCTTTGCAGCACTATGACTGAGTGTGGCTATGTGTGTGTGTGTGAGTGAAGCGCGGCACTATCTGGCTGCCATTCATCAGCAAGCTCCGGGCGGACCTTTTGCTCCCGGCTGTCCGTTCGGCGTCCCATTTGCAACATAGCGTAACAGTCTGACCGATGGACATCATAAAACGATGGCACAGTTTCGCTCGTGTGTTTTGCTTTTTTGCATTTTAGTTTCCTTTTGCTTCAGCAGCTCGCTTTTTGCCCTTGCTTGCGAGCTAACTATCGCACCATTAACAGCATGGATGTTGAACACGGCAAGCGCGCGCGGTGGTGGTGAAGTCAGACAAAAAAACATTCCCATCCAACACACTCACTCTCCCACTTCTATCTCGAGCTGCCACAAAACAGGCCACATAACAAGCGGGAAAGTGGCGGCTAAAAATGGCTCGCTGCAACATAGAAAGCTACCGAGCAAAACAAAGTGCGGCTGTGGCAAATGGTGAACTGAAACAGACAGAGCAAAAACAAAACAAAAACAATCACGCAGCACAGGAGCATAAAACGAGGCGGCGGGAATTTCATGTTCAGCGTTGCAAACTACAAGCAATTTACACGACTGTAGCCACACACACACACACACACAGGCACATGTGTGTTTCTGACTTTATGCGTTTCCTTCCATCACTCAGCGATGCTCCCACGGTGCTGATGCAGTTGTCATGCAGCGCACCGCGCGAAGAGATGCGGCGAGCGCAGCATATACATCAAATGATCAAATGCCAACACTCTAGCCCGCGAGCCGCAGTTTGTGCATGAGATCCAAAGGGAGGAAAAAGTGCGAGCTAATAGCTGATAGATTTCACCCAATTGCTGCCGGCCCACCAGGGTCCGGTAACGTTTGGATTGATAGACCCAGGCCACATTTCGTCCATCAACCCAGCGCAACGTAAAGCGAATAAAATTGTGGATGAGTTTTAATGGCAATGAAAAATGAGAAAATAAAACAAAGGGTTACTGGGAAGTCCGGCTTGTCTGCCGGCACAGCCGATGATTGTATTGGATTTCTGGTCGGTCATTTTGGTATTCAGCGCAAATATAACGTTGCCTGCGCATTCTTTTTCCATGAAAATGCAATACCAACTGAAGCATCTATTCAGTGTTTTCAGGTAGTTTTTTAGTTCCAGCTAACGAACAAGCAATCGGATGGTTCAGCGATAAGGCCTAGCGATACGGTGGAGGGATAGAAATTCAAAGATTTTCCATTGGTGTTTCAATTTTATGCTAATAAACCCCAATACAGATAGATTCATCCTAATGAAGTGGAATTATTTCTTCGATAAACTCAAAATATTCGGCTTATTTTAAATAATTGTGTGTCTACAAGTCTCAAATCTCTGTACAATTTTGATATAAAATAGGAACTATGACAAGGAACAATTAAAAAAGCAAACATATAAATTTCACCATGAACATTAAACATTAAACGACAAAGAAAAAACAGTAAAACCAAATAAATTCCACCACTTTCAACAAAGCTTCCGGCTTGACCTACATAAACAGCAGAAACAGAACAATAAACCAGATCACAGACGCTGATATTTTAGCGCCCCTTCCAAACCTTCCAAACCACATTTCTCGTACCCAGCTCGTCACATTCGTCACGTATCCAACGGTGCGGAAAACCTTACACACTTACGGATTGGATTCCAATTCTTCCTCTCAATCTCTGCGTTTTACTGCCCGCTTTCCACCTCTTTTTTTTTGTTGCCACCAACGCTGACCGGAAGTGCTTCCTTTTAGATTTCTTCTGACGATGACGGTAGAATGATCAATCCATTGCCATCCGACTTCGTTCGTTCGGACACTTATTATCCATCATGTCACGGTTTGCTTCTGTGCGGGGCGTACCATTCCACAACCCGGCGCCTTTCCACCTCCTCCCATCGACCGGGCAAGCGAGGCAAAAGCAACCTTTATTTCATCGTCACCGGAGTGCCCGGAGTCCGATGCGACTGGCTAAAGTATGTCACCGGATTCCGGCCACGTTTCGCTGTCCGGTTATGACAAGGTTTCCGCTTCGGTTCATACAGTCTGGTTCCTCTTCGATTGCTCCTTCCAACCGACCGCTCCACCTACCCACCCCCAGTGATATGCGCTTTGTGCTGCTGCTGCTGCTGCTTTGTTAGAAGGAAAAAAAACCCCAGAACACATTTGGTACACAGCAGCACAGCCGTCTTGCGTCCACGGCTTGACGCAAAAGGCAACACTGAATACCGGGAAGGGAAGGGAGAAGCAAAAAACCAATCCAAGAACGTACTTCGATCGCGTTTCCCTTTACCGATAATTGGAAAAGTGAGCAGAATAAAATTTCATTATCACCTCGGCGAGCAAGCTTGGGCGGGCACGTTTGCCGATTGGTGTTCACTTTCGCCAAAGGCGCATGGCGATGGAAAGACGAGATTATTTGCTGTGTGATCGGCTACACTGCCTTGCCGTGTGTTTGTGTGAGTGTCTGCCTGCCTGGGTATTCCGCTTCGTTTCACTTCATATCTATTTGACTTTAAATGGCTGACAGTGCTAAAAGATTTAGCACTGCAAGCACTTGTTTAAAGAGTTCCAATCAATGAGACTCTTCTGGTTTTTGACACTCGGAACTGACAATCCGATAAAACGAGCCTTTCAACTTCGATTTTTAGCCTTTTCATTTTTCATTTTTAACCTGGATGTATGAAATAATGGAACAGAAATATAGTTTCATTCACATTCTTTCATAAATCATTATGATCTTGTTGTTTTATTCCCATTCTATTCCAACACCAACTAAAATTATGGAGACGCCCAGTACTTCATACCAACAGTGCATGGAGACGCCTGGTGGCTCAGGAAAAAAACTTCCCGTTTCTTCTAAAAAGCCAATCTGGAACAGTGTTCTAGCTTCCGAAACACATTACACAAAACAACTCCACACAACAAGCAAAAAAAACAGAAACTCCCAGAACAAAACTCACACAAACTCCTTCTCTAAAAATTGTCTACCATCGGTAGCGTCTTCCTTGGCTGCGATTTGGGTGTCAAGTCACGTATAAACATGCCGTTTACAGACTATGACTCCTGCCAGCCAGTTAGTCGTGGCTTCAAAACACTGCTGTCCAGCACTGTCCTTCCATCGTCCCCCTTTCTAGCCCATGAAACCTAGTTTTATGGCTACTAAAGCAAACGTTTGGCCGTGCTATCATCATTCGTTGGGCAACGATGGGCGAACGCTGCCGGGGGGTAGTTAGGGTGCAGCACACTGTGGCAGCATTCACGAGACGACGAGATTCTGTGGCACACGATGATGGTCATAAAAATAAAACCAACCAAGGGAAGAGCACAAAGAAAAAAACATCATGCTGGCCAATGGGTCAACCGGAACCGTTTCCCCTAGCATTTTCCCAGCCACAGCCCAATCCGAACCATTTGGTGAGGCTTTATTGGCTTCAAACAGACACACACACACGCACAGACACACTTTCGCAGTCGGCACACAAAAGCTACCGACCGATAACGGCTAACGGACTCGAACGAAATGTGGCTCAATGTAGAAGAAACCATTAATTTTCATTCCACTTTTGGCTCGCTGGTACGCCTTTACCCTTGACTTTGGGTGGCCCGCTGGTAAACTTTTTTTTTTTCGCCCCAAGACGAAGCAGATGGACTGGCTGCCCCCGATCGGTTGGTTAAAATGAGGGCTGCAGCGGGATCTTCAACCAAACTTATGGCCGCACCCATAACTGTGTAAAAATATTACTAATTGTATTCCGCTTTTCCGCGGCAGCTCAAGCAGCAAAATGTTGTCCAATTCCGCTTTCGCGTACACAAAACACTGCCTGCCACTCCCTGCCAACTGGCGCCCACTGCCCAAGCGTTGCTGTCGTACGAATGAGGGATGAGGGTGTATGTTTTGGGGCGCACAATACAAAATGAATCGTTTACTGTACCCGCCCATTCTTTGTTCTGTTCCGTTCCTAGTTTGATAGATTGTATATCCTACAAAACCAGTTTTTCTTCCCCATTCGTACGGAACACTACACACAAACGTACAGCAACACACACACACACAAGATGGGAGATTTATAAACGCGTATAATTTTCTGCCACCAAAGCACCCGAGTTCTGTTTTGCTGATTAGTCGAAGTGGAACGTGAAGCGATAGAAGGAGAGCAGGCAAAAAAAGCAGGCACACATAATGCCCAAGTGCCATACGTGACATGCAAGGAGTCGGCCGCTTCTCCTTCCTTGAAGCGACATACATAAAGCGGCACTTCTTCATCGCCACTCAGAGAACGAAGAGCGAAGACGATGCGTTCCTTTTTTCCTCAGAGTGAGTTTTGTTTTTGGGGGCAAGTTTTTGCGACCAAAGCAAAGCGATGGGTGTGTGTGTGTGCGGTACACAAGCGAAGTCGTAGTGGTGGTGAAGATTAATGACGCCAAGAAGGGTAGTGTAGTGTATTTCTGCTTCGTCTATGAAGACATAGAACATTTAATAGCTCGCTGAACGTTTGTTTGATCGGATGCCTTGTGTAATAAACTTCCTTCGCCTCGTGTTGGGATGCATGATTTTTCTTGTTTAGGACACGCAAAGACGAAAGACTTAAAAAATGCTTCATGCATTTAAACGTCGGTTTTTCATGCTATTGCAGTTCACAAAACCAATCCTTCCTTACTGTACAAATATTTCATTATAGTCATTCGCTTTCCAATCGTCTTTTGCGGGCTCATGTTGAGCTAACAGTGACAAAAAGCGACTTTTATCATTTCCACTTGGCAACGTCAAACACGCATTCGCGCAAAACTTCCGTAAAATTCCCATTCCACCATTGCTGTATGTCTGACGCAAACACATGAGAACACACTGGCAGGGACCATAGAAACACCATCCTATTTATATTTATGGCAACAATTTTTCTCCAAAAGTGTGCCAAATAAATCAAATCAGCCAGAAAATTCGTGATTTTACATGCGCAAGCACGTTCGGGCGGGCAAAGCAGTCTCGCGAGCAGCAGCGCGGTACAACACATTCGACGTTATCCATTTTCCCGGCTCATTCGGAAACCGCTTCGGATGCGTTTGGCTGCTCAATCGATACTGAGCGTTTGTTCTTTTTTTTTGCAAATTTCAGAAGATGATACTTTTGTGCCGGTTTTTGTGTGCTAACAACACATTGTGCTGATTGTATTTATTCAAGCTCGGCGCAAGAAGCAAGCCTTAAACAAATGTATTTATTTTTAAAAGTTTAGAGGAAACCCGCCGCAAAAGCACTCCAATTAGGGAGGACCAAAAAAAAATCACACATTCAGCACAATTTCCTTCGCTTTTGTAGCGTTTGAAGTTTTATCGAGCATGTTTATTTGGCACCAGTTTTGTTTGGCGATAACTTTTCGAATCAATTCATTCACTTGTGCTACAATGTGGAGTGTTGTGCTGTTTGCTCGATCGGTGACACCGCCTGGGCCCTGGAGCAAAGTAGACAAAAACGTTAACTAGTCCCCGTTCCGGACAATCATGTCACCGCTCAGGGGGAGGGCGGGGGGGGGCTTCCCTTTGAGACCCGGCCGAGCTTACTGTTTCGCATAAAATTTCCTCCATCATGCAAAAACAAGCAAAACAAAGCGCCTTCACTGAAGGGTTTCTTCTTCCCATTTACTATGCCCCACAAGGCCCGGGGTAAGCTATTAGAAGTACCGAAGCGATCCCCACTCAAACAATAGCAAAGCTGCAACAGCTAGAGCACACACACACTCACAAAGAAAAACAAGCCGACGCCAGCAGTTTTCCGGCCCCACTTCGGTGAAAGATCGTATGAGTATTAAGGGATTAAGGGATGAAAAAATCCTCCCGTCCGAAACCCGCGGTGAACCAATGAGCCGATAAGGGCAGAGTGTATGGGAAACCGCTCCCAACTAAGCACCATCTCCTTTCCCCCGGTGCACGATTCTCATCCTCATCCACATCCCAAAATCGAAAGGGATAGAGGCGAGGTAGGACCGAAACGTTCCATCGTAAAAATCTCTGAAGCTAGAAGTAGGAAGATTTTCCTAATACCCCGACCCCTACCACACACACCAACGAGGGATCCCTTGGTGCCTTTACCTTCAGCAACGCACCTACACCATCCCGGACCATTTTCGGAAAGTTTGACGCTTCCCATCGACCAACTTTTACACATAGAGGAGTGATGAAAAGGATGAAAACGGACGGTTGGGATCGTAAAAGAGGCAAAAAATCGGAACGCGTCTCGCGGCAGAACGCCGGCAAGAATGATTCTCGCGCAGGAAACTTTCGAAACGGATACGGTTATATTCGCTTTGCTCTGTTGCTCTCTTTCTCTTTTACTCACAAAACGTGGTCAAAATCTCAAACGAGCCGCCATTCGGGAAACGGTTTCACCAAGTCCACATCAAACGATGGGTCGCACACACACACCCATCCACCCGATAAGATATCTCCCAACGAGACCAACGACATGGAAGGACAACAAACAAAAAAAAGAACCCACCCAGAAGACAATGCAGAACAGACGAGCCGCAAGGGACACAAGAACCCCCCTTCGTCGAAAGAAAAGAAGAGCGTGCAACTGAACGTCTCATAAAATTAGATCATCAAATCTATAAAAATAATCAACGACGCTCTGACACCGGGCGTCAGGGAGCGCCAAGACGTCGGGCCCAAACGTCGGGTGTCGTAAAACCTTCTGGAACCTTTCCCACCCTCTCGTCTCGAGTCAAAGAAAACCTGAAATTTGCTAGCCCACCAGGACCAAAACTGTCGACGGCCATGATCAGGGGCCGTGATAAAAGTCAACTGAGTCATCCGTTTTTAGTGAGTGACTGGTTCGGCTGGGCCCCTTCGGTGCGCTCCCAAGTGTGTCCTCCGTGTGCGCTTCAACCTCTTGGGAATTGCTTTCGAGAGGGATGCTCTCTCTCTCTCTCTCTCTCTCTCTCTCTCTCTCTCTCTATCTTCCTTTACCCAATTCTGGTGAAAAAAGAAAGCTGGCACAGTACAGCTCCAGGTTGTTGATGGTGCGCGTTGCGGTGTCGCGTTTCATTATTGCGTACACTTACGCGGAATGGACTGCTTATTGTTCCCACCGTTTCCGCGGCTTTCCCGCGCCACTTATTGCGCATTGTTTGCCGTGCAAAATCGGAACGACGCAGGTCATACCCTCTCGCGCGCCAGAAAGGAAGCACCCCGGTGGTATGAACGTTTTATGGGATCGTATTCACACCGTGCGCCACACAAACAGACAAACAGGGCAACTTCCAACATCAACGCAGCGTGCCAGGAGCGGGAAAAGCAAAACACTTGTACCGAATATTGCGCACCGAACAGGTTTACGCGCAGATGTTTCGGCGGTGTCGGCCGTGCGCCCGCGGATGCGTTGCAGAAAGATATTGCTTTATTATACATATTGGAAGATTTTTGTTTTGTTTTTCAAAGGTTTTTTTTGCTTACGAAAGAAATGGTTTTGTCTTCTGACTCATGTAACGTCATGCTTTGCGGTGTTGGTTGTGCAGAAAGGGCATTTTCTTAAAATTAGTATGCCTCTCGTAAAAAAGAGATTCTTTCTTCGAAGAATTTTATGCTCCGGAAGATTGTAAAAACCCAAAGCCATTCTATTCTCTAGGCGGGAACATATTTCAGAACCTCCCATAAATCCTAGAGAGGGAGAGGAATTGAAAGTTAATTGGATCTGTTCCTTTACACCAATTAACTAGCATAAAAGATTGTATAGCCTAGATATGGATCTATAAAATGCATGGATTGTAAAGAATAGTAATACCTATAGGCTCTAAACTAGCCTAAGCATAGGAAAAGATGGCTAAGTTGTCGAGAGCAACCTAATTCTGGGAACGTTTAGAGAAGATTACAATCTTTAGGGTATTGAAGACTCTCTTAACTGAGGCTTTTTAAACCAAAGATGAATGGTTCTAAAGGGCTTCTCTCAGTAAACCGTTTAATCCTTATTACTGCCCTTTTCACTGAGCTCTGCTTCACTGGAATCTTCAACTTCTACTTCGTCACATCGGAAATTATTCATATCAATTACACATCAGCATCACCAGTTCAACACCTCACACATTGAAATAAAATAAAACAACGAATGTCTCGAAGAAAATCGATCCATAACATACTCCAAACACGATTCCAACGCCGCCCACTCTCACGGTGTAATTCTGCTAAACACCGACTCATCTGCTTCAGTGACACGTTGAAATTGTATACATCCACTCTGCCGCGCGACACGTTCGTGCCGTCCAACAAGGTGTAAACTGATCGGGCCCTGCCCCTCCCAGGGCCCACACAACACCCATGTCGGTCGCTTCTTCAGGCAAGCAAAGCAACCATACCCTTGAAATAATAAATAAGCAAGGTGCCAGCGAGGATGAGGGCTATCGCCAGCAGCACCATCAACGAGATGATGATGTTCGATGGCAGCCGAACGGGAGCAGCATGAAGCAAAAATCTCTTCAGCAGGTTTCTTTTTTTGCTCGTGCCATTGAATTGATTCGCCGTTTTCGAGGTGATGAAGCTTGAAGTTGGGGCGCCCGCGCGCTATCGAATGACGATGGTTTTTTTCCCAAGAAGCTCGCCCCGTCATGATGTGCGGCACAAGTGCCACTCAGCGCACATTAAAGATTTAACATCTTCACTCTCTCGCTTGGCACCACATTGGGATGAGGTAGAAGGTGATAGGGCAGCCTGGGTAATGGTATTAAGAGGTTTTTCCCCCCTTCTTTCTATTGGAACGAAATCTTACACCCGTGATTCCACACTTGCATTGTCGTCCACACATATAACGTGTGAGAAAGGGAAGGGTCTTGGTGTTTGGGGCAATATTTATGGGGTTTTGTTATCATTTACTGACCCCATCAAGGTGAATGTTTTCCATTGATTTTGAAGCACAATGAAAGAAGCTGTTATTATAAATTGATTTCGCTTTTTTCAACGTTGGAGCTTAGTACTAACAATGCTTGGTTAGTACCGTAAGTAACAAAGAAACCCTGAAGATCATTCGCTTGGTGCAGATGCAATAGGAGCAATGTCTTCAATATCTGAGCAAAGAATTAAATAAAGATTAATGTCTTATTTTCATCGCCAATAGATTGAATCGTCTGGACATTGAAGAAGTTAGAACTATGGAACTATAAATTAAACCCATGGATTTTAAGTGACATTTCAATAGAAGGATAAGATATTACCTATAGTTCCAAATGTATTGAGAAATAGAAGTGCAATTGTGTAATTATCGCAATTCCTCACATTTCCTGAGTTCTCCAGAATTTCTCCAAAACATTCTTGAAATTCCAGAAATCTTGAATATTTCAGCAAAATTGTTCCAAAACCAACGTCGAATACAGATAAATTAGACTCTAGCGTACGACAAAAAAGCAAGAATATATAAACAAAACTAATGAGCTTCTTTGTTTCCAATATCCTTTCCAGGTTCTTTGGCAAACCAACAACCACCCGCTCGCGGGACGCTCGAAAGCAGCAACGACAGTACACACCCCAACCAGGCCACGGCAGGGCCGCAACCTATTTACCACCGAACCATAGATAGTAGTCAATTCCTCAACACCGCCCTTCGTCCGGATAGGCCATCATCCAAAATAACTGCAAAGCGGAAAGACTCGCCATTATCCATCCCTGCGACACCAGACACCCCAACTACAGCATTCCGTAGACCTAAGAGCAATGTAGCTTATAACAATTTAGATAACGTTTTACATACCGTCGACGAGCCACGGGAGGAGGGCCGGATTTCATGGGGTTCAGAGCAACTCGAACAGCGCCAGCACTACGGTTACACCGTTGACGACCGTTCCAGACATTGGCGCCACCGAAGATCTGCTAGCACTAGTGAACTACAACCGGAAAACTATTCCACGCGTTCTCCCAACGCCAACAACGTGCGGGATGGGAGTGGTTCCTCCCACCATGAAACGGCGGCAGACATTCCTACTGCTCGTGCAACTGCTGTCAATGCTAATGATGGTAGCGCAACCGCTGATGCACAAAATCACAGTAGGCACAGCAGCACCGAGCAGCAAGGCCCTAGTAACGCACCAAGCCAAACGCTCCCGACCGCGCCGGCAGCTGTGATCGATAGTTTAAAGGCGAGTAATTTAGATCAACAAATTAGCAGAAACCCACCGGCGGTGGTACCGTCGAAATTAGATCCATCGGCAACTGGCGCACACAAAAGTGTACCCGCCGGAGCAGCAGCAGCAGCAGCAGCAGCAGCATCAAGTCGGCAAAGTTTCCCATCGACGCAACCCCCAGGGAAGACAACGACGCATCCACTTTCACACTTCGCTAGCGGTCCTCCGCAGGAACGAGCAATTACAACGCCAGCCCATTCTTCGGTGACAACTGACAGCCACCATTATTACGGCGTACAGCAGGAGCAAGAGCAAGCCCGCCCCGTGCCATCCGGTGGCGTCGCCAATATCATTCTGCTTGACGACCGCGTCTACATTACCCCGGTCCGCCGTACCAGCCGGGGCAACCGGACCGCCGACCTGACGCTCGACCCGACCGGTGCCATCTTTGCCGGTCCAAACTTTGACGAACAAATCATCTTTCTCAATGGGCCCGATCTGCCGGAGACGGTGGAGCCGGTGGCGCGCGCCCGAATGGGAAAAGTTGCCCGCAACGCACCGGACGAACCATTAGCGCTGCCGCTCCGGCCAATCGGGCGCGACCCGGCCGACTCGGAGCAGCTGGCGGACGGCAGCGTGGTGGCGGTGGTGTACGCCGACCAGCACGAAACGGTCCGGCTGAACTGCGAGGTGGACGCGGACATTACGACCGGCGTGTGGCTCAAGGATGGCCAGATAGTGCACGCGGCCGACAAGAAGTCACGAACCGCCGACGTACGGTTTGTGCGCGAATCGTTCGGTGCGCTCACCATCACCGATGTGCTGCTGGAGGACGATGGCGTGTGGCAGTGCGAGGCGGAGAATGCGCGCGGCTTCTTCTTCAACGGCCGGCCAATCAAGCTGATCGTGCTGGGTAAGTTTGTTTTTTCCCAGCTTCTTCTGCTGCCAGCGACAGCGAACGAACGTCTCAAAAGTTTCCCTTTGCTCGTCCAGGCGCTCGGGACGGGCGCTCGATTGATTCGTATTGAAACACGCCGGAAACTGGTACTGCCACTTCCACCACGGCCAGAAGAAGGAGTAGAAAGGAAATGAAGTTTCACAGCTTCACTTCTTTGCTCGACGCTCTGCTTGCAGCGCAGCCACTTTTTTGGACGAATGCGCTTCATAGACTCGTTCAGTTTTGATTTTCCTTTCCATTGCTCCAACTACGGAGGATCCTTTTTTTCTCTTTTTGCTTCGGCCTTGCTCCGTCTTATCGCACCGGAAACAGAAGAACAAACAGTTTCGAAACTAAATCAATCTCTTGTTGCAGATACGTGCAGTTTCTTTGCTCTTTTTACTGTATATGTGTAAAAGAACGGTTTTACCATCTCATCCACAGAGATCGACTGGGACCTTGAAATTGGATTAAGCAGCTTTGCGGGTTGCGCGGATAAGTGCAAAGTTTTCATATTTCGCAATGATAGCACTTTGGCAGTGTGCCTGTACGCTCCGCGGGGCCAACAAAAAAACTAATTCCATTCCACATCATTTGACTTCTTCTGCTGGCAACATTTCACTCTACGCAGAGCTCTGATGGGTTCGATCGAGAACCACTAGAATGATAAAAATAAATCACAGTTTTCCCGTGCTCCAGCAAGAACATCCTTCGCAGACAACGCGCACGCTTGCATTTCCTTGCCCCGAAAAGTTGCAAGAAAAGCTGCTTTCTGGTTGTACAGCTTTGAAAGATTTCAATCACGACTCACATACCTCCCAAACCGGTACCTCACGCGTATCTCTTCCATTCCACAGATCCACCGAAGGAGCCATATTTGCTGATCGATTCGCGGCGGCTCGATGCGGGCAACATGTTCATCCCGGTGAAGGAAAACTCCGAGCTAACGCTTGCCTGCGTCAGCGAGGGCGGCAACCCGAAGCCCACCCTCACCTGGGAGGTGCTGCTCAGCCCCGGCATCGACCGGCACGCACAGAAACTATCGAACGACGTGCTGGAGCTGCAGGAGATAAGGAAGGATAAGGTTAGTTAGCTCGTCCCTGCGGGGGTGGTGGTGGTTGTTTGAGTAGGAAGAAAGGAAAGGAAAGGCAGCACCACAAAAAAAGTTTCTTTGCTGTCACACACACATAAAAAGCGAACATACTGTCGCAATGCTTTGCGCCTGTTTCAACTGCGCTCGAGTGGACTGATTTTTTGTTCACTTTCGACGCTGCGTGTTGTGACATCGGCCGGATTCAGCTAGCGTGTGTGTTATGCAGTGTGCCTCGTGTGCACGATACTCATCATCAACTCTCATGTCGTGTTTTTTTTTTTTTGCTGTTTGCTCTCCCACCCCAACAGGACAAGGAACCGTACAAGATCAATGCCGGCGCCGTATCGGAGGCACGCCTGCCCGCCGTCTTCCGGGTGCATCACAACGCCCGCATCCTCTGCATCATGGAGCATCCGACGCTGAAAGTGCGCCAAAACGCTTCGATTCTGCTCGATGTGCAGTGTGAGTGGAATTTTTCATTAGTCATATCAATCCCTGGCCCTGATCCTGGGCTCCTCCTCAGCAAGCACACCAGAAAAAAGGAGCCCCACATTGAATCCCGGTTCCGTTTTGTTTGATTCCTCTTCTGGTTTTGCAATATGATTTCCCTCCCTTGGAAACGAACTAAAAGGACTCCCCCTTTTTTGTGTCGGTAGAAATTTCGGCGTACATTCGCGCTAACTTTTCTAATCCCGCTTTCGTTGTTCGGCTCCGTTTCCCTAGACACTCCCTCGTTCGCCATCACGCGTACGCCCGGGTTTGGCTATCCGCTGCGGGAAGGCATCGCCGTTTCGCTCAAGTGTGATGTCGATTCGAACCCACCGAGCACGCCGCTGTGGCAGAAGGACGATGGTGATCCGCCGGTGCCGCAGACGGGCGACGGCTTTCTCAACTTTAGCTCGATCCGGCGCGAACACTCCGGCTGGTACAAGTGCACCTCGAGGCATCTCAACTTTCAGTACTCGAGCATCGGATATTATCTCAGCGTGCGATGTGAGTATACATCATATCTCAGCATTTGGGGAGGTGGCGGAAGGGGATTTCGGAAAGCTGTTCCTGGTATTACCGTTAAATTATCGTTTGAAATGGGTTTTGAGGAAGTTTCCAGGAACTGTCGGTGCTTTGGAAAGCTCGATAGTTTCTTGGTAGCGTAAGGTAATTAAATGAATTCCAATTGTTGACCATTCAGTTGACGGAAATTGATGTGCGAAAACCGCAATTGGTTTTCGGACGATTCTGACCCCGAACGACCTCAACTACGGATGAGCACGACTTCAACTTTAGTTTGATTCCGATTCCAGGCAACTCTGACTATGGCTGACTCCGACTCCGATTTAAACTCTGCAGGACTCCAACTATGAAGGATTCCAATTTCGGACTACTTCAACTCCGGACAACTCTGGCTCCGAACGACTTCGACTCCAGACTCCGAACAATTCCGACTGCATCCGACTTGAACTCTAGAGAACCCCAACTCCGGAGGACTCTAACTCTGGAGGACTCCAACTCTGGAGGACTCCAACTCTGGAGGATTCCGAGTCCGGACGACTTCAACTCTCAATAGCTCTGACTCCGAACGACTTCGACTTTAGACGACTCCGATTCCGATCGACTCCAACTCTGGAAGCCTCCGAGTCCGGACGACTCTGACTTCGAACGACTTTGACTCCAGGCTTCGGATAACTGCGACTCCGGACTATTTTGACTTAGCAAGACTGCGGGCGAGTCCAGATGACTCCGAATCTGAGTCGTGGATGCGCTCCAGAGAGCACATCACTAATCATCACAGAAAGTTTGTACATTTCCTCAATCCTGTAATTAAAGCTTGAAAATAAGTGATCAATTCTCCAGAAAAGGTGAAAGAATTATTGCTATATTTCAAACCTTTTTGTCTACATCCTGAGAAACACACTGTTTAATATCTAAAAAACCCATTTACCATCGATATTTTAGAGCCAGTCTCATTTAAATAACATTAATTCTAGGTCTACAGCATTACTCAGGGACTATTTACCGTTACGAGTTACAACCATTCGCCTTCATTCCTGGAATGGTGCTTTCTAATCAAGCTGTTTATCTTTCTTCTCATTCATTTCCCCCCGAAACCCAACGACTTGCCTTGGACCCAGACGACCCAGTCGACGTAACGTCGGAACCTGTCGAACAGGATCTTTCCCTAGCTCCATCGTCATCCTCCTCCTCCTCCTCCTCTTCGTCCTCCTCTTCCTCCTCATCAGCAGCAGCATCCTCTCCGGCGTCATCCACGTCTGGCGCCTCGTTCGCGCCCACCAACGGAGCGGGCCATGCTGTCGGTGGACCACCCTTCCCCGGAAGTGTACCGACCGGAACAAACTCCTTCAAGGCCGGCGGCCAAATGGAAGTCGAGCTCGGCGGCTCCGTTACATTGCAGTGCCCGCAAGGTAAGGTATGCTTTGGTGCAGGCCAAAATAAAACCTGTGAAGATTAAATTGTTCTCCAAAAGTTTTCCTTCAGTGCTCCTACCCTACCCTACGCTTCTTCGTGTAACATTGTCAGTCACATTTTTACACACTGTTTTTGCTCTCCCTCTTTGCTGAGAAAAGTCATGCTGCATATGCGCTCACCTTGATAACTCACCGGAGAAACTGACTTGCATGCGAATCCTCTAGTTGCTGCCCCGAGTCAAGTTTTTGGGCCAACGGCCAACACCTCCTATTTCGCTACTCAGTTTCACAGGAGCAGAAGAACAACTTTTGCCTTACACCCACTCCTCGTTACATTAGAGCTGGCCACCCTAGACGAATGCA
The DNA here is from genome assembly GCF_943734685.1 of Anopheles coluzzii. Classification (NCBI taxonomy): domain Eukaryota; kingdom Metazoa; phylum Arthropoda; class Insecta; order Diptera; family Culicidae; genus Anopheles; species Anopheles coluzzii. The sequence goes on along the minus strand of NC_064671.1, from coordinate 70,378,564 downwards.
GGAATCTCCTGCAAACAAGACTTTGCAAAGGCAGCGAAAAATTATGTGACATGAAGCTATCAAGCCATAGCCAGACGTGGGCTGCAACCACCCCCGCGGGGATCGCTGCTAGATTGCTTGTCGATTCCGACACTCAACTTTTGCAAGGCTCCCAAATCCCATCCCTGCTCTCTGGAAGAAAGTCAGATGATTTACATACTGATCCAGCATGCCGCGATGCCATTCCAACTAGCGAGAAAGAGAACGGGGCAAATGGAATCAAAATTACAACTCAAGAGCTTAGCCCTTGCGAGCAGAGAAGTTGCACCCCACGCCCTGAACACTGACGTTGGCATTACGTTGGGGGCCGCCGCCCGAAGCGTCTAGACAAGGCCACACAGTCTTGAGCCACGGTCGATTCGAAGCCGGCTGAGCCGACTGAAAGCTGGCAGAAACTTTGCAATGATCCGATTTTGAGCTCACTTTTTTATGGTAATGAAAGAAAAATAGTATTACCAGGCCTATTGCCAACCTGGTAAACTTTGCACTCAACCGAGCAACGCGCCTACCGACGGGCTCGTTCTCCGCAAAAGTTTGCTCTCGAGTGCTCGGAAATGAACTATTGCAACCGGGGCAATTGATGTGCACGGTACGGTAAGCGCTGGGTCGTAGCAGGCGATGATGGTGGCTTGCGTTGTGGTGTGTATGCAAGTAAAGCTCTGATGGCCTTACTACAGCAACGGTTCAGTTTTTTCAGCTTTTTTTCTTCCCACTTTCCAAATTAATGCTCCAGCCTCAAGTTGGAACGAACGAAACCTGAACTGTTTGCCTTCCACTACACGGAAATCTTTAAATTAAACCATTCTAATTCTATCAACACTCCAAAATCTACCTTCACGGTAGTGGCACGAATTCAATAACTGTTATGCACTATCAATAGCGCTCTTTCTTTTTTTTACTTCTATTTCAGGATCGCTTGGCTGCTGGTCGCATCTGGATTCGGCATCGGCTAGGGTGAAGGGATCGGGCGCAGGCCGGCACACCCAAACCGGTCAATTCTCGCTAAAGGACGTCGTCTACCAGGACGCTGGCACGTACAAATGTGTCGGCCAGAGCGGTGCCGGCCGCAAAAAGCTCGAACTGCAGCCGACAGCTTCGGTTGCGGTTAAAGGTAAGGAGCAAGAGAGAGAGAGAAAAAACAAAACTGGTGCTACATTCCTACAATTCCTACTGTACACGACCCGTTCCAGAGCAGAATGGGTCAACTGGTTTTTAATTGTGCACTCGAAACAGTTTTTGCTAGCTGTGGAGAAGGCAAACAAAAAAAAGAGCGAAATAACCCTCTCAAGCTACTCAAACAAAGCCAAACGATCGCGCTTCGTTTCGGTAGCGTTTCGCAGCTAGTGAGGTTATTGAATATTGGCTACGTTTCGTTCTACCTTTTTTTTTTTGCTCAACGACTCTACAAAGCCCGTGAATAGCCCGCGAAATAAAGCGATAAAGGCGCATTCGTTAGCCGAGTGACCTCGCCGACCGGAGCCAATTGCTTTGCCGGGGCCGGAAGCGATACCGAAAAAGAAACCGCAGCACACTCGCACACACAACACCGGCTTCATCCATTCCGGTGCAATTGCATTTCTTGTGTGGATCGAAAACGGATAGAAGAATGAAACACAACAACTACCACAACTGACCACTTTTTCCCTCCTGAGCTGGCATGTGTGGTTCCTGTGCCGGTTCTGGGTCGGGTTGCACACGACCGTGGATGCCGTGTTTCCGTTTTGTTTCGCTTTGCGCCGGACGTGAAATGGGGCGGATCTGTGTGGAATCGATTGCATCGTGGTTCAGCTATTCCTACGGTTGACCTATGGATCATTGGATCTTGGGGAAGCGACTAAAGACCGTCCTTTCAAACCTTCTCGCGGGCTCAGGCAACCCCGGATGGGCAAAGAACGAACCCGATATCTATAGACCCGTCAGCCCATTTGGGCCTTTCGAAGTCCATAGAGGCAAGACTTCACTAACCACCACCACCCTCACTCATCCGGAACTTTATGTTAGCAACACCGCAACGAGCTATTTATTGCTGTCCATTGAACCCAGCGATGTCCCAGACCCTGTTTTGAGAGACAGCGAAGTTATTTGTCCCCTCGGGTCGAGCCATGGGTTCGTGGCTCTTTGGCTGGCAAATGGCCAAAGGTTCCAGACCATACCTAACCTAACATTATTGTCCATTGGCTGTCCCTTCGTGTGGGCAATCGAGAAATCATTCCCGAGGCTATAAAAACGGTCTCACACCGGGGCAAAACACACACAAACGCGCGCGCACGCGATCTGCATGCAGTTTTTCGCTTTGTGTACAAGCTTTTTTGTGATTGTAAGGAAAAAAACAGGACAGGAAAAACAACAATACACCGAATGAAACAAGGCACTGTGGAGAAATTGGTCGGCGGTGGTGGTTAACTGGCAGTGGGAGTTTGGTTTTTTGTAAATCCTTATTCTAGGATTCCACGCTCTGCTTTGCATCGTTCGCAACGATTGCTTACTGTGAGGTGAAACCCGTCAAGCGAAAAATGGTACACAATTGTCTGAATTTCCAATGCATGGAACAACGGATTGCAATGGATTGGATTGGCATCGTTTACAATCGTCATCGGTCAATGAATAATCGAGTGGCATTGTTTCAGTCCTTTCAATCTGCAAATCACTACTGTGTTGTCCTCGCACACAAAATGGAGTTGTGTTTTATGGCGATCAATTCAATAAGTTTAAAAAACAGAGCACAGAGCCCTAATGAACAAAACTCCAACTGTAAGTACCGTCTGGGGGCAATGAGTTTACCTCTGCCATCTTCACGAAAAGCTCCACCATTGAGTTGAGTGCAGTTGCTTTAAATTAAAGACGTTATCTGAAGATGAAAAGCACCGCCCCTGAAAGATATGCAACTACACTGGCCCATTTCGTCTGGACGATTTGTTGCAAACTGCAGTCCACGGATTGGAGCCACGCAGACAACAACAATCAACTCAAAAAAGAAACCATCAACGTCTAGACCGTACGTTTGACTGCAAAAGCGAAATCTTCGCAGTCGGAATGAAATATGTCTGGAGTGTTGGCATTAATTTGTGCCGTTTGTGTGCCTGAATAGCAGCTGAACAGCTGTACACGACGAATGGGGCCTCGTTTCGCTTGGGGAGATAAAATTGGCGGCAATAGTAAGGCATTTGGTGGAATGGGCAATTCGGCAAAGAAAAGAAAGTCAGTTTCAATTTCTTTCATTCGGGTAGTTGCCGTTTTTCCAAGACGCATTGCTTTATGCTCATGTTTGTAGTGTGGTGTGCTTTTTTTTCTTCTCCTCGTTCTGCCCATCCATCCATCCTGATTTCCGGCAAGCCGTCCGCTACTTGCAAGCAGTGATGACCAAAACAAGCCTTACTGCGCTTATTGAAGCAGTTTTGTGCCGGGAGTTTCCTTTTCACTTTGCTGTGCCACGTTGTGTGTGTGTTTATGGAAGTTGCAATCCGTAATGTGAAGTGCATGATGCGGATGTGAGTTGCTAGACTGCTTTTTTTCTGGTTGCTGTGCGCACTGTGGTCGTGGTCAATCATAAAGAGCTCGTGCCGGTAAGCGCAAGCCACTGTCCAGCTGAAGTAAAGAAATGATTTTCTAAAGAAGTCCACTACCTTTGCAGAAAATGAATGTAGTATGCTTCGTGCCTGGATGCCATTTTTCTTCCCGAAAGCGACTAACTATGTAGTGTGTTGTAGGGAGAGGCGAACGTTTTTATTCTACAACTACCCTTCACTTAGTTGGAAATGGCTTAGAAAGGCAGCATTGCACATACCATCAACCAGGCGGAAGATCCAGGTGTACCTTGAAATGCAATTGACTTGCAAGAAAAAATGTTTGAAGTATCCTATCTGCTACGGAACGCAGAGTTACTTTTGCTTGATAGGTAGAAAGTTGGTTGCTTACATTGTATTATTGGCTTAAACGTTTGACTATTGGGGAATGTAGCAGATAATGATGTAAAATTTGTTCGTGAGCTTCACCTTTCAATGTATTATAGTAATTGATGACGTTAAACTTCTCTTTTGAATTTATTTGAATATATAAATTGTCCTTATGCAACTATTTAAACACATAAAGTGTTTCATTTGCGTGATTTCTTAAGTAAATTTCGTAAAATCTACTAAACCCACCCACAAAGCTCTTCATCAAACGTCAAAATAGTTCACAATTCTTGAACGCCAAACCAGTCCATTAAATCAATGTTTCACTGCACCTCTAGAAGAGCATACAATATTCAAACCGAAAGTGAGTGCCTCAAAACCAAAGTAATGGCTCGATGGCTATCATTAGCCAGTAGTCAAGTCCAGTGTGTCACTGACCCGATGGAAACATTTCCAGCCTAAAGGTTTGTCTGATTATAGTGTCAGCACTTTAAGTCATTCGCTATTTAGCCGTATTGTGTACCTATCGATAATGTTATGCTTCCGTCTTCGGGATGCCCCAAACAACCGTCAATACCATTACAACTGTCATCTTCTATTACACACACGCACACAGAGCACCGCACAGTTTGTACAAATGGTGGCTTCACAATGTTTTATCGTTTAGCCATATAATTTCGAATCAATTACAACCAGACAGGACGATCGTGACGATTATAAATGCATTACCACCGAGGTTTTCCTGCCAGTCAAGTTGTCAAGAACCACCCCAAGTGAAGATTGGAGCGTGTCTGAAGGCTGAATAGATGAAGAGCAATGCCAGAAAGTAGGACGATTTCCATTTGGAAATGAAATAAAACTCGCCGGACACTTCTTCTGGTCACTTCTGCTCACAATCTTCGTTAATTTCTCGTCAAGACGCGTTTCGCCAAATTTGTTTGACGCTGACTAATGACGCTGTTTTCCTCCGCTGCCACCCCTCTCCCCCCAAAACACTTTCCCCATTTGTGCAGTTCTTCTTGCTGGGCAGACAGAGAAATATAATGACACAAGAAGATATGCTCCCGCCAGCTGATAAAAGGGGGATTGAAAAAGTAGAACACTAATCATTTCCCCCTCAAAACGGGCGGTGTACCGTGTCTTAATGGACTTTCCCGACCAAACCGTCCCGGAGCCGAAGGTCACCGGACGCTGGACGCGCTGAAGATATGAGTGGAAAATATAAATGGTTCGCATCCGGTGCACCCTTTTTCGCTCGGAAATGATTGATCCCCTTTTCGCACGGACAGCGTCATATATTTCTTCGAACCCCTTTTTTTTCCTGCTGCCTTTTTGGACACACTCTTCGAGAGACACATTCTATTAACAGTGCCGGGGTTTTATTTTATTATTTCATCCACTTGCTTTATCGCTTATTGAAATGTCTTAAAACAGCAACGCTATCTTTTCTTTCTCCGGTACTTATTTGGCAACCATAAAGCGGCAACTTTTACTCCGCAAACATTAATCACAAGCGCAAAAACTTCACTTCGAGGCAACTTTGCTGTGTGTGTGTGTTTCTCTCTTTGCTACAATGTTTTTCAAGTTTTATGTGCCTCCCCCCCCCACCACCCCCCCCGGCTCTCAGTCAAAAGCTCAATGCCAAAACTGATCGATCAACCGAACAAATTGGGCGCGCCCGGAAAACCGAAGCCGAACAATTTGTAGCCGCGGGGCCACCAATTTTTCATCCAGCAAACGGCGGCATGTCCCGTCCCCGTTCCCTCCCCACCCTTAGGCCTTCTTCTGACATTAGCCAGCGCTTCACTTGATGTCAAATTTATTCCGATTTGCTGCGACAAAAGGAAGGCAATAAAATAAGCCCCCACAGCCCTCCATCTCCCTTGCCGCCGTCCTCAACCTGGGCAAGGGACGCTAGCAAGTACTTCGTATGCGGTGGAGCACCATTTGTTTCCCCCATCACGCCAAACTCATCTTCTTTTCTTCTTCCCATCTCGTCCTGCGTCCCAAGTTTGCCATGGTCGAAGGTCCAGATCCCGAGTTAAATGGTCAAAAACTCTCTTGTGTGCTATCTTTCCCATTTTTGTCACTGCCCGGGAGCCATCTTTTGACATATTATGATGGCGATGGATGAAAAGGACAAACCAGTGGGGGGAGGGGGAAAGTGCACGGAAACACAAGAAAACGGGAAGTAAAACCTCCCGACAGCGACCGAAGGAAAAGTTCTTCAGTTGCTCCTATTTTTCATGCACTGTCCGGAGGCATAAAGGAGCTCACTCTTTCCATCCCGCTTGCCACTACCGGTGCAATAATAATAATCATAATGATGACAGAAAATGGACCGAAAATTTACCTATTCCACAAGCCATTTGGTCCGTCACGCAAATTGTGGCGACCCGTACCCGTAAGAGCGAACCGGTGTTGGACCGTCGGAACGTTTTGGAATACAAATTGGTAGAAGAATGGACTGAAGCTTTTTTGGATTCTATTTTTAACCACTTAGGACCCAAATATGGAAAGGATTCTCGGTGCTGCTCCATCAAAAAAGCACTTTCCCTGGTAGCCTGCATGTGCGTGCTCTTTGTCACCGGTGCAGCGGGATGAAATGTGGGAGAAAATTTGTCACACAAACATTTGGTGTATGGAGCTATTTATGCTCAATCAGCAATAATGAAGGAAAATGCGTCTTCAGTTTCTATTTTGCATAAGCTTTTATTCCTGTTTTGTTACTTTAACTTTCAGAAAAAAGTTCCAACTGACATATTTAATTTATATCGCATTTTAGACAAACTCGTTGAACATCATATGGACCAAAATGAATTCACTCAGATGAATGGATTCAATAGTCCATTGAATAAACTTGCCAGCACCTGCAAGATCAATCACGGTTCAATTCTATTCACTTCACTCATCATTTCACTTTCCTTTTCTAAAAACGTCCATTTTAAAGCAAAAACAATATCTAATTGCTAAAAGAATATCTTAAAACGTTGGAAAAGCTTCTTACAACGTTCTATTTACCACAAAAAAAACAACGACTTTACTTTACTACCCACCACCCCAACTTATGAAAGTCGATATCTTTCATCGAAGAAAAGGCATCGCCACCTACGATAGTAAACTCTCTCTCTCTCTCTCTCTCTCTCTTTTTCTGCAATTTACCCTGCGCGTGCCCTGCCTGAGGTTACGAAGCTATTAGGATAATTAAAATATTACCATACCATTTACAAGATTAAAACTACCATCAGAACAAAAGATATGGCGCCCGTTTCAGAGCGTGGGACGAAGAACCTACGAGTGAAAAAGTGGAAAATCAGCTCTGTGATGATGATGCTCCGACTGCTGTTTCTGCTAGCTGTGGAGGATGAAATATTGAACCAACTGTGGGAGATGGAAAAATTCGAGACTTAAAATCATCATCAGAAGGACGGCGCCAATTGCGCTCACTCTCCGACACACCTCAAAATCAAATCATCAGAAAGAGAGAAAAAAAACCTCCGTATGGCAACCCTGGAAACTGAACTGAAAGAGCAAAAGCAATGCGCTCACGATAAAATTGCTGTGCCTGATTTCAATTAACCTTCTCAATCTTTCCTGCATACTTTTCCATCGATTCTACGATTTGGGCACCGCAGAGGTTTATCAGCGTATTGACAATGGATTCGTTCGACAAGCGGGGACACGATCCAGTTCGAGCGGCAACGAATGGGTTGCAGCATCGCCGTGGCAAGGGCAAAAGTTGAAAATTGAAATCGAAGATAATCACCATAAGCCGCCGAGAGTCGGGAACTCGGGCGTGTGCATGCAAATATTGTTCGCGCAAAAGCAAGGGGTTGTTCCGCCGGATGAGCTTAAGGAAGTCAAATCTCTCGTCCTTCCTCTCCTTCACAACCCACCACACGGATGGAATTGGAACGGATCCGGTTATGCCGTGAACGTCATCATCGTTGCAACATTCTCTTTCGACTGCCTTCCCCGCAGCATTTCCAGTGCCACCGGAAAATAATAATAATAATAATAACAGCAAGTAGAGGACCAAGTACAAAAAAATAATCCTTCAATATCCCAGCTTTGCAGCATTCTTCACGTCCCTGCCGAAACCGGGCGATGCACACATCTCAGGCCCCGTTGCTCAAACCCCCCGGACTGCGACATGGAAATGATTGAATTAAAATTACTTAAGCTGATTTTCGAGCAGAGAAAAACACATTTCCAGCGTACACGTACGTAAGCAGGCATTTTGGGTACGATGCAGCTCGAGCATTAATAGGGATGGGATATTTGAGGAACAGGTATTTCGTACTTGCTATCAAGCGCAAATGGTGCTGACGTCTAATTTCCCCTGTCAATCGGAGGTTTTTGGACAAATTGAAATTTCGACTTCATTTGACGACGCTTTTCTGCTCGAAATGATTTCTTCTTATAGAATTGAGGGGCTGGAGCTGCAGTCAGCTTAATTTTCGGAGTTTATTTGATTGCATCTATTGAACGCTATAAGATGTTGAAAATTTTGAAATTGATATTTAAACTCATTTTACACTATTTAAAACATTACCTTAAAGTTGTTTTCTACAAATACTGTTGCGCACCCAAGCCGTATCCTTGAATGACATCTCACCTTCATCCCGTCTGCTCACTTTACCGTACTCGCTACCCACCGTTTGCTCCCGAACCCTGTTTACGTGTTCGTTATTGTCAACATCATTTCATCTTTTCGTCATAAATGTCATTATCGGCTCGAAGGTTCACCCCGGGATGCCCGGAGGCCAGAGCCTTTAGAACGAGTTCCGAGAAACTCCATTCAGCCGGATGCTAAATGTATAGGCGCAGAAAGCGAGTTCCCCCATTCCCTCGTTCGGATGAAAGCTCTCCCCACGCTGCCCAAAACCCCGGCCGAAATCGAAATCGGAATGCTGCGAAAGCTTGTCTAAAATAAAATCGAAGCTGGAATTAAGTTAACATGACAGAGCAGTAAATTAAGCTTAACTCGATTCGATTTTTATTGCATTACGAAACGTTTGCTCATTTCAACGTGCCGGCGCACGTGACGTAGTGGAGTGGTAGAAGTAAGCAGATGCCACTACGCGTTCGCTCGCTCGGGTTTGGGCGTCGTTGGGCTTTGGTATGATAAAAAAAAAAACGAAAGGGAAAAAATCTATCAACACCAGGCACATCTCGGTGCGACCGTAAACCTTCTCCTCCGGCATCCCTGCAACTCCTCTGTAATACTGAAATCATTAAGATTGACGCTGATCTCCGTTCCGTCCCGTTGTTGAGTCACTAGATCCTTTCAAACGGTGGCAGACTTGTAGCGAAAAAAAACCGAATTGAACCACGCCAACCATTCCCAAATTGTACTGAAGCAGACAAGAAATAGAATTAGAATTCCAATATCGAACACCCGTCGGGCACGTGATACAATGTGTTTTTTTTGCGCGTTTGTATTCTTGTTGACGCGTTATGTGCGTTCTCATGACTGTTGTCTGCTTTGTTGTTCGGGGGATTCAAACACTTAATACATCAGCAATAGACTCGATATTAAAATATTGAAATGTAGATTCAATTATCTTTACACAACACACCACAAAAAGATGGCACTACATGCAGTCCCACAATCTAGGTCGCTGCAATTTAATACCCCCATGAACAATATTTGTTGCATTCTTCTTTGTCATGCATATATGCATCCCGCCGCACTCTGAATGGAAAGATATAAAACTCAATTATAACATTTAAATCACTTCAAAACTGCACTGTGAGCTTCCCTTGTTTCCGGTAAGACCTTCCCGCATCCAGAAAGCATTTGATCCGATTTGAAATCAAATCCCTCTTCCAGGTAGTATTCTCACGCAGGGAATGTATAGCTCCAAACAACCACACACACACACACACACACATACACCACCAGAACCGCTCCGGCTTTTTGCATGATGTCTTGCGAGATTTGGTAAAATAATAATCTGCTAATAGTTTCATCCGACAAATTGCTACAACCATTCCAGCAGATAACACAATGCCAGACCGCTACCGGTACCGAATCGTTATATGGTGTAATTCGATCAGATCAGGGGCAGAAAAGGATACTTTTGCTGCCCGGGGAAGGGGGCGTGGGGGGGGGGACGAGAAGTACAAATTCCAGCAAAAGCCCGGTTCAGGTTAGCAAATGTGGAAAGCGCCCAGCACACCGGCTCGTTGCCTGAGGTTCGCATAATGGTTTGGGAAATGAAACGATTATGTTGGCGATTATATTGATTGCACCCGGCGGCATTGTACCGAAGGCTGAGTTTTGATTCTTTTGCTGCCTTTTTATTCCGGGGATGGCCACAAATGATAGCGCAGATGGTGAATTTGGCTACCTGTTTTGTTAGTGCTGGTGAACATCATTCGAGAATTTTCGAATAGCTAGAATGTTGAAATCAAATTACAAATTGTACAGAAAATAATACTTTTTGATGTAGTTTTCTAGGAGTATGCTCATGAAACTCAACAAACTGCTAATTCTTTCACAGAAATATAAATTAACAATTCTAGTTCTTTCCTGTATCTAGCAATATTTCATTTCAGCGTTGACTGAATTCCTCTTCAAATATTCAAACTCCCCAACACAAACTGTGATTCATCCGTCTATTCATCATTCAAACCACTACAGCTCACAAAACCCTTCAATGTGGCTCTATAGTGCAATGACCGCACTCAGGAGGCTCAACACCACGAAAGTGCTCTCCATCCTGCCGACCATATTCACACATTCCAGTTCGTGACTACTTCATTAGTCTGTCTCACACTCCTATCCAGCAGTTTTCCACTTTTTTGCTGCTGCTGCTGCTGTCCCATCCTCCCAACTGATTAAGAAACCCTGCCAGCCCGAACTACTAATCTGCTGCAAAATAACATGCCTCCCGGCCATGATGATGCTGCCACGGTGGTGGAGACGGTAAATGTGAATATATGTACACCTTCTCCCTTCTCGCCCACCCACGCCGGCGATAAAAATGCAGATATGCTGAGATGTATATCAACCGTAATGACATTTATGATGCCCACGGGCACGACGAGTGCGCGCTGTCAAACTGGTCCCGCCCCACATTCTACCGGAACGAACGGGAGCGACGGCAAAACACATTTGCATTTCTGCCTCATTGCTTTCGGTATTGAAAATCAGATGGAAAAAAGGCGAGCACCCATACCCACAGGCGGTCGTCATGGAGATGTTGTATGGTGGGTGCTGTAGCGGGCGATGCGACGCAATTGTTCCAGCAGTGTACTGGGAAGAGCGAGTGAAGTGAGCGAGTTTTTCCAACGCCCCAACACCGTTCAAGGTGTTTAATATTATGCGACGGTTTTGCTACGGTGTTTATCAGTTCATAATTTGGATTTTTTGGAGCGAAGGCTTATCTTTCAGCTGAAGCGGAAAGTTTAGACACTAATTTTTAAAATGCCAAAGATATCAAATGTCATTCTCATAATTGCAAACGACTTGGGAAGGTTGTCGGTTAACAACGTTTTTAGCAGCTGGAGCCTAGAGCTATATTGGGTTGCGAGAGAGTTGGAATTGTTAGTATTCTGAAGATTTTAAGCAAACATTTCCCAACATCAGGATCTTTGAGAGCATATCCTCTAGCGAGAATCGTAGTTTAATGTAAACTCTTAAGATATCTTCTACATGTATTTCTGACAATCTAGAAAATATGATATTATTGAGATGAACTATATTCACCACATTCGATTATCATTCGACGCTTTGTAGAACACAATGGGCACCAATGCCTATTAGAGTTAACGCCTTTTTAGTGGTTTACTGGAGGAGAGATTGAATCGGACTAAGCAAGAGATAATTTTAACTGAATCAAGTCCCAATGCATCAATCAATTCCGATCAATTGTCTTCTCCAAACAAAGTGCATGAACTAAAGCCAACAATTGGAATTTCATCTCGTGAATTCTGACGTACAATTCAACTAAATTAGGTTCATTTAATTGCAATTACTGATATTAAACCATCGGAATATCCATATCTTACAGCTATTCCTTTGAACACCACCAACAGCTCTGTTCTAAATTTTGCTCTATATCCAATTCTTGCAGGCATTCCAAGAGTAACAGCCCGTAACTCAACACCTGCAGCAATGACAGGATCCCCGCTGCATCTTTCAGTAGAGTTTTGTGCCAGTCCACCTCCTTATGCCGCACGGTGGCTTCACGGTGATCGCATCTACACGCCCGGTAGCCAGTACGGTGGAGAAGTTATTGCTTACGGATTTACGGTAAGAGACCTAAATCACAGCCAAAGCTTCATCCAGCCCAACGAATTCCTAGAATGCATTTAATATTATTCTTTTTTTTTGTTTAGTTTTTCTAGACATCTTCAAATAAAGTACCTTATTTACCATGAGAGTGCACATTAAGATGTTTGCAATGCATGCTGATTGCAACGTTAGCAAAATGTTAGTGACCCGATCATTTCGTGCACTGGGACATGATTTATTTTGCCCCGGCAAGCGCTCGGCACTGAGCGTCTAGTGTTGGGGGTTTGACGAACAGCCAAAAACCACTCTCGTTGCAACTGATGATTACGCACGTGACCACATCAAGGTGGAACGTGAACCTTTCGCAACCTCATATCAAAATGGTTCCATTTTGAGGTTTCCTTTCCTTTATCTCTTGTTAGTTTTTTTTTCTTTTCTCCCTGCCGGATTTTCCCACATGCTTTGCCGTGCTTTGGTGCTTCGCTATCAAAATTCAAACTCCAGCCCTCCATTGCCCTGCCATTATCCGGTCCCACTGCTACCCACTCCCGCACTGGTTGAAATTGCAACCGAAAGCATCCGAAACGATTGCAATATTCTCATTTGTGCCTTTCTAACAACACACACACACCCACGTACGTACCACTCTTTCTCGACACAGGATTTGCCGACGCCACACTGCAAGGAGGCACGTCTGACCTACGTTCACATGCACGAGAAGGTCCCGCGAACGTTCTACTTTGTCGTGTCCTCGCCCGCCGGTGTCGCCGAAGCCGTCTTCAAAGTCAACTACACCCAGCGGCACAAACCGTTCACCCAAACGACCCACTCCGGAGCGGGAAACTCGTTCTCATCGTCAGCCACCTCTTCGTCCTCCTCTTCTTCCTCCTCCTCCTCCAGCAATGCCGTGTCGAACATTAACGGTGGCCTGTCGGGGTACAAGCTCGGTCCCAACACCATCAACACCGTGCCGGGCAACGGGCTGGACGATGACGAGGAGCTGATGGAGCCGGAAGAGATTCATTTTCCCATCTTCGGATCGACCGGATCCACCGTAAGGTTGCAGCCCGCCCACCGCCCGCTCGCTGCATCATTGCTCTGCATGCTACTGCACTGGGTAGCCGGATGGAGCCGCTTCATTCTTGGCCCGGCATCTTGGCTGGCACGATCGACACTGTAACGCTGTGTCGCCAGCTTCGGGGCGTAAAGCGCAGCGTTTGCTGCTGTGTACTGTTTAATGTCTGTGCTGTGTTTTGCAGCCTTAATGCAGTGCACTCGGACCGTCAAGGTGACGGCATAATCGAATTTAAGCCGCTCGAATTCGCCCCGGGGACCTCCCCGGGCAGGAGAGAAACAAAATGACCGGAAGTGATTGATTAGCGCTCGACCGGATATTACACGTTGTTCATGTTGCTTGTTTCGGAGCGGGCAGGCGCGTCTTAGACGCTCTTGCTCAATGGCAGGAGGGGTTGGCAAGGAAGGGGATTGGAGCATTCCTCAGCAAGTGTGCCACATAAATCATTTTGAGAATTTTCCTTTTTCGCTCTACAGAGGTTTTCCCCGTCACCTTGCAATATGTAGGGAGTATGTTTCTTTGAGCGAGAATTAGAACCGTTACTTAGCTTAGCTTCATCAACGTATTGGATTAAATCATTTTGAATAATTTGTTGACCATCATCTCTACCTAATTTAATATCATACTTCGTGCATGTTGGATAGTTTTACACTAAAATATAAAGCTCACGTTCAAAAAGCTCTGTAAGCAACAAGTTCATTTATCAAACAATGCTGTACATAATATATTACCTTATTTTTCGTGTGTACATCAACAACAGTAAAGAAAGTAAAACTAAACCCGGCAAGAGAAACCATCTCCTATTCGATGTAAAAAGCGTTTACAAAAATAACTGTTGTTCAATTTATGTACGTCCTCCTCGCACAGGAACCGGTACCGTACAGGAACTTTCACCCAAGAAAAAAGCTCGAAGCGATTTCATCGATTCAATTAGGAAGCGTTTCGCGCATTCACGATTATTAAATACGCAATTTTTAAATAAATCAAAAGTGTTGTAAATACTGTTCGTTTTCGTGCTTAACTGTAGGACGACCATCTCATTCTATCTTGTGTGTGGTGTAGGAAGAAAAAACAAACATGTTGAGCTACAGGTTTCTGTTCCGAAAGTGTGTAAATGATGCTGTCTTTGAAAGTGTAAGATGAAACATCAATTTAAAAAAGGATTAAACCCATTCAAACGAGAAATGGTGCGAACAACAAAAGAAGCTACAAACCCATTTCGAGTGTAGATAAATACTGCTATCGATTGCTTTGTATTGGTTAAATTTCTCTCTCCGCTATTGTACGTTTTATCGCTCGCTCGTTAAGCTCTCTAATCGTTCTTACTTACGTACTGGGCCTTAATGATGGCCACTCTACTTTTACCTGCTAAATGGTAAGGCTCTACGCTCTCTCGTTCTACATCTTCCTACTACGAACGTGTCCCCCCCCCCCCCTTGCGCAATGTAATTACAACAGTCAATTTAGGTAACAGCTAGTAATAAAACAATGTGCCAAAAACGAATGGTAGGTGTGTTAGGTTAAAAAGCGAAACAAAAACGACGACGATGCCAAAACTAGTCAAACGTAATTGCATAAACTTTCCTTGCCTCTATGTTACCATCCAAACTACACACACACACACACACATCGACCATACACCGTCCCAAACTTCCACTTTTACAACTCTCCAAAGACAACTCCTGCGCGTGATTTCCAGATTGTCTGAACTATAAAACAATTATCACGACCATAAGCAACATCTGCCCTACGAAGAAGAGAAACGAATACACGAAAACGCCGTTCTCCTTCGCGCGAAAGACACTTTATCGATCCGGTGCCACAATCCCGGCTAGGCTAAATCCTGGTGCGAATCGCGACATATGCCTCGAACCTCGGCAAAAGGACACCGTTCCGGTCGGTATGTCGCGAAATTTGTAACCTGCGAAACCTGTTTCCAATGCGCCCCCTGTCGCCGCCTTCTCAAGCATTTGCATTCGGTGGGCTCAAGCTTGGTCGGGGACTGTTGGAAACCCGTGAAAGGTTATGAATAATTGAAGAGTATGATAACGATATGTAAAACTGTCTAGCAGGGCAGCTTCACATTTTCCGACTGGGAGGAAAATGCTGCAGGAGGGGGAGTATGAGATAGAAACATTTTACGACAATTTTAAATTTGTTTTAAATTTGTGTTGTATGCAAAAAAAGAAAACCCGAAATAAACCAATAGGAAATAAAGTTTTCAAATAAAGAAAACAATTCCATTTGTAAAACAGATACAAAATAAATGGAAAAAAAACTAACCCAAGAAAAAAAACAGAAACAACTCTCTATTCATGAAAACTCTCCCCAAAAACAATTGATAAGAATGTGCTTAGCTAAAACGAGCAAACAAATCTCCTTCTCAAATTTTCTTCTCTCTCTCTCTCTCTCTCACACACACACCCACACAAAACGTTTCAAGTTGTATGCTACCGATCCTAAACGAACTAAACTTTGAAACAAAGTGCCGAACAAATTGTGACAAAACAAAAAGAAAATCAAAACAAAAACAAAACAAACAGTTCATACAAGCCCATTCGAAGCCCATCGTTAGGCAAAAACGAACACCTGAAAGTGAAGACACATTTAGTGCACACATGTTCGAGGGAAAATAAGACTGCGAAGGAGAGAATAAAGAGGCAGACAGAGGACAGAGAACGTAGCAACACAGGATGGTTTACGGTTATAAAAGGAGAAATAATTGTAAAATGAAACAAAACTTTATTTGGCAATATGTTTATCGTGTTGTTCACAGGTGGTAATGAATGCCATTTCCAAACAATAACATAAAACAAATAAAACACGAATAAAAAGATAAACGTAAGCGAGAGAGAGAGATAGAGTGGAACAAAGCGATAAGTGTTAAATAAGAATATTAAATTAATAAACAAAACGGAAACAGTAACAAAAAAGCAAAGAAAAATTAACCCATTTTGGAGTAATATATTTAAGACGATGCCCCAAATACAGCCCTCTGAGCGTACGAACGAGGGTCATTTATGCATTAACATGTTGTGTACACTGGTAAGTTGTTGCAATAATCTGCGCCACAGTCACGATGAAACATACAAGACAAGTGGATAGAGGAAAACACAAGAAGCAAGCAAAGAGAACAGTGTGATTTTATACAAAGCTGGATTAAATAAATAAAACCAAACCTTATTGAAAAACAAAACGGCAGTTGAATTCCTTCATCTCGATCTCTGTAGGCAACCAATTGAAGCAAATGTGAGCTCGATTTCCGTACATCACACCCCATTCATCAAGCAGTTCATAAATTATGTGCAAGTTATCCTTTCTTCACAGCCAAAGCATATGTCTTCACTTCATCGCACGCCCCAGTGACCTGGAGTTGTGTCGAAATATCTTTTAATTCTCGTTCCCTTGTACCGTTGCCGGATTCCTCCCGCCACTTGAACGATTGTCCACCAGTCCACGAACTTACCGCACAGGGGGCAAGGGATGATTATTCTTGGTAGCCCACCATTACACCATCCATAAAACTGTTCCCGTGGCCACGTAATAAATGCCACCGAGGAGAGTTCTTCGCTAAATTAGCCTCGCAGGACTCTACTACCGCTACCACACACTGCCGCTGGTCGATAATCCGGTGTATTTCCGGTGGTGGGGCGAGGTAAATTTGGTTGTAGCTTTATTTCCCCCCTACCGAAAGGCATCGCTTGTAGTGTGTTCGTCGCTGTTCATCGTTTTTGCTTCCATTCGCTTCATTGCACAAAGGGATAAAAGAAAAGCAAACATTGTCCGTACAGTTTGAACCCTTGCGATTGAACGACTGAATGGTCGTCTTCGGGCCAGAGAATGAAGCAGTAAACAGGTACTAACGTCTTGGCCCTTTGCCGACCTTGCGACTGCTGCCGAACACACTAAGCAAAGGCGAATAAGTGGTCGAAAGGGAAGCAGTATCCGAAAAATTACCGGGAAGTGGTGGAAGGAGCGGGAGCATGACGAAGGGAAATAAATTAATTCTATCAGAATTAATTGGCCTCAAAGCGGACGGATGGAGCGAGCGAACGCGTTTGTGTTGGAGGGTAATGAGTGCTGAAACTGGAACGGGAAGGAAGGAAACGAACGAACGCACTTGTGCCTGATGAACTGTGAAGGGAATGGAAATAAGTTTTCCCCTCTTTTTGTTTCATTAGAAGCGTCTTAGATGGTAAGCAATGAAGATATTTTTGTTTGCTGAGCGCATGCTTAAATGAAACTGTGTACAATTATATGTACAGAATGTTATCACAAACTCAACCCAACTCAATCTCTCTTCCAATTCCGAAATACTACACGCAACTGAAAACGCAAACCCCCCCCCCCCCTTTTTGCGTAAAACATCTTCTAACAAAAAAGTATCTATTCAGCAAAAGAGTATCCTCAAATCGTTGTGGCACGGCTCAGCGGAAAACAGCGGGCAAAACCACATCAAAGTTCTTCCTGCACAAGCTACTTTTCCCCAACCACACACAAAAAAAGCGTGTGTGCTGGCGGCGCATCCGATAATGATCCGCTTTTGGCCACACTCACTCAAGCACACACACACACACATGCGCCTCAAAAACACCGTGGCAAGAGCACATGCGGTGCAATCAATTTAGATTAGCAGCAATCAATTCGTATTGCTGGCGATTAATCTCATTTCCGATAAAATTTCACCCACAATCGGCTCCCCCCGTGGCGGAATCCCCAATGATGTTGAATAGGTCAATTTTCATACAAAAACGCCACACATTCCTGCGCTGCCGTGCATCGGGAAGGGTGGCACGAACGAACGCGGCAAGCTGAGCCGCGTACCATCATGCTGCTGTTGGAGTTTCCAAAACGGAAGGGAAAAGCTGGAATGCCTACATCCCCCCTGCTTCCCCGGTGAGCATAGCATGATGATTGCACTGATGAAAGTTTCGCACTTTCGCTGACAGCTCATCGGGGTTTCGGTTCGGATTCTGCTGGGATTTGGAAAGTTGGTTTGGTGGAATCGAGGTTTTTTTTTTTTTGCTCCACCCGTGTGGGCCTCTCAACCCCACCGCACACAGGATTCCAGTTCCCTCTGCGAGCACTGCTGATGACATGCATTCTGTGCATACTTTAGCGGCATATTGAACTTTGACGGTGGGGTTGGCTCAGCCGCATGACCCAGCAATTAGCGCACGCGTTACAACAAATCGGTGGTTGGAGTGCTGGCAATCAAGTTGGTGGCCGGATGATGTGATGCTGTTTTCTGCTACGGATGATACGGCGATGCTCGGAGATCGGTGTCAGAATGTTGCCTGTTGGTTAAGCAGCTAACGTGGTGTTTGATGACTTTGAGTGCATTTAGCAATTTCCTTAATGCACACATTTTTCTTACGATGCTTGATAACACATTTCAGAACGATGCAGCAATTCTAAGGCGTTGAAACTTTTCAAACATGATATTTAATCAAATATCGAAGGGTTCTGAAACGGAAACTCTGAAATTGCAATATTTTTATTGACTCTAACCGCTCAAAGTTGCTCTTTGTTAGGCTCCAATAACTCAAGTAACTAACCTAATGCTGCGCATTGAAAACAATCAATTTAGATGTGAATTATTTCTCATCATATTCATTCCGTAAGCGATATTCATTGGACTTTTTTTAATTTCTTGCTGTCAAATGATATCATGTTTGAACATCTTGGATACTTAATAGTAACACAATTAGTGGCATTTCTTTAAGACAGATATCTCTCATTTCTTAATGTCTCTGCGAAGTCTAGCTCATAGAGAGAGTTTAGATTATACTCATCTTACCAAAATCTTCAAAATTCTTGAAATATCTTCCTGAATTCCTTCTTCAAAAATAATTCATTTCGTCAATCGTAAAACCATCAAACCTGCGCTATACGTTATAGGACATAATGGGGCCCTTCACGATTCTAGTCAGTTTTTTTATATGGAGTTTGACAGTTGGAGGCTGAAATAATGTAAACACATACAACACCGCATACAAAACTAGCCTGCAATTTTCAGTCTAGATTTTTCTAGCCTCAAAGCTAGAATTAGATTCGAGTAGCTGCTCGAAAAATGCCAAAACAAGGTGGTGTGGTTATATTTATCCCAAGGTGCATTAAAGAGATCAGGTGATGGAATCTAGAATCAAAGTTTATATAGTCCAGGTGGTCTCATATCATGTTTTTAAAACCAAATTTGAACATCACTTTTTGACAGGACGGGTGAAAACTTTTGCTCAAACAAGCTTTCTGGAGGCTTGACGAATACACAAAACACTCTTAAAATCTTTATTCAGAAACAGAAGCGAAAAAAATCAGCCTTCGAAATCCATACACCTTAGGAGAAGCCCGCTTATATATTATACCCACTTTGATAGCTGCTCGAAAACTGCTATACAATGCAAACAGCTGACAGGCTGAAATTTCAGGCTACGTACTAAAAACGGAAAGGGTCCCAATATTGGAAAAATATGTTCAAAAACTAATTACCGGTAAAATGGTTGTCAACTTATCTGACAGAAGACCTGGAAATGCCTTTTTTGTTGTTGTTTAATCATCACATATAAGAACTTGAAATATTCTAAAACAACATGTACAATATGACGAATGGATTTATTTTACCATACTTTTCGGAAACCAACAGTTGGCATAAGAACCAAGGGCTCATCCACAAAAAATCAACATTACAAAAACCAAAAACACACAAAATAAAAACTATAACAAAACAACAATAAAACATCCGGAAATAACACTAAACAAACTATTTATATTTCGCACAAAAATAGTAGAAACAAAACAACGATCATAAGAAAATCAAACAACATGTACCAAAAGACATAAGTATAAGACTATAACATGGATTAGATAAGAAAAACAACAAAACACAATATAAAGGGCATATTACAACTAGATAAAAGGAAATTTATGTGAGAGCGTTTCTACATACACCGAGAATGCAGCTGAGAAAATAACTGACAGCATGCTTTGACAGCGACTGACAGCATTTTCGGTGAGAGAATTCTCCTCGGCATGCAAAGAACGATGGAGCTGAGAAAAAATTGAATTGGCAGTTTATAGCGATCGATCAATTATAGTTTGCATTTTTGCCGTCTAATAATCGTAGATATATTATTAAAAAGTAAAAGAAACTTTTTTGACTTCATTTTAACGTTTAAAATGGATTTTTTTAACATCATTTTAAAAGTCTCATCTCGGCGCTTTTCAGAGCTTCTACACACACCAGCGTGAGAAACCGGTTGTCAATTCTCTCACAGCCATCTCTCAGCTGCAGTCTCGGTGTATGTAGAAACGCTCTGAGGGATGAATAACTAAGAATGAAATCGAACCAAAACAATATTTATAACAAAAATACAAACCGTAATCTCTCAAGTCTATGATATCGACAAGATGGCATCCCAGCACAAGAAAAGAAAAAAGAGGAATAGGCTGCAAAGCCTCCTCTAAACAACAGATAGTCAAGTCTCTGACTATTTTCAACCAACACATTAAGCATATGAGGGACCAAATCTAAAGACATACAGAAGAAGAAGTTCTGTACAACCTCACAGAAAGTCGTCAACATAACGCAATGATATGTATTCAGATCTTGCCTTGCTCCAGAATGTCACCCACAGTGTAAGCAGTGAAACCAGCAGTTTGATATACTTTTTACCCACCAACATTATACCACTCTCCTCACACTCTTTCGTACTCCAATTCGCTCCAAACTTCATTGTCACTACACCTTACACCTCACCAAACACCCGTATCAATTCAGTGCTTCACCCAACCCGATTGGCATGAATTTTGAATCGACTGACAATGGGACGATCCTTTACCACTGCAAACCTGCCGAACCATGCTCTTCTATTCACAGACACATACACACCTCACCCGGTGCAGCGCTCAATAATGCATGCGGCTCGATCGTCTTGCATTAATTATGACAAAGATAGTCACCGTAGGGGCCCGCCCGTTCGAGTGCAGTTTAGGAATAGATAATAGTAACACGACCACGGAGGAGCCGGAGCAGTTCCTGTCCGCGCGGGTTTTGCTAATGATACTGCCAATACCTGAAACGCGCAACCAATTGATTTTGCGGCAATGAAAAGCAAACAAACCGGCGCTCTGTACCCAACCTCACACCTTCTTTCCCCCCTCTAATGGATTTATTGTGTAATTATGTGATAACTATTGCAAATGATCAATTATTGCAAAACGAGCCAGCGCGTTGTTTTGTGTTTTTGCAGTGCTTTGCCCGTACCCGTACTCTCCACACTCCATTGTTGTTATTGTGCGATCTTACTCGCACAAACGGCACAAATCACACAAATCCAGCACTAACCGCCAGACGCACACCACGCACTTCCCCTGCCATTGTTGCCCGGTTGAGTGTGTCAACACGCGGAGTGCACGCGCTTGTTTATTCATTTGCATCCTGCACCGGTTGCTGCATCCTGCCTCCCTTCCCTGCAACGTCTGCAATGAGTTTTGCTATTTTTGATGGATTTGATTACAAACACATTAATTATGAATTCCACATCCGGTGCCGCAACACACTGGTGCTCCTCCCTCGAATGGTAGTAATGGTCCCACTTTGATTCGGATTTTCATCGATAGTGCACCAAAATTAGCCACCGCGTATGTTTGCATGCGTGTGAAAGTACATGAAAAGAGTGGCAGAAGTGTCTTTTTTTTCGCATTCTATTTGTTGGAAAAACAATTACCATATAATGCAGCGTGCGATAATCGTGTTTGCGTTGCATTTTCCTGCCTGTGTGCCATGCATGCACCATCAATTTGCCAGTTTGCAGTTGCTTAGGGGGTTTCCACGGGTCAACACAAAACCTTAAATCTAATCAGTGCGAAATTGGATCAAATAAATACACAACAAACGAGGCGATTGAATCACGTATCATATCATCAAGCACCGACCAGCGTTCATCCGATTAATCTGTTGGAAGGCATGCTTTTTTTTGTGACACCAGTTTGAAACACGCACTTTGATGTCTCAATCGATAGATATTTATTCAATGTTGATATGTTGATTTAAATGTAAATTAAAATAAAACGCTTCAACTAAAACCTCAACTGAAAGAGTAAGTTAAATATTCGCGAGCTTGGACCATCAAGATCCAATAACAGACAACCATGAACCGAAACATCTGGATTCAACAACGGAATGTCAAACAGTAGTTCCCAAGAAACGTACGAAGCGTATGTATCCCACCACACACAGACAAAGAATCATCATTTCTCTTCTGATCCGCCCGCAAAACTTCATCGCTTCCATTAGTGCTGCTTAGTGGTGAAAAGCGGACAGCAGCCCGGCGTTTAGAACAATCGCACCACTACCAGCACCACCACGATCACTTTGTAAAATTGAGGCAAAACATCCAGCAGCATTGCCCTGTCGTCGCCACTTGGCCCAAACCGTGGGTGACTGTGCGGCGGGTGACGAACCGCTTTTTCTTTCTTCGCGTTCGGGTGTGTGATCCCACCCGGACAAATCCGATTCGGCAAACCCTCGACCCTCCGAAGCAATAATCCAAATGGAATCAGCTAATTTGGAAAATGGTCCCTAATCTAGCTCCGATTCTGACAGCCGAGCGCGCGATGGCTTCATAGTTTAGCGCTTGCAACGGGTTTCTTCGTCGGTTCCGTGCAGGTCGAACGAGCGGACGCGCTTATGAGTGGGATAAAAATTACAGCCACAGCTTTGCCGAAAGTTGTTTCTATTTCTTGGTGGAAAGGAAGGAAAAGGCAAAGAGTGAAAATGGATTAGAATGGAAAGCTCCTAAAATTACCTCCAATAAAGCAAATCGGTTGAAACAGATTGTTACAATGCATTTTGGGGAATGAACAGAAATTCGCAGCATGTCGACGTTGAAGGTAGTAGTAGATTTTTTTCTAAATTTCCATTTGGTTCTCCAACTTGAATCAAATACTATGATTTTGTTAGAAAAAAAAAGCTCACGCAAATTAAAGTAAAAAAAGCTTCTTCTAAGAAACATACAAATACCCAAAAATTAGACTTTGCTTGTGAACCTATAACGATCATAATCATTTGATCGCTTTTTCCAAGCGAAATGCGCCCCGAAACAAAACAATCAAATTACAGAACAAAAATAGAACATTCTTACCCGTCCGCCCACCCGTGGTACCCTTAACGGCCATCATGTTAAATCATGTTTGTTTTTATACTTTGCAAATCTTTATCGCCCATTTATGCATCTTTTTCTATGAACCTTTTATTCCACCAAGCCCCCATCCCGTTGTGTCTTCAAACTTGCAAACGATCGCTAACAACATCGACAAAAAGCAAACCCTGCGCTTGCTCTCTCCATCTCGCTCGCTCACTCTCCCCATCTCTGTCTAGATGTTTTTGCAGCCCTTCACGGGGGAGTTATGCTCATCCTTTTGTCCGCTTACGAAGTGTTTTCATGGTCTGCCCGTTATCTGCCCACTCCGAACAATTCACCTACACCCCGGCCCCAAGCACACCTTCGCACAACCTCCCAAAAGGGGCTCCCACCAGGCCTCGTCGCTGGCAAGATGGGCCACATGCATGTTCTTGCGATAAAAGGCACCGCAATGTTTGCTTTTCTACGAGTGGGTGTGTGTGTATGTGGGAGGGGTTTTTTTTCTTTGTCTTGTTTTTTTGCTCCGGTGTTTCGGAGGTCCCTGGAGCTTGGCATCGTTGGCCACCGCAAGCGAGGATAACGAGGACGACAACGATGATTGTCCTAGTGGATACTCGTGTGTCATTTGGCTGTCTTCTCGCCTCTTCCGCTGCGAGAAGGCCTATGGACGATGGCCCTTGTTGTGAGGGTGTGTGTGTGTGTCACCGTAGTTGTGGTGGGTAGTAGTTTTTGTTCTTAAAGGAGGCTTGCCCGCCTGCGTCCCACACAGCACACTGAAACCGAGCCTTAACGAGCAGAGCGCACGAGTTTTGAATTGGGAGAGGATTATTTGTTTTTTTTTTCCTTTTTTGTACACCCTCTCTTTCTCCCTTTCTCTTTCATTCAGTTTTACAAGCGTTTTTCGATGCTTTCTTTGGATGGTTCCCACTGGTTTCACTTCGTCCTCCTAACCATCCCCACGAGTGTGCTATTGTTTTGTTGCCCGTGTTTGTGCGCCGTGCTTTGTTTGCCGCTTTTGACACTCTTAACCAGCAGTTGCGTTTTCTTACCGGGAGAGCCACTCTGGGCACGTGAGGACCCCCACGGGGGGAGGGGGGGGGAAGGGGTCGGATCCTTACAACCGAGCCCCATTCATTTTGTCATTCTATTTGCCTTGTTTTCTGGCCAACTTAGCGGCGTTGTTTGTTTGCTTTTTTTAGTGTCTGTGCTTGGTGAATATGACAGAACCGTTTAATGGAGTGTTTTTGCTAAAGAAAGCGGCCCCATTTCATACATCATGTATTGTGCTTTTGCGCGATAACTTTACTGCTTGTAAGTAACGGAGACAGGCCAGCCGCAAAGGCAACTTCATTTGTGGGCGAGCTTGTTATCTTTGTTGGTAGCCTGTCAGGCTATTGGAGCAGTAGGGGGTATGTATTTACTGCTTCATTTCATGGATATACTTTTATGCAAGACGATCAGTATTATAAATTTGTTAATAAGTGAGTAGACTTCAAAATTATTAATTATTAAATTATTAATGGCAATTATTAATTGTACCTTTGCGAGCGACAAGCTTTTTCAGCCTTTGAACTATATCCCAGCCTCATGGGAGTTCAAGATAATGAGAAGATCTTCACCTGCAGGTAGATCGCTAAGAGGATGGAAAGTGTTACAATATTAAGCTCTTCTACCACCTTCAATTCGATAAAGCAAAGATAAATATCAACGTCACAAGTGTAATAAGCGAATTGCTCAGAATTACTTTTACAACTCGTATTACTAGTGTTACAAACTTCATTCAAGTTCATTGTATTACAAGTGCAACAGGTATTCCGGAAATATACATAAATGCTTTGGTGCTTTATAATTTATTCCAGGATGCAATATCTCAAGTAATCAGTGGAATTGGTACCACTATACAGTAGGAATAATGCAATAGAAGGTTTCCACGAAAACATTTATCCTTTCAACGATCGCTATTTGGATTTTGCCAGGATACACAAACAAAAGTTCATGTTTGTTCTACGAAAAATTGAACTACTCGAGCTGTTTCCAACAAACTTTAAACACAAACCAAACGCATGACTAAAGCTACTCTAAAACCATCCTCAATATACAGTTAAAAACGCTGTATGTGCTGCTATCTCTGTACCGGTGCTGAATGCTTTTTTAAACCAACTTTTCCAATCATGTACACGAACGATAGGTGTGCATTCATGGTGAAAGTTTCCCCTTAACAAACGAACGAACGTGAAATAGCGATGCAGAAATGCATTGAAACGAACAGCGATCATCGACACCAAACCAGCGATGCCTTTAGTATTGCTGCATGCGATGCTCTAGTATTATGGGTCTCTCTTTTTAGTTCCGAGTTGGAAATATTGCGCTCAATGCTATGGTTGGTGAACCTGAATTGGTGGTAGCGTTATCTTTTGGCGGCTTTTGCACCGTTTGGTATGACCCAGCAGCTTGTAAATCCGAATCATACCAGATCTATCAATAGACAAAGGGAATTCTATTACCAGCTGTACAATAGTACATCCCGAATTTGGAAATAAATCTGAAAAAAAAAACTCATACACTAACAAATCAAAGCACAAATTCAAACACACCTCACACCATTGGAGAGTTGAAAAGTTTAAAAATATAATAATAAATTCAAGCACTTCAGAACCCACCTTTTGTTCCACACGATTAGATTCGAATGTGTCCAACCGACGCTTTTAGCTGCGATCGTAAGAAGCGTGTTGTTGATTGTCGCCGCAAACTGTTTCTCTTTTGTCCAGCTGGGTCCCCTATCGCGTGCTAGTCGCGTTACGCGAACGCGTTAGCACGAAAGTTTCTCGCTCCAGCACATCCTCTTCATTAGTGCAGCAGCATACGATGCTCTGAGGCGAACCGCAACCGCCGAAAAGAACGAACGAGTCGAGTGCATTGCGGCATTGCATTGTGCTGGATGCGTGAATTGCATCGAACGGTCTAGAGCTCGAGCCTCTGTTACCCGTCTGTACGAGTGCAAATCTTCAATCTTGAACGCGCGCTTTTGCTTGCATTTGGGGTTCACAGCACAAGCGGGAAGAGAACCGAAAAACCAATAAACGATCAAACGTCACGGACCCGTAGCTACGGATACGTTGCTGACCGCATGCACACATCGACATCGACAGGACCAGCGAGCGCTGGGATGTCAATTTCAGGCAACTGGAAATACTCCAGAGACACCAGAAACACTAGTCGTTCGAGTGTCCTTCTCTCCGATGGTGACCACACCTCGCCAGCTGTGATCTAGCGCTACCAACATAAAACTAGCGTTACTGATTCTGTATTTGCTTTCCAAACGAAGGTCCGCGGGGTCCGGTACGTAGTACGAGTTTTTACAACATTTTTGCATTTTTAGTTCCATTTTTTTAAACCCTTGCCACCATCCGAAGCAATCTGAATACGGTTTATTTTTTGCCTAATAAAACAGTATTTCAGCTAGTAATAAAACTTTCTCTTACAATAATCCGTACAACACTCGAGCATTTATCAACACGCAATCCCGCTCTCAGGGTAAGGCAAAAAACAACAACTTGTTTAAATCCAATCATATGATAATCGTGTAAAGTTGTTCCCACAATTTCATTTCAATTACGCTCGCTTGTTTGTGTGGCTGTGTATTTGTAGCAAAAATGGTTTTAATGCATTCATTGCTGTAATTTTTTTTTTTTTTGCATACTGAACCGAATTCTCGGCAATCCAGTTTTACATTCCACACGTAATGCACACGAATGCGCTGCTACATCGAAATAGTTTTAATTTAGTTACACCAGTTGCCTAGAAATGCTGCCCAGCTGAGGGTAGCGGTGGTTGGGTACAGCAACAAAAATCAAACAAACAGTTTAAAAGCGCAATTAAATGGTAGTAAGCTATGCAAGTGGTAAAAAACAACAGCACAATTTCAGTTGCCACGATGAACGGCGCATTACTTGCGTTCCCAGCGGCCGTGATGGTACTTATGTTGGCAAATGAGGACGTATGTAAAATATGAATAATTAATTAG
The DNA here is from genome assembly GCF_943734685.1 of Anopheles coluzzii. Lineage (NCBI taxonomy): Eukaryota > Metazoa > Arthropoda > Insecta > Diptera > Culicidae > Anopheles > Anopheles coluzzii. The sequence goes on along the minus strand of NC_064671.1, from coordinate 70,351,146 downwards.
TTTTTGCGATGCTTTCAACAATATTAACAACATAGTTACAGGAAATTTTGATTGACATATTGATGTCAATCGTTGCACTTAACATCAATGCTAAGCTTTGAGTAAACAGTAAAGAAGGAAAAACACTCAAAAGCGAAAAATGATAATTGTTACGAGCATTAAAATAGATCAATCTGACAATCTATTACGTCATTAATTCTTTAGCGCATAAGCTCTGTATATAACTAATCTCTGTAATCATTTTGTTTCAGATCTAATCAGCTAAACATAGTTTTACAGCTAATTTTAGCTCAGAAGCTCACTAGCTCATTAGCTCAAACAAAATCGATAGATTATAAGCTCATTAGTTGATAAGCTCTTTAGCTCACTAACTATTAACTCTTTAGTTCACTACCTATTTGGGTTACTAGTTTAGTAACTATGTTATTCAATAGCTCTTTAGCCGTGCAGTAGAGTGATTGGAAAAATGAAGTTTTTGTCGGAATCGATTCCGGCTAGCTCCGCAGTTTTTTGGAATCGATTCCGGATAGTAGGTCCGGAATCAGTTTCCAGAATCGATTCCGGAATCAGCTCTGGAATCGGAATCGACTGGTCGAATTGGTTCCGGAATCGGCTCCAGAATCAAAATCGGATCAAAAGGATCTGCATCGGCTCCAGGATCGGAATCGGCTCCGGAATTGGAATCGGTTCTGGAATCGAAATCGGCATTCGAATCGGAATTGGCTCCTTAATTAGAATCGGCTTCTAAACCGAATCAGCTTCGGCATCGCCATAAAAATAGGCGTTTGGGTCCAATTATACTTTGTATTGATAACCGCAATAAAATCAAAATTTACTTGTAAAATAGCCATTCTCATGAGAATCCCCGACCTGATTTCGCTTCTAAAACTTCTTTTTTCAATTCAAAAACTAATTCACATTCCGGAGCTAGTTCTAATTCTGGAGTCAATTGTGATTCCGTTAACGGGGCAAATTGCGATTCCCAGGATAATTCCGACTCCAGAGCCGATTCTGGACGCTGCATCGATTTCGGAGCCGACGCAGGAATCGGCTCCGGAGTCAAATCCGGAGTCGGCTCCGGAGTCAACTCTAGGATCGGCTCCGGTGTCAAATCCGAAATCGGCTCCGGAATCGGAATCGATTCCAGCATCGGAATCGGCTCCGGAATTCATTCCGAACACGGAATCGAAATCGGGTAGGTCCGATTCCGAGCTCCCACCACTAGTTCAGTAGCTATTCAGACCCCTATTTAGCTTCAAACAAATTCACCACATCATAAGTTCATTAGTGGATTAATTATTTAGCTTAACTCTTTTGCTCACCATCTCTTAAGACCTCTTTTTAGCTTCACTCAAATTCGCCAGATCATAATTTCATTTATAGATTAGTTCTTTAGCTCACTAGCTCTTTACTTTGCCAGTTGAAAGTAACTCTTCAATTCATTATCCCTCTGGCAGTTCAATAGCGCTTCAGCTCTCTTTAGCTCAAGTTGGTCCTCTGCTGCTCTTAAGCTCTTAAACTCTTTATCTCTTATTTCCTTTCGTTCATTCAGCTTTTAAATTTATTTCGTGTTTATTGTTTTGTTTTACCTCCTTTTTGCTTTCTTTGGCTCAACGTGTTGTTCATGTGTGGAAGACTTTTTGTAGAATTTGTAAATGGATATAGTACAAATGTCTCAATACACTGATACACTATGCCCGATCATTTGCAATTGTAGAAGACAAATAAGGAGTTAAGAATCCTGAAATGCTTTCATTTTGTTTTTTGTACGTCAACCACTTCAAGCGTCGGACGCTCCTTTCTTATCAGCCAACAAGCAAACACCTGCCCGGAAGACAATCCTGTCACAACACGGTACCGGCGTGTACCTTTAAACCAAGTGGAAGGCCAAATCTCGTTACTCAAGTGTTTAGTATTCAAATATTACGCTGATGATTATGATGATGATGATGACGGTGACGAGAACGGTGATACCCCAAGGCCCTTTTTAACCCGCCCTGTTACACATTGTGCGCTAAAAAGCCTCATCTTTTCTTCTTCAAGCATCCCTTTCACAGCCTGCCGTGCTACCGGACACGAAAGGGAAAAGTCATGATGTCGCCTTCCATGGTCGTGGTTGAACTGGCCGAGGTGAGTGAATTTGCATTCCACGGCTTCGGTTCATCCTTTCCACACTCTCTAGCGCGGGTCCCTGTAGACCGAAAATTATCCTTTCGACCCCCTAATCCGCGTAGTAGCCTCCACCTTCCACGCAATCTACCCCCATTCCTCCCAATAAACGCCGAGAAGCTTGAACCGTAAATCCAATATTGAATCTCATCATTCTCGGTGGGATTTGTGCCACCGCTGCTGCTGCTGCTAGCTGCCGTACTTTCCACCCGGAAAAGGGTTGGATGTTACAAACCGACCGTGGACAGGATTTCCGCGCTACGCCATCAGAATACGGATTAGAAGCCAACCGAGTCCAACCGAGGCAGGATTTTTGTCTTCCGTTGCGTGTTTAAAAAGCTGCGCGAGAAGCAAGGAACGTAAATGTGGGGAACATTATAAACCACAACAAGGCAACAAGGACGTCAAATGGGCCGGGCGGGCGTGGTTCATTGTCATGTTTCGCTCTAATTGCATTACTGGGAGTTTTTTTAACAGTCTTTCAACAATTTTATAAAACATTTCATACACCATAGAATCGGACCCAACAAATATCCCGAAAAAAAACTAAAAATACTGATTTTCATACACCAAACATAGTTTTTCCTGTTTCAGAACTGTGCTGTGATGGTTTTTCCCCCTAATATGCCCCGACTGAACTGGGTGAACATATTCTTATCTCGACCCAGCTCGCAGCCCCTTCTCCCAAACCCTCTGTAAAGGTTCACCTTAACACAATGGTGATAATTTATTTTCCTTCACTTCCGGAAGGAACCCATTGTCGGGTTGGTTCCCGCTCTGTGTGCTTGCCGCACGCCTCAAAGGTAATGCGTGCATGTGTGTGTGTGGTGTCGTGGTTCTCAGCTCAGGAAGCATGGCACAGGATTTGCGCATGGTGGCTCGAAACGTTCGCTCGGCGTTCTTCTTTTATGTTGGAACTAGAAAAAAGAACCGCCCCTTTCCAACTCCCGGAAGTTGGTCGAAATTGCTGCGGAGATTTTTATTTTGCCATCACACACCGCCCCGCTACATACGGAACACAGAAAAAGAACAGAGCTGCAACGAAAGGGGAGCGAGAAAACCATTTGCCCAAAGAATACGTACGTAGTGCTCCCGTCGTGCGCCGGGAGAAATGAGAAAATATCGTGTTGAAAATAAATCGCATCGTTTAACGCCTTCTTCCTGTCGGCGGACGCAAGCTGGAACTGCTGCTTGTGCCAACGTTTGCCCGTGTCCCATACTGCATGCGACTGCTGTCCCATTTCGGGCCGCTGATTCTTCAACAGCAAACCCCGTCCTCGTCGCCGATGGTATAAATATCCTTATCCGGACAGTTCAGAAACCCATTGAACCGGATCGAATGTGAAATTCCTAAACTTTGCCTCCTCTAAGGAATTGCGGCACAGTGGTAAGGACGTAACGACGTGGTGAGGGAATATTTAAACCCACAACAAATGCCCTTATATTTTACTAAATCTTTTCCCAAAACCGTGTGTATGGCTCGCCTCTTTTTTCTTTCGCTCTCTCTCTCTCTCTCTCTCGTCCTTTTTCTAACTTGGATGTTTTGATTGCATCGAGCGTACACAACAGGCCAATCTTTCGCACCATCCGGAGACAGAGAGCAAATAGGGTACAGGGCAAAAGCTTAGTTTAAGTCAGGCCCGGCACCGCATGGAACAACCAACACCACGGCAGCCCGAGCTCCACAGTGGACAAATGGATGGACCAGGTTCGATGGAAACTTTCTTTTCTTTTTCCCAACACCATTGTGCCCTTTTTAGACGTGCCTGCTTGACGCTTGTGTAAGCTTTACGGTAAAAGAGAGATGCGAGCGGGTGAATGGGAAACTTTGGCTCCATTGATGGTTCCCGGTCGATGCCAATTGGAGGGGGGTCTCGCCGGTACCGGTACGAGTCTGTATCAATTGGCTCGCCGTAGGAAATATCATGCATCAAATCGAATCACGCCTCGGGGACTAAACAAATCGTCCTGAAATGGTTGGCTTTTTAGTGGCTTGGTGCAGGTTTCTTCCAGCTTGGTGTCTTCGATATGGTAATTTAATGATTTGGAAGATATTGTGGAAGATATTATTCCCTAAAGTAAGCAAGTGTTTTAAATTAGTATTTTTTTACAGTAATTGCATTATAATAGCTACAACCAATAGCAATTAGTAAGCAATCAAAACTTATTTAATTTGTCCAGCAATAGTCCATGAGCCAAAAAAATAAGATTCAGTCAAATTGCTACCGTTTTGGATGCTTTAATACCTTTAAGAAAGGCACATTAAAATTTATATGTTCCTACTTTGTGTTTGGCCGGTCTCGAGGTACAGTTGTGAACTCGTACGTCGTAACAACATAATAGGTAAAAAGGGTAAGGATAAGTCCCGAGTACTGACTATCTATCCTGCTAAGGGTAATCATCAATAAGTCATTGTAAGCGGCCAGGCCCCACTAGTGATATAGAGGCATGAACGCAGTGCTGCAAAATGTCATGAGTATCACGAGATTTTCACCAACGAAAACAATGAACATATCCGTGGTAGCTTGTTGCTCATTGCTAATAGTCAATAAAAGTGCGTCATGACATGCTGAACCCGACATGTGAATTCTTGAGTCCAACGCGATACCCTGACTGAAAAGCTTAGCTTAATGCCGGCGCAAGCATAATTATGATTTTTTTCTGGCTGTGAACAGTGCTGCCAAATGCCACTGTTTCAGTCACCAACACTCATGATAAAAAACGAAGCTCAAATCAGATCACGTACACAACTGAGATGATCAGTGACTATACTCAAACAGTTGGAGAATCAATCACATGCTTGGTGACATTTAGTTTAGCACCCATCTTTTGGTCACTCACTTGGTCACATCATTGTATTCGGCGATAATCACGACATTCTTGGAATATACTTGGTGCGTGGGCTCTACCAACAAAATGAGCATTCTTTCTCCCTCTATCTGTTTTGATTATCTGTCGGGTCAAATAGAACGAGAGAACATGCTCATATTTTTTTTCTTGGAACCACTCGCAAGCACCGCATACCTCCCATGACCATCGCGATGATCACCGGCTGAAAATGTCGAAAATTTTGTTTAAGCCGGAATTTGTACTATGTCAGAAACTATGTCAGTGACATTTAGCAAAACTGATCACCACAAAAAAAGTCATGACATAGTGACTGACCAGGCGATAGTCGCAAACATGTCATGAGCATGTATTAGTCACACCAACCGTTCTGAGTATCACCTCTGATTATTACAATTGAGTACGTGGCGTTCATATGGATTTTGTTTCAGTCAGATTTTTTTATGACATTGATAGTGGCATTTTGCAGCACTGCATGAACGGATGGTTGTGCCAAATAAGAAGAAGAAGAAGAAGAAGAAGAAGAAGAAGAAGAAGAAGAAGATAAAGAAGAAGAAGAAGAAGAAGAAGAAGAAGAAGAAGAAGAAGAAGAAGAAGAAGAAGAAGAAGAAGAAGAAGAAGAAGAAGAAGAAGAAGAAGAAGAAGAAGAAGAAGAAGAAGAAGAAGAAGAAGAAGAAGCTTGAAGTTCCTGTTTAAAATTGGATATTATATGTTATTTACTTGTTTCTTTTTACCTTTCCTTGATTTACTTTAGATTTTCCTGATTTTTATCACCATAACAATTTTCCTTCGTTTATATATTTCTCAACTATTGATTTTTGTTCAGGTTATGTCCTGTGACTCTTCTTTTACATTGTTTTGTTATGTGTTATAATTCGTTGTTTTTTCTTCACTGTCTGATTACATACTGTTCTATTCTTCATGTCCCCAGATTTAACACGCCACTGTACGTTACAAGTTAAGTTTATGTAAGATTTTGAAATGTTTCCAAATGTTATTTCACACTAGTTGAATTCCCAATGTTGTAATCTTTTAATTATACTTTTCCTGCAACAAGTGGAAACAAACTCATTTCAAACACATTTCAACACACAACCTTTTTATAACATTTTGGGAACATTGCTCCATTATAACACATGTACAAGCGCACTCTCTTTCAAATCTACACTTTAAACAAACATTATAAAAAAGGAAACTTAATACGCCATTCAAGTCGTATCATTTTTTTAGCAATTCGAAAAACTCATACACAAAAAAACGAACCACCACTTTATAGACATATTCTATGTAATGCATCTTTTTCACTCTTCTTTTTTTTAATTCTGACTATCAACCAACATACAAAGCTGCTACATTGCTGTCGAAATCGCTCGTGAAATGAAAGCGTGAAATGGTTCCATAAACACATGAAAGCAAAACTCGCCACTCACACCATTCGTTTCCTACCGCTGGCCCACCCTACCCCTGCCAACAATCAATGTCCAGGCCTTTTTGCTGCACATGCCTGCTTGCTTTGGACAAACCCACACACCCACTCATCTACCTCTATTCTTTTGGAACCTTTTGTGTTTGAATCTTTTTTCCATCTCCCTCTTCTTTCGTACGCCACTTTTTCTACTTTTCCGTATGAAAACCAATAGCGTCATAAAAATTGCAATCATCTCCTCCCTCCTCCTCCCTCCTCCCTTGTTGCTGCTGGTGCTTCCCGTTTCTTTGCTTTCACTCGTCACTTCCGGCTGTTTTCAATTTTCATTTCTATGCAAATAAAACATGGCTCCTACATGACACTTACCCCGTACGGGTTGTACGGATGCTAGTAAAAAGTAGTGGACAGCCCGCTGAAGACCAACTGGCCAGGGCGTGTGTAGGTAGGAGCAACTGGTGTATGTGTGTTTGAATCGCTATTTCTCGCTTTAACAACTAGCCACCGCTGGTCGCTGGTATACAGTATTCCAGTTGAGGTAAAGGTGTCCCAGCGTGGGAAAGGCGTGAGCAAAGAGAAATAAAACATTAATCCACCCGGCGCCGCGCCTGAAAGCGTGACGGATTTTGGCCGGAAAAGACAAATAAATGCATTTGAATGGGTGTGATTAAATTCGTATTATCTGGCTAGTTCCGGGGTTTCAGTGCTTTGACGAGCAGCAGAGTGCAATAAGGGAAGGTAGAGGATGGATGAGAAAGAGAGAATAGCATAGATCCTTTTATATGGTGGTTGGTAAGGTATTTCAAAATTGAGCTTTTATAAAACATAAAATTGATTTTAAAATGAATTTAAAGTGGAAAACCTTTACAGTATTTTTGATGCGGATAAACAACTAATGAGGAATTAACGAAAGCTCTCTCTATCCATACTATTACTATAAAACGTTCCTTAAGACAATAACAGCCACCAACACAATAGAAAAGCAGCAGGAAAAATGAAACCTTCTAGCAAGACATCGCTCCACCCCGGACCTCATCATTGGTGATGCGTCCTCGATGGCCTTCAAAGCGACATCATTAAACGACTCCTTCCCCACGCGGTACCGTTCTTCGTTACCGTATGGCAGAAGCGCTCGAATCGGTTTCAACCTTTCAACCTACCAACCGCTCACCTCACAGCGTGTGCGCAAGTGTAGTCAATTAAAATAATTAAACTTTATTTTCTTATCGGCGGGGAGGACGGTTTAATGTTACGAGCATGATAATAACAATTGGCAGCCGGTGATGCCGTGCCGGCGCCGTACCATCGGTACCATACGAATGATAGGCAGGCGGCTTTAGTTGGGAATCACTGGTAACGGGCTCATTTTAACCTCCGGGAAATGTCTAGAAATGGTATTGGCAAACCGATGAAGCTGTTCCAATGAAACTGTTCTATTTTAAAGTGCAATTAGTTATGAAGTCTTTCTGCCGAAGGTTGAAGCTTCTTGAGTCCTTTTCGTAATGAGATTGTATGCTTTTTAGTAGAAAATAGTCGTAAGTAATTTTCAATTTAAATACAAAATAAATTGCTCTCGGTAGATAAACTGCACAAGTACACACACCAGCACAGGCACACAAATTAAATCGGTACCAGGTCGCCAGTAAAAAGGGCAACGATCAGTAGCACCACCACCTGTCCCGAGCCCCTTTTAAAGCACGACCATTTCGCGCAAAACAAAACAGTGAAGCAGCGAACACCTTCAAACAAAAACCCAACTCGGTGTGAAACAAATTTCGGGTTTCCTGACAGCCCGTCTCCGTCGATTGACCAATTTCCTGACACCTTTCCCCCCTCTGCCCAAGCCCACACCACTCCGTCCCGTCGCGCGTTACCATGGGTACACATTCGAAACGGAAATGAAAAGTACTGCTAAAATTAATTTCCACCTTTACCCATCGCTTCCTTCACGCACCGGCACTTCTGTCCAGCTGGCAGCTAGCAAACCCCAGCTGCGGCATCCGGGCAGCCTTCTACAGGTGGGGGCACCGAACACAGGTGACGGTTTTTGTTTATTTAACTTACGGCACATTGGAAGGTGTAGCTGGGTAAAACTTCTTTCTCGCCCATGTCCGTCCGTCTGGCTTGGGTTTACAACAAGAACAACAACAACAACAACACCAAAACAGACTCACAAAACAACCAGCGCAACTTTTACTACCACGTCTCCACGTCGTTCGCCGGTTTCGGGATAATGAAGAAAATATCGTCTCTCAACGCTAGCGTTACAGCGCCTGCTTAATCAGAGGCGCAAACGTAAGATAAATGATGTTGACTATGATTTGCGCGTAAAATGTGTCTTGCGTAAAGGAGCAAGGACCGACACAGGAGCAGCAGCAGCAACTCTGTGATGACATCGGTTGTCCGGGAAATGGGCCTGTTTTTTTTTTTTGGTTCTACTATCCATACTTGCCTTTTCTGTTCTATACAGTGAACTAGTACACAACAACACACAAAAAAACGATTTCCCTCTGGAGAGCGAACTTCCTATCTCACTGCGCTTCGGGACGCGGACTGCCATGGCGTCCTTTTTAGTTAGTTTTAATTACTTCCTGAATTTTAGGACCCTTTGTTTGGTGAGCATCCATCGCTTGGTTTTCTCCGTAGCACCCGAAATCCACGCGGAAAACCCCTTTTTTGTGCATCGGAAAACGAAGGGGCTCAGCAAATCGTAACCTATAGCACCGAGGTGCAAGATTGTTGTTGAGAAGAACACACAGCACACAAAATTGAAAACTGTCCACCTTTTGAAAAGGGGGGAAAGCCGAGAGAGAGTTCATGGTTCATTTCGGTGTCGTTTGTAATTAATAGCGCAACGTACGCACCAAGGAGAGGCAGCACACCTTAAGCGGCCGGTGAAAGTTTTTTACGCCATTTTTTTTTTGTTACTTTCTTTCTTCTTTTTAACTTCATCCATCAATCCTTTGTGATTTTGTGTGTTTCTTTTATCGCCTCTTTTTTTCTGTCACCTTTTTTTACCTTGTAAATTGATAAAGGATCGGTGTGGAAAAGTTTTCTCGCAAAGGTTTTCCATTCTTTGCTTTCACTCACGCTGCTGACGCTGGCAAAGGGGGGAGTAAGACATTTTATATTTATGCATTTTACTTTTCCCGCTGATAAGTATTCACTTTCACTTTATTTAAGCGACAGAAGAGACAGGGAAAAAAACAAGTTGACTTTAAAAGTTTTTTTTTCCAGCTGAGGAAAGAGAGTTCGGAAAATAATGTTAAAAGGAACAGGCGAGAAACGCCCATCTCTTCTGCTGGAATCATTTATCTTGTACGCACCCGGGCCCGTGCGAATGCGCTAATATCCCCAAGGAGGACCAAGGAGACGAGATGTTTTAAACCCCCTATTCCGATCAGATAAGAGTGAAGCCCCGATGAAAAGGAAAGGGTAAGAGCGAACAGGAAACTTGGAACCAAATTAAGCGTAACAATTTTCGTGCAAAACTCCACTTTTACAACCGACAGGCGATTGGACAGGCGTCGTGCTGGATTTTCCCGGAAAGCGGGAACGAGATCTGACGGGGTGAAAGGCTCGAAGAAGAAAAAACAAGCAATAAATGATTCGACATGGACCGCTTGGCTGCACCGCAAAAATTCGCCAAAATGGCCAGAGCGTTTCCCCGCTCCCTTTTGGTGTCTCCCCCGAAACAGATCCACACAATGCACACACACACACCAAATCTGTGACTGTGTTGCTGGGTGCCATTATAATGGGTATATAATAAATATTAATTTCCATCACGGGTCCATTATAGGTTGTCGGGTTTCGCCCAGCTTCGACAAATAAATAAATAGTTGCAGTGACCGATTGGAAACTCTGCATACACGTTTTATTATATTTTTTTTCGTTCGTCCTCCTTCTCCCCCTCCATTTGCTGCTCCATCACCAATACCAAATGCAAACAATGTAGGGATATGGGCCGCCATGGGTTGACTTTTCCCCGTCTTGCTCTCGTGAATGCTCATTAAACTCACTTCCCCGGTGCCCGGAGCGAGAGTATGGAAAAGTCATAAAGACAGTATCAGGGTCGGTACAATGTATTTAAATGGTTGGGCACTCCGGGGACCTGCCCGACTGGCTCGTTGTGAATGTGAACGTGTCTGTTTGTGTGTGTGTTGGTGTGTGAATACTTGCGTCCGGATGCACATGCAAACCTGTACACTTTATGACATATTGATATTGGTTTTGCAATGCAGAACATAATTTTGCAATCTGGTTATGCAAAAAAAAAGAGGTAAATAATTCCTCGGGATCGTTTTATGCATCTACAAAGGGGTGGTCGTTTGCAGGACACTTGACTTGGCACACAAGGCACATCCTATACCGGATATGAAAGGACATTTGTAACACAGAAACGTATCAAAGACCTGCATAATGGAAGATTTTATACAGTATTTCCAATGGTTTGTTAAGTTTTGTAGAAGGAACGGCTCTCCGATGTATTGCAATTTATTTTTGAATCATTTTACGAAGTGATACAATCCTAAACGAACACAATTTTCAATGGCTCATACTCATTTCATCGGTATTTGCGGAGTTAGTTTTCGGTTGTAGAATTACATGTCAACCGCACCGTCATCGCGTTATAGTTTGCCGGGTTTGGGGACAACACCGACAGATAATAAACATGAAACTTGCTCACACAGGCACACACACACACACCCATGCACAGGTTGGTACACGCGAGGAACAACGTAGTAGAGGACTTGGGTGAAATGAAACCTGCAGTGCCGGTTTTAATGAGCATAAATTTATGATCATTAAAACGAGAATTTCGAATGAACTTTTCCGCCCGGTGGTGAGGCAAGCGGGTGGTGCCGTGTGTGGCGAAATAAACGAAACAATTCCACACACAGACTCACAAAAACACACACACACACACACACACACACACACACACACACAAATACACAGAGATTTGTGTTTGCATTTTGGAAAGAAGCGTGTTTGTAAATTGAATGTTAAGCACCAGGTTTTATGGATTGCTGAATGTTGCTTCCTTCGTGCAGTGTCGCCCAGCAGGATAGCGCCAGCATTTGTGGCGCAGTGTATTTTATTTTTCAATTTAAGGAGTAAGGGTTAATAGGCGTTACCTATGTGGGGCTGTTGGGATAAATTGATTAAAAATGGAGTGTTTATTTGAGATGGAGAACAATGGAGTAAAAAACCTGTTGTAACAATCATAAAATGCTACTAAAAGGTCGACTGACAGTCAAATTTTAAAACCGTGAGCTGTAATATGTCCTATTCTAAGGTTATATTTATACGTACAGCTGTATTGGAAACTGGTTTTAAATCATCAAGTTGTAATTCTCAATATTTTAATTTTTTAATCTTTTTTTTTTATTTTTTGTGTGTAAGATAACAATGATTTGAAATTAAAAGCGTCTTAGAATTCTCGTAGGCTTTAAAAGTGCTTGCTAATAGATTATGGTTCGGTTGGGAATCGTTCCTGTTCCACCTTGCAGAAACTGGTCCACCTATTGAATACACCATTGGGCCATCTCAGGCACCATTACGTTCAAAACAGTATATAAATTACGCGTTTCTCGTTCTTAGCTAAGAAAAGGAATATATTCACAATGTAAAACATTATCATTTTAACATTTATTGTTAGTTTTTATAGTTACATCCCTTCTTAGTAGTCCATGCGGTATTTTCCACATAACTGATTACGCATTTAAATAAATTCTCTCCATTTCTTATCTTCACCGATAAAGCATTACATTTAGTCCCCAACGGACAGCCGTTGCATGCGCACGGAAGACACAGATCCATCCACTTTATGACGACCCAGTAGGTGTAACGAATGGGTGTAGATGTACTAAACTCCCTGTCCCGAGGGTGTAAATAGTTTTAAATCAACTTCCTCGAAACCCGTGTTCCATCACGTCCTGCAACGGACCTGAGAGAACGAGCGAGAAGGAGCGTCGTAAAAACAAGTTAGTTTTCGTAAATGCCACCGGGCGTATTCCTCCCACCGGAACAGCATTCAACCACACACACACACACATACTCGTGGCACAGGTTGGCAGTTGTAAAGCAATAGAAACTCACACTATACCAACAGGCATCCATTGCGATGGTATAGTGTGATATGTGTGTATGTGCTGGAGTCGTAAACGGAAACAAACTGTAACCGGTCGTCCGCCCTTCCCACAGTAGGAAGCCATTGCCGCGTCCGCCACCGGTGTTGACCATTTTCGCACCTTAAACAATGTAGTGTGGAACCAAGTGCGAAGATCGAAACAAAGTTTAGCTCGGAACCGGTTTCGTAGCCGGAAATGGCAACAGTGTTGCTGGGCTGGAAAACTGTTGACCACTGTTTAATTACTTTGGAGAGTTCATTTCCCCCGAGGCAACGGGCACTTCTCTACGACAGAAGATAGTTTTACCAGAGAAAGGGTATTTTTATAGAAGAAAAAATCGTCAGAAAGTTTTGTAAAATTAAAACAATTTTCTGTGTCGTACCAAAACCCGGAAGCCTATTTTCAATCTAGTCCAACAATCACCCAACAGCGAAAGCGCTCTTATCTCTAACACTTTGCGGTCCTCGCAGCTATTGATTTCATTTACACATACTTCCAACATCCCGTTCTGTTTACGTTCCCTTCACTCGCATGTCGATTACATCCTATTTACACAGTTGCTCGGCTATTGCCGTCGCGTCAATATTGGTCGAAGGTACATCATTTGTCCGACGACGAGCTTTACACACCCTTGTCACTGCCAACGCCAACCGTCTTGCGATGCAATTTGTCTAATGCTTCGTCAAATCAAACGCTCAGCTCGGGAACGGTGTAAAGTCAACAGACGGGTGGACGACCAAAAGTGTCCGCAAAATATAAGACTAGAGGAAGCAGAAGGAAGTTCTTTTCACTCTTAACAGAAGTCTCGAGGGAGTTCTGAGAGCGGCTCTGCTTAATATGAGCAAATTGTTAAGCGAAGCACCTGTCATATGAAATGCAACGAGTGTCTTTGATGGAAGCTACTACCATTATCGTATCTGATACGTTTTAGATCATATAATACTTCCTACTTTCGAATATACTAAGAATCAACGCAAATCCCATCGTTTCTCAATAATCCTGACCGGCTTCCTGACTGAGGACAGCGTGCAGCAAACAGCAAACAAATACATCCGCATCCGTCAACATCATTACTTCAAATCAGTCAGGCTTAAGCGATTGATACCTGGGAGCCGAACCACCGGGCACCGGGCCAATCATTAGCGTCCTGGTGAAAGGGAACCCATTATTTCACTTATGCCACCCGAAACGGAAACAGTTGCCCGCAGCCCACAAGGGCGATCCAGGCGACCGGCAGATATTAGTTTACCATTCCCGCCCATGCGTGGCAATGTTGATCATTAAATCTATCAACTCCTGCTACCACCACGACACACGCCTTGGACACGCGGCCCGGAGTCAAGAATCCACACAGCACTCCCAACATCTCCTTCGAGCTTCGAGAGCCTCACTAAATCACCTTCACCAGCGGTGATGGTTGCGTAGCCGCGGTGCGTCTTTGTGTAAACAGTTCAGGTTCGGCTCGGTCAGTTTATCACAACCGGAAGCAACAGCAGCAGTTGGCACCAGTTTCGGTGGGCCTTCTCAAAACATGCCGCTCATAAATTTTAATTGATGTTTATGCTTGCCCAAGTTGCAAATCGGCGTCAACCCAAGCGCAAACCGAAGCCCAAACTAGTGGCGACTAATTAACGTCCCATCGTCTCGTGCTTCTTTGTATAGGAAACAATCACAGCCATTCTATTACATGCCAAAGGGGTGCTGGCGTGTGCTGGCCACGAACCACAGAAGATTGTGGGGCGCGGCGCGAGGACGCAAAGCGACATCATCAACACCCGAAAGTGGTGCTGCCACTTCCCGTTTTTGGGGGGTGCGCGTGTTATTAATGACCCCGCATGGCAAACGCTCTGCAACGCAGATAACAATCGATAATCGACAAGGGGAGAAGCGGCTAAAGGTAGTGGAAAGGTTCTTAGTGGTTTCCGCAAACCATTACGGCGCTTGGAGGTTGGACCTACGCAAACGAGAGGCTTTTTTTGTCGACTCCTTTGGACGAGCGGTTGATTTATGTAGGTCATGTTTCGGTTGCTGTTTCAGTCTTTTTAATTGAGCGCCCGCTTCCAGGGATTTTCCTGTCCTCCGCTCCAAGCTCCCAAGCATTATGCTGCCTCGTAGCTGTAGGTGTCCTGTCAATTGGGTGGGCCTTTTTTATTCGCCCTTGTCACACACTACCCACCGCGGGCCGGTCGGCTGGGCAACTTTTGATGAAAGCTCTCACGAAGCCACCGGAATAAATTATACGTCGAAAAACTTATCTCATTAACAGATAGCCGCCACGGAGATGTGTTGGTGGTAGCACATCACTATTGAACGTGGCCTTTTTTATGTGTTCCGCTCCGTGATGTGGGAAAATCCAAGCAGTATCCCATCATGCAAAGGCTTTTCCATGAAAAATTGTGTTTTATGTGCAATATTATATCTAAAAGCATGTTCAAAACCATCTGTTGATGAAAGTAGAACGTCTGATCAAAGCTTTTTGTCTATGGTGACACACTTTCTCGGTCAATTCGATCCCGATGCATCCCAACTAATCATAGATGAGCGGCAAACTTTTCTAAATCCCTCCCTGCCGCAGCTCAACTCCACGGCTTGCTGTCCCATCTGCCACCACCTGTTCAACAATTCTTCTGCACACCTTTATTTAAAAAAAAGACCCGATACCCATTTGACGCTGTCACATTGTCACTGGCTTGGAATCCACTCCAGCACCCGGTACGGTGAACCATCCCCGGGCACGTTGCAAATCACCAACCGAAGGATTAATTAAAACTTCCCGGCAAACAACTGTCCCTAACTCGTACCTTCTCCTACTACTGCTCTCCCGTTAGCTCTGCAACTGCTCGATTTTAATGGCATCGCTACACCTTGAACGCGATAGTGGCTACTATCGGGACAATCGGGATTGGGTGAGCCCGTATAACAGCGTGTAGAAAATAGAAGAACTAAAAAAATGAAACACACACACACACTTTTGTCTACGAATGAAAGGTATTTCCGGTCACTAGTGATTGCTAATCCTCGGATAACGAAGGTGTTCCGAAGCCACGATTGACCTTTTCCTTTTCAATGGGGGCACGCGGTTAATGGAACGACGAGCTGAAGGGGGATTTTTCTTTTGTTCCATCCATTGCACCAAAGTAGGCTTTTGCTGTTTGAACCCCGGGCTTATCCACATCCGATGAAAGCCAATTAAAAGCAGCAGCGGGACGGCTGTGTAATTGCCGTTGGGTTATGAAAACTAACTTAAACATTGTGGATTTCGCTGGATTTAGATTATCCACAGGATGACCTCGAACTGCAAGTTGGCCGGCGGGATTGTTATAATTGTGAGAACGGAGAGAAAACTTAGATTTTCTTTTTTCTTGCCATTTTAAATTTCTTTGTACTGTAACTTTTTTCTGCGTGGTGGCTCAACTGACTAATGTAACAGGTGTTTGGTTTCACCGTTCGGCTTGTTAAATCTTAAATTAATGAATCTGGTGCTGTATGACGCAAGTGAGACACAGTTTTGTTTCCTGCTACTTGTCATTTTCTTTACTGCTAAAGACGATATTGAAGTTGTTTAAGTGTAAAAAGTTAATATGCTTTTTATTGTACTTCATAAATGCTATTATTGAACAGCATTTAACCCTAAAACAGAGCAGAACGAGGTTGGAATAATACAGAGCAGCTATACCAAAAAATGAAAATGGTGCAAATTATTTCGATTTTATTTTAATATCTTTTCTTAATAATTATTATATGCTAAATTTGATCTTTATTTTTACTTAATTCGTTATTCGTTCTTTATTCTTACTTAAATTCTAGAATTCATTCTTTATTCTTACCCAAATTCCTTTTAAAAAGCAGATCAAGGCAATTACCACAGCAGCAGCACAGCAGTAACAACAGCGACAGAATTGGAGCCAACTACGAGGTGCCCCCACTATCTCTGGATGAGATTGCCAGCGCCATCAAGTAGCTAAAGAGCAATGAGTCTGTTGGCAGCGATGGACTGGAGACCTAGCTCTTCAAGATGGGGCCGAAGAGGCTTACCGTCGAAATGCATCGGCTGATCGTGAAAGTCTGGGAGCAGGAGGAACTACCGGAGGAGTGGAAGCTGTCAGGAGTGGTCAGTCCTGTATGCCGCCTACAAGATCCTTCTGCAGACTTGCGCCCCTTGCTACAAATTTTGTCGGCAGCTACCAAGCTGGGTTTGTTGGAGGCAAATCTACCACCGACCAAATTTTCACTCTGCGGCAGATCCTCCAGAAGTGCCGAGAGCGCCAGATCCCTACGCACCACCTGTTCATCGACTTCAAGGCGGCCTACGGTACCATAGACCAGAATGAGCTATGGATCATCATGCAGCAGTACCAGTTCCCTGGGATCCGACTGTTAGAGGCAACCATGGGTGCAGTGCAAGGAGAGACTATCGATGTTGAAGTCGGAATCGTTCGAATCTCACAGGGTCTTAGGCAAGTTGACGGACTCTCCTGTCCATCTCACCTTTTCAACATCGCCCTGGAAGGTGTCATATGAAGCACGTGGCTAGACAGCGACATCCGAGGCACAATCCTCTACCGGTTCCTCCAATTTCTTGGCTTAGCGGATGACATCGACATCACCGGCAGGACAACAGCAAAGGTGTGTGAGGCGTACACCCGCCTCAAATGCGAAGTAGCCAGAAATGGATTGAGAATCCATGCGACGAAGACGAATTACCTGCTTCCCGGAGACACACGCATTGTGCAAAGGAATCGTGCATAATATGGGCTTCAACGGCTGCTGAGATCCAGAAGACTTCGATCCCGCACGAAATGTCAGATATATCGGACATTGATTCACCCGGTGGTCCTCTACGGACACGAGTCCTGGACCATTCGAGCGGAGGTTGCAAACGCTCTGAGTGTGTTTGAGTGACGCATCCTCCGGACCGTCTTTGGTGGTGTGTTCGAGGATGGTGCGTGGAGGAGAAGGATGAACCACGAGCTTGCTGAACTGTACGGCTAACCGAGTATCCTGACGGTGGCAATGGCTGGCAGGATACGATGGCTGGGGTATGCCATGAGGATGCCGGATTCATGCCATCAAGAAGGTGTTCGACAGCGATCTCCAGTTCGGCATAAGGCGCAGGGAAGCAAAGTGAACTCGATGGCTGGATCAGGTGAAGCGAGACCTGTCGGAGATCGGGCGTCTACATGGATGAGAGGCTGCAGCCAGGGACCGAGCATCTTAGCGAACGATTGTTGACCAGGCTATGTCACATCTACGTGCTCTATCGTGAGCAGGCCAACAAGAGAGAGAGAGATAGTCCAGATAGTCAATCAAGATAGTCGATCATTTTCGATGAAGTATTCATTTCCGTGAAGTTGGGCCGGTCTGGTGGTACAGTCGTCATCTTGCACGACTTAACAACATGCCCGTCAAGGGTTCAAGCCCCGAATAGACCGTGCTCCCATACGTAGGACTGACTATCCTGCTATGGTAACAATAAGTCACTGAAAGCCAAGCTCACTTCACTAGTGGGTACAGGCAGGCCTTGACCGACAACGGTTGTTGTGCTAATGAAGAAGAAGATTCATTTCATAGTTTTGTTATTTTTAAGAATTGTCTCTTAAAAATAAATAAGTCTTCCAATGACATACAACTAACGGACTTTTTGTTATAGCTTTCGTGTTCAAATGTATTTCTAAAGTGAGTGAAGGATTTTCTGAAAAATTTGGCATTTTGTTTATTAAATCACAATTATTTTGGGGATGCCAAATTCAGATGCCAAACACAAGGTGGAATTTATTGGCAGCAGCGACAGCACCAAATCGATCTCCAAACAATGCTTTAAAGCTTGTTGATTTAGCATCACGTTGTAAAATAAACAAATACAGTGAGGCACATAAAAAGCACGTGTGCATTCACCTTTCACCCGTTCACGTACCGTTCGCAGGGTAGGATGAAGGGAGCAAATCTAAGAGGGAAGTGAAAAAAGTGAAGCAAATTTCGCCCCCAACACACACACACACACACGTGATACAGATGTCATCCAATGGAGGCAACATAAATCACATTATTTGGAAACAATGCTTAGCTCAATATCAAACCTTCACACCCGTACCGGTCTCCCCTTTCTTCCCCACAGATTCCTTACTTTTTTTATCTAACCCGAGCCAGTGTACAACGGGGAAACTTCCCCGTAAAAGCAGCAGCATCCAAGTACCGAGCACCGGCACCGTGCTAAATATCCGCCACAATCCGACCCTTAGCAAGTGGGCAAAAACAAAGCAGAAACAGAACGAAAAAAAAGAAAAAAGGGCTCGCATAGTTAACCCTCCCATGTCCACCGTCCCTACCGTTACGTTCAAATGGGCTTAAGAGAGTTTTCGGACCGATCTGACGCTTAAACTTCCACCGCGCCGGAGCGATGGCGGGGGGGGGGGGGGGAAATCGCTCCCGAAAAATCACCCACAAATGCGCCCCGTAAGCAGTAGGTGCTAAGAAAGTGAAACAAAGTGTTTAACCTTCGCACAGAGGGAGGGCTGAGGCTCGTTGCTACGGGGATGGGTGCGGGCTGTGGAAGCTGCAAATAAATAAATAAGACTACCCGACTAGCACGCCGTGAACGGAGCGACGTGCGCGAGTTTGGGACGCTGCCTGCTGCGAGGTTTTGCTCACTCGGCTCACTGCTCGAAGTGCTCGAACACGGAGAGGCTGGGTAACGGGAAAAAGCCCAATATATCTTACATATCATCCCTTGCGCCTCCGACAGCTTGCGTGTGAAACAGGCCGAAGAGAGAATGTCCCCGTGTTCTTCGCCCGCCGTTTGTTGCCCTATCACACCAAGACCACGTCACACTTCCCAGGCCTCCCGGCCGCCTTTAAAGCTAGGGTGTGCCATCATAGGGAAAATGGATTACATCACACATGCTAACGGCTCCCAAACACCGCGTGCGAGTGGAGACGACAAGGCGGGCTAAGGCGAATCCCGCCACACACATTCCCGTTTCCATTCCAACAGTTTTGCAATCTGTTTACTTTTATCCCGATGATTCTGGAGGGAAGAGGGAGAGCAGAAGAAGAAGAAGAAGAAAAAAACCGTCCAACCCCAAAGAAGCACCACCACCATTTGTGGCACCCGGGTCGCCGGGTAAGATCAAAAATCCACTTACACCGCCCGGCACCGCCCGGCAGTCTATGGGACCGGCGTCCCCTAAATGTTGGCGCCTTTCCCCACCTCGGACAATCCATTAGAGCAAGTGGGTGGGCACAAACGCGCTTTCCGGGCGACAGTTTTCGAGCTCGCTGCTGCTGCTGCTGCTGCTGCGTGAACCGACCTGGACGGACGGTTATAGTGAAATTTATAACAAATTTTCACATTTTGCCCCATATGTTACATGTCAGGGGCCATCAGTGGCGGCTGCTCTTTTGCTCCCGGCCGCTCATAAAGTGTTGGCTGTGTAGCAGCAAGGCGATCAACCCACCCGGGGCAGAACGGTAAGCCAGTAAGCTGGACCGGAGGACCCGACCAGGCACGCCATTTATGACGATTTGCTTCGTGCTGTTGTTGATGCTCCCTGTTTTTTGTTGTCGCTATGTTGCGCTACTCCTACGACCAAACAGGCTGATCGCTTAGTGGGCGAGGAAAAATAAAACCGAGCTGCCTCCGCGTGGCAGCGAAATGAACCTAACGAACCAGCTGGTTGCGTCCAGATGAAGGGAAAAACAGAATTTGTTCACACAGTTTGTTCACTACCAGACCAGTAGGCTGCTGGGGAGAAGTTAACAGAGTCTACCGTTAGCATGGGAACGATCAATGACAAGCAATCGAAAAAGGCTTTTTTTGGCTGCAACGATGGAACTGGAAAGACTTCGTAAAAGCACATGAAATCACGTGCATCTTACTCTCAGACAGTTGGAAAGGAAGTAACCAACTAAGGCTTAGAGTTCAGTTTTTTTATTTAATTCGATTCGATAAATTATATTTATGCATAGTGAAACTACGAAAAGATACTAAGGTGTCAACGCTGTAAATGGCAAAATGATGTCTTAGCTCCATAGACTAAATTCAAATCGATCCAAGCAAGAAGTTGAAACAGAATGCGTCAAAACCACTGGAATGGGTACATAAATGAACTAACAACAAATTACTCTTAATAGAGATATTTTAAGACGATTTGTCAGGTTGGGACGCCAATTTTGGCACCGCAATAAGTTGTCCGAGCACAGTTCGCAGATATTGATATTTCAGTCGAAGGTCCGCTCTATTCTTCTTGATACCGTAGAATACTACGCAAAAGATGAAAACCTGCAGATCGATGTAGCACTCGCTGTAATTATTAATGTTTTCAGAGACCTGGTGTACTAGGAAGTCTGAAGAAGGCTTTGAGCTAGTGATGGGAAAAATGGAGATTTCATCGGAATCGATTCCGACTAGCTCCAAAGTTTTCTGGTATCGATTCCGGATAGTAGGTTCGGAATCAGTTTCTGGAATCGATTCCGGAATCGGCTCCGGAATTGGCTCCGGAATCTGCTCCGGTATTGGATCCGGAATCGGCTCCGGAATCGGCTTCGGAATCGGAATTGGTTCCGGAGTCGGTTCCGGAATTGGCTCCAGAATCGGCTCTGGAATCGGAATCGGCTCCGATATCGGAATTGACTCCAAAATAAGAATTGGCTTCGAAACGGAGTCGGTTTCGGCATCTTTGTAGGAAAAGGTGTTTGGATCTAATGATGCTACGTGTTGATAGCGCCAAAGAATCAAAATTTACTTATAAATGATCTATTCACATAGAGATTCCCTAATTTATTTCGCTTCGCACACTTCTTTTTTTATTCAGGAGTAACGGTCCAACTTCCCACACTTCTTATTTCAATTCAAAAACTGATTCTCATTCCGGAGCTAACTCCATTTCTGGAGTCATGCCTGATTCCGTTACCGGAGCAAATTGCGATTCCCAGGTCGATTCCGATTCTGGAAACGATTCTAATTCCGGATCCGTTTCCGATCCTGGAATCGATTCCGGATTCAACTCCGGAATCGGCTCCGGATTCAACTTCAGAATCGATTCCGAATTCAACTCCGAAATCGGCTCCAGAACCAACTCCGGAATCGGCTCCGGAACCAACTCCGGAATTAGAATCGATTCCAGCATCGGAATCGGCTCCGGAATTGATTCCGAACACGGAATCGGAATCGAGTAGGTCAAATTCCGAGCTCCCACCACTACTTTGAGCTAACTATCAAACAAATTAACTCATAGGATCCCATAGGTTCTTTGTTATTATAACCTCAAAGATATCAGTTTTGACATGGGATATTAACTCATTCTTGATAATAGGAAGCTCTTATATACTTCATGGTTGAACTGAAAAGAGACTTCAGCATTTGATCTTTATAACATCTAAATTCCAATCGAATGATTATTCCCAAACGTCAACATCTTTGACCAACGATCTAACGATTAACCATGAATATTCATCACTAAAGACTAGAAACTACTAGAGATTTCCTCTATCAGACATATGCTAGAGATCTTCCCACATTTCGCATAGTTCAGAAAAAAACATTCCATATGTAAACGCAATCTCACACTGGATGCATGCTCTTGAAATATTGTTCACGTCACTCAATTATATTACCATTTTCGTTTAATTTGAAAGCATTTGTTTTTCCTTCCCCGTGATCCGATCAGCGTCCACCTCGTCTTTGACACCCTTGGACGCCCTGCAAGAAATGCAGCGCAAACACTGCGCAAACACAGAAACGGATCGGAATCGGTGATCTATTCACAACTCGTTTCCCAACCATCGGGATTTTCGCAATCGAACGGATAGCCTGCCTGCCTGCCAGCCTTCCGATGCCAGGCGGTTGATAAAAATTTAAATTTAAATTGAAACCCGCTATCGACGGCCCCGGACGTCAATGCTCCGGAGAATTAGATTATTCACACGCGCACAGTGGCGGGAGCGCAACGGCGTGTGTGTGTGTCGTTTGCGCCAGGCCGAAGGAAGAATAGTTCAAGCATATTTGAAATGCTCAATAATCGAAAGTTTGCTGCTCTGTTTTCTTTTCTTCGCCTTGCTGGCAGGGTTCACCCAAAGAAGGGTGTGTGCTTTGAATGTCTATAGATAGAAAGAAAGAGAGAGAGAGAGAGAGAGAGAGAGAGAGAGAGAGAGAGAGAGAGAGAGCTCTCACACACAAAAAATGCCAGTAAAGCAAAGCTGCTGAACGTCGCCCAGTGACGACAATCCCTTAGCAATGGAACGCAATTCGATGGACAAGAATTCGCAAAGTAGAAAGTTTATATTTCGTCCCTCCTTTTCCCCCTGCACCACTTTCCATCCCGGCAGCAGCTTCCACCCGGCGTGGCGTCCACAGCACAATCGGATCTTTCCGTTCGCTTTCCTTTTGGGCAAATAAAAATGGAAATTTATATCCACTTTCCAATGGGGCGACGGGTTGCTGTGCTTCTGTGCTTCTGTTCTGGCTTGGCGTGACTTTTGTGGCTTCGTGGGACAGTGTCAGGCACACTCAAAGGCGGGTCAATTTCTTGCACAACTCGACAAACTCGACGAACTCGACACCCGGAATGGCATTTCTTGCCTGTACACATTCAAGCCAGACGCCCGTGCAAGCAAGGCTAGAAGGGATGAGGATGGACTCTGACTCAGGCTCATTTCATCGCGCTTTGCGCTGCGTGATGGCGTGCTCGGGATACGGGGCCACCCCGGTACATGTAGCGTATTAATAGAAGCGAAAAATACATATGAAATTTTCTGCAATCATTCGCAGAAATAGAATGCGTAAAATACAAGCAACTTCTAGAAGGACCCAAAACGCACTGTAGTTGTTGTAAGCAACACAAATAGCACACACACACCACCACCATTTGTTAACGCTTTACCAAACTTTGATTAATGCGGCGGCAATCTTGCGGGAATGAGCAAGTTTGATGAGAAATGCGAAAAATTGTATAGCGTACCGAACCTCCCGTACCTCCCGTACAAAAATACAATTTCGATGACAAAACCATCGACACCGAGCGGTGAAAAATGAAGAAGACGTATGCGTATGCGTGTGTCACATGGTTTTTCTCAAACAATCCCACCTGTCAATCGAAGGATAAACTCCAATCATCTATTATCAGGAGGAAGAAAAAAGGATTTCTGTACGAGCTTGACGTGTGAGGTCTGATGTGCGTGTAGCTGACAGTTTGGTCGCTATTGTTGGGCCACTGTAAAATGCCTCGCAGGAGTTTGATTATATATGCAAAGACATTCCTGTACGCTCGGTGATCGGGGACGATCGGTGCTTGGATGATTGATTAGTTTTGAGATTGAGCAGTGTGAAAATGCGAAATAATGTTCCTTTTCTTACGATTGAAAAGCATGTGTACATTGCGCAATCTTATGATTTCGATAAAAAGAGGAGACAGTTCGTTCAGAAATGCATATAAATCGAGATCTTTTTTTTTTTTTTATTCTTTTTTTTTATGGCTCAACAACCGATGTCGGTCAAGGCCTGCAAACACACACAAAGAACAACTATAATTCAACACTTATCAGTATAAAAAATCATAAATGTACGCACCCGCACCAACCGTTTCGTTCCCACTTGGCTGCCTCAAATCCTATAAATCAGTGCGAAAATGGTTCTGTCCGAGGCGCAATGCATCTCGGGCAAATGCTACTTAATGAAAATATAAATGCATTTTACTTATGCATGGATGCGGTCGAGACCGTTGCTGTCCACACCGCCGAACTCAGTCCGAAATAAAACAGGTGAGATGCATAATAGCCCGGAAAGGAAGACACACCACCGAGAGTTGTTGCCGTTTGATAAGCATTGCGTTACCGTGTGATCGGCACTGGATGGTCAGTCCCACCTTTTGGCACAATTATGACATAATCCACCTCGGCGTGCAGCACCTGTGACGAGAAGTCCTGTGATAGGAAGCACTGGAGGGACGTGCAAAGGAGGTCATCAAATCCCATCCCCCAACTGTCGGCCGAGTGCGCGTGCACGCACCCATTATGATTTAATTAATTGAAAACAACAGCAGGTACAGGTGCCGCATTCGGTGGGAGGGGTTGGAAAAACAGGCAACACATACCGTGCGTGCCGGGCACTGCACTACTGCACACACGGCTCGAAATAGATTATTTTCATCAACAGTAATTATGATCATTGCTTTTCAATTTTCTACATGCACCTTTTCGCGTGTGTGTGTGCCGCGGTGACGGTGACAGTTGCAGTCATGCTGTCCACGGGAGAGGTACGTGTGCATGCGTGCCAGTGTGTGTGTGTGTGCCAATCGAGCACTGCATTATAGTGCTAGTGCAGCAGTTTTCCCACCCAATCACCCAGCACCACCACACCAGCCGCAAGTTTTCTCGGCAGCATAATGTTTTAATTCGGCATGTGGCGGCCTTATTTGTCACTTTGGCAGTCCCGGCCCGGATGAGGAAATGATGAGTGGCCAGTTTGCCCGTTTCCTGCTTTATTGCATTGTGGCGTATTATGTGTGCATGTGTGTGGATGGGGTGGGTTATGGGGATGAGTGATTTTCTTTTCGATATTTTTATGCTTTTGGGTTTGTTTTGTAGTTGATTGTTTCAGCGGGAATTGTTTTCATTTCTGATTAAGCGCTCCTGCGCTCATCAATGCACAACGTGGTTGGGACAATACAGGGGAGAAAATAGGTCACCGAAATGTTGTTTTATGGACCAGATAAGGAAAAAATGTCTGAATAATGAACCACCGGTTTATGGCAGATTTATAGCAGTCGCTATAAATTGTTTAGTATTTGCTATAAATGTTTACTAGAGCTAAGACATTTAAACATCAAACAGAGCACAATATTTAAATTAAAAATTATCTATTTAAAATAAACTGATACACACAAAAAAACGATTTACTCGTTTCTTCTTTTTTCCAAGCTGTATTCCACTCCTTCGTTCCACCGTGCCTTTATCGATGCAAATTCAGCCAACAACTTCCTGCCTGATTGCCATTGTGCGTATCAATCCCCATTTTCCACACTCTCCATCCTCCAAGCGGTCGCTGGTAGCTTGGTAATGCAATAAGCAATAAATTTTCCTTTGTTACCGGTTACCGGGCCACCCTCCAGGGGGATGTTTTTACCCCTTTTTTGCTTTTTTTTTTGCTTGCTTGCTTGCTCCCGTCACATTGTTCTCATTGACTTTTCTCGCTACCGCAATCAAACTGATTGACCCACATTTCAAACGCGCGACGTTGAATTTTCCTTTCCCCCCGAAAACCCGTCCAGCGGGGGCGTTCTGATTTATAGCACGATGAGTAATGGATTGGACCACGGACGGAATTTAAATATGTCGATTATTCAAGCCACACACACTGCTGCAGGATGCCGGGAGCTGCCCGGGAATGGGTTGGATTGGATCGCCTTTGTATGGTGTCTCGGTTGGAGTAGGAATTATTTCGAGAGTATGCAGAGTGCAAAAAAAAGAAAAATAAACACACACAAACACACATCCACTTAATGGTATCTCGATAAGAACTTTCCTTCGTTTCGAACGTCAGACCAAAATTTTGTCCCAACACTATGGAGAATTGGGCGAAAAAAAAGGAAATGCTGCAAACCCCATCCCACAAAACCAAAGGACACTGGTAGTTGATATTTTACACAAACATGCGTAGTTTGCACATTCCAACAAACGAGTTGGACAGAATTCTTTCCCCCATTCTTCAGCTGCTTCCACTACCACAAACTACGGATGCCACTCATTTAAAGAAACCAGCAACCAGACAGTTGCTACAGACACTGTGCACCATACACTGCACCTACTTCAATGGCAAGCTCACTCGGCTCACTTACATATTCCGGTGCATTTCCCCGATGCCGTTCCCCGCTCCTTGTCACGAAGTGTTTTGCAAAATGCATCCTTACAGCTGTCCTTCCGCTCTACCTGTACCTTCAGATTTGTAAACCGATCACTCAGTAAGCTGTGGTAGTTGCCCGAGCAACGGGTGTTTGCTTATGCTGCTGCATCTAAATTAACACCGACACCATGGTCGCTTGCCTGTCACCATAGTCGCCTTACAGTGTGGGTCGCACATGCACATGTTTTTGGGGAAATGCACCCCCATCCAACAACAACAATGACAACAGTTGCAGCGTGTGATTTTGTCGACAGAAACACCCGAAGAATACTCGGTGCCGAAAGGATTTGTACTGCAGTGTCTGTGTCTGTGTGTACCGTACTCCAGATGAGTTAAATTCGACTGTACCGGCGTCACGCGTGGAGCATTTGGCTTCGATGTCGATGCATAGACTTCCGAGTTGTGGATGTGCTACATGGAAGTGCATGTGGTGCCGTTGTTAGGAAAGATTCTGCTTGGCACACCCGTTCGATACACAACCCCTTTTCGGAAGGGTGCACGTAGATAGCGGTGCCAATAAAGGGTGGAAAGACAGTTGGCATGCAAAAACTTACCATTCGGCTTCTTCGAAAAGGGGGGATGTTTCGGTTTGCATACACTTAAAATTCAATCCCAACGTGTAATGATTTATTTGCTAGTAGCTGGTTACAGCTCGGTTTGACACCTTTTCCTTAATAAAGCATTGTGGCGCCTGTGATACAACTCTTGCACCCAATTGCATACCTTCAGGCGCTCTTTTTCCATTTTTGCTATTCATTCTACTTTACCTTTTCTTTTATTTAT
Source organism: Anopheles coluzzii (assembly GCF_943734685.1). NCBI lineage: Eukaryota > Metazoa > Arthropoda > Insecta > Diptera > Culicidae > Anopheles > Anopheles coluzzii. The sequence goes on along the minus strand of NC_064671.1, from coordinate 70,323,893 downwards.
TTTGCTTAATTTTTGTTTATTTTATTCTAAATTTATACCAAATCTCTGTTTTTATGCAATTTCAATCATTATTGTTTACTTTTAATTAGTCTTATGGTATTGATCGTAAGATTTAGCACTTTATGTTTATTTGACTTTTTTTCTACGGTTTTTTCATCCTGTTAACATTCAAAAACTGGTTAATGCATTTTACATGGCTGATTTCAATACAATTTGCCAAATGCATTAAGAAAAAAAACACACCCAAACCCAAACCACCCATGCTACCCACCGAACCGTAAGCAATGACCACCCTTAAATTGAACGCTTCGTAATGAGGTTCCCGCTCCTTTGCGGGCAGGATAATTGAAAGATGAGAGCGGGGCAGGGAATATAATCCTTTGCGTACCGCGCGTTTTCCCAATTTGCTCGGACCAAAGAAAAAAAAAGGATTGCCGGAAGGAATTTTGTTTGATGTTTCTTGTACTGTCGCTTTTTTTCTTATTTTCCTTCTGTCTACTCCACCATTCAAACGGCATTCCCGCCCTGATACGACCGTAACTCTTTTGCAGTATCCTTTCTTGCTACATTCATTCTTGCCTTTCATCAATCCGAATGGTTTTTTTCTTTTCAAGTTCAATTCCTAAATAAAATTCCCATCGGTAGAAGGGGAAAGCGCACCACCAGGCCCCTGACCGAACATTCCACTATCCCTTTTTCCCTCGCTACCCAAGCGGTACGGGGCATTGGGGAAAATCAATTTACAAGTACGCCCCCAAACGAACTCGCATTCATGCACCCACCGACTCCCCCTCGGGCCTGGCAGTAATAGCACAGTAGCAGTAGGGCCAAGGGACTAAGGTTCTTTCGAAAAACGGAATAGAACTTTACTCCATTGATGTGTGTGTGTGTGCGAGGGTGTGTCTGTGAACACATTTCTCACCCCCAATTCCCGGGCGGCAAAACATTCAATCGAAAACATGAACACGTGCCATTTTCCCGAGCCACTCCGTTCTGCATTTCCATATTCCAATCTGTGGATGTGTATGTTTTCTCTCTCTCTCTCTCTCCCTCACACACACTCTCTGCTCTTTTACCCCCAATACGTTCGTGCAGCAGCCACTAAACAGTAAGGAAGCGAGGAAATGAGTCAAGCTTTCCGGCGGGGGTACGGGGGAGGAGCGAAATAATTTCATCAAAACCATGCTTGACTCCCCCGAAAAAAGCTTGTGCCCGCAGTGTCGCACCGTGAAGCGTAAGATTAAAAGCAGCCGTCCTACCTACCCACCAAACCCCCGTTCTTCCCCATTCTGCAACTATTTTCAATCATTACGGGCCGTCTGCATCGGGGCAACCCTTTTTTCACCCTCCTCCCCGTTCGATAAGAAGATGGTGCTTTATTTTATTCCATTTAGGGGTTTTTTTTCTCTCTGTACTATTACTTCCAACTGCAACTGTTTGAAGGAGCGCGAATGAGAGAAGGAGAGAAAGGGAAAAGGTTCTTAAGATGTAAAATCGGTTCTAGGTGTTGCTTGCCGATGTAATCCCGGCCCCGCAGTGTACTGTGCAGTGTGGCGTACAATTTTCAACAAGCTTTGCCTCAAATCGGTTCCCGTTTCGATGCGGTTTAGTGTGTTGAGCGAAGGACAGTAAAAACCGAATCTTCTCAAAAGCTTAGTAGATGGTAAAGTTTGTCGATGAAAGACGGGAGCGACTTTTTTTGAGGTAGAGACCTCTAAGCGGGTCGTTTTATTTTGCTATTAGAAAAGGAAGTACTTATCATAGATGAGTAATTCACTCTCTTTGATGTAAACTTGGCATATTTAATCCCTCATAGAACCCTTTTTACACATTAATAGTGCGGTTGTTGCAAAATTACAATAATTATTAAAAATAATTATTAGTTTAATTAAAATTAATCCAAAACAAGAGCATGTTTTAACATAAATTATCATAATGCAAAGAATCGTATTCATTTAATTCTATAAAATGTTATAAAATACATATTTTCTATATTTTACATGTTTTTATGCCACCTCAATAATGGGGCCTTTTCTGTTGTAAGTTGGTAGGCTGAAATTTCAACCTGTCAGCTGTTTGCATTGTATAGCAGTTATTCGAGTAGCTATCTAAGTGAGTATAATATACAGGTGGGCTTATCCCAAGGTGTATGAATTTAGAAGGCTGTTTGTTATCACCTCTGTTTCTGAATGAAGATTTTAAGAGTGTTTTATGTATTCGTCAAGCCCCCAAAAAGCTTGTTTGAACAAAAATTTTCAGCCATCCTGTCAAAAAGTGTTGTTCAAATTTGGTTTTAAAAACATAATATGAGATCACCTGAACTTCATACACTTTGATTCTGGATTCCATCGTCAGATCTTTTTAATGCACCTTGGGATAAATGTAAACACCACCTTGTTTTGGCATTTTTCTAGCAGGTACTCGAGTCTTATTCTAGCTTTGTGGCTAGGGTAACTACCAGTTTTCGGCAGTGTACCTATTTTCAGCAGGGTAGCTAAAAACGTGAAATTCTGCACAAATGCGGTAAAAAATTTCACAAAATACAATTTTGTAGTGAAGGTGTACTTATTTGATATTCACATACGAAGTTTCACACCATTTCATTACGTATTTTCCAAAATATCAAATAAATTGTGCTTTTTTTCGGCAGCTTTGCTGTCAGCCAATCGTTCGGCAGGTTTTGTGATTAAGAGAATCAGAACAGTAAAACAATGAAAAAGTGGTATATATTACAGATTTTATGCTTATTAAATTTATTCTAACTTGTTCGGAATTTTAAACTCACGATAAACAGGTTATTTTTCACTTTAAATGCTGCCGAAAATAGGTACACAGTAAATGTTCATTTTTGACAGCTCAATGATGTGGGCTCCTGCCGAAACTCGGAACAATAACACACTTTTAATATGGCTGAATATTCCTTTTAAAATTGATCAGAACACTACAATGCGTATGTCGACACATAAAATTACCTTTTTTGTACCAAATATCACCAATTTTACGACAAACAATGCACTAACTTAAGAGAAAAATAAATATTTGTAAGCCAGTTCGCACCGTACGCTAAAACCATCAAACTGTCAATGGCTGCTCTGTTTAAACGTCGCATCAAAATGGCTGTCAAAACGGGCCAAAATAAGCAACATAAAATTAATAATTAAAGTGCTTTTTAACACCAATCTTAGGAAAGTAAGAGTGTTAAATTGCTTTAAACATTTTTTTGTACATATTCACATTGATACAAACATTTTCTGACCCGTATTCGCGCTGCCGAAAATAGGAACACAGCCTGCCGAAAATAGGAACAAACTGCCGAAAATAGGAGCAAAATCAATGTTTGCATTTTCACGAATATTTATGAAAAAGGGCTTTGAACCGGCAAATAAAAAATATTGTAACATACTATGATAGTTTATCAACCAGAATAACAACACTTTCAAGAAAAATAATGAAAAATATTGATGTGTGAGCAATTTTTGTGAAACTGCTGCACTAGCCTGCCAAAAACTGGTACAGTTACCCTAGAATAATCTAGACTGAAAATTGCAGGCTAGTTTTTTGTGTGGTTTTATATGGAGTGTTTACATGATTGTAGCCTCCAACTGTCAAATTCCATACAAAAAACTGACTAGAATCGTGAAGGACCCCAATAATAAAAAATACAAATCTGTTTTTCTTTTTTGCTCCTGTCCTATAAGCTCTCTTGTTATTGATTAGCCATGCATTAAACATTAAAAATGATAATTGCACACACTTCTCAACAGCAACCCTTTCCCACAAAACGCACACAGATAATTGTTAACTCCTTTGGCGCGCGAGCTAGATTAGCATTTAATTTCCTAGCAAGGATTAATCCCGACCGATTGCTGGTCGGATTCACTCCCGGTTACGGGATTTATAATGTTTTCTAGTTGTTTGTTATTATGTTTTCTTTTTTTTGCTGTCAGTGTTTGCCGCTGACACGTTTTCAATTTACCTATGCTAATGAGCACGCGATGAGCCTCCCATTGTATAATCCACTCCACGCTCCCGTAAAGTGGTGGCCTTTAAAGTGATGTTTTAATTCAGAGTAAAAGGCCCGTTTCAACACGATCCATTTTCTAAACCAATGTATATGATATGGACAAACAGAGATAAATGACGCAAACAATTTTATAAAATAGATTTTTTTCGGTGGCTGATGGAACAATATATGTGATCTTTGGTCGTTATACGAGAACCATTTTACGCCTAAACTGCTCCATCCAATTTGTTGCCCAGGTGACCCAACAAAACAAGCAATTCGAAGCGTAGTTTGTAAATGCGAAAAAAAGGGTCTCCCTTTCCATTTTTTGGTGCTACATTAAAATCTATCTATCGTAAAACTAAAAAAACGCAAAACAACAATTTCAATCTCTATGTAAAATCACTTTATTTTTGGAACCCCACTTCTCAGCAACAGTAAACAATCGTTACAGCAATATCCCGCTTCGAGCACAATGTTGCAAAATTGTACCGAAAGTTTTCCATTTCAACTGATAGCCTGATCCTCAAAGTGTCGCGTGGGATGTAAACTATATTTTCATTTAATTTTTTTCCTACAGTCCAAAAACCTTCCCCAAAATAGACGAGCAAACACCAAACCACCGCGCAAATCCTTGTGTGTCTCGGCAAACATTTTCACAAGCGCGAGAGCATCGGCCGTTTACTCCCCACATTCCCGCACACATGACAACCATGACAACCGGACATCCGGACTCGGTGCGCGCATGGAACCAACCTGCCAGAAATAGGATGTGGAAATAAAACCGCAGTATTTTAATTGGACGGCGCCAGACGGACAAACTCCCTCGCCCTCGTGTTTGCTTCCGGGGAGATGAAGTTTTTTTTTATTGTCACCAAACCGGCTGCCTGCCCGGGTGGGTGCGCATGGTGCGTACGTGTACGTGACACCTCTCTCGCGCGCGCATAAAACCACCAGATTTTAGGTCGACCCGTTTTACATTGTTCCTGTAGCGACCCTCCACTGGACGGCGGAGTTTAATTCCTAGCGTTTTATGTGTTTGGGTAGTGATGATGGACCTTTTTTTTGTCGTTCTTCTCTTTTACTGGCTCATTCCCTGGATTTACTCATCCAAAGCCGAGTGCACACGATAGACCTTGTTAGGATAAGCCGCCCTGTCGCCCTGATATTGTTGGACTGTTTTTTTTTTTTTTGTTTTTGGGTTGTTGTGTGTTTGTGGCCATTGTTTTGGAAAGAAGTCAACAAAGCATTGTGCCCTGTTTTTCCTTGTGCTCCACACAACCGCGAGTGTATGACTGTCATGGGTGAGGGCACACAAAAAGGACAGCCACCATGCGTAAATGGAAATGTAAAATGAACAAATACAATACCGTATGTGAGGTGAGGTTCTAATTTAAAAAAAAAAACAAGAACGCAGTGCCGCCATCTTCACGCCACGGTTGAGTGCGGGTGCGACATCATTTAAATAAAATTGCACCATCCATGCGCAGGGATGCCGTTCTCCACGAAACGAAAGAATTCCCACTCATTTAGCAACACACACACACACACACACATACACACACACACACACACACACACACACACACACACACACACACACACACAAATTAAACATCTTTTTAGGGGTGTAGAAAAATGGGGCAAAAGATTCTTATTCCCTCGCCCCAGGGAGGGAGCGAATAATTCTAGCCAAAGCTAGAATGCAGCTAAAGTGACATCCATAATGAGCTATCGCGGTGGGAATTTTCCCTCCCCAAGGGCCACCTAGTAGCCGATATAATGCCATCACTGCTGGTATTTCCACCCAACGCCTCGGGTGGGCCGGTACAGAGAACGAACTGGCTAATAAGCTAGCAACAGAGAATCGAGAGAGAGGGAGAGAGTTGCATACTCCAAGGGCTCAACCAACCAAAGGGGGAGGGTTAGTACGCAATCTAGCGCACCGAATTAGCTTTATCGAATTTAAGGTGACAATTTCATTTGAATTTCAATTCGACGCCGCACGACAAATTAGTTCCGCGCGAGGCCGATTTCCGATGTTCGGCGTTTCCTGTCGCGGGACTGGAGGCTATAAGCCACCTGGCTGTGTGTATTAGTATCCCTTTGGGGGGAACGGTGGTTGATGGTGGTAGGAAATTTGCAAAATTAGTTTTTGGTGGGACACCTTTTTTCAGCCCTTCAGTGTTTGGGTTTTGTTCGTTGCTCGGAAAGCCTCGCTACCGAAATGCATATGCAATTGGAATGTCGTTCCGAATCCAACTGCCTATAATGTGGTCCGATGTGGATTTGCGATAATGCATTGGGGCTCTTGGTGTGTACGTTTTTTATGTTATCATCAGCAACCGTTCATTATGCAAAATCACTTTTTTGTAGTAGTGCCCAATAATGAGGTGTCCTCAGTGGCTTGGTTTGCTGGAAACATTGAGCACATTGTCAAATTAATTTTATGCCAGAATCGAAACACGCGGATAGATACAGGTATAGGAGGATGAAGGGGGCAAATGGATTTATTTTCCAACACCTACGACTGTGGTACGACGGCCACTGATAAATGTTGCATGTAAAATTCGATTCATTATCGAGCGTACGGGAACTTGTGTAGGTGAGGTGGATGGTCGTGGTGGGAATTGCCCGCGGTGAATGAGTTATTACCCAAGATTACATTTGGAGTTTTGGGTATCGCGTTCTGTAAGTATTAGAAGGATAGTGGCATGCTAGAATTCAGCTAATCCAGAGTTTGTTGTTAATATTAATAAATTATGTGTTCGTATCTATTGACAAAAAACAGAGAATGCAGGCGGTCTCCGAGATACACGGTACTTCTTGTACGCGGATTCGGAGATACGCGGTTTTCTAAATTTAACAGTTATTTGAGTAAATTGTAATGATTTGACACATCAAATGTAAAATTCTATATAATTCTCCTTTCAAATCGAATGCTTAAATCTATTTCAAAAGGCTCCAAGCTGTTATTTTAAGTCACATTCATATCAAATAATTAATAGCTTTTGAAGTTGTCTTTTTACTAGAAAACAAGTCATTTCTTTAATATGTAATATAAATTTATTTGTCCAACATTACTTTAGGCCCTTCATACTGCTGTTCTAGGAATTCGGCCAATCACTCATGTTCTGTTTATTTATATATTAGTAACTGTGTCAATAGTCATTACTTTGGCGTAACGACCTAAACGATCTTGCCTGGTTTCGCCAGTTTCTTAGATCTTGCTACCGAATAATCAGTCTAAGCTACAGGACGATGTTCAATGTATTTGTCAGTAATGATTGTAGATATTGCCTTAATATGCATTTATTTGTAAATTAATCTGAAAATAAAAACATATCAAACTCCAAGATACACCAAAAGACGAGCAAGGCCATTCTCGTAAACGTGATCTTGGAAGGAATCTTCAAAGTAACCTCATGCTCTACACAATTTAGCATACGGTAGTCTATATTGAACTTGGGTTTCAATATCCTCGAGATGAACTCTACAGAGTAGTGTCAGAATGTCTAGCTGAGACGTTATCTGGACAATTTATCTACCTCAACTGTGGAACCTCCAAGTGTGAAACAGTCTAGCCTTATGATAGATGTACGATCCATACAAAATTTGAAGTCATAATAATCTAACACTTCAAATTGATGCCTTTCTTGTTGCTTGGAACTTGGGTGTAAAGCTCCAATTTCTCACGACTAACTCCACATAGATGCAGATAAGTCTCTATAATGTATGGGATATGGGTCTAAGAACGTTCAAGAAATAGAATATACATTTCGCTAAAACGACTCTTCAATTCGCTGAAATCAATGAAATCCAGAATCCAGAATAGCTATATTTCCACTGTGCAACAAAAATTCCAATCGAATTTCGAAACATCTATCCAACGCTCCTTTAGCGCAGTCACGTTCCGGTGGGCTAATTTTCCGGCGACAATTTCGCTACAATTGCACATAACCGTCAAGCGCGGATGTCCCTCTGCGTATTTTTCATTCTGCAGCAAGCCCGTTTTCATCAGGCACAAAAAGGGCGGCTGGCGCACGGGCCCCGTTTCAAGCAAATCGTTTAATTTTCATAACAGAAGCGCCAATTTCGTACCCTGTCCAAGCCTTGCTGCGCCCTGAAACGAGCACAATTTTTCTTATCCACCCCTCTTTCGATTGCTCACTGTCATTTGGATTCCCGGGCGCGTGTGTCTCGCTTTCCCACTTTCCAAAGCCCACAATGTACATTGGAGTGGTTTAAGAAGTTCAGCGCGAACGCGAATCGCTGCAGAAAACAGGCAAGAGGAAAAAAGTGCATCCCGTACAGAGCCCCGATCCAGCGATCCACAGGCTGCATCTGTTTCGGGCACATTTCGGGTGACTGGGTTTCGTTGGGAAACTGTAGGGTAGTAGGTGTTTCAGTCTGAAACATTTGTTTCATCTCCATTTTGATTCAGTATGGCGTTGGAAAGAGGGAAGAGGGAGTGTAGCGAGAACCCGTAGGGACTTGCAAATTTTAACTTCCACCCGTTCGTCCCTTTTACGCTCACGTTCTTCACGCTCACCTTAAGCCGAAAGCCAGCCCACCCTCTCGTCGCCATCCTCGGAGGAGACGTGCAGTGAGCGTTCCATTATCTGGCTGCCTGTAACGACGACCGGTTTTGCTTGGTATGGAGTAGCATTTTAATAAATTTTCCGTTTTTCCAACTGCAAAATCTGCCGCTGACATTTAATATGCACCAATAATTTATCGGATTTCATACTTCTTGCCACACGACACACCGTTTTCGGGGCCTGTGCCGAAATGTGGCCCAGAAAATGGGGCCTGCAGCTGCAACCGCGTGAGGTACTCGGGTATTTGAAATTGGGTATAGAAAATATATGTATATCGGTAAAAGCACCTAAGCGATAACAATCTCCCAGTGCACGGTGCTGGCCTGGAATTCCGGTCTCCTTGTGTGAATTTCACTACGAATTGTTGCTAACCCGTACATTCCATCTTCGATAGTGCAGCACACTGCATCTGCACTTCAGCAAGTCCCAGAAAAAGGCCCATTGAAGAGGCCTCTTAACTCATTTTCAAGCTTCACCGAAATTGGAACACCCACAAAACCTCGCTTTTTAAGTGCTCATAGATTCTGTGAATGTCGCAAATGGGATGAGGGACGGAGGAGGGGGGGCTTAAATTAATATATCCCACAATTGCGGAATCGGTACCTCCTGGGGACCAATTTTTGGTACGAGAAAAACCTTCGTCCACAATCCCACCTGGGGTAACGAATGTGATGAAAGTCTTCCGGGAGCATATTCCGAACATTGGTTTTCCATCATCAGCTCAGCCTTTCTCATTCCTGCTCTAAATCAACACCGTACTGTCGTCGCTATCTCTCTCTTTCTCTCTCTCTCTCTCTGTCACTCACACTGCACTGATGTCAAGTGATCCGTAGCACAACGGTCATGAAATTTTAATTTCACCTGCAATTTCGACAAAACCCATAATGCTGTTATTTTGTAATGCATATTTTATAGGCGCTGTTCCGATTCGGATGCTCATGAGCGCGGGTATGGGTCTAAGGTTTTTGCACGCTCGTGCTCGTGCCACACAATTGGTGGCATAAAGGTGGCACTTTTTCACACACACACATACACTCACAACCGTTCAAAAGCTGTTGACAGCTTTGAACTGAGTGGTGTAAACGCTTTTGGGGGGTAGTAAATTAGTACGCTCTTCTTTTGAATTAGTCGTTGTTTGTGTAGTTGGAAACCAAAATTTTGTTTATTTGTTAAATGGAGCAAAATTAAGATAAATATTAGGATGAAAGGTGAAATTCTCTTACTCTATACAGTGTATTGTTATACAGCATTTTGCCTCTTCACTTAAGGTATGGATGAGTACAAGTCGCGTCTGAAAGGCTCCTTTTTGTCTAAATGGTTTACATCAGTTGTCATCTATTCTGAGACTACTGTACTCTTATGCGCTTTTTATTCTCATTAGTTCTTATTCTTTCCTGTAATTATGATTGAATTATGAAGAATCCATTATTTAATTATTTAGTTTATTCTCCACCGGTCTTGTACTACAGTCGTCAACTCGTACGACTTAACAACATATCCGTCATGGGTTCAAGCCCCAAATGGAGCGCACCGCCATACGTAGGACAGACTAACCTGCCATGGAGGGAATCAATACAGGGTTTCCCACTTATTCCCATTTATTGGTCAGTTCCCATAATTTTTTAGGCTCGTCTCACGATTTATTCATCGTATCTCATGGATTTTTGGTTCGTTCCCATAATTTATTGGTATCGTCCAATTGGATATCAATACAATTGAACCCAAACAATCTGGGAAACGGCCGAAAAATTGTGGGAACGCACCAAAAAAATATGAGAACCAACCAAAAATTGATGGAAGCCAACCAATAAATCGTGAGAAAACCCTGTAAGTCACTGAAAGCGAAGTCCACAAGTAGTGTTACAAGGCAGGCCTTGACCGACAACGGTTGTTGAGCCAAAAGAAAAAGAAGAAGTTTATTATCAAATAATTTCTGAATTCCTTTTCACAAAACAATTAAATCCATTTTGCTCCTTTTTGAGTTCTAGGTTCTACAACAAGGGTCTACAATGTACAACTGCAACGGCTCATTTGGTTGTGTAACTTAAACCCAACAGTATGTTCTACCAACTAAACCAACTGACTTAACGTTAACAATCACAATTATTACAATTCTTGCAAGTACTTCCGCGTGTCTCGTACTCTCCTACAATAAATCATCTAGACTTTACGTCCGCAATCTCCACTCCTTAGCCCCTTCCTCCCAAACTCTCTGTCGCTAATGAGACACCGAGCGAACTGGAATACCGAAACCAAACCAAACCGGACAACTCCTGGGCACGAAACGGTACTCGGGGCTTCAGACTTTTGACCGAAACGGAAATAACGTCCGTCCTTTGCACGACTTTTCAAAACGCTCCAGGCCGGCTGGGTAGCGTGCGGAAGAGAACATTGAAAATAAAAGGCACACACACACACACAATAAACCCACCTCCCCACCAACAACAATATCACTCGTTGGCGGCTGCGGCATAGGCCCGACAGGTCTTGAGGCTTCAGGTCCGGTTCAGTGGTCAGTTTTGTTCACTTTCTGAAACTTCTCGATTCAAACGAATCGCTCTCTCTCTGTGTCGCTGTGTGCCTGTTTGTGTGTGTGTGTGTGTGTGTGTGTGTGTGTGTGTGAGTGTCACGGTCCAACGTCCCTGTCTGGTCTCGGCTGGCGGTTCTGTCCGTTTGTGGGCAGCCGACTTTGGTCTGTCGGTCTGCCATCCGGCTTGGCTCGATCGTTCTCGGACACATTTCCCCCGAGACGAACATTGAAAAACTTCAACTCCAACGGCCGGGAATAGTTTTGCAGTGGCCTTTGCCACTTTTTTTTTGCTGTCCGTCGTTTTGTTGCTACTTGTCGGGGAGCGTTTTTTGTGTTGCTTTGCTTTGTTTTGTTGGTATGCGGCCCATAATTTGCCTCTCATTTCCTACGGCAGTTTGTGGTCCAGCCGAGGCCGGAATATCTCAGTGGCACTTCACTTATCAAACACACACAGACACACAATCACAAACAACACTCGCAATCCGTTTGTGAGTAATTTCAGTTCCAAAAGAGTCCTTAAATATTTGCGAACGATTGCATCCCTGACCTCAGGTCTCGGGCCGTAGTAGCTCAACGATCTTGTCGATTAGTGTACGATACCCGGACCGTGGCCCGTTCACACACACACACACACACACACACGGCCAGCAACCTAAGGATATCAAGCACTTCTTACTGTCCGGGGTTGACACAACCGAGCGCTGAGATTTCGGACTTTGGATTTGCTACACTGCAATCCTCTGAAGAAGAGGGAAGCTTCCAAAAAAGACAAACTCATTGTCCCATTTCGTGCTCGTACCGGTCTCGTAGTTGTCAGAAAACATCTTTCCCGAGCACGGTGGGAAGTGGCAAAGTGTCCAACAACTCGCCCGCCAGCTCTCTCCTACCCCTTCCTACAAACAAACGTGTCATCCCCGTGTGCAATGTGGGACACATGGTTACCGGAATCCTTCGGTTCCGAAACCCGAAAAGTCCAATTCAACAAGCGAACTAAATCAGTGAAATCCTTCTGGGGCTCGAACAAGCATTCCGGGGATCATTTCACCCACCGACCGGGTCTGCCTGCCTGCCCGGGTTCGACAGGCCCCTCTCCCCTTATTCCATGACACTTGCAACCCAGCCGGAATGCCATTGTCTCCCGGAGGTCGTGCAGGGGGCCTGGTCGAGAACACAGAGAGAGAGTCGGCATGGCACAAAACCGTACGCAAACGAAACATTGCTCACAAGCCGCAGGCGATAACATTTTCCGACATCAAAGCGCGTGTGGAAAAAGATTCACCCGGCACCGCACCGCGGTCGTTTCCGGGTCTTTGGGCTTTGAGGGATGGGGCTGCCGTTGTCGCCGTACACCGTACGACCCCTCGACCTACATACGTATCGAGGGAATAGTGTATGTGTGTGTGTGTATGACTCCTTCGAGACATCCTGCTCCCGGTTTGATTGACAGTGTTGTCTGTGTCTAGAGCGAAGGAGCGCCATACCATGTCATCCAGCACTGGTTTCTAAGTAGCAGCTAACGTATGCACGTGCTGAGGAGAGGTCGACGAATAAAGACATTCTAGTTTCTATACTGTTGTCTATAGCACTAGCTCTATCTTACCGTGTGCCTGACAAGCATTCCGTTTAGTGCGTTGCGGGCAATTGGATTAAGGATTATTTTATCTTTTTTTACAGTTGTAGGGATATGAAACCTTATAGGGAAGCAATAAGAATGTACAAGATAATGTTAAAATAATAAATAATGTTAATTCAAATGTGCTGTTAGTTTCGTACACTATTATTTACATTTCACACAACAAAATTTGATTTTTCTGCGTCTTTCACACATCTTTTACTATTTTTTTAAACTATATCTCAATCGTTTTCTTCTTTTTTTTTGTTCAATTTCTACACATTCGTTCGTTTTACATATGTTGCTTGTTTCCATCTGTATGTTTCTGTTTCTGTGCTTGTTATTGTAGCTCTCATTGTTTGTCTTCTCCTTCTTCTTCTTTGGCTCAACAACCGTTGTCGGTCAAGGCCTGCCTGTACCACTTGTGGGCTTGGCTTTCAGTGACTAACAGTGACTTGTCTTCTCCTACATTTTCTTATTCTACCTCTCTTTCTTCTTTCTTTTCTTTTTTTTTTCTTCTTCTTCTCCATTATCTTATCATTATACCAAAAAGCTTATCATTATCTCTCTTCTTCGATCTCTAATTTGTCTTTTCTACTATTATCCATGCGGCAAATCATGGAGAAGATGGTTGAATACAGAAACGACACATACCATCTCTTCATTGCCTACAAAGCCGCATATGATAGCATAGCCAGGGTAAAACTGTACGACGCTATAAGCTCTTTTGGAATCCCGGCCAAACTGATAAGGCTAGTTAAAATGACTATGACCAACATCACTTGCCAGATGAGGGTGGATGGAAAACTCTCAGGACCTTTTGGTACCACCAAGGGTCTGCGCCAGGGGGACGGACTTGCCTGTCTCCTATCCAACCTGGCGCTAGACAGGGCCATCCGCGACTCGAGGGTGGAGACTGCGGGAACGTTCTTCTATAAGTCAATCCAGATCCTGACATACGCTGATGATATAGACATCATTGGTCTGCGGCTCTCCTATGTAGCAGAAGCCTACCAAGGGATCGAGCAGGCGGCAGAGAGCCTCGGATTGCAGATAAACGAGGCAAAGGTCAAACTGATGGTGATAACATCAGCTGCCCTACCAATAGATAATCAGAACCTACGTAGGCGTGACGTACAGATAGGTGAACGCACTTTTGAAGATGCCCAGAATTCACCTATCTTGGGTCAAAGGTCAGCAACGACAATAGCATGAAAGCTGAGTTGCACTCAAGGATGCTGGCTGCCAACCGGTCATTCTACAGCCTAAAAAATCAGTTTACCTCAAAGAACCTGTCGCGACGGACGAAGCTGGGACTATATAGCACCTATAGAGTACGGGTACTCACTTACGCCTCTGAGACATGGACACTGTCCAAATCTGACGAAACCCTCTTAGCCGCGTTCGCCTAGGAAGATGCTCAGAAGGAGCCTTGGCCCGTATGTGTGGAAGGACAATGAAAGAGTCGTTATAATGACGAGCTATACGAGATGTACGGCGACCTCACTGTCGTGCAGCGTATCAAGCTCGTCACGCTCCTGTTGTACGCATGGAAACGAACGACCCAACCCGTAAAGTCTTGTTAGGTCGTCTACAAGGGCAGAGGAGGCGTGGTATGCCCAAATTGAGGTGGCAGGATGGCGTGGAGACGTCCGCCATTAAGGCCGGGATAACGGACTGGCAGGCGAAGGCGCGAGACCGTGAGCGGTTTCGGACACAAACGGTTATAGCGCCAGATTAAGTACGTAAGTATGTAAGTACTATTGTCCATATTTCTACTTGTACTTCTATTTATAGTTTTTTTTTATTCATTAACATTACTGCTTCTTTTCTATGTTAACTATTGATTATTTACTTTGATTTCAACATTTCCATAACTTCATTTGGACTCCTTGATTTCTACAAACTTGCTTACAAACTTGAACGGGGAATACTTGTACCGTTACAATCATCAAAACGAGAAAACAAAACTTGCGTCGTGAAAGCCCAGGAATGCATAAAACTACAATATATTTTGCCCTTCGAAAGCTTCTAACATAATATTCATGGCTTCAATCGCAAACGCATTCCTTCAACCGGCAATCTATTTTAGAATAAATGCATTGGGATTTTTTCACCCCTAGCTTGTTATTGTTTCATTCACCGCCTAATGCAAATATCTATTATCCACTCGGATGCCGAACAATGCCCAGCGAAACACCCAGGACCCAAGGGACCAGAGGTAGGGACCAACCGATTCCACGCACGTAAACCCATCGCCCGATCGGATGCACACCTGCAGCTTAATTCCGGATTTAAGCACATGCCTAAAAGCTGACCACAAAATTCACTCTATTCACGCCGTCGCCCACCACCAGCCCAATGTAATCACTCTCCCACTGGACGTTAAATTTACTTCCCAGTCGGTAAATAAATATATTGCACACACACACACACGCGCGATACGGTGGGCACAAAGGCTACGCACACGCTTAAAACGCCGAGCGCTTTGCAGCATCAGGGTGGGAAAACGTGCTGCAAATCGAACTGGAAAACCCCCATTGCCCAGCCAGAGAAGGAGGGGGAGGGTGGGGCGTGGGACAAAGAAAAACGCGGGCAACAAACGAACGGGCGTGCTAAATGGCATCCTTTTTGCAAATCGGTCGCACCCGATCGCATAACCCGGTCCGGTGGTGGTGGTCACCGGACCCCCATTGCTGCAGCTGTGTGCGGAAAAACTCCCAGCACAAGGCAGGGAGGGCCGCTTCGTGTTGCGCCCACACTATCGAAAGCGCAACCGAAATGCACTTCCGGGGTGTGTGTGTGTGTGTGTGTGTGTGTGTAGGTGCGTGAAAACCAAACCCAATACCCACTAATCATGCCAAAGTGTGCGCCTCGGTAGTGGTCAGACCGAGTGTTTCGCCGCCATTGCGTGAGGTAGTAATAAAAATCTGCTTAACCACAAACAGGCTACGGCAGAGCTGTGGATGGGAGAGAGAGAGAGAGAGAGAGAGAGAGAGAGAGAAGGAGAGAGGTCAAGGGGCAATTGATAGAAGAGAATGAAGGGCCGATTGGAGTGTAGCCCTATATTTGTCCGGGTGAAATAGAACCCTTAAACCCTTGCAACTATGAAAAGGGGAACTGTATTTAGAATTAGAAATGTAATTTTGTTTAGTGTGGATTTATTACATTAGTTACAAATTATTTAAACCACGTTAATAAGTTATCAGTTCAATAATAGTCATCATCTAACAATTTTTGAAAGATACATCCAAGGGTTTATCATATCCTCGCAAACAGGTTGACTTCCGCAGCAGCTAAAGCTATCTAACATTATAATTCGTGCAACCGTCCCGGTTAAGCATCTAAACTCTAAACGATCCATAGAAAAGATCAATATCGACAAACTGCACATGGCGATGGCACTTGGCACAAACTCGCCACGCACTCGCAACTCGGGCGAACCATCATTCACGCGACCGCGGTGACCAATAATTCGCGCGGATCGCTGCACAACTTTGGTAATGCACTCCTGCCACCCACTCCACCCAATCGGGTACACACACACACACATCTCAACTGAGGGTAGGGGAAGTCGGGGTTGGTGTGACACTGCGGGTAAGTTCGACACCTTGCCGTTTTTGTATTTATAGAACTTTTTGAAGACAAAAAACTTATACATATTATTTATGTCAACTATTTCGAATATTTGAGTCACATTTCACTGATCAGAAACCTGTCAATTGTCAAAAAACAACAAAATAAACACATGGTGGTTCTGATTGACAGCCGATGTAAGTTTTTACTTCTGGGACTTAAGGAATTGTGGCGTTATTTCAACAAAATTATAGTTTCCGTGTTAATAGTATTGTTTTATAAATACTATTGATTAGTTCTGTATCACAGGGCGTAATTTTTATATTAAACTTTATAATATAAAATGTCACTAAAACTTGTGCGGCCAATGGGGGTAAATTCGACACCCCACTTGGTAATGCTTATTTGTAGCATGTTAACTTTGTTTATATCGTAATTTGAAAGTGCCTGTATTTTATAAAGATGTCCCTTAACGATGTACGACAAACGTAATAATCAAGCTGAACAAACACGCAATTAAAAATACCATAGAAGCTTTAAAATTCAAGATGTCTACAAACCTAGGAAGTTATAATTATGGAATTTAGCTATTATTCTCTCACAGAACGTTTGCCAAACTCGGACTCAAAACATGTACTTTGTATATGGTTTAGGCTTATGAAAATTAATATTGTTATGGCTTTGACCGTATTTTAGGCCGGGTAGGCTTAACTGAAGAAAAAAATAGTCGCTGGTTTGGAAACACATTGACCGATGTTCGCCTTTTGGCTTTCGAGTTGGCAGAGAAAAATAAAATTGAACACTCTTCGATTTTATAAAAAAAGAAAAAGATTACTAGAAGATGGCCAGGTTATTTTTTTAAAGGAATCTTAACCAATTATTCCGTAAACCAGATGCTATCGCCGCAGCTTCTACTATATGGAGTCTGGTCCGATGCTATTTGTAATGAAATTTTTGTTCTTGCTTGTATCTTCATTTTTTTCGTATATTTCACAACTGTTTTGTGTTAATTTTTCATAAAATTGGTACGAAATACTTTGTTGAACTTCAATGAAAACTACAGGCCATCAGAGTTTGTTATTTTAAAAGCTAAAACCAATATGTCGAAATCACCCCCAAGGTGTCGATTTTACCCCATCATTGTGTCGGACTTACCCGCACTACAGTCGTGACGCAACAAAAAACACACTTTTTTATTTTTATCAAAATGATATCAAAATCAATCCAGGAACCGTAGTTTCTCGTAAGATGGTACATAATACACCAAAAAAGCTTTTTCGGTGTCTACTAGTAATTTTACATTGGCAAAACTATTGCAATCAGAGGAAAACCTTAAGGTGTCGGAGCTACCCCCAGTTCCCCTATGTGTGCATTTATTGAAATCCGCTGCTCAACGTTGCGCAAGTATTTACGCTTCACAGGCCGCCTGGCAGTCGGGCTCCCGTACCGTGCCGTGCGTGGACAGTGGACATCCGGGATGTGCCCTTTTTCTTTCCCGGATACACGCACACACCCACACACGCACGGACAGTACGGAGTGCCACTGGAGTAGTGCCCCGGGTATCCTCGCACGGCACGGCAGTGTGTTTTATTTATCAACAAATAACAAACAATTTCCCACGCACACGGGGATTGGCGGGCCAGGTTGAGGAATAATTACGCACCCAAATGAATGTACAGTTCGTGCGGCAAAAGGGGGAGGGTAGAAGGAGGAGGGCAGGACAGATATTATGTTTATAACTGAATGCATTTCACTTGCAAGTGGCCAGCAAATTGACCCACCGTTTAAATGCAATTCCGCCCGGTCGATGCCTTTCCCGGTGGTGCTGCTGTGCCGGCTTATCGTCTCGGCAAATGGCTGCCAGTAAAGTCGGTGATGCCGCGGGTGGTGATGGAGTGGTTTAATGTCGGCTGCATTTAACGACGAACTAAATGAGAAACTTATCTTTAAGCCAGCGCCGGGAGCGGGATGGTAATAAAGGGAAAATAAATTTTAAATAAGTGGAGAATTTAAATAAAATTTAAACGATGTATAAATCGAGTTTTTACGCTTTTCCACAAGAAACAGCCATTTTGAAAATGTTTGTCTCCGACTTAAATAACCAAAAGAAATCGAAAAATAATGTAATCTCATGAACATCATGTTTTTTGCTAATTATTATAATTTTACCACGAAAAGAGTCTTGATACGTGAATCATTTTTTTGCATTAAAATATGCTTTGTGATCAAATACTTTAATCCAATGACTTTTGCTTTTACTATTATTGTATATTAGCAATTGAATAACCTTTTTTTTATTTTATTTGATTCAACATGATAATTTGATTCAAATTTTACATTAGTTTTCCTGTTTACATTCTCTTTAATAAAAATCAATCATCTTGAACTGCAGCGCACGTGGAGCCAACGACAGAAATTTGAATTCTTTTGCTAGCGCCATCTATGGGCGTCTAGCGTAAACTTTTACTTGAACGCACGCAGTGCGTAGCATGGTCCAAACTAATATTTTCATTAGTTTTATTTCGGCGTTGTATATTGTTCTATACAGACATTCACATTCTCACATTCTCCTGTTTATTAATATTAGAATTTGTAAATAGCAATCCTTAATTAATTGTTGTATCGTAAAATCTTCCACAGAGCGATGAGTTTTAACGTTTTCACTGTGGTCGATCACTATGCACATGTCCTTGTGGTTGGTAGATGTCTTTCCTGACGAAAAAGTCGTTTGAAATAAGTATTTTGTTTATTTTTTAGATTGCGGAATTTACCAAACTCTTTTTAATTTAATTGATGTAGTTGTGGCTTATCGGTAAGAAAACAACAGATATTTTTTTCTCCCAAATTTAACTCTAAACACTGCTAAAAATGTATCTTGTTCACTTTAACGCTAACGTGCTAGTTCTAAAACATTTACAATTTAAAACATTTTTGATAAACAATTTAACCTTTTTTTTTCGTAGCTGTCACTTCGATGACCAAAACCGACGATAGTCCGGTCCCGGTGTGCGCCGCACACAAAAATAACATCTGCTGTTTGCTGCTGTCCCTTTGCCCGCCCCGCACGTTCCCGGTCGCTTCCGCAGCAGCAGGCCACTGCGAGCCTGCAGCCTGCCTCAGTCGTCCTTGTCGCAGGCCCGCCGCCGCACACAGCCAGTCAAAGCTGCCGCAAAAGCTCTAGCGGGACGTGCCTGGTCCGTGTGTCTGCCAGTTCAACAGCAGCAGCAGCAAACAAACAAAAAAAAACAGCACACACACATCATGCGGCGCATACAATTGGCGCTTTATTAGGTTGGATCGAAATTTCGCTTTCAGCTTGAAGGATTCGCGTGCGTGCGTGCCGAGTACAAATTCGGACAACAGTTTCTCGGTGTGCGCGTGTAGTCTTCGTAGTAGTGGTCGTTTTCTGTGCCAAAATAATAAAAAAAACATACACACACACAACGGACAGCGAACGGTGTGTTTATGTGCGCGGTGCGCAAGAGCGGTAGCAAAAAGGCGAGTAACAACGTGATCGAATCCGCACCGCGTTTTCCGTCCGTAGTCGAAGTTCACACGACGAACGGTGTCGTCGGGACAGCAGACCAGGCAGTGCGGCCACCAAGTGCAGTGACAGCGAGAGAGAGAGAGAGAGAGAAAAAGAGAGAGCCGCTCCACGACGGTCACCGTGCCACGGGTTCAATAATCTGCCCGAACCGAAAAGCAAAAATTAGGCTACTACGATTACAGCAAACGGCAGTGCTGACCAGCGGCAGTGTGTGATTTAATTTAATTTAAGTATAGGCTCCCAGGCGGCAGAGGGCAACGACCGTCCGCGGCACGCACATTCCAAAGCATTCCCACCGAGCAAAGGGAGAGTGTGCTGAAAGGACACAACCATGAGCAGCGGTGGCTCGTCCTCAACGGCCGGAAGTAATGCGGGTGGTGCGACGGCCGCAGCAAACCAACCTGGGCAGGCGGCGGACGTTGGGAACCGTGGATCGGACGGAAGTGGCCAGTCCGCCGCCACCAACGGGCCGGAGGGAAACATCGTGGAAAAGCAGCCGAACGGTGGTGGTGGTGCTAGTGCGGGCGGTGGCACGCACGAACCGCACGCCTCCTCACCCGCCCATCAGCATCGGCACGGGGGCGGCCAGGGCGGTGGGACGACGACGACGTCCACCAGCACGGTGCTGCGGCGCAAGACGAACGTTTGTCTGATCTGCGGCATCTACACCAATCTGTCCCTCAACATCTTCGAGCCGCGCAACGGGCCGAACATTGTGGACGTTATCTACGAAAAGTACAAGTTTCGGGTAAGTGGAGGATTTTTTTTTCTGGAGGAGGACACGGACACACAGGGTACACCACGGTACACACAGCAAAAAGAAAACGGTGAAGAAACGTGAAAAGGTGGCTGTGGGATTCCTTTACGGGCGTGCATGGGTCGGGCTGGTTGTGTGAAGACTTGATTATCGATTTTCCCTTCTTCTTCTGCTTCTGGCGGGGCTGTGCGTAGGGATGAACAGGATGAAGGGATACGCTTACATCGACAACGACTTGCTCTTTTGCACTCCCTTGCGTGTGTGTGTGTGTCTGTGTAAACGGACCCTTTTTTATTGTTCCACACCATTCACGCTGCTGATGACCTGCGCCCTACGGTTGTATAGGTAGCACGCTCTGTCTCTCCGTCTCTATCCTCTGCGGTGGGCCACCAAACACGTGGAGAGGGTGCTAGGAGGGAGGCATAGGGTGGAGGTGTGCTGTAAGCGCTGGGAAGGATATTATTTTATGTCACACACGCACGCACACACACCTTGTGGCCCGAATGGACACGGGAAGATGTGGCGCGCGAAGACAACGCGAACGACACAGAACGCAGGAAAAGAACAGCTGGCAGGCTTTTCCCGCCTTCTTGTGCCGGGCTGTGTGTGTGATGCTCTCCTTCTCCTCCCTTTCAGCTGTACATTCAAGCGGGGTGGAAATCCATTCAATGACGATCATAACCGCGGCGAGCAGATCCCGTTAGAAGATCGTTTCCTTTGAAGGTTAGCTTTATTAATTTACAACCGACATTATTGGGCCAGGTAGCGCATCCAACGAGGGGGGGATTGGATTATCGAGCAGGGGTGCGTAACCAAGGGAACGAGTAGGCAGCACTGGGAAGTGTTTGCCTGTGTGTCTGGGGCTGTATCCAATTACATTGACAGACAGGGGACATGCATTTTTGGGAAAAGGTGTTTCTGGGGTTGTTTAGAAATTCCCTGTCCCTGGCCAACACGTCTTTCTTGATTCGGGTCGTCCATGATCCATGGTTTTAAAACTATGTATCTTTTGTTTGGAACAGCTCTTGCTGAAGTCTTCAATTCCAGGATGCACAATATTTAGGTTTCAATGCTTTATTCGAGTTCGTTTTGTACTACGTAATCTCACTATCCGCTGGTTTAGTTCTTCAACTCCAGTATCTATCCTTGTGAACCCATGTTTTAGCCCTCGAAGTGGATCTTCAGTTATTGGATTATTGGCTAGGATGTCCGATCGCAGTGACAGTTACTTCCTGTGAAGTAACTTCTTGCATTTCCTACAATCATAGGCATCTTGGATGTTTGTGGAGCGCATACCCAAAGAATGTTCTTCAGCTACTTTCCCAAACTCGATCGAAGAGGAACGATAGTTGCCGTTGCCTAGATACAACGGTTGCTTTAATTTATTTCTTGAGTATCCTGCTCAGTTATGCAAAATGTTCAAAAAAACATCCATGGAAACCTCCAATTTATGTCATTTTGACAATCGATACGATCGTTCCCAAATTCGAACGATTGATATCTAGGCACTTCAATTCTTCAAAAAATCAATTCCAGTGTAGCACAGGTCTCCTAGCTCACAGGCCTTCGAACTGGTCTGTATCGGTCCTATTGACGTATTTTTTGGCTAACCAATAAACGGTCAAATTTTGAAGAATTTTGCAATTAATTTGAATTTCTAGGAAATTCTCTAGACAGGAAATAGAAAGGAATTTTGCAAGGAATAAACCGGTCTCATGGTACAGTCGTCAACTCGTACGACTTAACAGCATGCCCGTCATGGGCTCAAGCCCCAAAAAATAGACCGTGCTGAAATTGCATTGAAAGCCAACCCCACAAGTGGTACAGAGGCCGACCGGCAACGGTTGTTGAGCCAAAAGAAGAAGAAGAAGAAGAAGAAGAAGAAGAAGAAGAAATTCTCTAATATTAGAACACATTATTTTGGTTTTGAAACAGTTTAATTATAAATACAGATTAATATTCCTCGAAAAGATAAACTAATTTTAAATTGACAGTTTCCTAAGTCTTCACTCAAAAGGTCTAGCTTATTTATTCCAAAGCAAACAAACCTCTTCCGTTAAACATATTCACAATATTTAAATAATTAGTCTTACAGACTTACCTTATTAGCCTTCCTCTTTATTGATACGAAATTAAAAAAAAATGGTTTAAAATTCCCATTCCGCCGTTAAACTCGCTCAGAATCCCTCCATTTTTTCTGTGTGTCGCTCCCCCTTTTTCACATCTACTTTCACCTGCTACTGAACACAGCGAAGAGGAAAAAAAACACTCCACTAACCTTTACACACATTCCCTACTCTGCAGGCCGAGCGGGGTGATAACGCGGACAAACACATCTGCTTCAGCTGCAACAACTGGCTGATCAATTGGTACTCGCTGCAGAATACCTCGTCGGGCAGCTCGCGCGCTTACGAACCGGCCCCATCGACGAGCCGCTCCTCCTCGGCAGCCGCCGCCGACAGCAGCAACAACAGCAGCCGGCCCGGCGGTCGCCGCCAGCATGCCCACAAGCCGCGCACGAAAGCTCCGCATCGCCACGTTTACCCTCCGCCGGCCGGTGATAAGGAAAATCGTCCCCAAAAACGTACCGTGCATCAACCGGACCAGCACGGCCAGATATCTTCCACCACGGGCAGCTTGGAGGAAGGCTGGGAAGGAAGGCCGGCCCAGCAGCTCCATCCGTACGCGAAAAAGCTGCACGCACCGTGCACAGCACGCCGTGGAACGCTTGCGCTGAAGGAAAGCAATGGTCAGCAAGTCGGTGGCAATGGGTGGTGGAACGAACGCTCTCACAAGCAGCTGTCGGACGCTGTCGTCTCGAGCAGTACGGAGGAGGGCCCCGATCCGTACCGGATACTAGTCAAACCGTTCGAAAGCCGCCTCATACAGATGCTGCAAGGCCAGGGCACGAGTGTGACGAAGGAGCAAGTCGCACCGAACCGTGCCGGCCCGTGGGTACCACCACGCACGATCGATAGCGCGAACGGGAACTGCGTGAAGATGGCGCCCCAACGAACGGCGCCCGATGCGAATGGAAATGACGCTAGCAGTGACGTTCGGAACGATGCGCCAGAGGATGCGGACGATAGTGGCGGGGAGATTGTAATCAGCTTCGATACAACCCTGTCGGAAGTGATCGATGTCGTACCGTCACTGAAAGCCATCCAATGCTGGTACGGCCATGGGGATTCAGGGTCGTCATCGTTGGAGTCACCGGCACGCAACGACGGCGATCCCGTACGCTCTCTGCGCCAGCGATTATCCTCCGGAGCGCTTACCGTGTCGCTTATTGACGGTGAGGCGCACCGTGGTTGTTCCAGTGGTGGTTACGTTTAGTGGGGAAGCGAGCTGTAGAGTTAAGATGTGCAAGATTATGTCGAAATAGTAGCAAACGTGGTGGTGCAAAACATTTGTTGTTAGTTCAATCCTATCCAGGAGAGGATGCCAGGGATAATCAGAAGTCCCCGAGTGTGCGTGCCGATGAGCTCGCTGGAGGGGTGTGTATTTGTTACAACAGAGCGTGTTTTAGTTATGACCAAATCGTTAAACTAATGAGGTGTGCACCAGAAAAAAAACACACACACACAAAGCAAAGGCTAATGCTAAATGCTAATCGTGACATATTAACTTAACTAGATTACAAGATATCGATATTTTGCCATACAATTATGAATGGGAAGAGGTTTATTGTGAGCGTAGGCCATAGCGAAAGAGGAAGCACGAAGCCATTCGAGATACAGTATGCGTGTCGCCTGTAACCTAACGAAACTGACTGGGACTGCTTAGTTTAATTTTGTTTTAGTTTTATTTGTACCGTTCTAGTTTCGCTTCCAAAAGAAAATCAACTCTTTCCCTACTCTTCCTACTATTGTGCTTTGTTAGGGGGAAGATACAATTCGTTACGTATGTAGTAAGGCTAGCAATGGTAAGGCATTTGGATCTCATATTTTCAAGCATCCCCAGCGTGGGGTGGGTTGTACATTCCGTTAGTAGTGTAGCAGCAAGAACAAAACAAACCCAAACTATTGTCGAACAAACCAAATCAGTGCGTGTGTAAAGCTTCAAAAAACGGTAACCGACAACAGCAGTTACTTGCAGGGCAAAATGTTAGTATTAGTGCGAATTTCTTTACGCCGTTTAGCCGTTCGTACTGTGAGCTTATAATCAGAACCAATGGTAAATGATCGTGTAACAGCCTTCTTATCATTCCTATTTTTATAATTTTTATTTTTTCCACCGTTAAACTCTACCTTATTTTGTGATGATCGTGAGAGATGAGAAATGGGAAGACATACACGCTGGATTTGCGGTACAAATTGGGTGCGTGTCATAGTCATCACCTCTAAGGGGCAAGCAGAAACGCAAACAAACAAGCAAACAAGCATTTAGCCTTATTGTGCGTGTGCAGCTAACTTAAACGAAACAATACACAATTAAAATAATGTTTGGAAAATGCCGATAAATGCTGGAATGAAGCTGGACGGCCCAGAAACCAAATCCCTCTCAACCGATGTGTCTGTCCCCTTTCCGTACCCACATGATGACGTTTCCCGTGGCAACCGACGGCGACTTGTGCAGCATGAAAGCAAGGTGGGCGCACAGTTGCTATACTCCCTGTCGATCGATCACAGCAGCCAAGTGGTTTGCCGCAGTCCGCTGCAGTGGTTCGGCATTCGTTTTTCGGTTTTTTTGGAAGCAAGACGTGGATCGTGCATTTTGTGTGTGCCTTAAAACAGAAATTCCAACCCCGGAAGTAGGAGACGCGTGGACCCAAAAAAAAGCGAAAAAAACATCAACTAGGAACAGCTAATTAAATTTCACTGCCCCCCAAAAGCGTGTACCACCAACCAACAGCGTGTGCGTGTGTGATCACTAGGAGGAAAGGCCATTCCCTGTCCGCGTGTCCCATCGTGGTGTGTTCCCTTCATGCATTCGTTTCATGCGCCGTTTGAAACGAACGTGTGAGGGAATATCCACCGAAATCGTTGCTGCAAAAAGGGGAGAGACTTTGAGGTGGAAAAGAAAAACGCGAACGTTCCCGTGTGTGTGGAATTTTGCGCTACGAAATTAGACCGGGTGTTGGAGGGAAGGTAAGTGTTTTTTTTTTTTGTCTAATTACTTGCGGTTGGATTTTTTGTTGAGGTTCATTTGTCATTTTTAAACCCAAACTTGCAATATGGGTACAATGGTTTCTTCCTGTGGCATGATTAGCTCAACCTTTACTTCATGATGTCGTAGTGTTTAGGCTTGCTTGGATTTGAGTATGCTTTGGTTTCCAACAGAGAGGCATCAGACAAGAAATCGATCCATAATTTGAGCGACTTTTGAAATATTCTTCACAATTTTCAATGTTTTTCTTTAATGGCTGTCATTTATTCAACATTTTGCATCAAATGTATTTTTAAAAAATCCTTTTTTTGTTCATTTATATACAAAGAGCATCGTGATAGTGAAGGGTAAAGTTTGGCAAAAATTCAGAGTCGACTCCCATCCGACTCTGATAATTTTGGAACCGACTCCGGAAGATAGGTCCGCCCTGCATTATGCGGAGTGGTCCTGAGTCATCCGGAGTTGCCCGGAGTCATTCGAATACGTAGTTGTCCGGAGTCGTCCGGCCCATATACGAAGTGTCTCCGGGCGACTCCGACTCCGAACGACTTCGAACGACTTCGAACGACTCCAAACTGCTCCGGACGACTCCGGGCGGGTCAAGTGGTTCCCATTTTGATGGAGGCGGAATCGGACTAATAATAGTCGGAGTCGGATCGGAGTCGTGGATGCGCTGCAGAGAGCACATCACTGCATCGTGATATGGAGATAATTCTTACTAATTGTAGAATTATTCAAAGCATTTATTAAAAAAAAAAAACGCTGTTAAAAAAGCGCTCAGGAACCTTTACTAATATTAACACAAAAACTATAAAACCATTCGACCAAAAAAACGGTCCTCCTGTTCAAATTCAAACACCATCCAACATGGCCGCCGCACAGCGTACTGTCACTGCGTACTCGACCGCCCGTACTTTACCAACCTGAGCGGAAGTGGCCTGCCGCGCGTTCGAGCAGTTTTTCGAGCACCGTCGGCAGTGCTTGGGCACGTCGCAGGCCGTACCGCTGCCATCTTGCTCGTGTCGCTGAAGTTGTGCGGTTGTGCTTCTGGAACAGGATCGCACAACCACTCACATTTTTTTGTGAATAAAAAAAAATACCAACAAAAATACACAAAAAAATCATAAAAAATCAAAAAATCTACCCCCAAAAAAATCGCAAAACTGTGAAAAACCAAGCAAAACACACAAAAACCCCCCACTTTTACCCAGCCGTATTTTTTCATTTCGCAAAAAAAGAAGAGATTGCCAACAGTGCGAGTGTGCGTGTGTGCGTGTGTGCAGTGCGAACAAACGAAGTCGTGCGTGAGAAATTGAAAGAAAGAAAAAATTCGACCGTCGACGTCAGCGCTCAGCCCTCTCCCCCCGCACCCTGCTACTACGGCGAACCATTCTCAGCGTCTCGGCATTTGGAAGCAAGAAGCAAAAGAAGTTCCGTGTGGTTGACAACGCGCGGTGCATCAAAAGTAAGCATCTCCACCTCATCCCCCCTCCGTCCACCTTGTCTCACCATCAAGTACTTCATCCAGCAAGCTGTCACACTGCGCCCGCAGCAAGCAGCAGTAGCACCATCACCGGGCGCGGTAGCCCCCGTTTTTCTTTTCGAAAGCAAAACTTACACACTTTCCCTCCCCTCTTTCTCTCTTTCTTCTTCTCCACGGTACGGCGCTCGCTTGCGTGTGTGGTTCGGCCAGAAGCGAAACGTAGCAGCAACAACGTGTCCACCAACACCAACAAACACAGTGTGAGTGCGCGTACTTCGTGATTGGAATATTTTTTCGAATCGGATCCCTTCTGCGTGGATTTCCGGTGGTGTGTTCGGTGGTCATCGAACGAGAGCAACCCACGTGCCCCGTGAACGTGTGTGTGTGTGTGTGTTTGTGTGCGCACCGCTGAATAAGTCGAGTGAAAGCCTCTGAACACAGATATAGAAAAGAAAAGGCAGTAATCAGCAGCAGCAGCACACAAGATGAATCCCGGCGCACCGAACTACCAGATGGCCTCGCTGTACGTGGGCGACCTGCACTCGGACATTACCGAGGCGACGCTGTTCGAGAAGTTCTCGTCGGCCGGCCCGGTCCTGTCGATTCGCGTCTGCCGCGACCTGATCACACGCCGCTCCCTCGGCTACGCGTACGTCAACTTCCAGCAGCCCGCCGATGGTGAGTAATAATGCCGTTTTTTTTCATCCCATCATTCTATTCGCAGCATTGTGCCCTTTTCGCTCTAGAACCGGCATAATCGGGTGTGAGTGTGTGTGTGGGTTAGCGCCGGAGCAGAATGATGAACGTCCGGTACACGTGCTTTCTCTACATCCGACGGCTACGTCATTCCGTCGTTTTTTTTTTTCATTCCCATGCACACTGTTACGCCGCCATGTTGCAAGCAACCCGTATGTGTGTATGTGTGTCTCGCTCCCTCTCGCACAGTACAGTACTATCGTCATCGTGACGGGGGCTTTTCCCTGTCTCGCTCGCTCGTTTTTGTTCAGGCGGCTCCCTCTGGCGTGTCGCACGGGAAGCTCATTTTGGTGGGTAAATTTCTCGTTTTCTTTTCCAATGCGATCGAAGGAGCCACGAAACACGGGGGGATTTCTTTGCCACGACGCAACATTCATCCAGTGGGGAGTGTGGGGGATAAACCTGTGTTTTGTTTGGATGGGAGGGAGGGAGGGGGGGGGGAATACATTTTACAGGTACAGGGAAAAGAGAGAAACATGACAAGGACGTTGAAAGTGTCGTGGCAGAGTAGGCTAAAAGGGGGGGGGGGGGGGTTGATTGTTCCCCCAGAAAACAGGTGAGCACAGGAAAGTGACAACGTGTGAGACACACCAGGGAGAAAATCGTTTCGGACCACGTTGCAGGAAATCGGTTGTAAATTCCACATCGCCGTCATTGAGATTTGTCGGTTGGTGGAAAACAAAATCCGTTGCTTTTTAAACGTGAAACCATTTAGCAAAAGTCTTGCTGACCGTTTTCTAATCAAACAATGAGAAAATATAATTTTCCAATTACGATCCCCATTGCGATAAAAATCAACCATTGCGCTTATCGAATGGTGTGTAATACCATTTTGTGTTGCGATAAGGGTGTAAGGAACGGAGTTATGGATTTACACGGGTGTAGCACACACTGTTTCCAGGGGCACCACCACCCAGGGGGGGCTTTATCAATTGCGCTAAACTTGGCACTCGGTTAGTGGTCGGTTCGTTTTAGAAACCCATCGAGACGACTTCAATGGAGAATCAGGGTTGCAATTTTTATCTTTGTAACGCTCCCTTAAGCCAAAGGAAAATGACCTTTCTCGGCTTTAATTTTTAAATTTCCTTCTCTATCAAAAGTTTAATACAAAATAATCGTTAATTCAAAATCAAACAAATGCAACTAAACCACAAATTCACAGCGTACACAAATAACGCAACAAAATGCGCGTCGAGGGAAAATTCGTACCCAAAAGCGGTTGTCCTTGGGCGGCGAAGAGAGAAGGGAGTCTGCCTCCTTTCCCTCCCGCTAGAAATAGTTTAGCCATACAATAAATGCGCGCAAAAAGGGTAAAAGAAGGCAGGTGAGATTGAGAGGGGGAGATCTGCCTGCCAATCAATGACAAACCAAAGAAGAAGGGGGGGGGGGGAGAGCTGGTCAACAACATTCACCCGCTCTCGCGCTCGATTGCACCTTTATGACGACAAAATGCCCGCGGCGACGTGTGTATGTGTCCTGACTGTGTTTGGAGATGAAACAATTGTTGTTTGTAAATTATTTTACAATTTTTAGGATTAAAAAAGACCTCAAAACCCAATCCATGAAGAAGTATGTGATGATGATCGTGGTGCAAACGAAGAGAGAGCCCTCGAACACCCATCCCCCGACTGACTAAGCTGCAACCACGGGACGACGGCGACCAATGGAAGAGGGGGGAGGACTGTTGTGTCGCCCTCAGGGGGGGGGGGGCTACGAATTAATCTTCACTTTCAACATGTTTGTCGGTCTCAAAACCGCACGCCGCTGCTGGCTGGCCTCTGCCACACATTCCAACAACTTTGTGGCGAGTTTTGTTGCTGGCTCGTCGTTCGTGGATGAGAGATGACGGGAAAGGGAGAGGCGCGCAGGCTGGTGCGTGAAGCCTTTATGTGGACAGCGATAGTTTCGTGTGGGGAATGGATTGTGTGCTGTTGTTGTGTTACGTGACGGTTTCACTTTTTGAACTGAAATGCGTGAGCCTTTTTTCTCTAAATGTAAAACAAACATCTAAGGAATGTGCGTTTTGCAATGCTTTTATTCTACTCTTTTTTTTGCTGAAATAATTGTTGCAGAGACTAATCGGTCTTCGTCCGCTTAAAAACCATTTAAAGGTAATGTCAGTTTCATAATTTGAAACCGTTTTTACACTGTTCCGATGTTGAATGTTGAACTGAATGAAAAAGGGATACACAGTGCGCACAACCATGTTGATGTTCTTTTTCTGCAGCTAGACACATCGCCTCCCCCTAAATATGTTATTTCTAGCGAAAAAAAGAAGAAGGGAAAAATCAATCCATAAACATATGCATTCGCAATGGAATGTGATCCGGTGTGGGGCAGAGGCGACAGAGTTACCTTCATGTCGGAGTACAAATGCACATTTTGATCGTGTGATGTCCTGGGATTGGAAAATGAATCGATATAATTAGTTTCCATCACACCATTAGCGCGCGTGTGAGTGTGTGTGTGTGTGTGTGTATATGCTGTTCAATTATATGTCCCGATAGGGGAAATGATGGCGGGATGGATGATGGGGTCGGCCTACAGCTTCCCCATTCACTAAGAGCGATTATTTACGATGGCAGGGGGGACATTTGTATGGTGCATTTGTATGTCCCGTAAATGATGCAATTGCTACACTGGCCAGCAGTAATTATGCTACATGTATGATGGTAGTGTAGAGCAAATGGTGCTGTGTGTGGCGCTAATGCTTCGATTGTGAAACGCTTCCATCATCGACAACATTGCAATCACTTCCGTCCCCCGTGTTTTTGTGTGTGTCATTGTGTAGATGTATATCAAATAAATGTCGATGCTATCAGTCGCTTTTTTCCGTTAGGTGTATGTCATTTTTTGTGTGACTCATACCTTTTCCTGTTTGGTTTTTATGTTTGCTATTGGAATAAAGTTGCTGTGATAATATGTACTTTTATCAACAAACTCGTTTAAATTAAATAAAAATCCTTTCTTTGCATTGTCGTGAGAGAAGTTGAAGAGAGATGACACATAATACTAATCCTGCTGTTTGTATCTTATCCCAATCAATTGCAGCCGAGCGTGCACTGGATACGATGAACTTCGACCCGATCAAGGGCCGCCCGATCCGCATCATGTGGTCGCAGCGTGACCCGTCGCTGCGCAAGTCCGGCGTCGGCAACGTGTTCATCAAGAACCTGGACAAAAAGATCGACAACAAGGCGATGTACGACACGTTCTCCGCGTTCGGCAACATCCTGAGCTGCAAGGTGGCGCAGGACGAGAAGGGCCAGAGCAAGGGGTACGGGTTCGTGCACTTCGAGACGGAGGAGTCGGCCAACACCTCGATCGAGAAGGTCAACGGCATGCTGCTGAACGAGAAGAAGGTGTACGTCGGCCGCTTCATCTCGCGCAAGGAGCGCGAGAAGGAGCTCGGCGAGAAGGCGAAGCTGTTCACGAACGTGTACGTGAAGAACTTCGGCGAGGATCTGACCGAGGAGGCGCTGCGCGACATGTTCGAGAAGTTCGGCCCGATCACGAGCCACCGCGTGATGACGAAGGACGGCAAGAGCCGCGGCTTCGGCTTCGTCGCGTTCGAGAAGCCGGAGGACGCGGAGGAGGCGGTGCAGAAGCTGAACGGCAAGGAGCTGAGCGACGGCAAGGTGCTGTACGTGGGCCGCGCCCAGAAGAAGAACGAGCGCCAGATGGAGCTGAAGCGCCGGTTCGAGCAGCTGAAGATGGAGCGCCTGACGCGCTACCACGGCGTCAACCTGTACGTGAAGAACCTGGACGACACGATCGACGACGAGCGGCTGCGCAAGGAGTTCGCCCCGTACGGTACGATCACCTCGGCCAAGGTGATGCTGGACGAGGGCCGCTCGAAGGGCTTCGGCTTCGTGTGCTTCTCCGCGCCGGACGAGGCGACCAAGGCGGTGACGGAAATGAACGGCCGCATCGTCGGCAGCAAGCCACTGTACGTCGCGCTCGCCCAGCGCAAGGAGGAGCGCAAGTCGCACCTGGCCAGCCAGTACATCCAGCGCGTGAACAGCCTGCGCATGCAGCACATCGGGCAGGTGTACCAGCAGAGCGGCAGCTACTTCATGCCGACCATCGCCCAGCCGCAGCGCTTCTACGGGCCGCAGGTGGCGCCGGTGCGTACCGCGCCCCGCTGGTCCGCCAACGCCCAGATGCGCCCGAACGCGGGCAACCAGAACGTGGCGGCCAATGCACCGGCCGGCGGCTACCCGGCCATGACGGCGGCCCACGTCGCCAACAACCAGTACCGCCAGGCGGGTAACGTGCGCGGCGCCAACCAGCAGGCCCCGAACGCCCAGTCGGCCCAGGCCAACTCGGCCGCCATGCGCAATGCGGCGCGCCCGATCACCGGCCAGCAGACCGCGGCCAACATGCAGACGCGCCCGGTTGCGCCGCAGCTGGCCGCCGGACAGGCCCGCACGCCCAACTACAAGTTCACGCAGTCCATGCGCAATCCGCAGGTGCCGCAGCCGGTGCCGATCCCAGCTCAACCCGTTGCTCAGCAGGCTGTCATCGTTAAAGGTAAGCGCATAGTGGTAGTGATGGTTGTTTTAGATAGAATGGGGAGCTTTAGAATGCTTCCTTTCGAGGCGAGAGATGTTTTCGCAGCGCAATTGCTTTTGCAAAAGGTTCTATTATTCTATTTTTAACCTTTTATTTACACTATTTCCCCATTTCTGTATCATCTCCAGGTCAAGAACCGCTTACCACCAGCATGCTGGCTGCTGCTCAGCCGGCTGAACAGAAGCAGATGCTTGGCGAGCGGCTGTTCCCGCTGATCGAGCTCATGTATCCGAACCTTGCCGGCAAAATCACGGGCATGTTGCTCGAGATCGACAACTCGGAGCTGCTGCACATGCTGGAGCATAAGGAGTCGCTCAACGCGAAGGCTGAGGAGGCTGTGGCTGTGCTGCAGGCTCACCAGAAGTCTTCGGCCCAAACCAACTAAGCGACGAACCCTCCGCCTAGCAGCAGCAGCGGCGCAGCTGGAAGCGACGTCGTCTCCCCCCGCTCGCGGCTCAGTTGGACACGGACCACAACCACCGCCCCTTGTTAGAGAAGAACCACCCTCCTCTTCATGATTATTTAGTGTGTGCGTTCGTTTTGTCGAGGCGTTTCAAATCAATCCAACATTGCCGCGCACCCCCTCAGATGTATGTACGATGATGGAAGATGTCACATGCCGCGGGTGGATGTTAGGTAAATTCAATTAAACGAACCCCATTTTTGCACTATATATTCACGGTTGCGGGATTGTGTGTATAATATTCTTGCGTGTGTTCTGTAGCGGAGGGCAATTGATGGGCACGACGGACGGACCCACAAAAGTTACATGAGTGGGGTTCGGTTTTGTGTGTTCACCTGAATGGAATGAGGGTGGGGAGATGGCGCTCGATTTAATTTTTTTTTCATTATTCATACTATAATATTGAATATGTCATTTACTCGTAAACAGCGCTAAAACGATTTCCCAGCTTTTTATGCGGAGCACTTTGCGCACATGCTGCAAAACTTCTTATTATGAGATAATATAATCTATCAAATATATTATGCAAAAATATATGTATGAAGTATATATATATATACGAAAAAATCTACAAAAAAATGGAAAACAAATTATAAAAATCGTAACTGATGAAAAAGGTAACTGAAAAAAGATTGCAAAATAGAAATGAAATCATCATCCTCTTGACACGATGGAGCAGAAAAAGAAGAAAACAACAAATGAGAGATGGGTGGTGGTCGATGTAGAAGAAGAGAAAAAAGCAAAAAAAGCGACACAAGAGCAAGCACAGTAGCAAAAGAGAAAAACAGAAAATTGAGGAAAAAAACAGTAAACAACAGAAAAAAATGTCTACAAAGATTGAAAGAGAAGAGAGAGTACCTTCAATAATTGAACCATGGAAACAAAACTTTGTCAGGACAAGTGATATGTGCTAAAAGTAACTTGCAGAAACACTTTTTGAAACAACAAGGAGAAACTACTACAAAAATGCGTGAAGCAGCAGTAGAAAGTATGGAAATTAAACTTTTCTGTCTCTGCCAAGGCAGGCGCATATGTTGTGTGAAGATTATTGCAAAAGTTTATGAAAAACAATTCTGAACTTTTACGTGAAAAAAGCACAGCAGTACAGTGTAGTCGCGTGTACTGTAGGGTAGTAGGTAGTATCCGACCAACTAGCGAGAAGAGAAGGTTACAAAAAGAAGAAAACAAAAACGCAAAAAATGTGAGCCAAACACAACCATACGATTGGGAATGTTCTTATGCAACAGCAACAGCAACAAAACAAAAAAAGAAGCGATCCTTATTTCAAAGAGATACAACGGAACAACCGATGTGACAGTCTTTAAAATGATGTAAACGAGAAATAAACAAGCAAAAAATTGAAAAATAACAAAAAAAGTGAAAACAAACATATATAAAAACAAAAAAGAGAAAAACTTACGTGTGGAAGAAGCGGATAGAGAGAAAGAGAGAAGAGGACGAAGAAGAGTGGTATGTGGTGGTAAACACGCGATGAGGATAACACGCGTGAGGAGGAGGAGGAAGAGGGAGTAGGAGTTGGGTTGAAAGCGGATGATAGAAGCAAGAAACTAGGGAACTACAGCCAGACGGAAGAAATGCAACAATTAGGCACGAGAAAATGGGATAAAAATAACAATAGAAAAAAAAACTGAAAAACTTGCAACTGAAGAAAATTCTACAAAACAAAAAAGGGACATATATGATGAAACACGGGACGAGTGAAAGCGAAAGTAAGAGAGTATGATACATTAGGAGAGAAATTTGTATCTGTTCTTCATTAAAACGATAGGTGGCGTGTGCTTTTTTATGTGCGGTTTGAAGCAGATCACACGACGAGGTGATCGTCGTCTCCTTGTCTTAGTCAGCGCAAATGGATTCTTTGCATTTTGTTCATCCTTTTTTGTTTGACTGTAGGGTTTTTGCTTGTTGTAGAATCTCCTTTCGTGAGAGAATCGGTTTCGACGCTTTTTGAGGGTTCGATCTTTTCGATGGCTCCCGCCATTATCATAGTTTGGAGATAGTAGAGACACAGTTTTCAGTTCAGGGTTAATATTCCCGATAGAAATGAGCAAAATGGAATCTTTTCCCTTTTTTTCTATGAAAATAGTATTCCCGCGTAGGCCCCCCAAGGTAGCTTTGTCAAAATCTAGATTTTTAAACCTTCTTTCTCCAACCAAGTAGAGGACGACACACTCCTTGCCGCGTGTACCCCGAGTGAGTGAAGCAGGGCAGAAGTGTGTAAAAGGTGTGCATGGAAACACAATACCACAATAATGACTCTGCAATGGCTATTTGCAGCAACCACTAGACAAATGAGACCAACTAAAACTGAAAGATTAGAAGAGAACGAGAGAAGGGCGCGAAGAATCCACGTAAATTTCACTTTTCAAGAGTAAAGAGAAGACCCAGCAGAAGAAAGTCGCGGCAAACCATTTTTACGTTTAACAAAGCACGCAATCACAGGATTTGTTTTTGGGATGGAAAGAGTAATGTTTCCTCCTCCAACCTGTGCACAAAATTTCACATCTCTCGCCAGGAAGAACGTGTGCGCTTGAGAGACACGTGGATGGATATGGATGACTGTTTGTACCGAACATCTTTCAGCGAGCTATTGCGCAGCACTGTGTGTCACTGCGGTCATCACAGTGAGAGAGAGAGAGAGAGGAGTGCAGGGAAGTAAAACCATCCGGATGATAGGTTAATGTTGCCAGCAAAGGCACGACAAAACCCACGCGGATGGGGATGAAAAACTGTTTTCATCAGACGAGAACAACAGCAAACACACTTCTTCGGGAGAACAACATCAGTTTAGAGAACGAGTTGGAATCGAAAGATCAATCCTGCTGCCGCTGGCTGGCTGGCTGCCTGGCTGACTGGTAGTAGCATCATTGCTAACTAGATCTGTGCGTCGAGTGTGGCGTGCGGCAACCAAAAGCAACTCAGTCGGACAGCGGGCAGCACGGTCTCTCGCTGCGAAGAAGGATAATAACGTGTTTCAGTTAAGAAAATTTAAAATATCCGGGCTACTCTAAATTGTATGAGATGAAATTTTTTCCAACAAATACCAACGCAAAAATGTTTATCAATTTCAATAAAAAAAGCGATAAGATCCGGAAATGCTTTCACCGCAAAAGCTTATTTTGATACGAAAGAAAGATGCATACTTTTATAGGATAAATTGTTTGAATGGAAAAATCCTTTCGTCCTTTAAAGGTCTTTAGATGAGTTTAATTAAAGAATTAATGTATTTCGGATTACAAGAATGTACCTACAGATCTGAGGTGAGTATATCTACCTAAGGAAGCACTGACTCCAGACGTACAAGAACATCGTTGTTATGACTACGGATGACAAGAGCAGACTTTGTAGGGTCTGAGAAGAGTAGAAGATGGTCGGCACAAAACTGAACGATGGCCAGATTATGGATTTGTTCTCGTATCAAGATTAAGCACGTACGTGAGGTAGAGCCGAGTTGACACATTTTCCAAGATCCCAATTTCTAATCAGGAATTGAAGGCAACAAGACATCTATCAGGAATTGAAGTTAACAACTCCACTGTAGTGCAAGGAGACAACTGTAATTCCAAAACGTTTTGACAGATCTTGTGCTCGGAAGACCTCCGCTAGAGGGCGGTAGTGAGACCTGTAACTTGTGGCACTTGTAAAAGTGTAGCCGTGCTTACAAGTTGTCGCGCATTGTTGGAGCGCTCTCAAAACTAACTCGCTTGCGTTGATAAAGAAAAGCAGCGTGCGCTCGAGTGGTCTCTGAGCAAGTTGGCTCTTATCTGAACTTCAATCTGCACCGACCGTGCTTAGTTCATCAGTTTGAACACACAGTGCTAGCGGAAACAATGTAAGTAATGTTTGAATGCGCGAATGTTGTTTATATATGTGTTGAGATACGAACATCTTATGAATCATTCTTCTTGTTTCAGTATTACCAGCATTCCAAAAATCTATCGAATTTTGATAAAATGTTTATGCATCGTTTCCACCGTGTCGACCGTTCCGATGGATGGCGGATTTATCTCAGACCATCCTACACTTTGTCCTCCCAAACCGGCCCCAAAAGTAGCGGAACTTCGAAAGGTATTGAACACTCATAAGATTGCCATCTCGAGTGAGCTATCTAATTGGGGTAAATGGTTCATGAATTCCTACAGAAAATCCCCCCACTGATAACGATACGCAGGTGTATGTGAAGGATTTCCCAGACAACTTTACAGCCTCGGAGCTGCGTAACCTGTTCATGAGGTTTGGCTGCATCACCAGCCATCGCATCATCATGCGGGATGGCAAGAGTCGCGGCTTTGGCTTTGTCAACTTCAAGCTCGAAGAAGATGCGGTGAAAGCGGTGGCGGAGCTGCACGGCAAGCACCAGTTTCCGAACGGGAAGCGTCTTCACGCGACGGTGGTGCAGAAAAATGTGCTGTACGTTAAGCATCTTCCGGAAGATGTAACATGGAAGCAGCTGCTCCAGCTGTTCGCGACGCAGGGCAGCGTCAAGTACGCGAACTTGGTAATGGACGAGCGCGGCATCGACCGGGGCTACCCGTCGGGCATGGCCACCGTCTGCTTCCACAAGTCCGAACATGCCGCTCTTGCGATCGCGAACCTAAATGGTGCCCGCGTGCTAGGGAATCGTCTAACGGTGGAATACGTGAAAACGAAGAGCGAACTGCGGAAGGAAAAGTTTGACATCTACTTTAAATCAGATGATTCGTCCACCAGTGCAACCACACTGAACGATGTGTCTCCCCTTCCTCTCGGTGGGTAGCGCAAACTTTGATTAACGGTGCTGCAAGATGTTCCTGTAAATAATCGAGCCTCTTTGGGGGGGGGGTCTGTTTTCAGTTCCGACGTCGGACGATGCCGCACGCGAGAAACAATCGTTTGCCATCCGGTTGAGTACGGCTGTGCGAGGCGTTTTTCCAGAGAAACGTGAACAGATCGTACAACTACTGCTCGAGTTTGATAATGCACAGCTGTCCTTGATGCTGGACCAGCCGAATTTGCTGAAACAGAAGGTGGAGGCCGCCGAACGGCTTATTGCAAAGGTAGAGTCAGCGTCAATTGAGCGACTACGGCTTCTGTAAGAGTTTGTGCCCTTATGGGGAAGTATATGAGGGGTAGAATTAGTTTATCATTCGTTATCAAATGTGGCTCTGGAATGCTTTCTCGCAAGCATGGCCCAAGCCCATTCTGCCTGTTCACACTTCTAGTTCATTGAATTTAATCATTTAACAGATAATATATTTCACAAAATCCGATAAATTGCTACAGGCCTATATTATTTAGCTTTAGTTGTACATTCTTTGCTTTACCATGTGAAATAGCAAATGTTTGGCTTTTATTTAGTCAACATTTTGAATTTAATTTTTAAAACCAGCTTGAAACACTTCGAGCGAGAAAAACCGCGGCTCGTTCGATCCTGCTGCAACTCTTCACCTCTGCAGCGTAAACAAGCTCACCGCACACTGGAAGCTTTGTCTATTTTTAGACTTTTACAGTAGAATATTCCAATAAGAATGCGATTTAACTTCACTATGCATGTATTAAAATTTGCACAATATTTTCCTGTTCTTTTTGTGAAGTACAGCTCCTCAAAAGCATCGAATTTAAACTGAAATCACACAAAACAATACGCGACCGATATGCAATTTTGTCCACTGTATGATCAAAGATTCGCCCACCGTGTGACGTTTCGCCAAAAACCCACACACGGCCCCCTCCCATTGCAGTAGTGTGTGTGGCCGTTTTTGTCAGATTTTCTGCTTAATCAGCGCTCTCGCTGGCGGGTCGCGATCAATCGTTTCTCTCCGCTCCGTCGATGCTGGTCGTGCTGGTGAAAAAGCGCACTACAATTTCGCCCCGTCTCGTACGGCAGAGGTAAGCAAAACGGGCTACGGGCGGACGACTTTCCAGAGTTTTTCGTACGTTTGTGTGTGTGTGTGAGCGGAGGACGAGAAGGGGAGGATGCAATAGAATCAAAACCCGCGCGAGATCGATGAATGGTTTGTGTAACGTTGTGTGTAGTTCAATTTTTTTTTTGCCGGAACGATCACAATTTTCGTGAGGGGACAACAAGGGCAAGAAAAAAGTGCAATCCCCGTGCAAGGAGGAGGGCGACAGAGTGGGTGTGCGTGCCTGACGATTGTGTGTGCCCCCGCACAGGTGGAGTCCCATGCGAGAACGCCGTTGCTGTGCTGTGTATGTGTGCGCGCTGCTGGAGAATTAATCGGAAAATGGCGCAGGAACGTGGTCGAAAAGTGCTGTGGTCTCGCCTACTGCTGCTGGAGTAGATCGGTGGTAGAAAGTGGAAGTGCTCTTCTTCTGTACGGTCA
The DNA here is from genome assembly GCF_943734685.1 of Anopheles coluzzii. NCBI lineage: Eukaryota > Metazoa > Arthropoda > Insecta > Diptera > Culicidae > Anopheles > Anopheles coluzzii. The sequence goes on along the minus strand of NC_064671.1, from coordinate 70,284,536 downwards.
TGCAAAAATGGAACGGTGCCAGTGTGTGTATGTATGCTGCTAAAAAGTAATTCAATGCCCCGTATGTCCAGCAGTGTGGCGCGCGTGTGTGCTGAGTAAGGGATTCTTGCCCTTTTCGCGGACCTGTGTCTGTGTTTGCTGTGTTGCTGCTGCTACTATCATCGCATTGTTGGCCCACGTTCATATGCCAACCAGTGAAGAAGGCTAGAGGAAGAAAGAGAAAGGAAGAGAGCGAGATCGAACCAGATCGGTTGCTGCAAACTGGGCCACCACGCAGCAGGTCGTTCGGGAACTGTCGTGGAAGATGGCCAGTTGCTAAGTAGTGGCTGGAAAGAGAGCGAGGGGACAGCTAAAAACAGGTTCACTGAGGGACAAATGGAGTGAAGAGTGAAGAGTGAAAATGGAGCATACAATTCGTTTAATGTGCAGCGTAATGCATTTCCCCGTAAAAGGAGCTTGAACATTGTTTTATTACAGTCTGATGCGGGGGGGTTTGCACGCCGAGATCGAACCACGGTGCATAGGGAGATGTGTGTGTGTGTGTGTTTTTTTTGGGTGATGATTTTCTCATTGTGTGCTGTGTCTACTGCTGCTGCATACGTGGCTGACCGGTTGTGCGCGCGCCGCTTAGATAACCGACAAGAGCACCACCAAATGCGTGTGTGTGTTCGGGGCGATGCCGCTGCATTCCACAACATCCCGTGACAGTGTGTGGGCATCACCAATTCACGACGAGTTGGCCCAGCTATTCCCACTATGTCTCTCTCTCTCTGTCACGTGTGTGTATGGGTACGCAATGCAGTTTGGTTGTGTGTGACGCAGTGACGTGTAACATACATCCTCACTTTCGCGTTTCGTGCAGAATGGAAAGCAAACAAACTGATAAGAGGGAGAGATGGTAAAGGGAAGCTTTGGAGGAACGTTTTGCGAAGGGAAAGATGATAACAAGATAACGCACCCACACACGGGAGGAATGAGAGAGAGAGAGAGAGAGAGATGAAGTGGACACTGAAAAACACGGAAAAGGAAGGGAGTTGAATAATATCAAGCAAGGGAAGGCACAAATGGACAATTGTCGCAATGAAAAGTATCACCAAAGGGCAGTGAGATTGTAGGAGAAGCAGGGAAAGCAAGCAGAACGAAGACACGAGAGAAAGAGGGAGAGAGAGAGAATGTTTTGTGATGTGATGGAATTCCTCCCCAACAAGCGTGATTTGCTCCTCGATTGCTGTGATGGAATTTTCTAGCCTCCGTTTGTCTATGACCCGATCTCTCTCTCTCTCTCGCCCTTTCACTGATTGTGCTTATTAGTCACACGCACTAAAAATGGTTACGGTCAACGGCACACTAAGAATGCGCATTGATACGCGCTTTATTCCGTGTCAAGAGCACAGACGCACGAATGCACGATTTTATCACAAAGAAGAGAGATCTCTCATGTTCTCTCCCTCTCTCTCTATCTATCTCTGCTTAGTTCGAGATCAATCTCTTCATCCGGTGCGAGCCGCACGTGTTGGCGGGTGCATTGGGGTGCTTTTGCTTGGCGCTGCTTCGTTCGGCTAAGAAACGCAACACCAGAAACAACGTGTGCGGATCATTGAGTTTCCCTCATTTCATCCCCTTGCCCCCTCTCTATGTGTTTGTCGACGATAACATTTTCATCGTCTATTTTAAAATGCAAACCCTGCTCCGTAGTAGCAACCGCGCGAAAACGCACGCAAGAGAGACGAAGGGCGTGTGTGTGTGTGCGTGTTGTAAACAATGTAAAAATATGATGACTACGAATGGGTTGGACCCAACAGCTTCGATGCTGTTGTACGACCTACGGTTCGAAGACCGGAGCGAGGGCGATGAGGCTGGTGATGTTGGAAAGAGGGAAGGGGGTTTGTTTATACAACGAACACCCCCTCGCTTCCTTCCTCTTTGTGTCCCTCTTTCTCGCTCTAAACACATGCGCTTCCCTTTTGGCCGTGGGACATTGGCGCAATTTCTCGATAATGTTGTGATTTACTTTTGGACCCTTCTCTTCCAACCTCCACTCCAATGTTCTTCGTTCAACCATGTTTGGATGTTGAAAACAGGAATAGCTCGCTCATAATTGGGTTAAAATGTTGTGGTTGAATGGAAATTATTGTACAAACTTGCTTAGCCCAACATAAAACACTCGATTTTTTTATTACTGAAAAACAATGTTACTGTTGTCAGGGTTTTCTTTTTTCTTCTTCCGTTTGTTTGGGACAGCTTCGTGTGATAACAATTGTTTACCCAAAGTAGCGCATAGCAGCAAATGAAGGAATTTAATTACACGCCTCGTGTTCGCTGTAAGATATTTAGTTAATTTACATACTTGTAGGGGTTTAATGAAGTTTGAGCAGACATTTTCACAATTGCGCCATCGAAACTGGCCACAAAGTTGTACATTTTACGCCAATTGAAAAGCCAAATTCAATTAAGGAACAAATTTAAAAGAAAATAGCTGCAGGAGAGTCTTTAAATGAGATGTTTTTATGTTTTATGCTTGGCGTGTTCCGGGCAAATTATGTTTTTTCGCTTCAAAACCTTTAATAACCGTTTTTAACCTCCCCAGAATGATTATTCGACCAATAACTTTGTTATTCGTGTGATTAAAAATCATCTGTGATTTAATATGATATGTTTACATGATTTTAGGTGATGTTTAGAGCCAGCAAAATGTTTGAAAATTTCCCATGATGAAAGCAACTAATATTGCTGTAATTACCTCACTTTTAAAACTTCAAATCAACTGGCTCGCCATGCCCCGAAAGCGGCATGCAAACCACCCAGGAAGGAATAAAGCATGAATGTCACGTCCTCTGTGTGCAGTGCCCGCCCCCATGCACCTCAAAATCTGTGCCACATTGTGTTGGGGGGGGGGGGGGGGGGGGGGAAGGCGAGGGTTGTTGGTTGCAGTCAATTGTTTATGTTATTAAACGTGAATAGTTTGACAAAATTACAAACTTGCAACTGCAAAACGACGCCACCCCTCTGCGCCGCCTAATAGCGTAAAATCCTCACGTCCGGCCCAACCCGTCCGACGTCCACGTCCAAGGCATGCATTAATTGTTCCTCGAGCACAGACGATTTGCATTCCGCCGCGTAAAAGTTTGGAAAGTGGCGAAACGAACGGACGCACGGATAAATACAAAAATATGGAGCATTAGAGCAGCAAACCGGAATGCGTCAAACACTAACAGACTAACAGTGTCAAAAGAAAGCAACCTACTTCCCTCTCCGTTTTTGGGCCCTGCTGGCGCAAGCGCACGTTATTCAATCATTGTTTGTGTTGACGATGACGATGGGGCGACGAAATTCGAGATCGATTTGCAAACTGCCTTACCGGGGAGTGGTGGACGATGCACCCTTTTGTTGCCTTTACTGGCCCGACAGCCAGCCAGCCAGCCAGCCAGTGGGCTGCATCATACGAAGGTCATTGAAAGAACGGGCACCCACCCACCTTTGAGTGTTAATTTACATGATCGGATTTAAGGCAAAGGTAGAAAGCTTTGTCATTCTAGACCCCGTGGCTTCGGTTGTTCCACTTTACTTCCTGGCTGGAACGGAGATTTAAAGTGAAAAAAAAATTGAAAATGTAAAAAGGTTCAGGTTTCAAAAAGTCGTACCGACTAACGAGCCTGGGACTGGTTTGGTTCTCATTTCCATAATTGGATCCACACACCTGTGTGGTTCTACCAACACACCTGTACAATAGGGTTGAAAACACTCCATTCGGGGTCCTATTTTGATGTACTTTTATTAAAATTTTATGATAAAAAATAACTCTTTTGAAATGTTTTATGTTTTACTTTTAGGTTTTATGATTAATTCATAGCTTAAAACCATGTTCGTCGCACGTTCAACAGGCGAGTGAGCCTCGAGTAGTGTCGATACGTGTCGCAATAAATTAGCTACAACACGCCATCCATCCTTTGCAAGAGATTAGCTCATCAATACTCAAGCGATGAAATAAACAAGGCGCAATAGCAAATCAGAGGGGAAGAAAAACAAATTAACAAAACCGACCTTTGGTGCATTCCTTTAAGCGCTCATCTTCGACAAAACGTAATCGTGAATTTTGTGTGGTAAAACACTAAACAGCTAGCTAAAAGATTGCTTTTCTCTATTATTTCACGACGTTAATAGCCGTTAACAGCAACCGAACGGGAGCGAGAGTACCTCGAAATGCGAAGATGAAGATGAGCTGCTGCTCTCCTAACTGTACCATCGATCGCCATAATCGATCGCGTATCGTTTTTCGATATTTTTAGTGTGCTTTCTTCTCTCTCTCTCTCTCTCTCTCCGGGCAGGCAAGAAGAAAACGCATATTGCTTGATTTTCTCTTCTTCACCACGGTAGAGCCTTCTTTTGCCTCTTTCTAATCATGTGATCGCAATTTCAAACATTCTTTCTCGACTGTGTTTCCGTTCCGATCGATGGAAGTGAAACAAAAATACGTGTCTTGATGGTAAAAAAATATATGGAAGAATACATACTAAGATATACAGGGGTTTTCAGGAGTTCTCATAGTTGAGGGACACTTCCTTGACTCTTTCTTATTGGAAGTGAACTTAATGTAATAGGAATTGGACTTTATGGCACCCTTTATGGATAGGCGCCTTGAAAATTCCTATTAGATGTGTCCAACAAGAGTGCTATAGAGTTCAATTCCCATTACATTAAGTTCATGTCACACAAGAAAGAGTCAATGAAGTATCCCACAGCTATGAGAACCCCTGGAAAACCCTATAATGATAGAATACTGTGCACCGAACTGATACGGTCGAGAAATTATGAAATTCAACTCTCAAACGCAACTCTCCGCAGGAAAAGTTGCACGAAAACACAGAAAAATTGTGCTGCTGCAGCCACAACACACACACACGCTCTCTCTCCCTAGCATCTGTTGTGTTGGCACTGCTGTGTTATGTTGCTTTTGCTGCCACCTTCCCCTTCTCGGCGGCAACCACCACCCGCCAACAGCATCGACTAAAACGTCTTTTTGGGGCGAGAGTTGTTTGTTTCCATTAGCGTTAGCGGGCCTGTACGGGTTGTTGTACCGTTGGAAAAAGTGAAGTTAATTGCGCTTGCCTCTCTCCCCTTCCTCTGCTTCCAGTGGTTCTCTCCGTGTGCTTCTCGCTGGCAAACGTTTTTGGCCATCATCATCAGGGTGTGCCACCGAGATATCAGGCGAAGAAGTGGTGCACCAAAGGGGAGGCCGCAGTGCAAGAAAAGTAATCATCGAAACGGAACGGGGCAAGGCAACGTAATAGAAAATGGTCCAATAAATGCGTGTGTATTTGCGAGGAAGCTTTCCTGTCTGCTGTTGCTGTTACGCAGTGACGGTTTTTTCTTCTGCTGTGTGTTGCGGAATAATGTTTTCCCAATTGCCAGTTGCAGTTGCCTTTTTTGTGGGTGATACTTTGAGCGGTGAAACATTTCTATTGCACTTTGCACCAATCGCCCACAAATCGATTTGATTGTTTTTTCTGCACTCTTGTTTTAATTTCCATTTTCTCTTATTCTTTTCCTTTTCACAGAAGTAGCTAATTGTGCGTGGAAAAGTATACTAAACCAATCCGATTGACGTCCGATTCGACCGGTAAACGGTGCGCGGTGGACGCTTTCCCCCAGCGCGTCTTCCACAGTGGGATCGCGAAAACCCAGAAACCCCCCAACCCAGAACGACACGCACACACAAAATGCCTTCACCCAGTGGGAACACCAAAACGGCCACCGCCACCCCAACAAACGGTGGTGGTGGTGCCCTATCGGAGGAAGCCCTGGCAGCCATCTCGGTCGTGCGGGCCCTTGTGGCCTCGCGCAAAGAAACGTCCAACGTGCTGAGCGTGCTGCGCGACTACCGACAGCTCGAGGGCGATCCGCTGCCCTACCGAAAGTTTGGTTTCTCCACCGTCGAGGAGTTTCTGCTCGCGAGCGGCGAGTTTCTGATCAAGGCGAGCGCGGGCGAATCGACGCGCATCTACATCAAGCCGAACCGCGACTCGGCCCACATCCAGAACATGGTGGCGGCCCAGAAAACGACCAAGAGCGGCGGCTCGGGCAAGAAGTCGAGCTTTGTCGCGCTGCGCCAACCGACCGGACCGTGGAGTGCGAAGGGTTTCGCCAGTCCGGCGACCGCGTACAGCCGCATCTACCAGCAGATGTCGGGCGGGGGGCGCACGACGAACAGTGGCAGCGGCTACTCGCCCAAGAAGTCGGTCACGTTCGGGGCGGTGCCCCAGCAGCAGCAGCAGCAGCAATCGCCGAAAGGGTTCCGGTCCCAGGGCTTTTGGACGACGAACAGTGGTGGAGGTGGTCAGCAGCAAGCACAGGGACAGCAGTTGCGGGCAATTACCAAGAGCAAAGCTGCTGGCTCGCCCCAGCAGAACGCGCAGCGCAATGGAAACTCAGCCTCGCCCGAGGCGAACAATAACAGCCGCTCGACGAAGAATTACAATCTCAATGGAGGCGGACAGCAGCAGCAGCAGCTTTCTTCCAACGATTTACGACACAGGCTGAACGAGCGGAACAGCACGCTCAGCCGCTCGTCGGTCGAGATGCGCCAGGCGGCCAAAGCGCTCGCAACCGTTTCCTCCAACGTGGTCGGGGTGGGTAATGCCGTCCGGCAGAGTGGTGGTACTACTGCACGAAAGCAGCTACCGTTTAGCGTCGAAGACAAAAGCGCTAAAAAGCCACAGCAGCAGCAGCAGCAGCAACAACAGCAACAGCAACAGGGATCGAATGCACGAAATGCATCGCAAGCGAAGGAAGCTGCCGCTCGCAACGGTGGTAGTAACAGGCTGAACGTCGTGTTGTCCGGATCCGGTCGGGTGGTTTCGTTACCAATGCCGCCCGCCCCGCTGCCGCTGATGTCGATCGCGGTCCCGCCACCGATCGCCACCGCCCCAGCGAAAAGTGTAAACTCAAGACTGAACGTGGCGAAGGCAGCAGTGCCGGGAGAGGGCAGCAGTGCACCCACCACTCCCGCGTTCGCACCAGCACCCGCACGAGCACCTGCTGCTGCTGCTCCGGCCTACCAGCGGGCGAAATCACTGGACGAACGGACGTCCACTGCCGCCACCGCCGCCTATCCCTACCAGGGCGCTCGTGTACCGCCCAATGCGATGCCTTACATCGAGCCGCCCAAACTGCCCACCCTGCCGGGCAAGAAGTCGCTCCAGGATCGGCTAAAGATCAACCAGGAGGTGGCGGACGAGGATCTGGAGAAGGTGGCCAAACTGCAGACCTCTCCTCCGATCGTCACCGAACCGACACCGCCAATGGAATCGAAACTACCGTCCAAAACAACAACCCTTCCAAGCGGTACCAGCTTCTACCCCACTAACGGCTCATCGTACACCGCATCGGGCATGGTGAATGGAGCCGCAACGGGCGGCGTGTTCACCTGGGACGACCCGAACGCTACGCCGGTCGAGATACTGATGCGGTACAGCCAGCACAAAGGCTTTGCAAGGCCGGAGTACGGTTACTACAAGCTGAAGAGCGGTCGCTACCAGTGCCTGGTGACGGTGAACGGTTCCTCCTACTCGACCTACCCGGAAGACTTTGTCAGCCAGTTCGAGGGCCAGTTTGCGGCGGCGATGAACGCGATCGAGGCGATCCGGCGCGACGAATCGCGCCAGCTGTACAGCAAGTGTTTGGACTCGGACCGCGACATTGCGCACCACATCCACGGGCTGCTGGCGAGCTGCCCGCACGGCATGTTCAGCAAGAACATCCCGAACGCGTTCCAGGAGACGCACCGGGCGCTGCTGCCGGATCACTGGTTCGCGATCATCGACCAGTACGCGAACCAGCTGTTCGTGCTGGAGGACGGCCCGAACGGGGACTGGATTGTGTACGCGCGGGAGCAACCGTCCGGGTCGGACGTGGAGTCGAACACGTCCGAGGCGTGCCAGATGGCGGTAAATCAGCTGACGCTGCCGTGGGACGACCAGTACTGGAATCTGTACGTCACGAATCCGGTCTCGACGGTGGAGGTTTGGGCGCGGCTCGTCGGCAAGGAGTATAGCGTGAGTAGTGGTTTTGGGTGGTGTCTTATTATTATTACACGTTGTTTGATGTCGCTTACTTTTGGTTATGTTCGTCAAATTACCATTTTTCATTGTTTGCGAGATGTTTTTCAACAGTTGTCAAATGTTGTCTTTCCATCACAATAATGATTCAATACTTCCACATGATTTTCAACAGGTTTCAAGCTGGATTGAGTTTGCCAGTCCTATGTAATGTGTTGAAAATCATGTGTAAGAATTGAAATTATATTGAATGAAATGAAATGAAGCAAATACCAATTTGGCAACTGTTGGAAAACAGCTTAGAAGCGGTGAATACAGGGTTTTCCAACTCAATTTCCAATATCTACAACAATTTTCATTGCTTGCGAGATGTTTTTCAACAGTTGTCCAATGTTGTAATTGCATCACAATAATTGTTCAGTTTTTTCACATGATTTTCATCACGTTTCAAGCTGGATTAAGTTTGACAGTTCTTTGTGATGTGTTGAAAATCATGTGTTAGAATTGAAATTTAATTGTGATGCAAATACACCATTTGACAGCTGTTAAAAAAACTAACAAGGGCGTTAATGTAGGGGTTTCCAAGTCACTTTCGAATGTGCACATTATTTATTCACCGTCTTTAAGATGTTTTTCAACAGCTGTGAAACGGTGCATTTGTTTCAAAATGAAATTTTAGTTTTTACGTATGATTTTCAACACATCACAAAGAACTATCAAACTCAATCTAGCTTGAGACATGTTGAGGATCAGCTGTAGAAATTACCGAGTTTTCCGAGTCAAAATTTAGAATGTCAACAACTGTTTTCATTGCTTGCAATATGTTTTTCAACGGCTGTCAAATGTTGTATTTACATCACGTTAATTGTTCAGTTTCTTCTTTATGATTTTCAACACGCTTCAAGCTGAATTGAATTTGACAGTTCTTTATGATGTGTTGAAAATCATGTGCGGCGAGCTGAAACTTGTGAAATTGTGATGCGAATACAATGTATGACAGCTGTTGAAAATCATCGGATAGGCGTTGAATAATGGTGTGCACATTCGAATATGATTTAGAAAACCCTGTAAAAAATATGAGAATGGAAATGAAATATCAGATTGATGTGAATTAACATCTTGCACGCAGTGAACAACAACGTTTATATTTGTAAGTAATTAGAAATGCCCTGTATGGAAAAGATCAATTAAAAAGCGTTAAAAAGCATATGCTGTCTCTTTTGGCATAGAGAATACAATAATCTATTATTTATTAGAACATTTAGTACAGAAAAACTAGTAGCTGAGCACATTGTTTCCCCTTTTCGTTGATTAAACCATATACTTAATTTGTATACTAACCACTTTACCTCTCTTTCTACAGGACAAGATGGACTCGCTCATTACCGACATCGAAATGTCGATGATGACGAACCAGGCGAGCGCGAAAAAGGACGTGGCGGCCGCGGTCGGCGAGTACTATCTCGTCTCGATCAGCGACTGCTGGTTCCGGGTGCGCGTGGTCGAGATCAACTACGAGACGAACCAGTGCCAGTGCTTCTTCATCGACATCGGCGACAGCGAGCAGCTGGCCCTGGATCAGCTGTACCGCTGCGAGCCGCAGTACCTGGACCTGCCCGCCCAGGCCATCTGCTTTACGCTCGAGGGGCTGGAAGACTTTAGCGAAAACCCGACGGCCAAACACATCCTCGGCCAGCGCATCAACCATCGCGTGCTGATCGGGATGATACTGTCGAAGCGCGAGGAGTACGAGCAGGCCGAACAGCGGGACGGCATTGGGTCGAGCTCGTTGAAGGTCGTGCTGTACGATACGTCGTCGGCGGAGGACGAGGTGGTGAATCCGATACTGCTGCAGCAGATCTGCAAGAGCATGCCGGTGCCGGAGCTGAACCGGAAGTCGGTCAACTACGTAAGCATTACGTACGTGGACGACCAGGGTGACGTGTACTGTCAGAAGGACGGTGCGATGAACTACATACAGGTAGGTGTTGCGGCGTTGAGAGTTCGTTCGGTGGTTTTGGGGGTCAGTCACCTGGTGGTTACGCTTGATCGAGGATCAGTGAAAGGGGTTCAACTTTTGTCAGTACGCTGTGCAGTCGTGCAGTTTTTGCTTTTTATTTACTGTTTGATTGCACCGTTAGTGGATTGGGCAATCGCTCGATTTGGTGTGTTACGTAGCGCGTGCCTTGACTGTTGGGGGCGGTGCATCTTCGTTACAATGCTTTTTTAATTGACTTCATTTCCCACTCCAGAAACTGATCACCAATCTGACACAATCGGACGCACTGGAGGACCAGCACCGTGGCCTGTACAACACCAAAGCGTCCGACCAGCAGCAGCTCTACCTGGTGCAGGACGAAACCGACGGCAAATGGTACCGTGCGGTGCGGGAGGCGGAAGAGTCCGGCCCGTACTGCCGCATGCACTACGTCGACATCGGCTGCCGGCGGCGAGCGAACGTGCAAAACATCTATCGGCTCGATTCGCTCAGCCTCGGGCTGCGCAGCTACCCGCCGCAAGCCATCCGGATGCGCATGTACGAGCTGCCGGGCTGTGCCGATCCGCAGGTACTATCCCGCCTGCGCGCCTTCCTGAAGCCGGCCGTCCCGGCGATGGCGAAGGTGTTCTCGATGGCGTCCGCCATCCTGCCGCTGGTGAAGCTGTACGTGCACGTGTCGGACCGCGACGCCGGCAACAACATACTGGTGTGCGTGAACGAAGCGATCAAGATCGAGAAGGAGCTCGAGATGGGCTCGGAACGCATCAGCCTTTCGCCGCGCGTCGGTTTCGGCGAGGATGGGGGGCCCGGTTCGGTGAACAATTCGGGCTCGGACACGACCACCGTTTCGCAGTCGACGGGGACCAGCTACTCGATGAGCAGCTCGGATGGCAAGGAGCTGGCCAGCCGGTTCGATGCGCTGCACCTCAGCAAGGGTGCGGCGGATGCGAAAAAGAACACCACGCCAACGACGACCACCGCCGGTTCGAAAGCAATCGCCAAGCTGGCGAAAATAACGCTCCCCGCCGTCGGGCAGGTGTTTAACGTGAAGGTGACGATCGCCAACAATCCGAAGTTTTTCTTCGTCCAGCCGTACGCTTACCTGGAGCAGCTGGACACGCTGATGCGCGAACTGCAGGACTTTTGCATGACGAAAGCCCAACCGGTTCGGAAGGATCAGGTCCGGCCGGGTGAAGCGTACGCGGCCGTCAACAATCTCGGCCACTGGTACCGGTAAGTGCGGGGGATGGAGAATTGGGGCCGATTTCAACCATTACTTGAATGTGTTTAATTTCCGGTTCGACAGTGCCCTGGTGGTGAACATTAATCCGTTTGGACCGACGCCGATCCACGCCTACTTTTGTGATTTCGGACAGGTGCAGCAGCTCGATGCCGGTGCACTGCGTGTACTGCCGCCCGAGTTTCGCGTACTGCCACAGCAGGCCATTAAAGCCAAGCTTTACGGTAAGGAAGGAGGGCCCCTTTAGTAGGCGTTGATTGTGAACCAAAGAAACACATCAATTATTAATGCCAATCTCTCTCTTTCTCACCCGTGTAGGTGTAAAACCGCTGCACCACGATTGGACCATATCGGACGCGATGCGGTTCAAGGAGCTGACCGCTGACAGCAACTTTGCCAGCATCGTGCGCAGCATCCAGCCGGACGAGCTCAATCCGCAGGAGCAGCTGATCGAGCTCGAGCTGATCGACGTGTCCGGGGAGGACGATATAGTGCTGCATAAAATACTCGTGGACGAGGGCAGGGCCGTTTATGCGGCCGAAGCGCACACCGTCTAGAGACGGGAAAATCACGATCCCCCCTCCCCCCCAAGCAGGGGTCGTTTGTTGTTGAAGTTGTTTATCCTTCCCCATTTTCCCTTTTTTAGATGTTAAACGAACGAGAGAATATTTATTGCGTGTGTGTGTGCGTGCGTGAGCGTTGCTAGGCCAACGCCATCGAACACACTCACACACACACACACACCATGGGAACACATATTTAATTCGCACCGAGATTTAAAAATACTTAACGCATGATGGAAAAAAGGCTTTCGCGCATAGGAGGGAAGCACCGGCAAGCATGAAATATGCTTGTCAGGAAGCAACGATAACAGTTGCAGGATGTTGTTTTTGAACGTATTGATTAGTAGCATTCCATTGTAATGAATTATTATTATCCTTGATTGATTCAAAAGGAACTCGAAGAGATTTATTAGCGAAAACCGCAGCAGACTACAGAAACGGAAAATGTCGCTGCATTTTGCGTACGAAGATGCGCAGCAGCCGAATTGTGCAGACAGAATTGCACGTCAGATACAATTATGGTTTTATAAATGGAACTTCCAACTAACATCTCTTGGCGTAGCAAGAGGCCCCTTTCCCAGATGAATGTACGGAACGGACAACAACAATACAAGCTACAAAGGATGCTAACGGGAAACGGTCGTTTGCTTTTGGTATTGAAACGCTGTCTGTTTTCTCATATTTATTTACATCTCTTTCCAATGGTTATGAACCGTTTTGTTTTCTCCTTTCCCCCCTCATTTTTATTAGCTACAACTACACTCCATCGAAAGGTAGTGCGAGAAAGTGGATGGAGAACGCACGTGTAATTTACGCTGAATTTACGTATTTGATCGTAACGAATGTACTCGATTTTTACTTGAATTAAAGAAACAAACAATCAAAACGCCTGCAGAGTTTGGCGTTTGGCCAGCTGTATAATGACGGTGAAGGAGGAGGAGGAGGCGGAGGAGAAGGGAGTGAGTGAGTGCGACCTATTTACTGCTAAGAATTTGAAACGAAAATTGCCAAAATTTTGTCTCCTAAATATTGCGCTTTCCATATACTTCTTTTTTTGTTATACACCAATAATCTTATATGATACACAACAACGATAAGCACCTTTTCATTAAGCGATTAAAGAGAAGGATTATATTTTAACGTATTTTGCCAATTGTGGAATTATGAAACGTGGGAAAAACGCGTTGGAAAGCCTTGAATATTGAGTAGATAGGTGGCAATAACTTGCTCGCGCCGGTTTTTTTAGCTATTGTGGAAATGAAAACATAAAAACGATGATAAGAAAGGTTTGTTGAGATAATAAAAGGAGTTCACAAACACTGCAGTGCTTCCTCCTGCCGGCTGGCAATAATGGACGATGAGTGGAAAAAGGGTCCAAATTTTGAATGGATTGGGCTAATGCCAGGAGCTACTAAAGAAAGAGAGAGAGAGAGAGGGAGAGAAAGAGAAGGGAACATTAAACAAGTCATAGACTTGTTGTGGACTTGTGATTGTGATAAACGAAACCGCTGAAACCTTATGATATATGCCTTGAAATGTGCAGCTCGAGCTATATATATATACATATAGATACATATACAATTTATATACAAACACAACAGAGAAGCTAACCTACGGAAAACTGTTTGCCAATTTATGTTCATTTTTTACATATATATGATTTATATATATATATAGAAAAGGAAGAACACTTATTTATGTGTATTAGCAGTGTGTTGAATTGTGATAAGGAGGAAAATATGTGTGTGTTTTTTTAATACAAACGAGCCTGCCTTTGTTTGTGCGTGCGCTTCCATCTCCTCCAAGCGGGAAAAGGGTAAATAGGAAGCTGAAAATGCTTGTTTTTCTTTGTGGCGTTGTGCCTTCCAGTTTTATAAGAGAGAGGGAGAGAGAGATAGAGAGAGAGGGCGTTTCTATAAAAGGTTGCGATTTGATTGTTGCTTTTTCGTTGCCTCTTTTTTATATGAATGAGTCGCATCAGTGATGAACCATTGCACGCTTTTGTCGGTTGAATCTTCCGTTTTTATAGTAACTTTTTTATATTTTATCATGTTTAGTAAACTCGAAAGTAAACGTCAGTACCACAATAGAGGCATAAATCGGCAAATGTTAGTGTAATTATCTTTTTTGTTCTGTTTTTGAGGAGGTTTTCATATATCTGCTTTCTGCGTTTATATTGCACGGTATACATATATACTCTCTAACAAACTAAACGGAGTAGTTATGCTATATTTTAATAGTTTTAAAACAAAACACAAAACTTATTATTATGCGTGCTTTCTTATACACATTAAACCGAGAGCGAGAGAGAGAAAAAGATCCTCCAACACCAGTATCGCAAACACTAAAAACGATATAGATTTCATGTTTTAAATACTTGTATCTCAGAGCTATATAGTGCGCAAATATTATGCAACTTTGAAAATCAATCAACAGCAAAAGCAAAAAAAAGAGCAACGAAAAACAATAATGGATGGGAGAACCATTTATATTATTTACCCTTTGTAGACGGAAATGCCCGCATATATTATGTGCCTTAATCTAGCAGCAGCAGCAGCAGCAGCAGCAGCATGCGAAACCTATCAATCGAACGAATCCCAATATACACACGAGAACGAACTTTACAAAAAAAGAGTAAAAAAAAAACAAAATATGATTTTTTTTTCATTTTAAATTACTTACATTTGTGATAAAATATCACACGGCGTTGATATTGACGACGGGACAGCGAATGAGATGACGCGTCGCTCTTCCAACTACTTCGGTAAGTGCTTTTATATCTCATTTAACCCATTAACAGAGAAAATAAGATTCATTTACCTGTTTAATAATATTTTATACTACTTTTCTTTATTGATTTGCATGAATCGTGTACATTTTTACATACGTGCGCAATAATAAATATACAATAAAAACCACTGGGTACTACTACTACTACTACCACTAGCACTACTTTTACTACATTTTCACTAAAAGCGTCTTGGTGTGTTGTTTTGATATGATTATTAGGATTATCAAGTGTGTATGTGTTTGTATGTTTGAATGCCCCTAAGGTTTTTTTAGCGAAATTTTTTTGTTGTAAGAATTAAAGGAACACGATTCTGACCCTCTGTTGCTTCCTCCTTTCCGGCTATAATTTAATTTCTAGCTCAATACTCTGCTCTCTCGCTATCGCTTGCCCCCCCTATGTACAATGTCCATTCTAACGCTCACTAATATGCTAATATGTTAAGGAATGTAAGCAAATTACTAATCAATCAACTTACAATGTGTACCTTCTCTTTTAGGTGTTATCTACCAAAAAGGACGAAATCGATCGAAAGAGTGCGCAACCATTGATCTATGATTGTTCCTAGTGTGTTGAATTTACCACCCCCCCCCCCCCCCCATCACTATCATTATTGCTCACTTTCCTCAAATACTAATCTATTCCTATCGATAACAGTGATAGTTCTTCTCCTTCCCAGTCCTCCTCACTCAGCAGCCGTTACAACCGGAAGAGTGGTTGCCGTCGTGGTAGCAGTCAGCGCAGAGCAATCTTTCCCGCCATTGATCAACAGGTTCGATGTTCGACGGAGCCGTTCGTCGCTTGCTTGCTTGCCTCCTCGTCCACCATCATCCAGCGTAGTGTGCTCTACCTCAATGTACTCTTCTTCATCTTCCTGCTCTTCCTGTCGTTCCTGGTGCTCCTCATCTTCTACGTCACCATCGTCATCGTCATCATCATCGTCGGCTGCATCGTTACACTCTTCAGTGCCTACTGCTGCATCATCACAAACACCATCCTCGTCATCCTGTTCAGCTTGTCCTCCATTGTTAACCTCAGCGTGAGTCTGTTCATTGTCCTCGTCCTCCTGTTCCTGCTCCATATCCACCTCATTTGTTTCCTCTCCGTTTCTAGCCTGTTGGAAGTCGTTCCCATCATCAGAATCTTCATCTTTCTGGTGATGATACGGTGATGATGATCCATCCTGTTCCTGCTCAGGCTCACACTGTTCCTGCTTGATGTGGCCTGTGTGGCCACCATCATCATCCTCACCCATCGGAGAACGCTGTTGTACGATTGTGTGCCACTCATCGGACGACGCTAGCTCAAAGGAGGAGGGCCTTATCGCCTTGCCCAGCTCATGATCGATCAGATGGTGCTCCAGCTCGGCCCGGAAGAAGTACGCCACACCGCACCGCTCACAGTCGTACGGTTTGGCGGCCGCGTTAGAATGTGCCAGCGGCAGATGGGTCTGCAGTCCGGCCGAGGAGGTAAACACGGCCGAGCACAGGTAGCAGACGTAGCCGCGCTCCTCACAGCCCGCGAACGTATGATCGATCAGATGTTCTTGGAGCTTTTGGGCGGTGGGTAACGGTTTCTTGCACAGATTGCACTGGAACAGTGCAGAGGATGAACCATCCCGTACGCCGCCCGGGTGTTGTGGGTCTTGTTGAAGACTTCCCGAGGATGTTGGCGGTGGTGGTGGTAGTGGTGGTCTTCCTTCTGCTGCGACACTGTTACCAATGGTTGTACCGTGAGTTGGTGGTACAACAACACCGGCTGCAGATGATCCACCGTGGGTTGGTGTTGGCACTAGAGATGGGGTGGCTGGCTTCAGGAAGTTCATCGATAGGAGCTTCGATGGGAAATTGTGCCGTTTCAGACAGGGATCACAGATCTTGGTGTTGGACTCGGGTTGTGAAGGTAACGGCTCCAGGCAGAGAGCACACGTGCGCTCGTTAGTCTCCGCGGTTTTGGTGTGGAATCTGTGTTAAACATTGAAAGTGTGTTATTTGGAGTTTGTAGTCCATTTGGAAGAAGAGAGGTCTTTCGTCTTTGCTACTTACTTGGCATGAAGACTAATTTCAAATTCAGAGTTGAGCGTTTGTCGGCAACAGATGCACTGCTGAGGGAAGCGATCCTGATCCGCATTCGAGTTGGAACTTGTTCCCGTGCCACTCGAATTTGCACCGGCAGAAGAAGACGCACTCTGTCCAGTGGAGGAGTTACCCGCACCAGACGTACCTCCGTTTGAGGAGCCATTCGTGGTGGTGCCTCCTCCTGTCGATCCAGAAGATGATCCACCGATCTGCTGATGAGCCGGCAGATGCTGCTTGAAGGTGTGAGCATCGGGCAGGGGCAAACTGCAGTGCGAACAGCGTCCCGAAGCACCCACCTTACAGTGCGTTAGCTTATGCTCGGCAAGTACTGCCGGCGATGGGAAGATTTCGTCACAGATCAAACACTTGTGCTTGCCACCGCCCGTATTGTGTGCGACCTTCATGTGGTTCTCGAGCTCATTCCTGTTTTCCCGAAGAAAAGAAAAAGGTGTGTGATCATCCTGGGCACAAACAGTAGTAAAGGGTGACTCTTCCACTTACCTCGACCGGAAGTCTCCGTTGCAGTACGCACATCGCAAACTAACGCCCGTTTTCAAGTTGTGCACAATCTTGCGATGAGTTTGGACCTCACTCTCCGTGCTAAAGTCGGACCGTTCGCAGATACCGCAGCTGTAGCAGCTGTTCGAGCCGGGTGCAATCAGCTGTGGTGTGATTGTACCGGATGATGTCTTAGGACCTGACTGCTGTTGGGCTGTCTTTCGATTACTCGACTGCTGCTGTTCGGGATGATGTTCAGGCAGTGAAGTTAGCGAGGAGTGAGCTGCCAGAAGAAGTTGTTGCCCACTCGGTGTAGGAGATTCCGTGCGGGAAGGGCAACCGCTAGTAGTAGGCGGCGCTGCGCCAGCTGTGGATTGTAGTACACCACCATCGCCGTACCGCTGTATCATGGCAATGGGAGAGTAAAGCTTTGAGCTACTAGTGGCCACACTCGACCCACCATTAGGACCTTCCTCGGGGGAGTAAAGCCCAGAAGAGGAACCATTAAGCGTGGAAGTTCTTGGTTGTTGGGAGTTTCCTGAAGTAAGTGATGCACCTCCATAGCCTAGCCCAAGCAGTGCATTAGCAGTAGCGTTCGCACTGGCATTGGGTGAATGGCCAGCAACGAAGGGGTTCTTCTTGCCACCGCTGGATGGCTCGGGAAGGAATGCACCACGCTGCTGCTGTTGCTGTTGCGCTTTACCGAGCATGGTGTCGTAGAAACCGTGCAGTAGTTGCTGTGGATGCTTCAGCTGGGAGAGTGTGTCCACTTGCAGCGGGTTGCTGCTGTAGAACTTGTTGGCGGCCGTTTGGTACAGTGTGGGCCAAGCCGCAGCTGCTGCCATTGCCGCCATTTGTCCGTGTAGGTGAAGGTAGTCTAGTCCGGTGACGGTTGTTGTTGTTGAGGTCGGTTGAGCTGTAGACGACACTGCGGTGGCCGTTGAGGGCGTTGAGTTGGTGGAGCAGGAGGATGTAGTTGACAGGTTGTGGCCACCGTTGGCCGACTCTCGGCCTCGGTTCGGTGAGGACGTCTCCTTCTGGCTGTGGTGCGTTTGAATATGCCGATCGAGCAGAAACTCCACATGGAACGACTCTGGGCAGGCTAGACATCTAAAGGACACATTAAGGAAATTAAGCTGAATTATCTAACAACGTACGAAAGAGTGTGATAGGGAAGACTTACTTGTACTTCCTGGCGTGTGACGCAAGATGGAAGTGCATCTCAAGCTCGGACGAGCAAACCATCCGGCAGAACATACACTGGACGGCACCTGCCGTCAGGTGGCGATTTCGAATGTGTTGCCTATTTTTTGGGAATTGGAAGAAAAGTAAAAATTAAAGCCTATTGTGATGAGAAGTTCAAATTAGAGGTTAACGTACCTAAAATCACGCTCCGAACGGAACACTTCAGCACAGGCTGAGCAGCGGTACAGCTTCACCTCCACTGAATGACTCACGGCAAAGTGTACCTGCACCTGAACCTTGGATTCGAACATCTCCCCACAAACCGTACACTTGTAGAGGAGTTGCATATGCCCTTCGTACAGATGTTTGTGAAGGTCCTCCACCTTGCCAAAGGTGCTCTTACCACTGCAACTAGCAGGGCCTGCAGTACTGGTTGACCCCTGACAACGGTACTCGACCGCCATCACAAGAAAATGGCCAATCGTGTGCTGTTCGTACTCCGCCTGACAGCTCAACGTTACACCACACTGCTGACAGAGGAAGGTCGTAAGCGAAAGGGACGATGATGCTCCGGAAGTGCCCGAGTTGGCATGCTCCCCAGACAGTCGCATTGCAGCGGCTGCCGCCGCACTGGCCGCACTCTGCTCGAGATGTGCCTTGAGGTGCGTGCGGAACGATTCGAAATCGGGCAGTGCGGCATTGCATTGATTGCAGAGGTATGCGCCGGGTGGTTGATGGTGGTGCTGCGATGATGATCCAGAAGAATTAGGGGCACCCATCTGCTGGGAGTGTTGCACATTGCTGCCCGAAGAGGAGGAGTGCATTAGTGAGCCGTGCTGGAGGTGTGAGTCTTTCGCTTCACTATCTCGACGACCTGTTGCAGTTGCGGTTGTTGCTGGACCACGATGCTTGTGATGCTCGCGAGTTGTTTGAGATCTTACAGATGCTGCTGACCCCGTCATCATCATCCTCTTCCTATCCGCCCCGTCGGTCAGTGAGTCTTCTTCGGGCGTCTCCAGCTTGAGACGCTTCACCTTCGGCTGACTCAGGTCTGTTGGGGTGAGTTGCTCTGCTGGACTTGTACGTCCCGATGGATGACTTCTGGGACGTCCACTTCCCAACTCCAGGGAATCACCACAGGGAGACGATCGTGCAGAAGTCGAAGGAGATGGCTCACCCTCAGCAGGCTCTTCCTTTCGCTCCTGCTTGATCGGAGTGATCTTCGTATCGATCGCTTCTTCCTTGTAGTCAACGGACTCCTCACATCGATTGTCCGCTCGATGAGCCTCACTTTCTCCCCCCTCATTATCTTCTCCTTCAACATCATTATTATCATCCTCATCGTCCTCCTCATCACCTTCAATAGCTTGTTCCTCCTCCTTTTCCTGCTTGTCTCGTTTTGACATGCTCCCCCTAACATCTGCTCCATCGTCTCCTCTGCGCTGCCGCTTTCTACCTCCCGCTTCTTCTTCATTTCCATTTTCATCACGTTCGGCCATTAGCCGGCGCTCCGCTTTAATACTGCCTCCGGACATTCCGGCAAGGCTGTTGGAAGAACCACCACCACCACCACCACCACCGTAGAAGGAGGGGAAAGCACTTCCAAGCAGGCTCTTGTTAAAGTGCAGCTGGTCTAGCGGATGGAACCCACTGGGAGGACGTGACCCGAGCGGACTGCCGGTACCATTCGATGGTGAGCTTCTTTGATGACCACCACTGCCAGCCAACCGATCCAGATGAGCCGTCTTGAGATGGGCAAACATGAGCGGAACGGTTGGGAACTTCATCGTGCAGAACTCGCAGCTAATCGGTGGATACGGACTGAGACCACCGAGTGAGAGCGGGACGTTGCTCCCATCGGGTGTCACTGCACGTCGTCCACCGGCAGGTGTGAAGTAAGACATTGAGGAGTCGCCAGCAAGCAATCCCAATGCACCAGCACCACCATGCCCGTGCATCGACTGCACATGGAGCCCGAGCTGTTCGAGCGTCCCAAAATCCGTCCGCGTACAGTACGGACAGGAGAGCAGATCCTGCTGATGATGGTTGGGGCCGGTACCACCTCCCGCACCACTTCCCAGACCTCCCAGAGCTGCATTGCCACCACCGCCGGCCGTACTCCCAGGTGTTGGAGTTCGATTACTAGCGGCTTTGGAAAGGGACGAGGACAGTTTGGAGTTCCCGCGGCTCATCAGCATCAGTGGGTCGTTGGAGTAGGGCGAGAACTTTGCCCCTCGCTTACCACCACCACCACTTCCTCCTCCACTCGACAGGGAGCTTGTGGTGGAGCGTGGACTGTACGTAAGGTTGGGACTCCCGGTCAGGGCCAGCTGCTTCTTGTGATTTTGCATATGGCTCGTTAGCGCTGCGGCCGTATTGTAGCCTCGGTTGCAGATCGTACACTGGAACGGTTTCTGGTTGTCGTGCGTTTTCATGTGTATCTTCAGATGATCACTGCCAAAGAAAGTGGACCAAAAATGGTGTTAGAGCATTGGAGTTGGCTGATGAGTTGGTGTCAGTGCCACACACTACCTTCGGGAGAATGCAGCCTCACAGTGCAGACAGCGATAGCGTCGATCGCCGGTATGCAGCTTCGTATGGCGATCCCGCGATCGTTTGTGCTTGAACAGTCGAGCACAGTACTCACATTTGAATGGCATATGCTCCGTGTGGCTCTGGGGGCGAGAAAATAGAATGAAGAAAGAATTAGCGCAAGGGAAATTGCAAAATGTTTGAAGTTCAAAACCAAAGAATTTGTGTTCATGTTCATGAACCTTAACATGAAACCGATATTTCCAAAAAATCAAATAGGAATCAAACCAGAGGAATTCTTTTAAAAGAGGAACACCTAAGAAGTTTCGCTGCTCAGGAGAATGCCATCACGGGTACACGTGTTTCAGGAAGGGTCTTGGTATTTTAATGAATTATTAAAAATGCCACAAAACACCCCTTGAGCCCACCTCAGCGATGATGATGGCGATGGTGCTGCTGGTGTACGTTTGATTCGCGCCCGCGCTCGATCTTTGCAAACCGAATTGAATAAACATATGACACAAAACGGCCTACTGCTGCTGCTGCTGCGAATATAGTCATGCCGCGCATAGTTTAGTGTGCCACCTTTTGCACGCTCCTTCTGCTCCGCTCGCCTACTGCGACGACGGAAGAGGGAACACACAGTGGGATGAAAAGGTGCGCGTATGGAATGCTACCACCAAACACTCACCACCACCACCCCCTTGAAGAGCGCATGACGCGTACCAGACCGCTCAGTGGCAAAAGAAACCCTCATGAAAGTTTGTACAACGGAGGAGCTAGAGAGGACACTTCGATGATGATATGATCAGAAAGGAAGTTCGTCTTGGTGGCAGTGGACCTTTTCCCGCTTCGCGCCCGGCAGCAAGCAAAAAGGTGAGAGAATGGAACACTCTGAATGAAGAGCGATCAGGCGGGAATTAGGGAAGGAATGAAGCGAACAACACCAGAACGCTAGCAGTGGAATTCACACTCCCCCGGTCCTCGGGAAAGCGGATCTCCTTCGCTCACACACTTGTCAAAATTTTTGCACGTTTCAGGTGCATTTTTGTTGGCAGTGTTGCTGCTTCCAAATTATGACAGGCTCAAGGGATGGAGAGAGGGGGGACCAGGGGACCGGGGCACCAGGGAAACCGTAACCATTCTTGCCTGAAGAACTCCCAACTGGTCGGGTTGTCATACATATTGGCTGGAAGAATGCATAAATGGGCCCGCGTCTTTTGATCGCGGCAGGCAAACCAACAAAGTTCCTGTGGCGACCCCAAAAAGGGCTCTCTCTCACTCTCTCGGTGGACCAACCGAGGCATTGCGCAACTGGGCTGGGTTGCGATCTTTTGCGCCCCTTATCGCGCCTTTGGATCAGCGAGACCAGAACCAGACGAATCTGTGTGTCCCTTCTCCCGTTCCGTTCGTCGTCGACAACACCACCTTTGAGTGTGCGGCATTTTTCGAGGTCTCATACACGGAAGAAGAAAGAGGACCTTTCAATAGGGCTCACAGGGTGGCGGTTTGAGGTGAAAATGTGTGCTGTTTATGATCGGCCGTTGATGAACCTGGCCCCGCGCACCGGAGCAATGTGCGTTCGGTGTTGTGTCGAGTAGAAGCATCCGGCGCGCATACGGTTCACCACAGCTTCTCTTATCAGCTAGATGACATCTCTCTGGACCGGGGGCGAATTGGTGGTGGTGGTTTTGCGAATCCCGCGGGTACCCTGAGCTTTGTGCAGAACCGTTTCATTTCTTTGCGTTTGTTTTTGTTTGCGCCATTGCTTTCACACACACAGTATGGGAATCTTTTGCGGAAACAGAGATATTTCAAGTTTCGCTTTCTTTGCGAGTTGAGCAACGGACGAGTTTCTTGCGAACAATCTTTCGGTTTGATCAGTGTGTAACCACTTGTGAGTTAAGGAAGTACCGGAAATATACAAAAAATAATTATAATAATAATTATATACAGTAAACCCTCTCTTATAGGACACCTCTCCAATTTGAAAAACCTCTCTTATTTGAACATTTTCCACAGTCCCTTCATTTCCAGTACATGTTTGTTCCTCTAATTTGGAAAACCTCTGAAATCTGTATCCCTCTTAATTGTGTCTGGTGTTGCCATGGTTATTGAATGATGTATGCTCAAATTGCCAATCGTGTTCGCAGTTTCCTATAGCAACAGTTAAGGCTGCATACTAAATGTTCTGTCTCTTTCTAGTTTGTATGTACTTTTCATTCACATTCAACCTCTGTAATTTGAAAACCCCTCTTATTCGACAGTCCCGTCGCCTCTCAAATAAGAGGGAGATGACTACACTTATATACTTTTTAAAACAATATTACTTTTTATATACTTTTTTAAAACTTACTTACTTATACTTAACCAAACCTTACTAATACTTAAGATTTCAAAAACAAACCGTATTCCAACTCACCGTGTAACAATTAAGTTAAGTTAAAATAAAAATAAAAATAACGAAAAAAAATCAATGCTTACGTTCTAAAGTTTTTTGGTGTTGTTCCATTTTTGTACCTTTTCATTATTTTGTAATCAATTTTGTACAAATGGTTTAAAAAAATATATTTTCTTGTATTGTAATGTAATTTGTGCAATCCGTTTGAATTTGATTGTTGTGAAAAAACTAATAAAATTTGATAAATTCTCAAGACATTTTTTATGTTTGAAAATACGTGCCAACTAAGTTCATTCCATTAATACTTTTAAACTTGTTATAAGAACTATTGTATATTAAATTCTATCAATTAAATTATTATTTGCTTATCTTAAATTGGATAGTTTTTGAAAACAAAAGCTTAAATTATATAAACAAAGCAATTGACTTACAGTTAAAAATGCTTCAGAGACATACATAGATGAGTTAGAGTCAAAATTAAGCGGCAAATACTGGTCACGGGGCGGTCCCGTGGTACAGTCGTCAACTCGAGCGACTCAATAACATGCTCGTTATGGGTTCAAGCTTAGAATGGACCGTCCCCCGTAGCAAGGATTGACTATCCAGCTGCGAGGTAATGAAAAAAGTCTCGAAAGCCCTGTATAGGCCAATTTTTGTACATTTGTTACTTGAAAATAAGGTTTTTAATACCTATTATTATGTTAAAATAGTCAAACTTAAGATCAAAAGCTCTTTCTAAGCACGATCCAGCCTAAAAGCTCCATCGTGGCTAGTTATTTAGTTATGTTGGAAAATGCCTTCCGTTTTCACTAAAGCGCCCATACACGCAACGTTGTGGTAAGCACCTGGTTTAGTAAGACAGCACTGCAAAACAAAAAGAAACAAAAATGGCTACCACGACGGTGACACCACGCGCTTCATGCTCACCCTCCCCCTGACGGAACACCCAACGACCACCCAAACGCGGGAACCTCCTTTCCAAGCAAAACCAACAAGCGCAGCCGAACACATGAATCACTCTGTCGTGTGGTGCGCTCATTAGCATTCACTTTTAGCCTGTCAATCCCCCCACCCCGTACATGAGGCGGGCGGCACACCAATCGCGGTTAACGGCAGCCACGGTGCCTGGGCCACCACGCCCGATCGGTCGAACGGTAACGAAATGCGCACCAAAACGAGCACAATCTTGGACAACTAATCTTAAAGCAATACACCGGTGGTGCACCACGATATGCGCCATTAGTGCTGCCCCTTCAGGAAGGAGAGAGATAGAGAGAGGTGGACACACGATTGGCAAATGGCTCCCCGGCGAGATCGTACTGACGGATTGCTAATTACCGATGCCAAATTGGGACATTTAAAAAAAGAAGAGACAGCAGAACAAGTGGGTGCCGTTTAGGTCCGGATACGGTAACTTGGTGCGAAGTGAGACGACAAACCTGTCCGTCCTGGGACCGGAGCAGGCGTTTGAAAAGCGTTTTACTGCGGTAACGCGCTGTGTTCTGAGGTTTATTAATTCGTTTCGAACTTGCCACTTGACGGGCTCGTTATCGTTCATTCGGCAAATCGGACTGTTTTTATGAGAGCGTGAAGAATTGGACAATTATTACCCTTTTTCGGGGATGTTGTCCAATGAATTATCACGATGGAGAAGCACTGATTGGTGCCGCGCACAGCGAGCATTCGGGGGAGGAATGAATAATTAAGTAACAATATTCCCCTGCTGTCTCATCCTTCTCGGACGTGCTAATAAGGCACGCATTTCTTACACCAACTACTGCGCTAAGTCTCAACTAGTAATGAGGAAAAAACCTGGAATTTAATGCCTTTTTTCGATCGCAGCAACCACAGGCTTTGAATCTCAAATTGGAATGAACCGTTTCTTATAGGAATGGGAGAGGGTCAGGAGAGTTATGCCGCTCAGCGATCAGCAATGCTCTCATAATTTGCAATGCTTTTGATGCTTACACGACGACGCTTATCCTACACACTGCACAAAGTGCAGCAAAACGTGAGCCTATGTGCATTTTTTTTCTCTCCAGCTGCAGGGTGGAAGTATGAGCACGAACAAACACAGATAATCATGTTTGTGTGGTAAAGTTGCCCCCCTTCGACTGACTCCCTTCGGATGGGCAGCCGGTTTCCGGAGTGGAATAGTACGATTTTCCGGGAAATGCTACACAACATCATCGAGCTACAGTCTCGCGCGCTTGTCACACTGGTAAACACAATGCCTAATAAAGAAATCATTAAGACACACCAACCAGGCAGCGAAGGACAAGTTGGTGTCCAGCAACGGACAACTTTGGACAACTTTGGACGCAAGTCGTATCCCACACACACATGCCTTGGGACCGCGGGGGCAAGAGGCAAGCCCGGAGACCTTGGTCCTTTCGAAACGGGACCAACACCGGTGGTTTGTGTACGACTTTTGCTTTGATTTTCATTTGCAAGTTGTTTGGAGCGTAGAAGAAAGAGTTTAACGGGAGGACAAGTAAAGGTTAGAATCTTTAGACATTAGAAACATTCAAGTCGAAGACAGTTGAACAAACGGGTCATTACCGGGCAGGGTACAAGTGTCTTGGAAAAAGACGTCTCCTTTGTTTGGGGAGGAGAGAACAGAGGAGGAACACAGTTGCCGTTTACCGAACTGTCGCTGCCCCGGTTTGTGACTGGTTGCGCTTGCCGTTAACTGCCCTTTCTAAAGCAGCTTCCGGGGTTTACTTTGGAAGTCACCAGGCACACAAACACGTAACGCACACAAAACCCAAGACAACAATCGACCCCGCTTCGAAGGCGCTGCCGACGACTCAAGACGACTGTAACTCCAAGAGACAACTTTACAAGCAAACTTTCCTTCCCTGACGCCACCCCAATTCCAGTGTCTTGTTTCGTAAGAAGTGACCGAAGGGCATTGGGATTGGCATGAGCATGAAGATACAAATTGGACAGGATATGTAGCCCCTCCCCCGCTTCCCGGGGAAGAGTTTCTTAGGGGCTGTCACATAAATTATACACTACTGGCTCTATTGTGTAAACATGCCGTGTTTGGAACGGTTCAGTTAAGACGTCTTGTACTTCTTGTGCTGGAGTAGTTTTTGGATCGTTCTTTGATGTGTAGATCCGGTAGTTTGAGTAGTTCTTCGGGATCGGAATTTAAGTAGTTGCAAACAGGACATCTTTTAATCTTTAAGATATTGAAAGCAATTTATCATTTTGTGTCAGTGATAATAGATAGTAACGCCATGTATCAGAACTGAGTAGAACTACGCCAGAAGTATATTGGAAAGCAAATAAATCCAATATGTATTTCATACTAAAATCATTCATATTGGTTTAATTTGAACTTCAATGAAAACCCAATTGACATTTTCGAGCACGAATAATCGGGAATTCGAGCATATTCCTTAAACTGGAGCCTTAAACTTCCCTTAAAATGCACCAGTTTAAGGCAATTTAGAAAAAGTCCTTTAAAATCAACTGTGGTGCGGCTTTTTCGTTACTTTCTTCTATATTCGCTCGGAAATGATGTTTCCTATCATCATATTTGTTCAAGTACCCATTTTATACTCAAAAATACCAATTTTTTATAGAAAAACGTCACAAAAAATTATCTTTTGTTTTTTTATAAAAAAAAAACCATAGCTATGAATGAAAAATGAGCTCGACGGCATCGTTCATCGATAGAGAAACTTCTAATTTACGAACACACCAAATCTTGGCGCTTTCAACACACTTGATCACACACAAATTCACAATTTCAAGCGTATCGAGTACTAATCGAGCAGATATGGGAAAAGAATTTCGTGCAAATGTCACTTGGGGAAAGTCGCAAGTAAGAATTCAAAAGAATAAAAGAAAAGAAAACATGCAAGAAAGACAACGCTTATAGAAGAAGATTGAAAAAAATCACATTCAAGGTGATTAATAACTATAAAAGTCGTTAAAAAGGAAACAAAATTTACAATTGAAGCAAAAAAAGGTAAAAAAAAGTCCAGTAGAGAAAACGGTTAAACATATCCAGTGAATGGACAAAATAGATGGAACACAACATTCAATACCTTCATAATGAACTCAATCATACTCTAATGCACTCAGTTTAGCTCACTCAACCTCCAGAGAACATTGCAAACACACACCAGGAGAATGCTGTCGTACAACAAGTGTCGTAAATTATGCTAAGGAATGCTAAAATTGCTCATCCTTCACTCATTGATAAGACGTTTGAGCAACAAGTGCTCAAGCCAGCCATCAATGTCAGGTAATCTGATACTTCACGGGGGACACATTCCTTCCGAAGAGCTGTCTCTCTAATGACGATTCCCGAGTATATCTACCTTCCTGGACAGAAGGTTCGATCTTACGCTCATTAGTACACGTCAAAGGTGCGACCATGAGTCGCACCGTTTCGCACTTGAAAGATGACCTCTTCCCAGTCTGTGACTTTAGATTTTGTGTAATTGTTTGCTCTGAGAAGGAGAAGAGTTGCGCTTTACTTCTTTTAATTACCCGTCGCGCCTATACACATGCAACGGGCAGTGCGCATCTGGCAGGTCCCGTTTTCCCAGGAGAGATCCTCTTCCGTTTTCCTTTCGCTCTAAGGCGATAATGGTTGGACGGTTGTGCCATGATTGATTGACCACCTGTTGTTCAGTGCAAACTTTCCAACCACTGTTGGAGGGTGACTCGGGGTGACAATTTTATCGATCGTTTTCGAACCGGACCCCGGGACCGGGACCGAGCGGCCCGTTTAGCGCTACGGGTGGAATTTGTATCGGTGGCGGACGATTTCAAAAGAGCATCGCAATTTCCTGCCTTCCCTCTTGGCAAGGTAGGTTAATTAATTGTCCATCGTCGGTCGTTAAAACGTGTGCTCTGCGCGGGTCCCAAAGGTGCAAACCCTCCCGTCCGCGGGGCTTAAGGTGACCCGAGACACACACACACACACACACTCAGCAGGAGTGAGCAAAGAAAGTCTGAATTCCACCGCTCGACAACATATCCACCACAACAGCCGACAACAGGGTTGCAAATTCCTTAAATCGCTCCACAACATGTCGCGTCCTTGTCGTCCCCTTGCACCCCGTCTATGCCATTCGCACTGTACACAGACACATCACCTTTCCGTCGGTTGTTTGTTTTGTGTCACCCAAATGATCAACTCCGGATCGCTTCTGGCAGGGTGTGATGGAACATGAACGACGACGACGACAGCTTTTGATCCGTTTGTCACGGTTAAGTGGTGGTAGCGCCACCACAAATCAATGTCCAATCGCCAGACCATCACGGGAGACGTGTTGAGGGATTGACAGGACACAGGGCTGCTTGGACGTTACCTTGACTTTGAGCGGGCTGGTTTTTCTTCTTGTTCCTGTTTCACCGGGGTAATACCAGCAATCACGCGAATCGCAATTATGCTCTTTTACCGATCCGAGCATCAGAGCGACTAATCGATCGATTACCGTGCAACAGGTTTTTAAACACTTCCCAATAAGGTGTCTTTTCTGTGAGGTGGTCGAAAGCGGGGAAGGGCATTCTAGTGGACTTTGTAATAAGTGTCCAGCAGGTCTTTGCTTTGAAACCTTGAGGATGATTGTTTTGGTAATTAAATACGCTGAAGTAAGTTCTTCTAGTACAACTGAATCTTCTGTTTAGTCTTGGTAAGGTGATCCTCACAAGATTCTACAGCATAGAGGGACATTCATCGTAGAGAACCTTACAGAAGGGTGTACTGTGAGGCATCCAAAACAGGGTTTTCGAGCATTATATAGACATGTTCAGTGAGTTTTAGTTTTGTTCAGGCATATAATAGACTCTCTCAGCGAAATATAGAATTGTTCGGCAGTAGGCGTTGACATGTTCGATTATACTGTAGAGCCGTCACTTTCGTACCCGTTGGAACTCGCTGAACATGTCTATATAATCTTCAAAAACCCTGTAAATTAAGTGGGACAATATTGTTGAAGAATAAATCCGTTGACCTGAGAATAACATATTTCGGTGAGAAATTCGAATGACTTTGGGGATGAATATCACAAAGAAACAAGCCATCTGGCGGAGACTACAGCTTAGCGACGCTCCATTCAACAAGCCTGTGTATGATTTGATACAATATGGCATCTTTTGAACTCAGAATAACATACTTCTGAGAGAACTTACCCTTAGAGAGACTTCAGGTATGAATAACTCAGAGAAACAAGTCATCCTAGAGAAACTAGTGACCAGCTAGTCTTCATAACGTTTCGTACTTATACGTAACAATTCTGTTTAGCTTTTAAAGCAAATTACCTCTTATTGCATTTTTTGAACTCAGAAGAACATACTTCTGTTAGAGACTTCAGGGATCAATATCCCAGAGAAACAAGTCATCTTGGGAAGACGTCCTATCAGCAAGAATTCACAGTACAACCCTTTTCGAGCTAACCAGCAACAATTCTTATCAGTTTTACAAAGCAAACCATCGCTTACCTGTTCGTGCTTCTTGAGATAGCCGAGCCGCGGGAACGTTTTCTCGCAGAACTGGCAATGGTAGGTGCTGCTGCCGGCACCACCACCCAGGCCCTTGCCGTTGTTGTTATTGTTGTGATTGTGGTGGTTACTACTGTTGTTGTTATTATGCTGTTGATGGTGTTTCGAGGACGACTTGCCACCACCTTCCTTGCCGCCGGTCGAAGAATGTCCACCAATGCCACCGGCTCGGCGATGATGCAGATGATGCACATGCCGCGGGTGCAGCTGATGATGCGGGTGATGGTTCCGGTACTGCTTTTCACCGGCGGCGCCCGAATCGAGCGTAGTTGGCCCATCGTTTGGCTCGGGTATCGAGTTGGGCGTTGTCATGCCGTCCGAAATCGAGGGCGAAAAGCTGGACGAAGTGTGGGACGAGTATAGCTCTGTAAAGAAGTGAAGAGAGGGTGAAGAAAAATTCAATGATTGTTTTCAAAAATTAGGTTAATTGATTGATTAGATATTAGATTAAAAATTCACACACACAAACACACACACACACACATAATAATGAAAAGGGCAAAGGATAATGACACACCATTTCTTAATGTTATCAATCACAATTTTCGCAACACACTTCACGCATGAATTTGCATTATTTCTATTATTGTGTGCTTCCAACCAGCAACAATGCTATTGGAAGGGGTTCGTCTCCTGCTCATACGATGGGATAATAAATTCAATCTCTGCCCTATATCCTTGTAAATATAACAAAAAAAACAGGGGGAAGATAAGAAAGGAGGTAAGAGTTGCAATTTTTCCTCCTCTGCAACTTTGTTCTTGTGTGTGAGTTTATGTGTTTTGAGTATCTTTTCCTCTTCCACCCTCATTTGCAATGCCATCAACAAATGATATCCCATCAACCAATCTATCCATCCATCCAGTCATTCGTATTCGTTATTTGGAGCTTGTTTTTTGAGCTCTTCTCGAGCGTGCGTTGTTTTCTTTCCTCAAGATGTCATTGGGTGGAAAGAGCGAAGTAAAAAGAATACCTTTTACGGAACCGAAAGCAGGAGAAATTTAAATTTACGACCTGTTGATGTGCATCGCTAGCGGCGGTAAAAGGATAAGAGATCATGATACTAACAACCTAACGCTAACATGAAAATTGATGTCTTGATTTGTGGAGCATATTTGGCTTTACTTTCAGAGGACGCTTCAGCATGTGTTCAGCAAGCTAACAGTGATTTATCATTTTTCGCATACATAAATTTTTTTGAATCTCTCTCTCTGAGTATAACAGACGGTTGAACTCAAGATTCAAGACCTTCACAGTATGCTGAGTATCGCACAAAGCTTACAAAATGTTTCCTTAATTTATATTGTCTTATCATTGACGGACAGTCGCCGATCACAGATGCACCACACCAAACTCCAAGTGTAAATTAATTTCCTTATCCGGCCCGCGTCACCTACAACAAACAAACACTCATTCAAACACACATCTCAAGTACAATTATTTACATCCTGTTTGGAGGCCGCCCCGACCAAGCTACTGCACCGTGCTCTGTTCTTTATCCGCCGCTCGGGTGGGGATTTCGCTCTTGATTAATCTTAAGTAACCATTCCCCTTCTTCTTCCCTTTACTTTTCTCACCCACCCACACACTTCATTACCACCTAATTGTATCACTTTGGACCAGGGACACGAAGTAAAAAAAAAAACTGATGGACTGCCGCCAATTGACGAACACGAACAGCCCTCTCTCGCTCGTTCAAATTAAACTGCCTCATTTCCATGCGCAAAGAGCTGGCGTGCGCCCTAAAACGCGCGATACCAAAAGGAAGGGACCTCGGAAGTGTGAGGTTAAGTGTGAACCCATTTCCCTCCCCCCCCCCCCCGCCCGTTTCAGTTGGAGAGAGGCCCCATTTTCCGCACATTAAGGCCAATTAGGGGTGGCTTGATAAAAGGCGAACCTTGTTGCGAGGGTTTTATTGTGCGCTAAAGTGGTGCCTTCTGGTGGAGGTTTTGGTTGTGGAAGATGATTGTCTTGTTCTTCGGAAAAGTACAAACATTTTAAAATTATTGCATTACTTACGGATTTTTCTTCTCTTTCAAGATTTAATCCATGTAAACTGATATCATAATTATTTTACAGGGTTCTCCAGGGGTTCTCATAGCTGTGGGACACTTTCTTGACTCTTTCTTATTGGAAATGAACCCTTTTTGGACAGGCTGCTTGGAAATTCCTGTTAGATTTGTCCAACAAGGGTACTATATAGTCCAATTCCCATTACATTAAGTTCATTTCGCATAAGAAAGAGTCAATAAAGTGTCCCATAGTTATGAGAACTCCTGGAAAATCCTGTAATAATGATCAGAATTAACCTCAAACTATTCGTTTGTTCTCCATCAAAAACCACAACAATCGTAGTAGGCGTGCATGTGTGTACGCGCACAGTAGGTGTTGATGATGCGTATGGTCTGCGCGCCCCACACGCTACCCGCGCAGGAGGCAAATGAATTAATGAAAATCGCTTCTAATTTAATTGCCTCCGAGAGCGCGCTCATGTGTGTGCATGTGTTCATGGAGGCCACCGCCACCACCACACCACAGCACACCAGCTGCAGCTGGTGCTGTGGCCGCCCGGGATTCGTTAATCCGCGCAGCACCGAAAGGTCAACAGGGTATATCCGGTTTTCTTTTTATCACTTACTGCTGCATATTGCTAATGAAGCGGCAGCAGCAGCTCCCTTGCAACCACGCGTGGACACTCTAATTCCTGGTGGCCCCCCTGTTTCCGGTTTTGATGTTGGGCATGTTGGGCCCCGCCGTGCCCGATCCCATTGGTGACGGACAGAACACACGCGGCACCGAGGAGTGCGATGCGATGTGCAAAAGCGATGTTTGACCGGGTGTGCTGATGTGACGATAAATCGTCTTTAATCTTGATATTAAAACCTTAATGTCATAATTGCTCTTCCCCACCCCCAGAAAGCTGCCCCCTAGCCGTCAGTCAAGTGGCAAAGTGGGATAAAACGCTCCGAGTGCGGGGAATTATCAATTGTTTCATGTTCAAACTCGCAA
Source organism: Anopheles coluzzii (assembly GCF_943734685.1). Lineage (NCBI taxonomy): Eukaryota > Metazoa > Arthropoda > Insecta > Diptera > Culicidae > Anopheles > Anopheles coluzzii. The sequence continues at coordinate 70,251,663 of NC_064671.1, read as the reverse complement.
CGTCTCCCTCCGGCTACCGATCGGGGCTGTGCGAGTGATCTTGCTCTGATGATTGCTGACCACCGTCCACTGGCCCCATGTCCCAGGGAGGGACACCGTGGCGCGATACGATCAGCGGAACGGATCTTTTTGAGCCGTCGTCGACCGTCGCGCCGTGGCGCATCTGGTGGTGCTGCGATGACAGCGTTTTGCTTTGCGTTTTAATTGAAACTTCCTTTCGCGTGCTGCTGGGCACTGGCTGGCTGGACCCTGCCGCGTGGTGTAATTACAGTGGGGCGGTAATTTTTTATTTAAATTTTGTCCCTATCATCATACTGCTCGCGAGGAGGTTGGTTGGATCTGTGTTGTGTCGAGAGAGGGCGAGTTTTGTCGCCACACAGTGGCATTATTAAAGTCGTGTGGCGTTTGTGTAAATGAATCCCGCTCCGGTTAATAAAGGGCTAAACTGATTTATGGGAGTTTTTCGAGGGTTTTGTGGTGTAGTGGATAGAAATGATTAGAGGGTTTTCAGTAGGGTAAGAAACGAGTGCGTCGTTCGGTGTTTGGAGTGAGGCACATTAGATTAAATATTTGGGACAAATTAATTGTTTTATTTGGAAACGAAGTTGTTGCACTCTATTTATTTAGTTATGGTACTTCGGCTATTTTACTCCTCGTTTCACAAATTTAAAACAAAGACGATTCATGTCGTTCTTCGTCATAAAATGGATCCTACTTATTATTCCTGTATATTTTTTGTAATAATACATAACGGTTTGTATTACCTCAAACATACTGATTGATCACAAATGTTGGTACGCCCAGATCTAGCACGATTACATCAAAGCATAATTGCAAAGTGTACCCATGATGCTGTGCCTAAGCTCTTCATCTAATCCTGCCAAAAACCTTGAGTTTGAGTTGTGTTACTGACGACATAATAGTTGACTTTTCAAAGACATCACATGATCCTATTGTTAGACGCAATGAGATATCTATTAGGCAGAAATAAACTCAACTCAAAAGGAAGGAGAAGAGAAAACAGAAAACGAAAAACGAACCTCCAAATTTGTTTGAGATTTCTTGCCTTCAATAATGGTTAGGCCGGTTTGAAGAACGCAAATGTATACCTTGAATGTACGTGACACAAAATATGAAAGGAGAGGATACTATAGTCTGCTTTCAAGGTTGTGATTTGTATAGATCCTAAATCCTAACAAGTAAATAAATATTAAAAATAGAGACGTAGACAATGATACATAGAACAATTTTCACAATAATTAGAATAATACATATTGACTATACAATAAGCAACACATTTTGGAGTAAATTAAACGGACATTCCTTTCTGTATCTCTGGCTCCTTAATTCTAAGATTGAGCCTGCCTGATAGTAGCGTGATATAAACTAGCAGCGCCGACTTTCACAAGGCCGGTAGGAATTCTTCCAATTTTTTCCTGTTCTCGTACGGAAGCACTGTGACTATTATTTCAGTTATGATGTAATGGTAATAAGTCTACGAAGCCTAAAATAGTCTGACCTGACCGAGTAGGTTGTAACACCAAAAGAAGAAAAAGTAGAAGGTACACATTTGCCTAAATACCAAATATTCAGAGTCCTAGTAATGAATAGATCTCTCCTTAGCTCGATCTATAAATCGACCTAACTGGTCGGCTCTGGGTATGTGCCGTCGCATCTTTTGATCACATCACCGATCCTTTCCTATTCAGATAATAGCATTCGATTGAACAAGAAAGAGTGTAGCTATTAACAATTCCTTTCTTATTAGAAACAGTTGGACATATCAACAATGCTGATAAACCAACTAGATCTAGTTGCACAAATATGGAATATGAAAATTCCTATATGTGGAATTTGATCTATAGAATCGGTCGTAAGGCAGTATCGTCCGGCTGTATAACATTCGCCTCGAGTTGCACAGACCAAGTGAGGTGAAGACCACAAACAACCTGGACCAATCACGAATGACAAAGAGATTATTTATGATCAGTTGCATGCTAGATGTCACCTTCAATTAATAGTGTTTTATTTGATGTGAAAAATTGGAAACTTTCAGTAAAATTTCCTGTAACATAATTAATGTCTTCTTTTATCGGGCATTGAAGTCTTTTGCACTATTTAGAATGTTTCCTTAGCTCGCACCACAATACACCGGAGGACCTTTTCTGTGCCATAATTACAACCCTACAAATCCTACCTTGTCCGAGGGAAAACTCCTTCATTGCACCGATACCACCACCCAATGCACCGGGCGCAATCATGCCGCCGACACCGAAAGCGTTCGTGTTTTGCTGTATCTTCTCGATCAACGTTTCCAGTCTGGTGCTCGGGCCACGGTAGAGCATCTTCAGCGCCATCGCAACGGAGCGAGGCGCACGGAGTTAACAGCGCACACGGAAACACAGCACAGTACCGAATCGTTGTAACAGAACCAGGCGGGACCACCTGCACGCACCCACAACATGATGGGCCAAGCAAAAAATGTGGCAAAAAGGCGCTTCACAACTTGTACTTGTAAACGTTCACAACGAACACAAATCACAACACACGGAACAAAGTAACAGTAACATTGGTAAAATAGTAAAACAAATTCTCTAAGAAATACACTCACGAGATCACTTGTAGTAAAACTGCTAACAAAACAACACACACACACACACACACAAAGGCAACGCGCGACGGAGGGCACCCAAAATAAGGACACTAATGGTTTTCGGGAAAAGGGGAAAAAATCGAGAAAAATAAAATTTTGTTTTTTCCCCAGCAAAATTTTGATCAATCGCTCAAACGAAACACGCCACCGTTGAAGTCACTCTGCAGCATCACTTGTGTATCACACATCAACACACATACACCAACGCACACATTCACAGGTCACCCAGCTCGATATACAGGATAGTCAAGGTGGTGTATCCCCGGGCTCTAGCACGCAGGCAGCAGCACAGACCGGAGAGCGAAGCGCAACATCATCACCTAAACCTTGCCGAAAGGTGAATGAGAGCCCTGTTGGGACGCGAACGCCACCAAAGCGTTGCCGACGACGCGCACCACGAATCGGTGTGCCGGGTTTTTGGCCCTCGGTCTCGCCCGGGGTTCGCGCCCATACACCGATTCGTTCGAATGCGTGCTGCGAGTGTGTGTTGTGCTGCTGCTGCTGCTGCCGTTGCTCCTAACCGCTTTTGGGAGAGCGAACGAGAGCGCCCGTGTGGCGCGCAAACGGCGAGCGAGACAGCGCGATTGCGATTGGCGTACGGGCGCGCACGGAGCGCAACCGAGATGGAGATCTCCCTTACGCCCCGAGATACCGCCCGAGACGCCATTGTAGTGCAGCGGTGGTGGGTTGGTGCCATCGAGAGGGTTGAAATGTTGTTGCGTGGTGCCACAGCACCCCCCCCCCCCCCCTCTACTTTTGCCTGCTGTTCCCCTTTCCGCTTGCGCTTGGCTTATGTACGGTGTGGAAAAATATAAACAAAATAAATGAAGCAAGCAGAGCACGGGGCCTTTGGGTTCACCTTTCGCTTGCCCAATGGTGTTGCTGGCATGCACACAACACACACCGAGGGCTGAACGGCCGGTGAGTCCTAGCCGCCGAACACAGTCACAGTCCGGTCGTCCTGTTTTCACTCGCAGGTGACAATTAGTCGAAGACAGAGCGAACAAAGAGACATTCGGGGGACTTTGTGAGCATTCTACGGGGAATGGGAGGAATGGGCTGGATTTTTGGGTGCTTTTATCACACAGGACACTCCCGGTAGGGCACTGCCTACACCCGAGGGTATATATAATTATACATTATTATCATACGAGCTTTTATAATTCAATTCTCTACTTGACACGGAATCGCGATCGAATGGCATAAAAGAATGGCAAAGCATTTCGTCCCAAAACAACAGTGAACAGGAAATCCTTTTCCCCGTATCCCATATCCTTTAGTTAGAAATGGCGGCATTCATTGTGTTTCAGTTTTTTGTTTGTGTTTCACCAATTGCATTTGCCGCGGAAAAAGGCAGCCCGGCCCCAGTTAGCGGATTCATTGCGCGCAACAATCCAACAAAAAATAAAGGCTTAATTGTTGAAAGGGCGCAAACCAAAGGGAACGGCACAGTTCTTACCAAAAACCAAGGCAGGTAACAGTGCCTGCAGGAACCGGCAGTCTCCAATTGGCGATAGAGAGAGAGCAAGGATTAAATTACGCCGACAGATTTCACGTTTCCGTGATCCGATGGCTCGTTTTCGTCGAAGGGGGACTGGTTTTGCGGTTTGGTTTGTTTGAAATGTGGAAAAATCTTAAAGAAGAGAAGAATGAATGCTATTTGTCTGGCAGTAGTACAGGATGGACCCTTTGGCAGATTGGCGTCCATTTTGGATTGAAGGTGAATTAAATTTCTATTTCGGCTGTCAGTTTTGGGGGATTTTTTCCTCCATTGAACAGCTTTTTTGGTTTTTACTGTAAACTCAATGACACACAGCGTGGTCAGATATTTGTTTTGTAGATTGAAAATTATAAAGTTTAATTTTGGGAAAATTTGTCCAAAGCTTTGAATGATTTATCTGTTGCAGTATCCAAATTTGCCAACTGCAACTTGTTGCAAACAAACTTCTAGATGCAATTTCGAACTGATTTAAATGAAAAATCAATATCAATACTCCACCCACAAACTCTCGGAAGCCGAAAATCAGCTAAACAACTCCCACAACCGTTCAGGCTAACCTGTCACGGCACCACAACTTATACCGAAAAACCCAACAAAACTGTCCGCCGTGGTTTTGCTCCGATTTTCCACCGCGTACCCCTGCTCTTCTGCTTTGGGGGTTTTGGATTTTTCTCTGCCCACAATTCTGCTGCTTCGTTCTACGTGTTTCTGATTTCGGTGAACGAAATGAAATATTCATAACCGTTCCTTATCCCTCTGCCGCCTCTCTGCATATACAACATGTCAACGGGAACTGGGAACTGTTTCTGCCCACGTCAAAGCCAACCAGGGTGTGTGTGTGAATATGTGTTGCTTCAATTTGCAAAACCACTCCGGATACTGATTTCAATTGTGATTCTTCCCTTTTTTATCCCTTGGTGATGGACAGCCCTTTCAGCCGTCCGCTGGGTTCGCCCTCCATGCACACACTCGCAGACCGTTTTCGGTCGAATTTAAATGTGCACGGGCAGATGAATGCATTTACCACACGGTGGTGTCTGCTGCTGCTACGATATGTGCCATGTCTCTCCCGGATCTATTGGTGGGCGAAATTGTACAAAATTTTCCCATTTGTATCGAAATTTTGCTGTCTGTGTGCCATCCAGGGGACCAGGGGAGGACATGCCGCTGCGATACACATTCTCGTTCCCTCACTGTCCGAAAAATAAGTTCCACTTACTGGTGGTGTTCACTACTTTTGCTGTGGTGTATTTTCGTCCCCAAAAATAGAGATACATACACCAACACAGTCCGATAGAGAGACTATCAGACACAGGGAAACAATTTATTCCATTGCACACAAACACACATCGTAATTTCAATTAAAAAGTCACCAAATCAACCTTATGGAGCAATGGAGAGGGGGGGGGGGGGGGGGGGAGGTGAAAAGTTGCAACTAAATGTATTTTATGTGTTCTCTGTGCTGTGTGGCTGCCGGATTGACGGTGGTGTGGCACAGCGTTGACAATTGAAATGTAGCATGTGGTACGCTATTTTGAGGTTAAAACAGTACATTTTGTCACCTGATATTAAGGCTTGGCGCTTTTTGTGCAAATATACGATAATTGTGTTAATTACCTTGGAGGGCAAAGCACAACTATATATAACTTTATAAAACTTTGCTGTTTTAAAACAATTTATGCCCTTTTGTTAAACATTAATTGGCATTATTTGCCTATAAATCTGAAGAACTTACTGTTCGAACAAATATTTATTACTATATCTTGAGAAGTTGGCACTCTTTGTGGAAGGATTGGAGGCTCTATTTGCGCTAAAGGTATGAAATTGAGCACTTCTGTTGAACAATGTTCAAATAAGCTAAGGCAATCCCCTTCTTTACAGCGAAAATTGAATGCAAGACGAAATACATAATCATAGTCACCAATCTTACAGCTTTTCGGAAAATATTTTGGTCTAGTTAAGTAGATCAACGTACATGTTGCTCCAGCAGCTTAAATGGTATAATTATTTATAAGAAATTAACTCTTGCGAGACTATCTTATCCTCAGAACTCCGAGGAAGTCGTATTACTAATTCAAATGTGATGCAACAGATGCATTGCATCGTCATGATCTACCTGCCTAGGTCATAGGTCAACTTGCATAGTCAATCTACATTATGCAAATCGCGTTCAGCCAAAGACTCTCCAAGCTGACGGCAAACCTCTAGCGCCTGCACGCAACTTTACGCATCCAACTGTCAATCAATTAGCAAAAATCGCGAAAAGATGTTGTCCGCTACAAAAAAGCAGTTTGCTAATGAACATCACCAGCATTGCAATTTTCGCCCCAAAATTGACTCCGAACAAACGCTGGACGGGCTTTGTGTGTGTGGCATTTGCACCAATTTGCATTTACTGAACCGCAGCGTTGTTTGTTTTTTTTTTTCTTTACTCTTTTTATTATCCTATTTTACAGGGCAGGTAGCGAAATTGGAGTTTGCGCCATCATCATCGTCACCCTGTAGCTCCACCCAGTGCAAAGGTAAACAACAACAGCAGCAGCAGCAGCACCGCAGCGCGTTGTCGCTGCTCGACTTTTAGGCCACGCCTTTTTGCAGTAGCGCCTCTTCACTCTCGCTCGCACCGACGGAGCTGGTCGTTTACTCGAATTTTCAAAAAACGAAGACGAACGGACGCACACGCAGCAGGACACACCGGCAAACGGTTGTTGTTATGTACTTGGGGCACTCTTTATTTACAGCCCACAACTGCAGTTGGCGTTTAGAAGCAACATGTGGTTGTTTTGCCGGGTGAGTGCCAACGTTAGGAGAGCTTCTCCCTGCGGCTGGAACGAAAAAGCAAGATCTCTCCCTTGCAGGTGTGGTTTTTTTTTTCAAATATTTCGAACGAGCTCGTTTCGAGTGCCGTCCTCCGTGCGCACGCTTTTCGAGCGCCTGAAACTGAAGAAAGGGGCAAGCGTTGAAATCTCTTGCGGCAGTCCCAGCAACCGCCCGAATTCGTGCCGCTGGACCATTATTTGTGGGCTAATTTGTGTGCGAGCGCACAGCGCACAGTCCGTGAGTGGCCGGATATCCGGATACGGTGGCGCAAAAACCTCCCATTCAAACCAAACCCAGCGAAGCACCGGATCCTTGGGCGGATATTTAGCCCTATAAATTAAAGCCGTCCCTTCCTTCCTACCTTGGCGAGCAGAAAAACAGCGCCATTCATTACAACCCCCTCCTCCCCGCCACTCCAGAGTTCTGTTTTGCAATCCACGCTCCACGATTGTTCGGAACCCGCACCGGAACGAGTTTAGCGCGGACCCGCGCCGCCATCGTTTGGTCAGGAAATTGGCGGAAAAACAATGAAACCAAATGACCCGCCACGGGCCATGGGACAAAAGGCGTGCGCGCACACACAGCAACGGGGTAGGATTTTATCTCGACCGGAAAAGGCCATCCATTCTACCGTGAGGTGAAGATTTTCTGCAGTTTTAGTTGGCGGCAAAAAAGGAAAGGTTTTTCTTTCCATTTGTTAGCATCGCACGCAATCGCAAAAACCGTTTTTGAGATAATGTTGTAAGATAATGGGCTAGAGTTGAGGGTTTTTCAAGAATTTCGAGCAGATCCTCAAGCTGACCTGCAACAAAAGAGCTCTGCAGCACTACTCGTGTCCAGGTGATGGGGTCTTGTCCCTTGTACGACAACATTTCAGCAACTTTATCCCAAATATCTTTTCTTACATCTTTGTTCGGAAATTTATTATCTATCTATGTAATTATCTTGAAAACTAGCCTAGTCTAGAATTTCATACTTTTACACGTCAACAAAATTAAGGTCGTCGGAATCAGAGTTTGAATTGCTTAAGAACCAAGAATGAACTAAATGGAACCTTATTTAAGGCAAGTTCTGTTAAAATATCCCTTTATAACATTGAGCTGCCTTGAAAAGCCCAGTTATATGCACCCCTTCCGTGCTCGACCTTAATTTATTCCTCTGGTGCAGCTGCTGCGTCATTCAAACATCAAGAATCAAATGCAATTCCAACCTCAGTGAAGCAGTAGGCGGATGATCAGGTCAACAACAACAACAACAACAACAACAACAACAACAAAAAACAAAAAATACAGCTCAACATCATGAGATATAAATCGCATCGCATGATCTCGAGTGTGTGTGTATGTACCCTGGTTCCTCTGGCGGTCATACGCGCCGATGTCGCCATTAACGCGCAAAACGCGAGCCGCCCGTGATCGTGTACGCATTTTAAGCATCTGCAAATCGTGTGGAACCATTTAGTGGAACCATATTTCAGACCAGATATGATCCGATAAGATGTGTATGTGCCTGTCGTAAGCAGAACAAAACCACACGTACATCAAGCACAGATTGGTGTGTGGTTGTTGCTTGCTTGGTGCATGGTTTTGCCGATTGAGATGGAAGTAGGTAGTAGTGTGGAAGTAGGCCCAAAAAAAAAGCTTGTCCCACGTCTTAACTCTTCCGCGTTGTCTCATTTACGACAGGCGACCGGGCGAATGGTCACATTTTTATCCACTCACACTTAAAGTACGATTTATTCGCAAACGTGATTGAGATTTTTGGGCGATCCAGGAATGGCCAGGTCCCGCTTTCGGGTCTCGAGTCTCCGCGACGCGAATGTCAAGCGGCAAAATGGTAATTACAACTGAGAAACAATATTTTTATGTATTTTTATTGCCCTTACCTCGCTCATTACATGGCTTCTAGCCGTGGAACTGTGTTGCAAAAGGAGGTCGAGATATCCACTCAATCGATGGCGAAATTCCGAGAAATCCTTCAAATCTAAATTCCAGGATTCTTGAATTGCTTCACTTTTTAACGCTCTTAAATGGCCCTAATGGACGCTTCAGACTGTCCGGTTGAAAACAAATGAGGTCAATTAAACATTCTCAACTCCTAATATTTACCTTTTTCCCGATGTTCCTACTGCAGTAGCGCCATCGTGATTGACTTCTGTCATCCCATATCCCATGTTCCCGGGTCCCCGATTCCCATTTTTATCTCAATCTCGACGGAGATCGGGGTGAGACCGTTTTCATTCCCCTCACGGCGTGGTCCCTTTTTTCTCACTCGATTAACGAATAATTATCTTCCTGAAGGGGAAGGTGACATCCCAGACAAAACTAGACATCACTGACCAAAACCATGGTCCTTACTTAATCATCCAATCCAATGATTCGTCCTGCGTTGACGAATTACACCAGCGACGGACAACTGGAGTGGAACATGAACATCATTAATCAACCGTAAAGGAATATTGCAAAGCAACGCAGATTAACATCTTTCAGTCGACAGTGTCTTTTAGGTCCCTGAGGGAGTTTTTTTTCATTCTCCATCTCTACCTGCTCAATTCTTGGGCGAGTTCTTGCTATCCGGTAAGATGTTATCGTGCAACAGTCCCGGCAAGACCGTTCCATGTCGCCCTATGTTTCACGCTGCGCTCGGACGAGTTCCGGCGGTGGTCGATCGAAAATGAATCCTTGTTAAATTGGCCCAAAAGTTCGAAGCATGTCCTTTTGGTTGTATGACTTATTTGCGTAGCTCAAAATAGAGAAGAAAAAAAAAGCAAAAGCCTATGTTTTGATCACATTTGACTCTTCTGGCCAACAGAAGTCGGTCGACGGCGTTAGCGACGTTGGCGACGAACCCTAAATCAATCAAATCCTTTAACCCCGTCCCAACGCTGGTCGTGAAAAGTCCCTCTTTTTCTCGTTGACAGCGCTGACAGCGAATGGGTCAAAACACTTTAACTCTGCCCGTTGAAGTGACCCGTTTCTGTGTGTACCTATTCCTCATCCATCCACCGCACCTCTTTCCCCAGAGTTCTGTGGTGATTTGGACGAGTTGAAATCGGACCGACAGAACGGTGCAGATAAAGGTTATGGGTGAGTTGATGTGCTCACCCTACTACGGCTGATGAATAATTAATCCAGTTCTCAGTTTGACCGATGCGGATGTGGCGTATTCGATAAGGGTTAGGGGAGCCGTCAATTTTCGGGCCAGCAGCATCATGCAATAAAAAGAAAGTAAAAACAACTTGGGAAGTGCTCGGGTTGATCCCTCCCAACACTTTGCAAAATGATTGAAGGTAAAAAAGGTGTATGTTAACGACAGAAAAAAGAAGTCACGTCGATGTATAAACCTCTAAAATGAATCTGAAGTGATATAAAACCAGATGTAGACAAGAAACATTAAAGCCAGGATGATTCCAAGTCACATAAAGCATTATAGTGCTGCCTGTTGTAGGAAATGTCATCTTATCTTGAGCCCCGCGTTGATCTTAATCGCATTATGTCCGCCCTTGGTGCATCGGAGGACTGTTTCGTAAAGTAGAGATCAAAAATAACGTCACTAGGAAGCTCCAAATACTGTTTCCGAGTACTGCAGGGTTTCTAGCATTGTACAAGTACCATCCGAATAGAGAAAAAAATCGTTTTAAAATACAATATTAACATAAGAAACATTACTACCCACAGGAAGCTATTTAAAAGGAACAGGAAGTGCTTTGTGCGGTCCAAGAATGAGCTGCTTTGCTTGCTTCAATATATCTAGCAGGATCCAGTAACGATTAACCTTTCCGGAGCAGCGAATCATTGCGATTCGGCACGCCACGACTAGCCCCCAGTCGGTTTCTCTGCTGGAAGAAGTTCACAGCAGCAACAAAATACGATAACAACACAAAAAAAAACAGGAATGCATACAGGTGCAACTAACAAAAAAAATCAAGGTTTAAAACGTGTATTGAGAAACTGTGCAAGGAAAAGAAGTAAGGAAGAGCTTGAGCTAACACAATCTATTTGGTGAGTAGACAAAACATACAAACCTCCGACCAAATGGAGAGTGACTGTGTATGTGTGTGTGTGTGTGTGTGTGTATGTAGATATTCATTCATGTTTTTTTTCTTCTCCTTCAATTCAATGTTTACTCGTTCGTTTTATTCTTTCTGTAAAAAGTACACACACACATAGAAATAAAGCGGAAAGCAGGGAATTAAAAACACCACCACTTGATGCCCGGAGAAAGAGGACCACTTGAGCGATGAATCAATTAATCCACTACAAATCGATAGCGCAGCGAGAGAAGGCAACAGGGCAAGCATTGGAGAGCATAGGTACGATGTTTTGTGGATTAAGAGCCGCGATCTTCTTTAAAGCTTTCAATAGAGGAGGTTTTTTTTTTTGTTAACACCAGCCAGTCCTCTTCCCGAAGACACAAAAGTCAACACACATGTGTACCGGTTGTGCCATTGGCTTGGCCGGTAAACCGGAAGTGGCCGCACGCCGGCTAAGCGGCTAATCGAAAGGAGGTGTTAGAAACAAGCCTCCTTTTTTCTCACGTGGAGATTTGTTGAACGAACAAGACCCCCTTTCTTTAACGAGTGTTGTGACCCACACCCGGCACTCATCATCTGCTTCCGAATGCGTCCCACACACACACACACACAGCAAACAAGGTGTGAAATGATGATGGGCCAGTATAATCCAGTTTTAAATGTTCCTCAAGGAGAACTAATCACTTTGATGGAGCTGTTTTCACTCGTTTCCTGTTCTTGATTTGTTGCCTGAGATGATTTGTTTTCTACGCTATCGCTTTTCTACAAATGTCACAGGAATAGTAATACGTTGTGGTGAAGAAACTGGATAATTTAATACTCTTACGACAGAAATAGCCATGCATTATTTTCCATAGATGATTTAAATTATTCCATAAGCTGCCGTGACTCAATAAACCTTTAATATTTAAATATTTAATATACCTAAAGATGAACTATATTTTCATTGTGTTGTAATTTATAGAACACAGTTATACAGATTTGCTCATAAACACCACTACAAAACATAAACATAGAAAAAAAAATACACAGTTCAAACTGCTTCCAGGTTAGGTCACCGCAATTCAAAGCAAAGGTCTTCGCACAAATCATTACAGCAACCGTAATTTAAAGGGTAAATAAATAAGCTACCGTTGCTCTAGCGAAGGAATGCACTTTTCCCCACCGAGAGTCCGGTGTGTCGCGTGTTTTGTGCCATTGTTTAACATTGGCTTTTTTTTTCTTGTTGCCCCTTTTGCTCCTATGTAAATGAGCAAACTTTTGGTCATTTTACCGTTTTCCTGACAAAGCGAGGAAAGTTCCTCCCGGTAACACGGCAGTACCTGATCTCTTTATGCACTGGCAAAGGAAAAACTTCCACCACCAGGAGAGGTGTACGGCTCAAGTAAAACAATCGGATAAAGCATGCTGTAGAGCAAACGGTACCGCCGAGCGAGAGGAAGTACCGGAGCTAATTGCTGTGTAGTTTAAGAAGTGCGCAAGAAAGTGCCGAAAAAACAACCCGGATAAAACAAATCAGGCACAGAAATTTTGCGTTGCCATACTGAGAAACTAGAGAGGGGGGGAGAGGGTCAAAACAATGCCGGCAGATAAATTTGAGAAAGCCAAAAATACATCATGCAATCTGTCAAACGCAAGCAACGGTGTAACAAAGGAGAGTGAACCGCGCATCACTGTCCCCTTCCTCGAACAGATTGCAGCGGGATTGCAAAGAAAATTTCTACTTGAAGAGGTTAACACAGAGGAACTACATCAACTCAACTCTCCTTCTGCTTCTCCTCCTCCTGCCATTCTCAGCAGCTTTTCACAAAAACGAAAAATCATCCTCCCCGGGGGGGGGCGTAGATAGTGGGGCAGATAGCGTTGCGTGCGGCGAATGACACGAGCCACAGGAATGAACCCGTGGAATGCTGACCCACCCCGTCTTGAATCGTTGCAGGGAAAGGGTTGGAAGGGCTGCTGGTGGTGGTGGTGGTGGTGCTACCCCTTCTGCTTCGCCAAGGGCAAGCACGATTAAGCACGAAACAAGGCAAGGGCAGTGACGTGAGGAAATGTCAACGGTTTTCGATAGTACATGACTTTTTGGTTGCGCTCATGACACGGAGGAGCAGCCACGGTGCAAGTTGGTACAATTATTATTGCACCACATCCAGCAGAACAAAGGGAGGGGGCGATAGGAAGTGGGGGGGGGGGGGGTTCAAAGAAAGGTTGATCATGTGCTTGAGCCGTACGGTTGATAAATGGTCTGTGACAGATAACAGCAGCAGCAGCAGTCTAAGAAGAAAGTGCAATCTTTTGTACATTAAATCCTTCGCTAGGAAGGCTGGAATGTGTATGAAGCGTTGTCTTTATCTTTAATTAGTTGTGTAAGAATAGCTGTTTAAGGAATAAAGTTCCACAAAACAAAGCTTTGTAGGAATATTCCATAATATTTTTAATTTTTTTAAATAACCATGTTGCTTAAAATGTTATTTGCTCTTCCTTAAGTTATGTTATGTTGCCTTGTTAATTTACTGGAAATTCAAATACAGTTCATTCTTTTGTTCTCAAAAAAAATCGTTGCCTGTGCCCTTTTTGTTTCTATTGCAATTTTAACAACAAAACAATACATGCTTTGCCCTCAACCGTTTGAATGTTGTTGTTTTTTTGATGTTTCAAACAACAAGACAACCACGACAAACATTTTCTTAGCGATCTCCATTAAGCCAACAAGAGCCCCAGTTTTGCCTGTTTGCGGGGAGGGTGAGCCTACATATCCCCCTCTTCGCGTTAACAGGAAACGGAACGGTAACGATCGCCAAGCGGCTGCATAAAACAATTTTCGAGTTCAGAAAAGCCATAAAACACACACCAAATAATGAGTGCAAGGCTCGTAAATGGTTTCGCCCGGCAAGGCGGCAAGCGGACAAGCGCAAGGAAGCAACGAGGACACAACCACCCCCCCCCCCCACCCCACCCTCTCCTCCAAACTCCCCGCGCAAATGCAGCGCGCTAAGGTTGACATGCGACGAGCACCAGCCTCGAAAAAGACAACCCCAAAACCCATAGTCGTCGTAGCGCGCGCGCGCGTCCTCGCCAGAAACCGAACAATAATGACACACATAAAACATGCTGATCCGTAGCGGATGATAGTAGGAGCTGGGATATGAGGGGGAAAGACCGAGCAAAAACATCAAACAGGCCCCGGAAGATCGCCCTGCTCCGTGATCTCAGAGGTACGGTACCGTTTTTTGTGTGGTTTTGGGAAATATTCCCTCAGAAAAAAAAACGCCAACAATCAACCAGCACACGATAGAAATGTTTGCGAATGTTTAAAAAAAAAAGAAAAGGGTAACAACGATTCGTTACCTGTTTTAGGGGGGAGAAGGAACAATAATTTTGATGGAAGATTATATTAGATAAGATTTTGGTTAGTATCTTCGGTACTCTAGCCGTGATACCGTACTATCATAAAACAATAAAACCTATATACATTAAAAAACTTCCTATTTCTACAAATTGTTCCTTCAATTCTCATTCCCTATCTTTTAAATTCATAAACACTTGTTTCGTCTTGGTCAAATTATAAGCTTTTAAGTATATTCTTCTTCAGGAAATTGAAGATATTGTTCGTTCATCAGGAATCAGAGGAATTATTTTATTCGCCTTCCCGTGCGCTGTCCAGATGAGATTCCATCCATGGTCAAGTATATTCATGAATGACACAGCATACACGCTACCACTTGAACTAAAGCTCCGGAGTGTAAATCGCACGTTAATACCTGTGCAGATTACGCCAATACGCAACATTGCAATGAAGTTCTCGAACACGATTACATTGTTTGATTAATACAATAAGGCAATTGAAGCTAAGTTACATTGATGTTAACTTCAAATATTTAAAAACACATTGCCCTCTTCATACTGTCATCAACTCCCTAATAGTCATGTCAAAACAACATTCGACACACTCCTTTTACGCTGTGTCGTGTTTTCCTCTGCTATTTAGTTCCACCAGCGCTGGAGATCCACACACCTTTTTAACTGAACTCCGTGCGACAGGTGTGACGTCAAATATGCTGGAGGATCCCCAGCCCCGATCCTCTGCGGTCAATTGCCACCGGGGAGACCGACAGAAACCACAATAACCCACAACAGCAGCTTGTCCCTTGTGTGTGGCGACATCTTGCCACTCCGAATCGAATGCATTACAGAAAACACATCAACCTGCGTTTGGAGCAGATTGCCGGCTGGTGTGCGCGATTGAAAATGTTAAATTAAGCAGCTGGAAATGAACGCGCGAGGTTCAACGGATTGATCGATTCGGTCTGTGTGTGTGTGATTGGAAATTGGAAAGGGGATCATCATCTCTCACCACCACGGCACGAACGGGTGGTGCGAAGAGTGTTAAAGTAAATCAAAGAAATGAGCAGCGGAACCTTGCGGAACCTTAGCGCAGGGTAAATGGTAACAGTAAGTAGAGGGAAGAATAGGAAAGGGTGGAAAGATAATTTAGCCACGCGCACGTGCTCACGGAAGGCTCGTACCAGGCAGCAGAGTTTGCTACAGCGCGCGGTGCCCGATCGTCTTCCAGCCGGGGTTTGGTGGGTTGAGCCAGCTGGTTGGCTGTTGGCATGTTGCGACGCGAGCGACTGCCACCGTGCTGCTGTGTCGGTGGCCTTTGCGGTTCCGCTACGTGCGTCCTTTGAACTGTGGCGTGCGCAAGCGGCGATATGGTATACGAGCCGGGTTCGTCGCTACTGCGACGGAAATCTAATTCTAATCACGCATCGCCCCCTGAGCACTTGTTGCAATCGTCGCTGTCATTAAAATTCGTTTGCTAATTCTTCCCTTTCGCTCGCTTTATACTAGTGGCTTTTCAAATCTTGAAACATCAAATGGCACAATAAATGTAAAACAAGCAATTAATGTTGAAGCTATACCATCATTACTTTGATATACACCTAAAGGAGGTAAAATGAGTACAATAAAGTTCATCAAAGTTTGCAAAATGATCCGTTCAGCGACTACACGAGCGCTAGAAATTCCTCCAACATTTCTCCAAAGGTATTCAACAATTGCGAAAAAAATCTTCTTTCAACAAGCAACCCGCTTCTTTTCTCGGTGCCCCTATCGAGACATTTTATTGCATAGGTGCACAGCACACAAAGCGAAAAAGCCGTAGCAAATCGCTCGACAGTCACCTAGTCGTCGTCGTCGTCTAAAGGGTGCTCTGCCCCTTCTCCTTTCTTGAATGTAAAGATCCCCAAGTGTACCGCCGCTAAGCCAAGACCTAAGACAGCAAAACACGCGGCTCCATAAAGAACCAACGTCACAATCTATGTGCGGCATCGGGGAAGACCTTGCCGCTGCCCGGTTGCGAAAAATACCTGACTTGATTGTTGAAGCCAAAAACGGGCCACCGTTCGCTCGCGCGCACCAAGATGCATTCGCCATAAGATGATGGCGATCTTTTACATACGCAGACGCGCGCACTTTAGATTATGGTTATGGTGCACTTTGAATGCAGTTTCCGTTTTATCCCGCGCGCGCGTTTGACTCGTCTCCAACGTGCCATGGTGGCGATGATCGCATTTATAATCACCGTTTGTGGGACACATTTGTGCAACGGGGCTTTTGTAGGCAAGTAAAAGGAGAGACATCATCTTCTCAGGCGGTGCCCAACCAGCGTTGAAGTTAGGCATTTGTGCATTACTTGAATCCGCAAAGCTTCACTCGAAGGAAGAAAAACGGAGAAATTATTGTTATAAAAATAACTCCACTCTTTTCTAATCAAGGTAATGCACCACGGCTACCACCGTAAAACTTCACGACGTCATAAGTTCCCCAAGATAATCGTTTTATTGCATTACCATGGGTCCCAAGCGGCAGCCGCTTCTCAAACAATCCTGAATGCATTTGATGATGCTTTACCAAATTACGCAAGTAAAACAAAACAAAAACACACACACACACATATCCATCTCAACCCACTGTGTGTTACCCTAATGCAAACCACCCCGCACACACACACACACACAAAACCCCATTCTCTCTGGTGTGCAATGTGGAGACAGGAGAAGAAATAAAATCTGAACCACATAAATCAACACGAAAAACACGTCAACGTCAGTACGCGCTCTGCATCAAAGGTACACATATACTCACACGGAACGATCTACATGCGCACGGAGCATGTAAAGGCAAACGACGACGACCGTGACGAGCAAGGGGTGAGCAGACACGACCCTGCTGAATGCAACCGGTGGCAACCGCAGGACAGTGTCGCCCATTTCTGCAGTAAAATTCCAACAAATCATCACTCATAAATAAAATCCTTTCCCAGGGCAGAGCCGGACGGGTACGGCGGCCGTCTGCAGATGAAGATGTAACTGGCTCTATACCACGAACTCCCGGGCCGGCCAGGGTGACACGGGGTTGGTCGGGATCAAACTCGATGCGATGACCACGAGAAGCAACAGGGGGAAGGTGATATAAAACAACATGCTGAGGCTGAGCGTTTGAGCCTGGGCGATAGAAGTAAGTGCAGTAATCGGTCAAGTGGGGCTCTTTCTTATGGGGCCCGAACGTTATTGCTTTGCTGCAGAAAAGAATTTAAGCGAGCGAAAGAAGACGAACTTATGGCGTTTGAAGCTGTTGTGTGTTTTGCGTTATAATCTTAGCTTGTTAAACATGTATCGTTTTGATATTATAGGTAATGTTTTTTATAATAATAATAATATTTACAGTAGAAAATTACATCACCTATTTAAATTATAAATAATGCTTTACTAATTATTAACTCAGTTTAAAGGAATGTATGTTTTGAACGACCTTTAATTAGCTCAAAAACATGAAAAGATAAAGAAACAATCGCATCATAATACAACAGTCATCATGACTGTAAATGAAAATGTTAAACAAAGTCTTATCAAACAATTACCATCGTGGTAAGCTCGCGCAACATATCAAGATCTCGGTCTCCAAATACGAAAACGCCAAAGCCACTCAAGCAACGAGATGATTTCATAATCTTTTATGAGAATTTCCCTTCTACTCTCACTAATCCCCCCCCCCCCCCTACCCGCTTCCTACACACACACACACACAATTTCCATGGTAACATAAAACAATTTTCAACACCTTTCCGGGCGACTGGAGCCTCTCGCCATGCTGCTCCGAGGTCTCGCCTCATGCTGCTGACCTGCCGGAATGGTACCGGCAGTACCGTCGAACCCATTACATGCTGTGTGCGAGATGATGTGTCGTTCTTGTTGGACCCTCTCCCAGGTGACGCGGTCCTGACGCACGAGACAACGACGGCCAACAAGACCATCAAACGCACCACCAAAAGACGGCCGGCGAAAATAACACCAACAACAAAAAGTTAATCCCATCTCATCCCTGTGGTTCACCACTGTCGCGTCACTGCCGGGCTCGGTGTCCGTTTTTATGGTTCCATAAAACAACGAGCAACAATCGTAGCACCGCCATGCGCGTTCACTCGCCTGTTTCCCTGCTGCAAACGGAATGTGTGCGTGTGTAAAGGCAAACATTTACCACACGATTACGACGAAATTATGCGCGCACGTTTATTCGCCATAAAACATATTAAAACAATTGGCAAAGGTTTTTGGGGGAGGGAGTCGGAGCCGGGAAGGTTGGTTCGTTCTGTTGTGATGTGTGCTAGTTTTCTTGGGGAAAAGGGAGCAACAAATTTGGTCAATTGGTGTGTCCTGGGGAGAGATATGAGTGATTGAATTAAAATCAAGATTACGAAAAGATTGATCTCCAACTTCTTGCTCGTTGTCGTGTTTCAACTATTCCTACTTCGTTTTTTGTAAACATTGCCCAACATGTAAATGGGACCTCTCCAAATTGGGGTCAACTCACATACACGGCAAAGTGCGCTCTGTGGTGCTGTTGTCGTACAACGACACTGATGCTTTGGTTATGATCATCATCATCATCTTCATCGTCATATGGCACTACCGGTTGCGTTGTAATTCATATTTTATGATAGTGCCGGTTACATACATCAACTCCACTCACCTTAACAAAACGGGCTTGACCTTGCCACCCTTATTCCCTTATTCTTACATGCAAACGCCCCGGCATCGACATGGGTCACAAAACGAAAACGACCACAGGCAGTGCGGGCACCGTCCGTTTCGGCTTGGGGCAGGAGAGTCATAAAACTCACCACCAAACACTACTAGGAACCACAAAACACATACACACAGAGAGGGATGGTGTGGAGAAAACTAGCTCCCAATTCTGACACGTTCTGTCCATCGTCATGGAGGCTTGGTTTATGGCTTAATTCAATAAAATCACACTTTGGTGATGTTGGGGGGAGAAACATTAGAATGAGTGAGCAAAGACAAGACATGGGGGGCAAGGGGAGAAACAATAAAACTATCTCCAGTAACTCCCAGGTAGCTGGACTGCTTCTTATGAAGTTCGCGTACAATCAGCACTGACAAAAACGATATACATGGGAGATTAGTTATGGAAAAGTGATTGAAATATTTATGCAATGATTGATGTTAGTCTGAACCTGTTCCTCTTCAATGACTGAACATTACCACGGTCAATGTGCAAAATCACCAGTAGTATAATTCATATTTCAACCACCTTTTCCTATCAAATTGAAATGTTCTCTAACAAGTCTATCAAGCCTAATCTGTGTTCTGTAACGGACACCGGCACCTACAAGAACTTCCGTCTCATTTCCACCAGCAAACGAACCAGAATCGAAGATGCTCTTTCTACAGTGTACTGTCGGATAGGCGCATTCTCTCACTCCCTCTCAAGGATGGATATGCAAAAACGTAAATTCGCAAACGCAAAAGAGTGCCGACCCATAAAAGCGCACAACTCACCGCGTAAACGCTCGCCTAGAAGCGGATAAATTGAAACGGCGCCACAACATCATGGCCCCTGTCAGGTAAGCAACTAGACATCGTTTATCATACGCGGCACACGCTTTTCACCCTACCCGGTTCTAATGATTGCTTCCCGGAATGGTACGTGCTGGTATGAGTCCTCGTCTTGTGTAACGCACATTCCAAGAGCACGGCGTCATCTGAAATGTTTTATTGGTAAAACACCCACCAAAGGAAACAATTCCACCAAGCCCTATAAGATGATGTTGGGTATAAATCTCAGAGGTTTTGCAAATTTGCAATCGACCCTCGAAAAGCAACCCTTCAACTGTACATTCCAAGCCATTCCAAAAACACAATCAGAACTCATCAGCTTGCCCATTAGTTCCCGTTTAAGCTCATCTCTCCCCCACATTGCAACCATTTGGAACTGGAACAGTGTTTCACACTCCCAAGCGTATGTGTGTGTAAACGATTAGAATGTGATCAAACCCATGTTGCGTCGTGGTTCGCGATCAGCGGATAATGTGCCATCGCTAATTGGTCGGCAAACTTGAAACGTAATTCCGGTGCGGCACGTTTCAAGTGATGTCCGGGAGCGAAAAAAAAAACCTTTGACCACTTTCAACGAGTTTGCCACAAAAGCACCAGCAGCTTGGAATCCGATTACCCGATACCGGCAGACACACGTTCGCCCATCGATCGTCGGTAAGGTACAGAGACTGCCGCAACACAAATCAATTAGATTCACTCGGGTTTTTTTTGTTCAGCTAGAGCTTACAAGACGGCCGGCAAGGGTTGAGGTTGTTTAAATAAAGGCAAAACACATCAACATACTGTAATAAAATTGAAGATTCAAGCTTCCCGTTCGCCAAATCCATCAGTATCCCCGGTAAGGTGATTATTCGATCTAGAGGTGGCAGAACGGTGCAGTTGATT
The DNA here is from genome assembly GCF_943734685.1 of Anopheles coluzzii. Lineage (NCBI taxonomy): Eukaryota > Metazoa > Arthropoda > Insecta > Diptera > Culicidae > Anopheles > Anopheles coluzzii. The sequence continues at coordinate 70,230,850 of NC_064671.1, read as the reverse complement.
GAACAGAGCTCCAAACATTCCAAAACCGAACACGGAAAGGGAATAGGTTAACAACGAACTCCGATTAAATCTCAGAATCCGTCCACGATTGCTAGAAGAGTTTAATTCTTACGCACACTAAATTGTGTATTTATAAACGAAAGGGTAAGACAAATATATTAATCCTTCCAAAGTACCTCTGATACCGAAGTTGGATACCAGAGTCACTGCTAGCAGACGGGCACGATTACTGTCCCAAGGGTTTTTAGAAAAGGGGAAATGCAAAAGCGAGAGTTCGAAAAACGAAACATCTCAATAGAAGAGCTTAGCTCCATCTGAAATGCATCAATGAGTCAGGCAACGTTAGGAGATGTCTGAGAACAGAGAAGCAGTGGGTTGTAAAGTTACTTGGGAATTTTGGAGCTTTTAAAGGAAGTTTAATTAGTGATTTCAACGTTGTTGCGTATACATTTTTTTAAATCGTTATTTACCATCAATGCAATGCAATGCTTCTTGGAATAGATGACAGTTGCACGGCTTACAAATGCTTCAAAATGACAGTTACAAGTTCTTGATGGAGAACCAATTAATTTCTAAATAAATTAATTAATCTAAATAAATTAATTCATCCAGAGCATTTCATTGTTAAAATCGCAAAAACCCAACATTGGGGCCTATTCCGTTTTAAGTTCGTAGGATGAAATTTCAGCCTGTCAGCTGTTTGCATTGTATAGCAGTTTTCGAGCAGCTATCTAAGTCGGTATAATATACAGGTGGGCTTATCCCAAGGTGTATGAATTTAGAAGGCTGATTTTTATCGCTTCTGTTTCTGAATGAAGATTTTAAGAGTATTTTGTGTATTCGTCAAGCCTCCAGAAAGCTTGTTTGAGCAACAGTTTTCATCCGTTCTGTCAAAAAGTGATGTTCAAATTTGGTTATAAAAAACATGCTATGAGACCACCTGGCCTACATAAACTTCCATATTCAATTCTATATTCAATCACCTGATCTCTTTAATGCACCTTGGGAAAAATGTAAACAACACTTTGTTGTGCCATTTTTTCAAGCAGGTACTCGAATCTAATTCTAGCTTTGAGGCTAGAATAATCTAGACTGAAAATTGCAGGCTAGTTTTGTGTGTGGCTTTGTATGGAGTGTTTACATGATTGTAACCTCCAACTGTCAAACTCCAAACAAAAAGCTGACTAGAATCGTGAAAGGCCCCATTGTTTGTTATACAATATAGACATTCTATCAAAGGATATTCTTCAACTCCAATCATACTTCAATAAAATCCCCTCTTATATTCCACTTCTATCATCATCACCTTCTATTAGTAACTTTACATCCAACCCCATTACACATCGAATGTGATTTTGAGTAACCGCTCTTTAACACCTTTTGCGTTTAATCCTTCCCCCTTGGAAAGCACAAAGTTTGAAGCCAACGTGTGTAGTACCCACAACCATCCTTCAAAAAAAAAGACCCGGAGCCCAAGTCAATTTCTGTCCAGCATCCTAGGTGCCATTCCATCCACGGTTGCTTCATCAACCGTCGGGGTTGGATTATTTTGTATCCTAACCCTTCCCCGCATCGACCGTAACACCAGGGATCGGTCAAAATCTGAAACAAAATTGTACCTCCTACCAACATCCTCTTTCGCCCCAAAAAGGTTGTTAATAAAAGTTTGCCATAATTTTTGCGCCTCCCGACGTCCACACACATACACACAAACAGTACGGTGGAGTGTAACAAAGCTCTCACCGACACCGATATTGCTGAGGCCGCACGTACGTACATACGTACTTGGGGCTTCGTCGTGCAGCAGCCGCCCATGGTTCATACACTGTCACCAACCCGGGTTCGCCCAGAAGTTCGAAACAGCACCCAACGGACTCGGGTGCTGCACACACATACAGCTTAAACCGATTTCAAAACCATCCAAACACAACCCGGCCTAGCGGTTCGTTTCACTCGGCAATTGACACCAGCGCCACCCAGAAGAGGCGGGTTCCTCCTGGTTACGGAGGCTGCTGCTGAATGTTGCTATTGGGAATATATTCATAAATATATTACTACAACTTGTCCCCTCCAATCTCCACTGGTGTTGGGTGGTGCCGGGAAGACAACTTCCAAGCCGCTGCTTCTTCCACACTTGCCCATAAAAGGTTTTTGCAGATTTCGGAGAGGAAAAGTAACGCTTCCGGAGACACAACATGTACACATGGCACATCAAAAGTACGTTCCCTTTCCAATGGTTTTTAATTTGCGCCCCAAAAGTAAGCTGTACGCACTCATCGTTGGCTCGGTCGAGCGTAGGAGTTAATGCCCGGTACACGGTCCAGACGTGCGGCACGTAGTACAATCTTCTCATATATTGCTCTCTATATGCACTCTATTCCGTACTTTTGAAGATGAGATACGCAGACTCTTCAGGATCTTGAACTTTAGGCTCTTTTGGTTGAAGTAAGTATTCAAAATGCTGTAGATTGTTCAGACTAATGAGATATTCACAGCTACATTCACAGCCTATGAGAGAGCCAAGCCTCTGTCACAATAAATTCTACAAAGATGTAAATTTCATTCGAGGGCTTCCTTCAATATCTCAACATCTTCCACACCGTGGAAACAGTCCCATCCAGCACAGTGTAATAAATATCGAAAAGCTTCATTCTTGCTACCGCTGCTGCCAGGCCTCTAAGATGAGCTACATAAAGGGCAGAGCTCATCCGGGCACACGCAGGGAAACGGTGGCGCGGAAGGACCGAAGTTGTACCTAAAAACAAAATAAAACCCCCTTACTTCGAGCGACTCTCGGCTGACATCGCGTGTATGAGACGTGAGTGAGAGCAATGGCTTTTATTTCGTGTTTGTGTGTGTGTGTGTGTTTATGTGTGCGTTGTGTCTTGGCAGTGCCGGTACAACAAGAGAGCCCCCTTGCCAGTATGCCGTGAGACAGAGAGCGTGTGAATGAATGGCGAAGAAAAGTCATTTCAATTTCTATGTATCCTTTTGGGGTACTTTTGGAGCCCTGATGGGACACAGAGGAACAATTCAATTACTCCCCCGAGAGTGCCGGCTGCTAGGAGATGGGGTAACCGGGGTGTATAAAAAGACGTGAGTGAGTGTATGTACAGTGGTGGTGGTGATTTCGTACTGGTGGTGGCGGTGGCGACGGTCGGTTCCACTAGGCCCTCGGGAGCCGCTCGGGCGAAAGTTCATGTGTACCACGCCACACCGGTTGGTGCCAGGAGAAGATTATAAGAATATCGATTGTGGGATGTTATCTTCTTTCCAGGCAATGCCAGAAGCGAGAGACGAGGCTGGATGTGTTCCGGGGCGGGGTGTTTTATTGCCCTTTCTATTACAAGCGCTACAACAATAATAGACAATACAGCGAGAAGCGAATAATGGGCGCACTACGAAAGAAAAACACAATGCAACGGGATGAAGCTTGTAAAAAATAGGGGTGCCTGTGGCAAATGGCACCCAAAACAACCGAAACGAAGGATATAAGGCCAAAGTTGCGTGTGCATTACAGGGGGCAGAAGAAGGGCTCCTGACACTGGAATATGTCCCCGATGATTAACTTCACTATCTTGAGGACAACAAGATCAGAAGAAATTTAAGTCCCGTATTCTTGGGTTAACTTGGAGTAAAACTTTGCTTTTGGAAAATAATATCAATAACCTGCAAAAGCTCAAAACTGCATGGTGCTCAATTCTTCAAATCTTCTATTCTTTGAGCATAGAGTTTTTGATTATAGGCGTAATAAGAACCTTTATCGAAATACAATATGGTTGGTAGTTCTTTTATGTTTTTTTTTCTGAAAGGACACCAGTGTACTTAACTCCACCAAATTCAACAACTTCTACGCCCAATTTGCTCCGTGTGCCCAACCTCTCTGTATAACACCCTACATAGGATGTGTTCGTAAAAAAGGGTTACCCAAACTTCTCCCGCTTGTTCTCCCGCTACCGTAAAAACACAACCGCAACCAAACAAACCGCCTCATTTTAGGACGCTTTTTAACATCTCCATTCATTTGCGCATGAACCGTTTTATTTTACTTCTTCATTCATAACGGCACAGCGTGAGTTCCGTGTGCTACGATTTTTTTCCGTGAAGGTGTTGCAGTGCCTTAGGTGGCAATATTATTCGGGAAACAACATGCAATCTTCATACGCCAGTGCCCGCCCGATTTTCCCTCCAGACACACGTCCGGGCGTGTCCTTAGAAGCAGCAAAAACCAGCGCTCTGTGATGTAATGTGAGCCTCGCTCTCGCTCTATTTGCGTAATTGTTGTGTGAGCTTTTGTCTGCACCTCTTACAGAAAACGTACGCCGGCAAAAGGCGCATTTGCGATGATGAGAAGCAACAACAACAAAAAAGGTGCGCTTCGCAGCTTAAACCGTTGTGGGTTTAATCGTTTCCGCATACAAAAAAGGTGTAATCAAGATGAAAGAAACAACAGGAGTGTAGTAGAAAAAAAACAAGGATACTCAAGCAGACCTAAGCGCATGAATGGAGTCCCTCGGGAGTTAGTCCCAGTGGCTGTGGTGAGACGCACTCCGAGAGCGTGTGTGTGTGTGTTTATGTGAATGAAACACGGAAAACGCAGCAAAGCGAAAATACCGGCAGGCGTAATGTGATAGTTTTCGATAGATCCCAAAGCTAACCGGGGAAGGTTTGCTGCACGACCTGTTCCTTTGCTTGCCAAAACGCGCTCGGGACTTGGGACGTTTGTGCTTTGTCTTGGACTGCATTATATCTTCATGGTTTTGAGGATATTTTTTTCATTCTATAAGATTCACTCTAAATTCCAGTAGTTGTGAAATTTGATATTGAAATTGTTCATTACACATGCTTGTCTAAGAGGGACGGCAACAGCGTGACAGGTTCTCCTAAAACATTGGAATTTCTTGTCCACGGCTAATGTCCCTCTACAATCCCAGTGTCTGGCGTACATTACTTCTACTACAGCCTAACATTGTGAGTTTGTGATTTGTGATCGAAAATAATTCACATTCTTAGCGCTATAACCGCGTCCGGCATATTATCCGGCACTGGCCACGACCAGAACCCAAGAATGAAAATGTCTTCGCCGCTAATTACCAACGCCTCCTCAGCACACCGACATTTCCTTCGACGCCCGATGTTGACGTGCTCCAATGTGCGCGCCAAAAACTCGCGTAAACTATTTTCATGCAACGCGAGCTGCTGCTAACGACCTAAAGCGCACCGAAAACCCAGCCAAGCCACATTTTGGCTTGTCACGAAGGTACTGGCCGTTTGCCTCCCAAGGTGATAATGCATGCAAAAACCTTCCCTTGAACCTCCGAAAGTACGCAACGTACCCGCCGATCGTCATTGCTTAACACCGACCGCAATACCCCCGAAGCAATCGGGCGGACACGGTCATGGACAGGCAGGGAAAGTGTGTGCGCCTTGTGTGTAGCACACGGCCAACTTTCGCAAGAGCACAAGAGTTTTTGGAGAATGTTTCACTTGCACACAAGTCATATGCGTGTGTGTGTGTGTGTGTGCTTCTTGCCACTCCTAACCAGTTCCACTTCCTCCTTCCAAACGCACGTATGTGAGTGTGTTCGTCTTCTGGACCGAAAAAGCCGAAGAAGTACGTTCAGTTACATCAAGAAATTATTTTCCCCCGGGGACTTCTTGCCCCGAAAACATTCGCTTAGGCGGCCGGGAGCAAAGGGGTTCTCGCCCGCAGCCTGCCAAGCTGGGAAAGCTTGTGTTGTGGAATGTCGAGGGAAGATGTGTTAGGGTATGATGGGTAGGATGGAGTGATTGAGACAACCGGTGGGGTAAGACTAGTCTCACGAAGGCACTAGCCATACACACTGACATTAGGCATTGGCAAGTCCTGCCAGACGAGACGGCCGGGGTCTACCTGCCGCTGGGAGCTGCAAGTCAGATGAAACAGGTCTTCAGAGTTTGGAGCCCCAAGATCCCAATTCTCCAGCCAACTCAACCTTTACCTGACTCTTACTTTACGGCATCGCTTTCGGGTTTGAAATACGGCATCAAGGAGCAGGGCTTTGGGGCGTGCCTGTCCGGAATCATTATTGTCTATTTAATTATTTTCGGCAATGCTTGGGCGGGGAAGAAGACCTTCAAACACTCCAGATCACACCAGCATAGCTATAATTAGCCTATAGTTTAGTTGGCAGCATTATTGATAACAAATAAACACCAATCAGCAAACAAGATTGCCACAGAAAACTGATTTCGCTTGCAGAAAAGTTCGTTTTCGGTTTTAATTTTTTATTACAATCGTCCCCCCAACACACGTTTGGGAGGACGCATCTGATGGGACACATAAATAATCGTACCATCCAACTACACATACACAACACTTATTAATGTCCTTACACAGTCACCAACACATATCGCCCATACCTCTGAGCGGCGGGATTTCATTTCCGTTTGCTTGCCAACGGTGGTGTCGATCACGCTCACCACGCTGCCGTCGATGTACCCTTCGGGTTGGGTGGCGGTGGATGTCGGTGGCTCAATATCTCCCCAGGGTACCTTTGCTTTGTACCGTACCGTAACCTGTATCGATCCGATCCCGAACCTGCCGCTGGTGTCCTCCTAGGGACACCTTCTTGCAACCTAAGCCGTCTGCCGTCCGTCCTCACACTTCACAGTTATCATTTTTATTACCCAATTGATCACCGACCATAATCTACCAGGACAGGACCAACGGAGAAGGCTCTTAGGCACCGGGGGGGAAGGTCTAAACGAGAACTCCATCTCCAGAGCTTGTGCGTTACTTCGGTGCTAGGATGGGGGAGAAGAGGGAGCACCTCACCTAGCCTAATCGAGGCACAAGAGAAGATTGGAGGAGGCGGACAAAAGGATCTGCATCGACTACCGTGTGCCATCCATCTATCTACCCATCCATCTATGCTGATGGGCTGTTCTGCTCAAACTTCTCAGGACATCCAGCAGCCCGGGATAAGGAGCCACCGGAATGGCAATGGGCCGTCGACGTTGTACGATATACTCCCCGCATCTTGCACCAGTGCCAAAAGGGTACCGCAGTGAGCAATAAAGATAAATAAATGAAAATATTGGTAAAAGTGTGAAATGAAGCGTTCTCTGTGTGTATCGTTTTTTTTCTTCTTTCCCTTAACCAGAAGGACCATGACCACCACCATGGCGCCATGGTGACGTATCCATGGTGTGCCACACTGGGAAAACGTACGGTTCAAATGGGCTCTCCTAGTTTACCCATTTGCTACCGGCAGTACCGCGTGTGGAAGAACTTTTGACGTGATTGTCTTTCCCCGGCAGCAGCAGCAGCAGCAGCAGCTCGGCAAATTGCTTCACCAGGCTCGGTATGAAAACCCAAACACCAACACAGCATCCCAAAAGTCCAGTGCCACTGCCCCCCAAAAAGCCATGACCCAAGTGACGAAAAGTGTACAAAAATCGTATTAATAATTTATCGCACCAACCTCGCTCACCACGCTGTGTCCGTGCGATAGTTTGTGAGTGAGGTGCTGTGCAGCAACTTGACAGGTCGAAGCTCCAGGTTTACTGGGGCCAACCTGCCAGTGCCGACGAGCACGCCCATTAGCGAGTACGTCTTTATCATGGTTGACGTAAAGGATACAGAGAATGATAGGAAGAAATCCAAAATCCAACCAGTTGACAGTTACAGCGACGAATGATTGACGCTGAGTGGGTAAACGCGTTGTTGCTGCAGGTATACTATTTACAAACAATGCACAAAATTGCTCAACAATTCTGAAAGAAAAAATAAAAAAAAGTACACTACAAAACTGTATAGGTTCTATTGCTATTTCCAGGAAAGCATCAGCGCCCAACATTCCAGGCGACACGAAATACGCAAAGATTGCCTTTCGGGTAATGAAATTACTTCTAGGCGTTTGGCAGGGAAGACCCACAGAGATGCCCGGTGTTATCACGATACAATCAGAACGACCATCATTAGGAATTCAATTTAAACCTTTGATTCTGTGCCGTGCAATGGAACGCGTGTACTGGAGGTGTACTGGAAAAAGGAAAAGCATTGGAACTGCCTATCAAGGGACAGATTTTACGTGAATTCTAGCACCGAGTTCTACCGAATGACAACTGGGTGGATGCGAGTCACCGAATAAAAGACTCTCGCCATTATTGCTCTACTGGGGAAAAGAATTTAAAAAGGCAAGCGATGTGCAAGAGGCAGTCAGTTGTTTTGGGTTTTCCTGACCACAATGCGGCTCTCTTGTTGCGAGTCTCAAAATGGAGCTTAAAAAATAATACACAAAAAATAGAAAAAAAAATCGAGCAAAGTACTAAACAACTTAATGTTTGTAAAAAGAGAATCTTGTGTATTTCCTTAGAAAGAAAAGGATTACACAATTTAACCTCAAACGCCGTGTCCGACATCGCTACCTCACCAGGCGCGCGTGATGTCACACCTTAATATGCTACACGCTATTCCCCTGAAGGTAGGCAAACCGTTGCGACAGCATCCTTTCGATGAAGCAATAATGCGCCCCCGCCCCGTTTTACACGTGTGCGTTTGTCCATTCCACCCACCACTATCCTCGACCCCGATGAGCGCCTTTCCGTTGTAATGTAATCTGCCCCCATTTCCCTCTTCAGCCTCCATTTTCCACGCCATTTCTTCTCCGTCAATCTCTTTCGGTTTTGGGGCTTTCTCCTTATCTTCCACACACACACACACAGACAATGCTATTGCTTCTCCATCAACGATTACCTCGTGCCGCAGTGCAGCCATTCGGCCATTCTCGCTACCAGCGCCACCCTCGCATCCACACAATCACACACACACAGACAGGGCCTTTGACTGCCATTCGGGTTTTGTGGATCGGCGTACTGGGTGTCTTTCCAGGGCGGCCACGACACTCTTGGGTGCCTTTTCACCTGAAGCATGGGAGTGATTTCAATATTACCCGCCCCACAGGCCGGCTTATTGTTGTCGGTTGTCGGCACGGCGAGCCTTACACACACACACACGAAACAATTCTTCTCCTCGCCGGAGTTTCATCCGTGCGCCACCGCAAACCTCTCCTAGTGGAAATAATTTATTTCCGAAAGCCCACGTCGAATAATGGCCGCGGCACAGCTTTCCGTACATCTGAGACGGTGTGTTTGGCAAAAATGCGTTCGTACGGAGGTGTTAGGGGGAAAGGGAGCCATCCCTTTGGTTTGCTTTGGACAGGATCATTCTATTCCTTTCGTTGCCCAGTTTCGGTGGTTTTTGGTCAATCCGGTGAGTGAGTTCTTTATTGCGTTACAACGTATTTCATGTCTTAAATTTATCTCCCAGTTTGCTCGCCGGGGCCTAACGGGCATTTGGCAACAATTTTGAATGTTTTGAATCTCCTTCAAATGTGCAAAAGAGTTCACGCAACCACACAAACCTATTCACACAATTGTCTCAAAAATCGTAAGTTAGCTCAAAACGTCAAATTTACTCCAAAAGGACTTTCCATTTTTGTTCCAAATCTGACAAGTACTGCTCTAGTAATCTCTCTTGCAGGATGTGTTTCAAAAAGTAGCGATATTTTTATTTCCCCCCAGTACCAGCCGGTAGAAGCCGCGCGAAACGCCGTACCGCGTGCGTTTCCGTGCCGGACGACACCAGCGCAATCGTTTGGGGAAATGTGTTAAAATAAATTATCCGCCGGCCACGGGGTCGTTAAATTAAAATTATATTATCACTGAGAGTAAGGACGTAGGTCCAAAACGAAAACATCCCCTACGAGGAGAGGAAAGGAGGGTTAGGAAAGGCTGCAATGGAACAGGATGCGACGGCCATCAGCCATTGTGGGAGGGGTTTGCTACTCGCCACTGCGGTTGCGGTTAACGCAGGTTGGCGCTTAAAGGCGCTCTGGCCTGGCGGGTTAAGCGCGGGGAAGCCGCATCCGAAAGGAAAGCAAAAAGGGTTACAAACCACGACACCACGAGGACTATCAATCGTCGATTTTAAGCTGATGTTTTGGGACTGGATTGTGTTTTTTTTTTCGCCGTCCTGCGTGACCAAATCTTTTTTCCCTGCTTCTGTTGTGTTTATTCGTTTTTCGGGATATCTTTATCTCTCCCGACTGTTACACACTCGCCCGGTGTTGGTGTAATTTAGGAACTGTTGCTTTTATTTCTGTCCTCGATTCTATGGGGACACCCTTAAAACTCAATCATCTATTTTATTGAGTTTTTTGGTAGGTTCAACTTGTCCCATCACGCTGCACTTTCCTTTCGATGTTTCCAAACAGACAGCCAAACAAGTGGCAAATCGAACGCCAAACCATCACCATCAGAGATGGGTGAAATGAAGTGTCAACTCGATCGTCGGTACTAAAACATCGTCAGTACGGCTGCTACCTTCCCTTCCCAGGGTTGGAAGGGACCACCAAACCAATCAGTACGAACCGGATCTCGAGCCAAGACAGAAAAACCCATACCGAACCAACCTTGAATAATTGATACCACTTTCACCCATGCCGAGTTCGAACTCGAGAGTTTGGGCGACACGTTTCCTTGAGCCGAGGATAAAACAGACAGACGACAGATGCCAAACGACGCGAGCACACCTTCTGACCGCAATCACGTTGGCCTCCCGAGTGTAGGCACAATGCGCGCCATGCTCGTCGTTCTATTGTTTTACCCACTCCCAGGTCGTAATGTAGACAAACGAGACGAATCATCTCACCCACACGGAACGGTCCTCGAGCCTTGGTGTTGGTGGTTAGCCCTCATACCATCTCCTCACCGAAAGGCGCAAACAAAAGTTAACGAGCGAAGCACTTCCGGTTCCGGGGTGTTTAGCTCGCTGCCACTGAAGTTTGCTCTCTTTTTACCAACACGGAAGACTGTTTTTTTGTCCACCATTTTCTTGATTCGTCTCTCGCTCTTCGCTGTGCGGGGTGGTAAAAGTGCGTGATTGTTTTTGGTGTTTATTGTCAGCTAAATGTGGGACTCCTTTTAAATTATACATAACATCATTGACTCCTCACGCAATTCACCTGTTGGGAGGAAGCGGAAAGCACCAATCTTCCTTTTCTTGCTGCTTTCTCTGCACTGCCGTTAGACTGAAAGTTTTATCAACACCCGACGACACTCCACACCCCTGAATGGGTGAACTATTTCGAACTCATTTAACAGTCGTCGGCCGGTTAGTGGGAGTTTGGGCGCCGGCCGACCCATTCACGTTCAATCGTTTTTGGATAATTTATTATCCTCACATTTCTCCCCCGAGATTGGGACGGCGGTGAGGGAAGAAAAGTGTCCGCTAAAGTACCGGAACATAATCTACAAATCCCCGACGACAGAAGACGCTGCGAAGAGACAGCTGAGCGCGTTGCAAAGGTAGGGAACACGTGAAAAGGATGCGCAATGGTCGGTGGAGAGCTTAATATTTGATGAACAAATTTGGAAATCCCATTAAACTTCTGGTTGCAGCCGGCAGCCGACAGCAGAAGTCATGTGGATTTGGATGTTCGCCCTACGGTAAGACTTATTAGACAATTACCGGAAAACGCAAACGTATTAAAAGTTGGTTTTAAGTTCAAGCAAACCTAAGAATGTAACAAAAAAAATCATGTTTGCTGGAATTTGGAGCAATTCAGAAAAATAATCCAGCAACTTGCAACTAATACGATTTACAAATTGCACCACATAACCTCCAACGCCTTGGGGAACAGCAGTTTTGGAGGTGAAATGAGATAAGAATTATTATGACTTTAAGAACCATGGGAGAGCACAAAACTTAGACATAAATCACGAGCTGCTCCGAAGAATCCCCTTTCTTAAGACGGCAGGACGATAAGAGTGATCTCTCTTGTACATGTTGCCCCACCCAGCTCAGTGTAACCGTCCTCACATGCCACAAAGGTTATCATTCAAAAGTAACAACAATGTCCTAAGCACTGGAGAGCAGAAATTAGCCCACAATTATACCCCGACAGTACTCATTGCCAACGCATTGTGTTAAAGGACAGGACAGCAACATTCTTAAGACATGTGCCAAGACGCCCGAAAGAAGGAAACGATTTAGATAAAATTTGCATAACTCACCGGTCGCCCGACCTGGGTCGTAAATCACACACAACACACGCCCCTGTAGAACGAATGGACGGACGGATGGATGGGTTCAGAAAAAGTGGATCCGACTCTTGTAGCTCTTGAAGCCTAGAAACAACTGCTTCTTCCTCCTGCCCAACCCTCCCACAAGCAAACAACCAGCTGGGCATAGCAGAAACAACGGACTTAATTATTCATCAATGTCCCTCCTTCTGGCAGGTCGCTCACCCCTCAGCATGTACTGCAGAACCGCCGGGAGGTTTTCTATTCCGGTAGCTATAGGTTACAGTTTATCCCCTAAACGGATGCGCACACACACACACATATCCCTGACGTTTAGGTTTTTAGCAATTGGACAGCAAGAGGATGCCACGGGGAAGCAGATCTATCATCCGTCTCATCATTTCGTACTTATTACGAAATGGAAGTCCATCACACAAAAGAGGGAGTCGGGATGTGTGTGCGTGTGTGTGTTTTACCACCAAGGTGCCAAGTGTGGTTTCTACTAAGATGCGGTAGGGTGATTTTTTCGGCACTAAGACTGCTAACTTCTTTTACGGTCGATGGGGACGAGTAGTACTAGCACGAAAGAGGTTTGAAGTTGACGGTTAGTTTGACGCAAAAGATACGTTACGTTGTATATGCTCTAAAAGGATCCGATACGTGAACAGCAGCCCGCTGCAGGGGTGTACTAAAGCGGATATCTGATCGGATATTCTGGGCCAAAGCCGTTGAATGCAAGATTTATTAGTGACAGAATAAACGTCCTGCGTTGCTCCCCGCCTTGTATCCCAAGTGTCTTTTGGTTTGGGTTTCAACCTTTGGAGACATTCATCCTCAACAAGAATCTAACTTGTGTGAATACCATAGCACCGCATACCCACAGAGCGTAATTAACCCCTCCGGATGCATTTCAAGTTTGTAGAAATCATGTTCTTATCAACACTAAAAATGTCTTGGAAAATAAGGATATTTACCAATTCCGAACGAACTATCTAACTTACCTGAACAAAAGCTATCCGATGTGAACTCATCATCAACATCTTGGTCGTCCCCGCCAAAATGTCTAGGACCAGCTTCACCCTCTTCGTCATCTCCAAGTGACTCGTCATCAACATCATCATCGTCATCATCAATCTCATCATCATCTTCATCGTCATCTTCATTATTAGCAGCTTCATCATCGATTTCCTCATGTTCTTCCTCGTTGTCTTCCACTTCTTCTGCTATTGCTTGATGTCCAGCAGAATGTCCAGAATGCACTGATGTATCATTAGCGGCTAGTTGAGGTTGGTTTGTCTCACTAGCTGTTAATGATGAGAGGAAAAACAATAAGATAAGCTATTACTACATCACAAACTTAAACAATACAAAATTTAAGTTAAAAACACAAGAATTTCAGTTATTTTAAGACAAGAGTGCCTGAAAGAGAACCTGTTATTCCCAAGAGAATTCAAATCATGTTTTGACACAATACAACACACCCAACACCTTGCATCGCTTCGACTTCGTGAATCGCATAATGCACAATAACCAGGAATGCATCCTACGACACACCTTATCAACATCTGACACAAATGCTTCATCCTGTATCACTCCTCCCCTCCATCACACAAGCACAAGCTGACACTTCGATTAGAAAGCTCGTGAAAAGCCAAGCGTGCCATTTCCCATGTGTAATTGCCTTGTCTTGAACTATCGACATCGGGCTGGTGCCAACTCCTTGGGGAATCGGGCGAGAGAGAGAGAGAGAGAGCTTCACAGCCTCAGGTTCAGGCCCGGTATTCTACCGGAATCGACATCCACTGTGACGCTTACTGTCGACCGACGGCGGTGGGTGTTTGTGGAGGAAGCGAAAGCACACTCGCAATTATATTCAAAAAGTGCAGAACTCCCTTGGGAAATCTATCTTCCGTTGCTATCTTTCACCATTTCCCTTATCGATCCTTTCCCGTCCGCCCATCCGTCTATCCCGCACTCGCGATACGGCTGCTCCATCCTGGGCTTTGGGCGTTGGTAATGATGATTGTGAAACCAGGTAGCTTTGCAAAAATAAACATCACCAATCTGTTCCGAGCAGTGCGCAACACACCGCTGCTACTGCTTGGGGGTGAATTTGACTGGATCTGAAACGCAGAAGAAGAATCTAGGAGTCCGCTGGAGGATTCCACGCGTAGCGGTTTCACCAACTGAAACATTCCCGCTCAGACTGTCAAGGGACAGGCGTTGGCATTGCGGTACGTACGAAGAAGCTGGCGGTGGAAAAGAAGCCGGAAATGAAATGAAGCCTTCCATCTCCCAGCTTCCATGCTAGGTGACCCACTGGAGCAACTCCGATTCTCAGAAATGACAAGCTTCAGCTATGGCATTGCGGGATGAGGAACAAACTCCCTGTGGAATCATCCGCACAGCACCACTGCCAGTACACTAAGCTTTTCCCTCACACCCATCTGGTACTGTGACCCAGAAGCTGACACTAGTACCGTGTGGTGCACCAGATCAGCCTTAAACAGGATATGTTAGGTGAGGTGTTCTTCACGTTTTTTTCGCAAACACACCTCTTGAGTGTGTCTTTAGGGTAGCGTACCTGCCATCACAAACACCCAAATAAGCACCAGGCTTCTATCACCTCCTCTCCTACGGGTAATGTTCCATGGAGTGTGCTGACCCCGTACTCTTCAGAATGCTCCTGAAAACACCCAAGAAGCACACCGTTGTGGCGACATGTTGAGCACTAACCCAACCAAAAAAAGCCAAGGACCTTGCAGCGGACCGCTTCCAGAGATCAACCCCGAAAAAAAGAGAGCAGCCTGTATGTCGGTGAGCTTCAACGGTTCGATTTGAGTTTCGTACCCTCAGCGGTGTCGTATAATGTGATGTGTTTCGCGCGCGCACTTTTGCGGGCCGGGCAAAAGGCTTGCCACCGGGCCAGTGAAAGCCCTCCCGATGCTTCTGCTTGGGAGGCCGGCCGGTGGTGTGCACCTCATCCTCTCATCACTCCTCGCACTACGTCAGTGGCGGGAAGCGTCTGGAAAGGAGGAACCACCACATTTTGAAGCTCTCTTCAGTGTCGCTGAGACATAAAAAAACGCATCAGTGGGACCCAGAGTGGAGCAGAACAACAAGAAGAAGAAAAAGAAGAGGAAAAAACGAGTACAGCACACACACATAAACACGAGTATTTGCTTACCATTTCTTCGGCCTCTCTAGGGGCTTTCGGTATCGTCACGCAGGCCGAACGGAAGCGGGCGTTACCGGCACACGCAAGGACATACCGAGACATACAAGCATGAGAGGAAAAATACAACACGAGGCTGCAGACAGAGAAAGACCGAGAGAGAGAGTGCTAGTGACAACTGGTTTTAGCAGAGGATTAGGTTTTGCTCGGGGACGCTACACGCCGTCCCGTTCCCCCCGAGGAGTCCTCCTGCCGTCCTTCCCGTTTGTCAGCTTCCCCGGGTTGCGCAAGAGGGCCACCGCGTGCCGCTTTATAGCACCGAAACATTGGCCACCGGGACTGACGAAACCCGGGCCCGGAAGAGCCGGACCGAAACGGTATCCCAGGCGCTACCGGGGAACACACCACCGGGCAGTACCGACCGACCGACCGGCCGGGGAGATATATCTCGTGAAAGTTCGGAGTTGTGTTTCGGATTTTCAAGCATAAGAAATGGCCACTGGGGAGCACCTCCGAAGTTGAAGGGGACCTCCGAACGGCGAACGGTTGTGCTTGTGCTGCTGCTATCCTAAGACTCCCCACACTCTCTCTCTCACACACACACACACACACATGCACAGTTTGGCTCTATTCTTCCGCAACTGCCAAATGGACAGAACTGCACACAGGAGTGTACACGGGTGAAGCTTTCTCTCGCTCGTTCTTTTGGGTACTGAGGAGAAGAAGAAAAAAACCCCACACAAACACATACATTTATACAGCTACCACTGGAACTGCTACTACACTTCAGGGTGCACAGGGACCTCTCCTAAGCTTTGAATTGGTGGCTCACACTACTCCCTGCCAAAGCTGCTCCCAACTCCCCGACCTCGCTTTGCCCGATCCAACCGGCGAGGTGCCGTTCTGCCGAAGGAAGAAGTTGGAACCATTCCCGGGAGAATGCGCATCCATAAAATGAACGAAATGTCGGAACGGAATTACGATCGAAACGACGGTAGAGTACATCGGAGTAACCCAGTGATGGGTCCGTCCGCCGGCCCCTGGTCCTCCCGTGGGGGAGGTGAGACCCCCGGGTGGACTAAAAGAGGAGAACAATGGCATTCGTTGGAGCACGAGAGCGCACCGGGCAGTGTGTCCTGGTGCTGCTGCTGCCGGATTTATCAACGGGGAAATGAGCAGGAGAAGGTGAGCACATCCCGAGGGAACATGGTTTTTTCCCCTGCTCGTGTTCTGGTGTCGGATGGTTCGTTGTGTGTTGTGTGAGGAGGCATCGCCACCACCGACGACACACACGAGCATGGGAGGATGGCCTGTGGGGTGGTCGAGCGGTCGAGTCCCTTTAGCGTGCGAGATAACGAGATGAAGCATTGTGGGTCGTCGCCGTTGTTGTCACTTGGTGTTGTCTCTGGTGTGTTGTGCCTGGGTGTCTTTTCGTCTGCCATTGTTTCAGGCAATATCTCCGTACAACTTCGGAGGGATTTTGCTTTTTTTATTTATTTATTCATTTACTTTTTTCATTCCCCGCTGCTCAGTTGATGTCCAGGCTCTCCCTCCATTCCACACCAAACTCGAAACTGATGGAATTAGGTCAAATTGATTAGAATCGTCATTGGGCTGGGATGTCCGATACAAAATATCATGACAATCTCCGCACGGTAATGGAATGGAGAACCTACGCCCTGGAATGCTCCGAGGGAATGTAAATGCAAGTGGATTCAATTTGTCCATGATATCCAAATAATCCTTTCGTTGCATGCCAATGTTTCCGTTATTGAGGTATGATGGCCACCTCTCAGATCCAGTGAAAAGTATTTAAAACTCCAATATATGGATGTTTTTTATGCAGGCGGTTCAGTTTGGATGAAGCATGCCTCATGTTTTGCTGCATCAACGCAAGCAACGGTAGCAACATTTGCATCATGCAGAACTATGCAAGTATGCAGACAAATGCACTAACGCTATCATTGTGGTGCAGATCTGATCTGCAAACTAGCATTTCCCAGTCCAATCTCTTCATTTCGAAGCTTCTTAAATCCCACCAAGAGAGCAACAACTGGTTGGGTAGGTGTCGCTTCGCCCAGTAGATACCAATCTTCTAGCCTCTGTGCAAACACTCCCCACAATCACCAGAGGGAGAAGTGAGAAGCGCGTCGATTTGCCGGACGAAAAATCTGCTCAAAAATCGCAATGAATAAAAAATGATGCTTCCGATTTCCCGTGTGCTAAGAAAATTTGCTTCCTCGTTAAGAAGCGGACCTGAATCCTTTAACATTTTCCCAAACCTTTCGCTTTTTTACCCCGGTCCCACATTCAAAAAACCAAAGCAATGGGGTGAAATCTGGCTGCCAGGTAGATCTCCTTCCTTGGGTTTTGCCTTAACCGTCGACCCGCTTGTGGGTTGTGGCTACCATAATAAGAATATCTGATTTCCTTATTTCCGTAGGAAAAATTGGGGTGCATCGCAATTGGTATGGAAGAATTGGAATGCTGGCACCACAACACAGCACCCAGTATCTCGGAGCTCCCCGGAAAAGCTAGCTCTCACCAGGTAGTATCCGATGGTTTCTTTTCTTGTTGGCTGGGTTGGCCAGGACGAAAGAAAAGGCTCAATATTCTTCAAATAATAATTTCAACAGTGCCCAGAGGTGCCTGGTTTTTATTGTTCTGGTGCTTTTGGAGGGAACTCATACCCAAGATGGAGTGTGAAGGTGAATGCAACCCAATGGAGAAGAGCGAAATGGACGAATGCGACTATCAATTTCGATGGGGTCTAGCCAAATCTTGTTAGTCAATGCAAGACATTTGCAACAAACAAAAAAGTACAGCTTTCCAGAAAATGTCTGGTTAGTACAACTGCCAAGGATACTGCAGCAGCGGCAGAATCTGACGAACCCCTTTCCGGTAGCATGACTCAATATTGTGCCCGGTCAATTTCTTCGGCAATGCCTCATCCCGGAGACGATTGATATTGGTTTTCTTTTCTCTCCGTACCACCTCCGGCATATGCTACCTATCCACCCGTCCCACAGCAAACAGGCTACAATATTTTGCACAACGCACCAGAGTGCGCATAACGCACCAAAAAAGCCTAAGACCATTGCACTCTACTCGAACCCGTCGAAGAATCGAGGAAAAGAAGGCTCACGGGTTCCCCCAAAAGGCTTAATGCCAGACATGCCGAACCCCACCGTCCTGGCTAACCGTTCTTGAGCGTTTGGAGAAAAGTTCCTCGCCCATTCGGGTGCAATTCTTTAATCTCAGATAAATGGGACCCCCCACACAGACACACCACTCCGTACACAGAAATCGATAGCCTGAAATTATTTCAGGAAACGCTTCTTTTCACAATGCTCGTCTCCCTTCGCCAACAAAATCTTGAACTCTTCGGTATGCAATTCCCGAGACAGTTGCCATGTTTCCAATCGAAAAGGCGTGTGTGTGTGTGGGGTGTAGTTTCCGACTGGATGAGAGTTGGATGGGGAGATGGAAAGAAGCAACGTCTCGATTATAGTTCTTAATTCTTAGCATCGTTTAGCTGAAAATTTAATTACTCGCCACCTCTCGAACTTGGACTCCCCTTTTTGTGTTCGCAGTCAAACGAAGGGGAAGAAAAGGGAGAAGCTGGAAGCCACCGGTCAACCCCAACGGACTGCTTATGGAGTTGGAAAAACTTTGGGACTTTTTGTGAAGCATCTTCTGAGTGCACTGTGGGTCGGAGGCGCTCTTTCGATTTGGAGGGGGAATCTTTTTTTTTAGTTTGATTTTAAAAGAATATCATGTTCTACTCCAAAGGTAGCTATTATTGGCCAGAAAACAAACCTGGGGCGTCCCAAGAGTTATCGGTGAACTGTGTTTTTGATTTTGCAGGGTTCGCGGATTGATTTCATAGCGCATGAATTTGAATTGTCAGAGTTGATGGTTTTAATGAATCCTGATTTTTCATTGATAGATAACATAAAATTTCTGAAAAACGTCAAATTTGAGTAATAATGGTGTAGTAGACATTAAACTTGTTTGTGGTCTAGAAGCCTATTGAGTACAATTTGTTCAGATCAAAGATATCCTTTGAATAATGAATTATTAAGAATCTTGTGAAAGAATTCATATAAAAAACTCAACTTCTGAGTTCCAATACCCACTTTCCTAACAACAATAAGGTCAATTTGAAAACAAATAATAACTAAACAAAACAACAAACATTCGCACCACCAACTCCTGTGCCAATCGTACACCTGCGGGAGTTTTGGCCCGATAATGGTGAAAAGTGACCACCGCAGCAGAACAGAGCTGCAACAGTAACGACTCTGGGGTTGGCAAATGTACCAACGCGCACACATACACACTGGCTGGGACACAGCAGTCGTTCATTTGCCTTCAGGTTGTTTCCCGTCCCTGGTCAATTGGTGGTAGGGAGGACGCCACATTTTCGGTGAACTTCCCACATCCTATCTATCCCTTTTCACTGCCATCAACTCGCTTGTTGATGATTTCTCTCGCTTTCGAGTGTGTCACTCACACTCTCTTGCCGGCACAAAAAACACTAGCCCTCTCTTTTTACCACCCCTTCGAAATAAATCCGCGAAACAATTGTGGACACAATGCGCCAAACAGCAAACAAACAGGGGAAGGGGAAACACTGAGGAGGCTGCCGGGCGCTGCCCGGGTGGTTCACTTCATTTTAGATATTTATGCACAAATAGGATCCTCTCGCTCCCCCGAGGGAGAGCTATGGCAAGCAGGAGGGGTATGGAGGTGTCCCGTGATCCTGACCGTACGAGTGAAGCTACCGTCGATGTGCGCCGGGACAGACGCACACCAGCCGCCTGCTCGCTCGCTCGGAGCCGGCTAAACCGACAACCACATGAATGCTAATTAGTGGCAATTGCTTTTTACATATATTAATATCAGAATATATATTTATTTGATCCCGCGAGGATCCGATGCCCGGCTCCCGCCAAGTCCCATTTCGGGCACAACGACTTCCCGGAGAGCGCTGTTCATTCGAGCGAGCATGCTGGAGCACATACGGTGAGTCGTCGTACTGTGAGGTCACCCGAACCATCCACCCGCTAATACGACACTCGCGGGAGACCCTAGCAGAGGGAGCCACTGGACAGGACTGAAGCGCGAAGGTAGGAAGTTTGACTAGAGGGAGAGAGAGAGAGGGAAAGTAAAAAAGCCGAGAATGTGCAAACCGAGCTAGTGGCACCAGACGCATACGCGCATTTGGACCGGATGCGGTCTGGGAGGGAGGGAATACGAGACAAACAGATCCTATGGGAAAGGGGCTTGGGCTTTGGAATCGTTGTTGAGTCCACATTTCCTGCTGCAAATGGGACACAACCACAACAGTGAGCTCTCGCCATGGCACGCTGACGTAGAGCGTGAGAGACGGAGAGGGAGAGAAAGTAATGGAGAGCAAATTGTTCACTCGACCCGTCACGTGGAAGCGTTCATTTTGGATCCTTTTTTTTGGTTATTATCCTTTAGGGTTTGTTTTGCGTCTCCGAGGAACCTCTCATGCTCATTATCAGCTGATTTATTACTGGCGTCATCCAAGTGGAGTTCGTTCGCTTCGGTTGCTTGTTACACATAAATTATTATTTTGTTTGCGGAAGTACATTTAATGAACTGAAATAAGGATTGAAGTATTTTAGTAAAAAATACTTAACCGATCAGGTGTTAAGTAACATCTTATACAATAAGCAATTTTCAGAAGCCATAGTGTAGGTTTGGAGCAAAATTTCCTCCGGAGGTTGGCACTGCAATTGAATTTCCAATGAACGTTGTACGTGTGAATATTTATTCGCGAATGCATAATATTCACACAGACACTCCCGTTTTGTCATCCTCCGCCTGTCAACATGATGCGCCCTTTCCCAGGAGAGCGCAAGACAACAGAACGTCAATGACTTTGAGGCGCTTAAATCCAAATGTACCAACCACCTGCACCACCCACCACGGATGGCGTGCTGAAAGTGTGAATTCTATCGCGTCCACACATACACAAACCAGCGCGAACTGATCACCGCAACCATAAATGACCCAAGCGAGACCGCCCATCCAGCATCGCCGGTGGCGACCAGGGAGGGGCGCCCGGCGCCACATTCGCGACAAAAACATCTAAACACACCGAGCGCGAGATCCTAACACATTGATTAGGGAATTGGATGCGTGATGCGGATGTTGGACTGCCGCAGGACGCGCGCTTAAAGATCCGCCACCGCGCGCTTGTACGCAATCGAAACAATAAACACGTGGCCAGAAGGGACAGTCGAAAACAACAAACGCATGTTTCAGCTCGCACAGCGCAGCCCGAAACCGAACCATGGATGGATAATGACACGCATCGGAGGACAACGGTTTGAAACGCCGCGTGAACGTGTGCTGCATTTGGAGCATTGCCTAAGCAGCGGGAGCCCGCCGGGATCAGCATCATCACACACACGAGCAACCGGGACAGCATGACCGCGCACAGTTGGGACCGAGGGCAATCGAATCCCACCAACAAGGTGGCATGGTTGTTGCATAAATAATTATCGCATCTTTAACACCCACTCGTACGGTGATGATGGTGACGGCGGTGTAGGATGCATCGGGACAACCGCCTTGCATGACACACACACACACACACATGGGAGGGGTGCAATAGGGGAAAGCGGACAGGATGGCCAACACTCAATTCCCAACGCTCCAATCGACAGTGAATTGCACTTTTCTTCGTCTCCGAGCAGCAAACACAAATGAACAGAGAAAGAAGTGGACACAGAAGCAAGTGATGGTTGGTGGATTGCATAACGTTAGGCGAACAAGCTCCAACGGAAGGGCCTTTAAGGAAATACTACTTAACACCGACACTATCCAACACTTACAATAGGACACCATTTGAAGGCATATACTTTTGAAACTTGTTTATGATCCACAAACGTCATGACAGCGAGCTTGTTACTGCACCCAGGCTGTTGAAACTCCAACAGACCACAACAAAACCCAGAGTCATCTGGACGTGCAGAAAACAGGCACTTGGGGAAGTCATAAACATCGTGTCGAAACTTATCTTCCATCGAATTATGCAAAGCTTTCCTAAACTTGTTAATATCAAGAGGCTAATATTCAGGGTACCTATTGGCGCCGAATATCAGCTTTACACTGATTAGAGCCTCACGCTGTCGAACATGTTCCTCGCGAAACCACGAAACCATGTAATGGCATAAAAAATGTATGCCATCGGTCAGGTCAAATTTAGTGGAAGTAATCCACGAGTGGCATAGGCAGAAAAAAGGAAGTCGACCTGCTATACACCACGATAAAAACTAGTGGTCCTCTCACCTAGACATATTGGAGTAGCTCCTCGATGGTTTGAGTTTGAGTTATATCCTAGCTGATGGTTAACATCGCGAAGAGGAACGGGAAACCCGCAAGCAAAAAGGATCAAACCGCTAACAGAGAACCGTGCGAACAAAAAAGTGAACCATCATTCTGTCGAGTTCACTCATATATTCATAAACTCTGGTCCCTTAGAAATTCGACCTACCACCACGGAACCTCGGAACACCCTAACTAGACATCGCTAGAATTAGTTGCAGCAGCAGCAGCAGCAGCGAAATAAGTTGGAAAGTGAGAGCACTAACGAAATAGAGAGGAAAAAACAACCTTGTCCCGTTCCACCCAGGACGCGACCAGGACGTCCTAGCACAAAGTGTGTAATAATAACAACCTTGCCATCCCTGATTCCGGTACTAGTAGCCGCTCAACCGACCCAACGGGTCCTCCCTATCTATCTCGGCCTATTCCCGGAAGAGTTGGCGAAAAATCTCCTATCTACCGTCCGTGTCCCTGCCTACAGAGCCGTCCGGGCAGTGCTCTAAATTGCTTATGCTTGTATTGCCCACCAACCTTGCTCTTCCTAGCCGAGAACCGGGTTGCGGAGAGGCAGCCTCTCATCAACTCAATCCTGCCCCCAACAGTTATCCCGATTCCCAACGGAATATCCCGTATATTCTAGCGAACCGACCGACCAACCGGCGAGAACGACAGGAGCCTGAGCCAATCGACCATTCTCGTGCCCACGAAATAGTGTGCACAAATAATATAAGGCCTACAGGAGAATTATGTATATTTCTATATCGAAAAAACGGGTCGCCCAACGCTCAACCTCGTTCTTCCCCGTGCGTGCCCGGTACCGTGAGTCGTAGGTGCGCACTATCGTCGACGTCATCATCATCATCGTCGTTGTCGCCTCCGCTATCGTCGTACTTGGGCAAGTGTGTAGAGCTCCCTAGACACACACACAGGCACACACAGGCACAGGCTTCAACCACCACCAGCAACCAACCACACACAATACGGCCGATCGAAAGCGTTACGATGGAAAGATCTGACAGTAAAGGCGCACAGCCGGCCCAACCGGTCGCACCTGTCCCGTGTTCTGGTGTCGCAAGGCAGCGTGGGCTTGGCAGGTGGAAAAGATTCCTAACAGGCCGTATACGCCGCCGTGTGTCGTCCGTCCCGTGAGGAACTCTCGCGAGACTTTGCTAATCAGAATTCGTTCCTTCTCAGTATTGGAGCCCGTTGGTAGACGCTGGCACACGCAAGCAGCAGCTTTACCAGGAAACGGAGTCTGCTGGGGCCTGCTAAAGATGGTTGGCAATTCTGCAGGTACTACTACCATCAGCCAAACCATTAGTCACTATCGGAAGGCTACAACAGAGCAGCGGGAACGTCCCCCGTCCAGCAGAGATACCTTGGCGTGCTAGACCGAGTAACTCGAGAGCAGTACACGCACCGAGGAAAAGTGAACGCTGCGCTGCCTCTATTGGTTCCCCAAAGGAACCCATTCGGAACCTGGTAATGATGGTCACGGAAAGTCAATTACAACGTCGAACGCACCGAGCACTGAGTTCGGTACCAGGAAATTCCATGCCAGCCAGTAAAGGACCGGAGGGTGACAGACACATTTGGATGCTTTGATTTGCCATGCTTTTATTCCCCGCAGACCATGAAGTAGGGCTGGCGGGGGTAGGGGCTGCATGGCAGTCGGAGGAAACCTTTCGAACAGTCGACCTCGAACCCCCGAACACGTCAAGGTTATCCCAGTGCCCGGCATCAGTATTCATTCATTACATACATTTATCACCGCACCGTTTGGATTGGAGTAGGTGCACGTGTCCCTGTGTGTCTGGTGTGTCACAAACCAGGGAGTCAAACTTCTTCACCCCATGCTACCATGACCTGTACCAAGCACATTCGTAGTCTGTTTACTAGCGCCAGCTTCGCGAAACCCGAACGAACACGCCTCCGACCGGGAGACATCTCGCACCATTTGCACTTTGACTCCGCACATTGTGTGCCGGGGAGGGAGTCCTGTCAAATCGGATTTATTTTTGACTTCTCCGAATGATGGCACCACAGTCTGGCACGGTGCGCCACCGTGCAACGTGGGAAACATTATGCTGTGCAGAAGATAAGACATCATTCCCGCGCGACCGGGCCGACTCATGCAAGATGTTTTGGTCTCTATTTCCCCTGTCAGTTGGACGGAGCATTTCACGACAGCTTTTAATCTCGGGAGAGCGTACCGAAAGCTCTTGTCGGTGCCGGGAAGGATGTGGCTTGGATGAACTCCCATCCCGCCCTTTCCTTGGGGAAACCTTCGCGGAATTTACCTCCAAAATATGGTAAACATGTTCCCCGACTAGCGTATCGAATGCACGATGCTGCTTTTCAGACATTTTTTTTGTAAATATGGCGTGTCACCGATGCCCCATGAACCTCCTGGCTGCATAGTTTACCGTGTGCTAACGTGTCGTTTACATGTAAAGTAAGGTATCTGCTACGGGTTGTTGCCTGGGTAGCCACATGTCCTTTTTTCTCTTCCCCTTGCCCGTACACATCTGGGATTGGGAGTCTCGAATGACAGCCCAAGTAGGAAAAAACAAGCAAAAAATAATGATACCAGCCACCAGGAACCACAAGAACCTGCCGAGACGCTAGCGTCACCATGCCCGAAACACAACCATTATTGACATCCCAAAAGATTGGAGCGAACACACGGTGGAGAGAAAACAAAGCACTGGAATATGAAGGCAAAAATAGCAATCTGCTGGGAATTCCTTCGGGACGCTAAGGTGGAAACGTAAGTAGCTGTGCAAGGAAGCCAACAGAAGAAAAGGGAAGGAAAAAAGTAAACAACATCCCCCGGAAGACACCAAGAATATCAACCTTCTGGCGGACGTCAGGGAACGGGATGTTGTGTGAAGTGGTAGTGATGCCGGTACATTGTGGAATCCTCTCGCAGTCTTAGCCGAAGTCACCGAATCTCCCACACCTACCAACCAATTCTTTCCTAGCTCGTGGAGGTGTTTCCATTTTTCTACACCGTCCAAATCTCCCTTGTACGCTTTGATGGCCTCGGTTTTGTTTTTTTTTCTGTCCCCATTGTCGAGCAACAGAAGGAAACGCTGAGTGACACCGGAGGGACCAGTGGAACCGTCTTTTTGGAGTCAAACTTAATCAGTCGGGCACGGACTGCGGACTGTGGAATGCAAGGATAACAGTGTCATACAGGCGACTGGTTGTCAGAACGCGCGGCACCACCTGACTTATACAACCCTTTCGCCAGAGAGAAGGAGAGTAGGTGCAAAAATTCAAAACTATCACCCGGCTTGCAGTTGACAAGTAAGCACCTTCTCGGGCAGCCCGCACATACACGTGTCGCCCATATCGCGCCATATTCGATCGGTGGCGCAACGCTGTTTTTTTTTCCTCAGGAGTCCCCAGGAGAGCAGTCAGGCTGAGAACTTTCTCGAAGTTGGTTGGTTGGAATCTATGATGTTGGTAGAAGTACCGGGCAGCACAACCAGCCAGACACTTCTGGGCCCGGCGTTACCTTACCAATTGACAACACCAGATTGGTGTCCAAGCGTATGGGGAGGGTAGTTATGCTTAAAACTTCCAACACTGCCACCAAGCAACCCTGACTTCGGAGCTTAGCAGTTGCTTAGAAAGAGTAGACACACAAGTTTCTTTAAATACTAGCCATCGGAGCCGAGCGATCACACTGCGTTGCCACGTCAACAACAATACAGGGTTTCCCACGATTTATTGGTTGGTTCCCACGTTTTTTTGGTGCGTTCCCACGATTTTTTGGTCATTTCCCATAATTTTTTGGTAGCAACCCACGATTTATTGGTCGGTTCCCAAATATTATTGGTCGGTTCCCAAATATTATTGGTCGTTTCCCAAATATTATTGGTCGGTATTATATTATATTATATTTGGGAACCGACCAATAATATTTGGGAAACGACCAATAATATTTGGGAACCGACCAATAATATTTGGGAACCGACCAATAAATCGTGGGTTGCTACCAAAAAATTATGGGAAATGACCAAAAAATCGTGGGAACGCACCAATAAATCGTGGGAACCAACCAATAAATCGTGGGAAACCCTGTAAACTAATCTTCGCGAAGTTCACGAAGTTCCCGGAATCTGCTCAGTTGGTGTCGTACAACAATCGCTTCAACAGTCTCAAAATATAAGCTGCTTCTTGAACGTATATCTAACATTGGGATACACACCTCGTTAACATTTCATCTCGAGTACAATACGTTCTGGAACGGAAGCAGAACATCCTCCGAAACTTTTCGAATCTTAAGAAGTGATGTAAGCCTGCTCCACTGCTCTCGGCTTTCGGGACAAATTCCATAAAGACAAGGGACGAAGCTTTTTGTAGCTCCTAATGTCCTTGCTGACCGACAGCGTGTCTATGTCGATAAAACGATCCATTGTTGTATTGCAGCCCCGGAACACGTGGAAACTACCGTGGACTTGCCCGTGGGAATTGCCTCCAGTCCCGGTGAAGGACGAAAGAAGACCAACCCCTCCCCGAGCCCACTGGGGAGGTTCAAATTAAGCACGCTCGCTCACAGACAATGAACGTACTTTGCGCCTTTCGCGTGCATGTTGACATCACAGGTACGGGGAATGATGATGCTGGAATGATGTCCCCAAACAGTGCTGATCCTCCACCAGTGCTCCCCTTGTTCTGAAGGTTGCGATTCAAAGAGAAATAGATCCAAGCTTGCCCGAATGCAAAATATTGCCATTCAACAAGAAGTACGCAGATGCCGGGTACGCTGCCGTCGCCGCCGCCTTAGGACGAGTCTTCGCAGTCATCGGATGGCAATGGGTCGTACTCCCAAGGGATCTGCCGAGACGTCGTAGCGATAATTGCAAAACCTACTCCCTTTGCAACCCATGCATACACGTTTGACAGTCGTCATCACGGTCGTCGCCGTCGTCGTTGTGCTCATCATCACTCGAGGTTCACTAACATCATCACCACTGCCATGCCTGTAAGATGATGCCCGGGTGTGTACTGGGTGTCTTCTTGCCAACACACAGACACACACCCCCTTTGGGAATCGCCCTTGGGAGTAGTCCGCTTTTACGAGCAGTTGAGTGAGACATACTAGTAATGGAAAATACAGATGAAACACTTTTGGTTCAGTAAATATTTAGCAGTGCTGCCCTGTACGTCCTATACGTTTCTGAAACTATCATGTATAGCAAGTACTGTTGCAATCGATCCACAAAATAGAAACCGTTAAGAAATAGCAGAAAAGCTCCATCTTAAAAGGATAAACACGAAGCAAAGTACAAACCATTACCTTTCCGGCAAAGGAAGAATTCACACTACGCTACCAGTGCCAGTTGAATTGACGCTCACTGACGAGCCATCGGCATCGGCTCGGTATGATCGTCAAGCTGTTCGGCACCGCACAGCACCGACAAATTCATCTTCTCGGCGGATCTTCAGACAACTCCCAAGACAGACCCCGATGGAACGAAAAACCCATCAGTTCATCCAGCGCCGAACAGGCGGCGAACGAAATGGACCTTCATTTCCATCTTCAACTTTCGTTGTTGCTCCCTGGTACAACATCCTCCTCTTCTTGCTGGCGCTCCCTCATCACTCCCAGGAGACAACCACCCCACCCAACGGACAATATGGGCGCCTGAACGAAGCAGAACGGACGAAAACAGCACACGCAAAAAGAAACGCTCTGCAATTCATCCAACAGTTAGCCGGTGGTGTGGCTGGAAAATGAAAATCTGACCCACCCACCCGCCGCGCGAGAGTCTGATGTAACGGAGACGGATAATATGTTGCCGGCCTCCAGGCTCCCCGGTGGCCCCCTGATGAAATAAGGCACCCGTCACAAAGCCCGGCCGAAGAAAATGTGGCCTCCAATGAAGGAAAAGTTCGGCCTCCCCTCCCCGAGGGAGTTTTGCGATGCGAGAACCAAACTGGAACCGAGTGGGAACCGGGCCGCCCATCGGGTACGCACTCTCGGGACCGATGAGCTCCGCAAGGAAATGTGAGTTACGGAACGAGAAGACGGGGAAAAACTAACGGAGAAACGCGTAAGCCAGAAGCATTTTGCACAGTGCTCCACGTTTGCAGACCTACATTCGCTATCCCATCGCTTTCTCGAGCGAACGAGATTATGCTCCCTGTCGGTATCATTTCGAGATGAACTACGAACGCACCGACCAACAAAACGCCTACACACGGAAAGCACTAAGCCCCACCGGACCCCCAACAAGTACGGTCGCCGGACCACGCGGAGGAACAGCCAAGGAAGGCGAAAGCGCAGGGCGAATGGCACTGGGAAAATGTATTACTGCGGTAACTCCCCGAGGAGTTACTCTCCTAAATGAGAGTTTCACAAACAACCAAAAACCTGCCCCCGAAGCAAAGTTTATCCCGCCCCAATTCCGGCTTCCCGGGAGCTTCCCGCAGGCCGCGTGCGTTGCTCGCCAGACAACACTCACTCTCAACAACCATGTGTGTGTGTGTGTGTTCG
Source organism: Anopheles coluzzii (assembly GCF_943734685.1). NCBI lineage: Eukaryota > Metazoa > Arthropoda > Insecta > Diptera > Culicidae > Anopheles > Anopheles coluzzii. The sequence goes on along the minus strand of NC_064671.1, from coordinate 70,201,730 downwards.
CCCTACCAGTGTTCGCATAGACAGGGGCATGCTGCTTTCCGGGCACTGAATTTGAACAACCACGTGGTGCTAGAGAGGGAGAGAAAACCGTTGCCAACCAAACGCCCATTTGACGCCTTCGATGTTCTGTTGTGCTCGATGTGCGCCGATCAGATCGAGCAGACAGGTCTCGGGGTGGCCGTTGCTCGGACGAAAACGAAAACACTATCGAAGCTCTATGCGCTGCACCATTCAGTGCTTGGTTTCGCCCCGCACGCCACGGGTATCATTAACTTTCTTCCCAGTTTTTCTTGGGATCATCTTTGTGAGTTTTTTTTTTTGCTTAGCACAACTGTATCAGTTAATCTCCATCCTACTGGCTGCGCATATTCACTTGGCAATTTGTCTTTTTTAATCAGTTCATCTCGGGAAAGCTTGGGGACGAGGCGAGTACATGCATCCATAATTTAGCAGTTGAAAGTCGCTCAGTGGAGAGGTTTTCTCTTTTGTGGTTTGTTGGGATGAATCTTTAGTTGAATGAACTGAAAAAGCCACGTTTAAGCGTTTGATTTCTTGCAGTTGGTAGCTTGTAGTGATGAAGTAATTCAGCTCAAGTTCAATATGAAATTAAATAAAAAATCTTACCTTTACGATTCTCCTGAACTGAGCTGCTATTCCCAACATAGTCACTTTTCCCCACATCCGCGCACAACTCATCCTCCTCTTGGATGTCATTGGAAGTAGCGACATTAGCGCCAACACTCGACCTTCCTTCACACGGGTTCACTTCCAACTCACACACACTTTTCATATCCTTGCACCGGGTAACACTTCCCTCTTTCGCATCCTTAGGCTTCACCTCCATCTCAGGCTCATCATCACTTGTATCCTCCAAATCTTGCTCCTCACCAGCACGCTCATCATCATCGGTAATGTCCTCTAGCATGCTGTCACCTTTCATGTCCTCCTCAGCTGAAGTACCTTTCACTGTACCATTGTGCTGCCGGATCGTAGTAGCCACACCGGGCGCATCAACCTCCTCATCGCCATCATCTAGAAGCAAAAGAGCATATTTCGAGGAATTAAAATTGAAAGGAATTCAACTGGAATTGAAAGTTGACCGCTACGTGCGAAATTCGAGACATCGCGCTGACAGTTAAGGTGTCACCACAGACAGCGCTGCGCCATAGATTACCCCGGTCAACATAACGTGTACAGTAGATGACACCCCTGGCACACCTGCTAGCAGCTAATTTTATTCGCGATTCTAATTCTCTCTCTCTCTCTCTCGCCTGTGCTGGACATTCACAGGCACTGGTAATTAACACATCAGCAACAAACGCTTGACAGGTGTGATTTAATCTGTGTAATTATTTCACTCTACTTTTCGCCATGTTGCTTCCAGCCAAGACTGGACAGGCTGACTTAAGACTGCGGGCTCTTATCATCGGCACACCGATAGTTTAGCGTGCATTTAAAGCTGGACGACAGCTTAACACAGACAGCCTTAGAGATTCGGAGGGGGATGAACATGGTTCTACAATTTGTTAATAAAAAAAAACTGTTCATTTCATAGACAAAACAGAAATGAGAATAGAGGTGAACTTGACGGCGGACAGTAGTGCATGATAACTTGCCGCTACAAAGACATTAGGAACTATTCTTGAACAACTTCACGAACAACAACAGGTACTTACTTACTGATAATGGACGAGTTTTTTGTGCTTTAATTACTTTTTCTCACTCCATAATGGAGGACAATTCTCACAGGACTTCATTTCATACTTTGCCACGTCACTAAGCATTCCTTGGCGTAGGTTACTGTGTTTCTTACTAGCAGCATTACCATAGCAACCACCGAATCAATCGCACACACATCGCAACCATCCCATGCCTCCAAGTCCGCTGTGAGAACTCGCTTTAGGAACAATTTTCCTAATGGTATCACCTACCAAGCCTTTTTAATGCTTCCGTTCGCTCCCAGAGGACGCGTTTACATTTTGCATCGCCAACAAATATCGACCATCTGACATTGACATTTGGCAGCTGCTGCTGTTGCTGTTACTGCAGTTTTGCAGTCAACAGACTGGATGCAAATTCTCAGGACGTAAGGCTCCCCATGGTTTGCGCTCGCGTCCCTTCGTTCCGTTAATGTGCGCCTGATGTCACCGGGGACTACCCCGCCGTGGTTTGTTGTACCACGGCCAAGCCACGGAAAAGGGTTGTAAACTTCTTAAGGAATTTCCCTAAACTCTGAACTGGAACAAAAAGGTGTACTCTCACACCAAAGTACCACACCGTTAAAGTTTCTCCAAGTGTAATAATCAGCTAAAAGCCAGCGACACCTAGGCACACTACATCCCCGCCGTTCGGTGTCCTCCGGTCCGCACATTCGCGCGCGCGAGTTCCGTTGCTTTTCGCAGGAAAAAAGGGGTAACTCTTTTCCACTTTCCAGCGGAGTCCGCTTTTCCTGGCGCCGCTGTTTTGACATTCACCGATTCCTGTCAATCAACGAGCGCATTAACGTTGATGGCAAACCATGAAGTTGTCAGGCAGCGTCGTGCACCAACCACCACCGTGAGCACTGAGCACACACACTTTTACGCGACCTTGTCTACGTGGCAGCTTCCTCCTCCTGGGCGTCACACGCCGTTGGTGGCCGTATTCGATCTTCCTCGGTCCTCGTTTCGAATTCCCATACCACCAATCCTCCATTCGCACAACACAAGCGAACCTACCGGGGAAGGTTTTAATAGCTCCCGGCGACATCTTGTGGCTGGGGTGCAGAACACAAAAAACAACATAAACACGTCACCCTTTGCGGACGCCCGGGAGCGCAAGAACGACCTCCCGGACCGGCCGGAAGTAATCGGCTTGAGAACTTACCTATCCCATTGGCGGGTAAGTGCGCGCAAGCGACTGGTGGCGTAAGAATTGCCAGCATCCCACCGAATGACTTCGATGACATTCGAACGACTCGGAACACCATCTCTTTGCTGGTACACGGTAATAGAATTTGGGCACACCGGTGAAGCAAGGGCCGAAATGTGTGACAAAGCCTAAACCCTGTCAGCGTCTGCTCTGGCGCTTGTTGCACTCAACGGGTTTCGTGCGTCGATCGTACCACACTAATTACCACCAGCTGGGCACGCGTGTGTGACGCTGGAGTCCTGCTCGTACGGTCATACCGTTCCGGCGGAGGGTTTAATTGATAAAGAGCGTACTGCAAGCGGTCCCCTTTTTTGTCGCTTTGTGCGGGAAGAGAACGACTCTATGCAGTAGCATGAAGCCATTTTTCGGAACCACCACGCTTGGTACGTACGTACGAAAGCACCGAAAGTGATCCCAGCGGCACCCAACAATGCGACATTTCAACACCCATTCACCGTCGTCTCGTACGTCGGCGATACGGGCGCAAGGACGTTGAAATAAATTCTTGTACGCGCACCACCAGCACGAGGTTGCGCCAGGGCCAAAGGGGTCCGCGCGCCAGCGTGTACCCATTTGGCGTGTGGGAAACGTTGTGCGTTTCTTCCCTCTCTTTTTTTGCAGGCGCACGTCGGTCGCGCGGTCAGATTTTGCGGCAAAAATCGTCGGACCAGCGACACCAAATCGTTGCGGTATTTCACGCGGGTAATGTGGTCCACACCACACCCGGTGCGCTTCGTTTGGCCGGCAGGCACCACGAGTGCGCGCGCTGGGTGAATTATCACCCACGTGGTCCGCGTTGGACACCCGCCTCCCCGTACGCACGCACGCTCTGCAACATTAGCGTGAAAACACACGGCAATTACCTCTCGACACGGGGGCGCGCGCGCGTGCAGATTGCTGTTGGGGACGCATTGGAAAAATAACGAAAATGCGGTTTCGCTGAGAGCTTTCCCGGGATGCCCAAGTAGCATCGTCGTACAAAATAAAAAATAAACCAGCGAAAAGCTGCGGTCATTAATTTTTACAATTTTTAAAACGTGTCCCCTGTGACCGTTTGATTTGTCTTTTATTTATTTTCTCCAGTTCGTTGGCCACTCGTACCATTGAGAATGTTTTTTTTTAATATTATGAGTATTTTATTCCTTTTTTTGGTTCTGTTGCGATGTGGAGCTGTGTATTACGTCGAATTTCCCACATATTGACACTGATATTCTTCAGTTCCATTTCACTCTTAATTATTCTTACAAAATTAAGGACTTGTGCCTTTAAAAACAACACCAATTTAAATCACAAACCACTATTGGATTCAGTATTAGAATTGATCGGCCCAGTGCTATCCATACATTATCGTAATGGAACGGGCGCAGGTGCAGCTCAATTCTAGCTCATCGTTTACATTTAAGGATTAGCCGTGTACGTGAGACTGCACCATAACGATTATGAAACGATGGTTCCCCGTCTACTAAAGCAATTACTAATTGTCTACAGTCGCTTTAGAAGCTGGCAGATAAATCTCACTCAGCCCTCACGGAACCCCCCGGAAAGCACAAAGACGGGCTTTCTTGTCGTGGAGCGGGATTAATCGCCTTTTCCAATCCACCGTTTAACCACCTTTCAAATAGAGAAGGTTGTTGCATGCCTGTAAACCAAAACAAATCGAGCAATAAAATTGCCTTCCAAATTCAATTACCATCCGTTTAACGGGGACGAGAGCCATCTTTTTGGCACACTGCAAAGGTGTGGCGGGATAGTAAGTGTCTTGCTAGTAGAGCTGGTACTTGCTAGTCATTACTAAACCGGCCTATTGCAAAGATGGCATACAAGGTTGGAAGGAGTTGAAACGAGGAGGAGCTAATACGAAGTAATTTATAGAACGATTAGAAGGACCTTAATCGTGCCCTGACACCGATTAGGCTTTTGGATTAGGAAGATGCTAACCAAGTCGTTCTATGTGGACTGTTTTGTTTCGGGAGGGCATGAGATGACCATAAACATTGGCATAAAAATCAGTCATATGCAATTATTACCAGTAGTGGATGTTTAAACATTACATTTATACAGATTAAAGTCCACTGGAGACCGTAGGATGAGAGTTGAACATATTCTAAGCACCATTAAATACAATAAACACGATTCGTCTAGAGGCTGTAAAGCAATATTTCCAACTGTAGTACGTAAAAAGTCTTCTGCAACCTTCCAACCTACATAAAAATACCTATGACGACAAATTGTAGTCACAATGCCATCTGTAATCTATCTATTCTGTCTGTAGATAACCACGATACTGGTCTCTTCGATAGACGCACCGGCTTCTACAACGTCAGACGGGATCGATTCTCATCCAAATCGTTCTCCGTAGCTGTAAGAGTGAACTGTCTTGTTATTCCAGTTGACCCGGAACCAATTGACTGACTATAAATAATTCTAGGTAGCCTATAAAGTTTGTTCCGACAAAGATGTACTCACCTTGACCTAATCAAATCTCTTGCCTCAAGGTGAATAGATAGAATACTAGATGGATTACTCATGACTCATGGTGACTAAATAGACTACAGGTGGGTTCTTAGCTCTGAGCATAGCTTTGGTAGCCATGATGGATGGAGATTTATATGGAGAATAGCAGATAGTTATGGTTTAAGACACCCAGTTATGGTTCCTAAGGACTTTGTATGAGTTGGTAAGTAACTTTGGACCAAGGTGGATTAAAAATATCAGGTGGTGGATTACGGCCTTTGGGGGATCGCCATAGTTGAGGGACTTTACGTCATTTTAGAACCGTTAACCATTGGTTTCCGGACACAAAACTTAGCAAATAGAACAGATTTCTTTGTTATTATGTGCATTTTTGTGTGTCTATTGATTTTATCGAAAAAATTAGATATATTAACAAAATATTTGATGGTTTGGTTATGCACGAAATTTAAAATCATGTGAGTAAGAGCTCTAATCTCACGTAAATTGTCCATGCGGCTCGTAGATAATGAGGAATTATTGTGAAAATTGAAAAAAAATAATGATTTCTTAATTTTTAGCATCAAAAATGTCGAAAACACAATGAATTACAGAATAAATTCACAGAATATCACAAAATAACACACTTTAATCCATGTTTCAATGTTAAATAAGAACTCGCAAAGTCCAACATATATTTTTAAAGAATATTTAATCGAAAAATGGGGTAAATAAAGTATATGAACAAATTTAATAAATGTAAACAAAGTTTGAATCCTGGGGACCTTACGTCAAGTGACGAATTGTCAAAATGCACTAGAGTCCACCACCTGATATTTTTAATTCCACCTTGCTTTGGACCAAGGTGTCTTTATTAAGGAGGTGAATTGTTAGTGTTTTCCGGGCGCCATCATTGAGTATTGTTATGTCAAATCGCATACAATTTTCTATACCCCCCTCCAGCCCTCCCCGATTTTAATACCGGAGCCCCCAGTATTGTTATGTCAAGTCGTGAAATGTCAATTTGCTCTGAAGCACTTTACCTAATATCCATACACCTTGCTTTGGACTCCCCAGCTGTCAAATGAAGATTAGTCAAAGTGCACTCGACGGATCGACCTGTAGTAACTTATGGACCTTGGTATGGCTTTAATTTTGGACGCCGTGATGGATGAAGAGTCCTATGGAGTATGGCTTTTGGGACGAAATGGTTGCCGACTTTGTATGTCGTTATGTCCTAACCCGTCTGATAGACGGAGATGGATCATAGTATACTGGACAGACTGCCTTGTTTGTAATTAATGGATCTTGAGCCGGTGCAACAGTTGATTCGAATTAGATTGTTTGTCATACTCCCTTAGAAAGTCTCTGCGCTTTTTTCTTAATAGAGCATTAATCAAATAGAGGGCGTATTGAATGATACGTATTGTCAAGATACTGATGCATTTTGTCTTCTTCGACTAATCAAGCCACAATGGTCACAAATATTTAGCTTTAGCTTTAGCAGCTCTTCAATCCCGGAATCATTTCCACTCTAGTATTCGCCCTATTCACTAATACATAAACTCCAAAACATGATCCGAAATCAACCAGAATTGCAAAAACCAAACCTCGCTAGAGTGTAACAGACTGCAGCAGCCAGATTTCCCGCGCTAACAATAAAACGTTGGATGGCAGCCATTACTGATCTGGCGAGCATTAGCAAGGCGCACCTGGTGGTCCAACGTGGTCCAAAATCCCTTTGGTCATCCCGCGCTTGGTCGTCACTCGTGGGAGTGCAGTGGATATTAGTTATCCCCGGGACTGCAGGACACTGCATCAACAAAAACCTTCCCCATTGCTTTCAATCCATTTTTACAGTTGGACCAGTCAAATCGAAATTGTCGTCACCGACGTGTTCCTGCTGCAGTCGTTGACGCACATGGCAGATATCCTGCCACCCCGTCCGTCTCTTGCCTCTGTCTCTGGAAGGTTCTCGCGCTCGGGGACGCTTCCCCAGGGACACATGAACCAACCAACCTGGTTGGTGGTTGGCGGGCGGAGGGACCGAAGGTGTCTCTCTCTCTTTCACTCTCTGTTCGTCCGTGTCACACTATCACAATCAAGTTTTTCCAGCTTCGCGCGCACCATTTTTCCCAAAGGTCTCCTCCCCACCCATCCGTGTTTCACCACCGCCACGAAAAAAGAATGCCTCCCCGTTCTCACTAACGCCAACTACCCATTCCGTAGAGCTTCTTTGCTAGCGCTATTCTCTTTTCCTTTCTCTCTCGCTGTGTAATATATTCATATCTATCTACTCTATATCCTGTTCGTTTCAAAGTTGTACCAACCACTGGTCTGGTGTATTGTGTGTCTGTGTATATATCGTGAGTGCTCCCCTTTGCGATTCCCACGGGGGTCGTCCTGGCCCCAAAAGCCCGGAACCATTCTTCGCTTTTGTCCCTCGCCACCAACGCTCTCGCTCTCTCTCTCTCTCATTTTCCTCGAGCATTTGGACCGCGATCGAGGTATCGTCAGCTTGGCCCGGCAACACCACCATCGTAGGAGCCGGAGGAATCCCCAACGGAGCAACTCCTCTTACTCGACAGCAGCAGCAACAACAACGGCGGCGGCAGCGGCAGCATTGAAGTTGGCGCATCGGGTTGGTCACCGGCCGGTTTTTTCCGGGTTTTGCTGAAAATGTGTATTCCCAAAGCAGATCCGCCAGCGGGCCCAACTCTTCCCCGCTTTTTTGGCCCGCTCCACCGACTGGAATGGCATGGCTTTGGATGGGTTCTTTGGGTGTATTTCACCAATTTCATCTTTCACGTTCCCCCGGGGGAGTTTTGTGTGGCCCCACGCTTTCCCTCACCCTCGTGAGCATTGCACACGTGGCCCGCGCTTCGATTCACTCCTTTCGCGGACGCCAACGAACACCATAGGGGAACAGGGACGAAGCAACAACAATCCTGCCCATCACCCCCAAGCGCAGTGAGTGCTGATGTCCTTGCGCTTTGCCGATGCTGCTGCGGTGGTGGGAGGCACATTTTGCTGATAATGTGTCCCATTTCAACCACACATTCCAAACGGATCCCTGTTTAGTTTTCCCTTTTGGTATGCTAAATGTTATACTGCTCTCTCTTTCTCTCTATGTGCTCTCTCCATCTCGCTTGCTTCTACTTTTCAACGACCCGGTTGCTATGTTTGTAGCGTTCTCTTTCGTCACATCATTCCATCTTTATTATATCCCCGTTTTGCGATAAGTGGACCTGTGAAGATGCACATGATGCAAGGATAATCTCGGTCTCGCTGGGATTAATATACGAGAAGCTATATGTATATGTATGTGTATGTGTTTATTCACTGCATTTCATCCAAACCAAAACAAGGGGAAATAAAACGGGCCGATTCTGCGGAGTCGTACCGAATCAAAACAGCGAAGATAACAATATACTAGTGTGCGAACACACACACACCATAATGACACACTCACGCAACACAATCAGAAAAGAGGGACAACAAACACAACACATATACAAATCTATCCCCCTCTTTCTTTTCATCTCTTTTCCCCAAGCGCCAGTTCAAGATTCGACCCCACGACGAGTGCGTTACTAAGCGATCCACTTACCGGCTGCACTATAAACCGAACCGACAGTGTGGCATCTCCCTTGGCAACAGTATCTTCCGCCCAGAAGCTACCCCATTGTACACCGCTCTCTGAGTATGTATTTGTGTGTGTGTCCGTCTGTATATAATAACACATTCATTTTCATATCGACGTTACTGTAATATGAACATCTCGCGGGAATACGGTACCTCTCCCCAAAGGGCAACTACTTCCCCTCCCCATCCACATCCTCCTGCTTTCCCCTCTCCATTCCAAACGCATGCGGATGAACGGTTCGGTTCTGACCGTCACACTTTAGCTACAGTTACTACCACACATACGCACACACACACTAGTCGATTGTGTGTGCTCCCACAAACAGTTCCCACCTTCTCCCCAGCTGTCTGCAAGGATACTTCGATGAAGCCGGGTGCCGTACAGCAAAGGGGAGGGATGCGAAATGGAATTTTGGAATCGAATGAATCCTTCCGCTTGCGTGATTCCACCCCCACGCCCCCACTACCCCCACTACTACCGGAGAGGGTGGCGCGAAGGATAGTTGATAGTCGCATCGCCACACCGACCCATACATACGCATGCATGGGACCGGTACAACAAAACGAGAGAGTGATACAGAGAGAGAAAGAGAGAGAGAGAGAGAGAGAAAGAACGACGAGAGAAACGAGCCCTCATCCCAGCAACCCTTGACAGTGCAACAGCGAAGGGACGTAGGGAGGAAGGAAAACGGAGCCCCACGGTACATAGGACACACTAACAAACATTTCCACATTTTCGGTCTCTCGTGAATTCACCGCGAAATACCCGTGGCGTGAAGAGCCAAAATCGAATGCTTCTGCCCGCTCACCTTCCCGCACCGATTGCACCCTTCCCCTTCGGTTGAGTGCTCCGACGTGTGCGCCGAAACGGTACGGTCTGTTCCCCAGGGAAAATGCGCGCCAAAATTTGACTCCCTCGCTCACCCGCTCTCCCTGTCGAAACCTCCCACCCACCGCCCCACCAGTCCAATTCGTTCAACAGTCCGCTCCCGGTGGAATTCATCGGTGCTGTTTCGCTGTGCAGTTCGACGTCCGCCGTCGTGTATATCCTTGCGAGAGGACGGTGGTGTTATCGAAAGGTCGAAAAACACGTTGCGCCTACTGTGTGATGGTGTTTCCCATTTCTTTCTTTTTTCTTTTGTTTTTTTTTGGGGGGGTTTGCTTGCGTCCCTGTTTGTTAGTTTGAGGTACAATTAACGCAAACGTCACAATTCAATTTTGATGTTTCTCGGCGTGCAGTGAGAGAAAGGCATCGCTGAAAAACAACACACACACACAGACAGGACGCACAGAATAACGCAAATGGACACAACTTACGCTTCAGTGCTCTCGGTTTGGCCTGCTTCCGGCGGGACATTTTTCCACCAGCGTGTGCTGAATGCGATGAACGTACAGCGAGAGTTGTTTGTTTTGGTAGGTTGGTTTTTTCATCTGCACTATTGCCCGCGTTGTTGTGTTTGCTGTTTCCGGAATGTTTCAACACAAACAGACGCGATATCCACTGAGCGAGTGAAATTCGATTACGACTGTCACATATTTTATACTATTTTAGTGCTTTTGGTGCTAATTCACGTGTAATTCACTACTAAATCATACACACACTTTACACTAAAACCTTTCACAATTTTAAAACGCACGGAAATTGTGCCGTTGTGCCACCCCGGGACGGAAGTAGCGTGTGTGTTAGCGCAACTGTCGCCACCGCAGAGGTCAGCGCCGGAATGTATGCTTCCGCTTGCACGAAAACCGGCACACCGGAGCCCGCACCGAGAGAGTGTGCGTGAGAGAGGGAGCGAGTGTGCAAGAGAGTGTTAGTTCATCTCAGTATTCTCTCTCTCTCTCTCGCACCGCCGCGGTCGCGAAATGAAGGGGAAGAAGCATTTTCCAGCGCTGAGAAAAGTGGGAAAATGTAGGGGAATGTTGTCGTTATGGCACCCTGCGGCACCTTCGATGGGATTGGCATTATTTGCTGCTGATCAAAGCCTGGGACCGTTTGATTGAAGGGTGATCAGCGGTGATCTTTCTGGTAAGGCTCTCTCGCGCGGTGGGGGATCGGTCCCCATGCTGGGAAAAGAAATTGGAAAGGGCAAGTGGCTAGTGTGTTGACGGATCTCAAGAGCACCCTACCCTTACGCCGTCCTGTCGAGTTCATGTGAACTTTTGCCACCGAAATAGGCAAATTATAGGTTAGCATAGCAGGAGCTCCAACGTTGAAATCCTCAGATACCTCATTGAAAAGAGTTCTCACGGTATTAAATTGCTAGGGATACTACTTGAACGCAAATTAGTATCAATTCAATTCGGGTAACACCTTAGTGCCTTGACAATCTTTTCGTTCTATCACATACGGTAAAGGTTGATGAACAGTTCCAGAGACAGTATGCATTTACGATCCGCTCCAGGACCGGATTCGATTAGGGTTCACAATCGATTCCTCGACCATTATAAGATTTCGATCAGTTCTAGGATCTGTATGGGTTTGGGGCCAGTTCCAAGACCATTAGGAGTTCTTTAGAAGATCCAGAATCTGTATGAGTTGAGGATTAAATGTAGGCTCAGAAGGTAAATGAGTTCAGCATCAATTTGAAGACTAAAACTGTGTTTATAAGCTATTCTACGCCTGGTACCGGTTCAGGATCTATTCCAGACTCCTGAGTTAAATATCAGTTCCACGAGCGGTATGGGTTGCGAATCAATTCCAGGATAGGTATAGGGTAAGGACATATTCCAGGATATGTATGAGTCCAGGATCAGTCCGAATGCCGAGATGGGTTCAGCATCAGTTCAAGGACCGGTATTGGATTAGGACTAGATTCAAGACCAATGAAAGTTCTTCATAAGTTCCAGAATCTATACGAGTTTAGTATTAAATATAGGTTCATGATCAGTTCCAGGACAGGCATGGGTTGGGAATCAGATCCAGGATCTTTATAGGGTCTTGATATATGCCATGACCTGCATGGATTCAGGATGAGGTTCAGGTCCTGAAAGGGTTTAGAGTGTTCAGAAGCTGTTCCATGCCCGACTAGGGTCAGAATTCCAGAACCAGTATGAGTTAAATATTCCTTCCAGGACCGATATGGATTGGGAATCAATTCCAGGATATGTATGGGTTCAGGATCTATTTCAGAACCAATATGCATTCAGTATCAGTTCCAGGACCGATACAGGGCTAGGATACATTCCAGAATCTTTATGAGGTGAGGATCAATTCGAAGACCGGGGATGGGTTAGGGATCCATTGCTGGTAATAGTTCAGAATTAGTTTCCTGATCTACCTCGGGGGATACCGAGAAATAGTGTTGCTTTTCCTTGTAAAAGGTCTAAATTAACTAGTCAGTTTAACATAAAAAAACCCTTCAAAAAACCTTTCTCACCTACCATCAAAGAATTTCGGTTCTCTCTCTCTCCACAACCCTCCAGTGTTTTGCCCATCACTAGTCTGCTTCTTACTACACTATTTCCACTATAACTCCAACCCACTAGCGATATCACACGGCCTGCTCAGCTGATTCTTTCCCCGCGATGTTCAAAACAACAACCATCTCTCACGCAAACTCTCTCGCATCTGCGTGTTGGTGCCCTTCTCTCTTCACCCTTCCCTTCGTTTCGAAAAACGTCAAATGAGTGAAAACAAACCGATTCACAGCACAACACGCACACCACCAACGAGGGCGGCCGTCAATATTGACCATCGAAATCCATCGTCCAAAACAGAGACAGAGTGCCAACAGAGTCCATCAGCAGCAGCAGCAGCAGCCGTGCGCTTTTGTTATCGGTCACGGTGGCCGAAGTTTAGTGTATCGCAGACAATCCATCCGGGTGCGTGCACAGACAAACAGAGCGGAGAGGAGCTTCGTTTTGTCTGTTCGAACGGTGTACTACAAGATGGCACTGAGGGAAGGTTTGGGGAGCCGTAGCACTAGCAGCTCCCTGCGGCTGGAGGAAGGCTCCGCAGGACGAAGGACCAACTTTTCGTCCTTCAGCAGCAGCTTCGACGAGTTCGGTCCACCGTACGCCGATTTGCCCATGGAGGTAAGAAGGAAATAGAGTGGCTGACTCTCAGTGCGTTTTGTGCTTGTGTAGATTGTGGTCACGAGACCACCGCCACGAAGGTGGAACTCGCGGAAAAAGAAGCGAAAAAAACGCTCACTCCTCTCGATAGATATAAGGAAGTGAGGCGATGATAACGCAATGTTATGAAAGCGATAAAACAAGCTGCGTGAACACGAATGTGAAGTATCGTCGAGAGTAGCCGCCGGATGAAGATAATAAACCGTGACGTGGGAGAGTTATCTTCCTCCACCGATTTTTCGCTGACTAACTAATCGCAGCCTCGATCACGATGCATGCAAAAATGCATGATGATGCTAATTTGTTGCTTTCAATTTTAGATTCTGGTCAAAATCTTCACCTACCTTACGCCGTCGGATCGGCGCGAGGCCAGCCAAACGTGCCGCCGGTGGTGCGAGGCGTCGCACCATACCGCCTTCCTCGAGAACTTCTGGCTCGTGCTGCACCGCCAACCGTTCGACGCGAATGGCCCCCCGGTCCGGGATCTGCTGCAAAGCTTCCGCCACTTCCCGAACGTCCACCTGTCCGAGGTCGATTTCGAGCGCATCGGCAACTTCTTCACCCACTTCGGGCCACACATCCGGCGGATCGTGCTTCGTGCGTGTGAAATACAGGAGCGCGATCTTACCGCCATACTGCGCCGGCTGCCCGCACTGCGCGCCCTCACGATCGAATCCTGCCGCGATCTGTTCATGTGCGTGCGGCTGTTCGAGGATGCGGCGGAGCGGGAGGAGCTCCGGCAAACGCTCTCGAACGTGACCGACCTGTCGCTCACCCACAACCAGTACCTGTCCGATGCGATCCTGCACCGGATGGTGGAGATCATGCCGTCGCTCCGGGCGCTGGCCCTCGCCGGCTGCCACATCTCCTTCCACAAGGGCCTGTACCGGAAGTTTTACCCGGGCGATGGCAAGCAACCGTCCGAGAGTGTGCTCACCTTCCACTACGTGTCGCAGCTGATCGAGCAGCGGAAGGGTTCGCTGCGGGCGCTCGACTTTGGCGAAACGCTCGTGGACGATAATGCGCTCGAGGTGCTGGCCGGCATGAGCCCGGCGCTGTGTCTCGAGCGGCTGGAGCTGAACCGGTGCGAGCAGCTGTCGAGCCGCGGGCTGGGGACACTCATCACCGCCCAGGCGGCCCATCTGCAGCATCTGAATCTGTCGAAAACGTTCCGGCTGACCGATTCCTGCCTGCTGCAGATTTGCCGCGAGCTGCGCGGACTGCGCGTGCTGAAGATGCGCGAATGTCGCGCGCTAAGCAATCAGGGTGTGCGCGAGCTGGTGCAGCTGCCGGCGCTGGAAGTGCTGGACATTTCCTACTGCGAGGATGTGAACGGAGCGGGCCTGCTGGAGGGTATTGCGTCGCGGCCGAACGAAACGCTGCGAGAGTTGCGCGTGCGGGCGCTCAACCTCTGCGAACGGTCGATAATTGCCATCAGCGAGCAGCTGTCGGCGTTACGCATTCTCGACCTGGGGTACTGCTTCCACGCCGTCTCGGACCTGTGCGTGCAGTTTATCTTCCGCAATCTGGTCCGGCTGACGGAGCTGGATCTGGAGAGCTGCCGCAAACTGTCCGACGAAGGGCTGACGGGATTGGGCATGCTGCCAATCATACAACGCCACGAGCAGCAGCAGCAGCAACCGACGGCCCAGTCAGGTGCATCCCTTGGCAATGGCAGCGTGGAAGGGAATGCGGCGCCGGCAGACGATCAGGCCCGTCCGGCCACCCCCGAACCGGAACCGGCGCTCCAGGCGGCCACCGCCCACATGCGCATCTCGCTGCGCAGCCGGGCGGAGCGTGAGATCGTCGAGGATGCCGAGCGGAAGAAGCAGCTGCTCGAGGCGATGCAGCGCAAGGACAATCTGCAGTCGGCACGGGACGACGGCACCACCTTCAGCGGGTACTCGATCGGGCGGCTCCAGCAGCTGCGCGTCCTCAACCTGACCGGGTGCAATCGGCTGACGGACGTGACGTTGCTGTGCAACTTTAAGCTGCTGGAGCTGCGCGACCTGTACCTCGCCCAGTGTCAGCAGATTTCGGTCGACGGTATACGGGCGCTGGTCCGGGGCTGTCCCGCGGTCGAGCGGCTCGATCTCAGCGAGTGCCACAGCATCAACGACCGGGCGGTCGAGCAGATTGCGTTCCATCTGCACCGCTTGCGTACGCTCAGCCTGCGCCGCTGCTATCAGCTGACCGATTTCAGCCTCGACTACATCGCGTGTCACGCCCGGCGCTTGCGCGAGCTCGACGTGCGCGGCTGCAAGCACATGTGTGCGGATCCGGCAATGCGGCTGGTGAATCTGCCCCTGCTTGCGACGATACTGCCCGGCAAGCAGGACGAGAACGGTGCGAACGGTGTGTTCGGTGCGGGCTCGTCCGCCTCGTCACCATCGTTACCGCCCGCACCACCACCGCCCGCCGCTCCGTCGCGCGCTTCGATGCGCATTTAACAGGCGCTGGCTGTGGCTAAGCCTACTGCTGCTGTTCGATGCGGCCTGTTTGCTGCTGATGGCATCGGTACTAGCTGGCTAGTGGTGCTGTTGTTTTTACCCCTACTGTACATACTGGTTGCAGCGGATGTTTGGAAATGAAATTGTTGAGCATTTTTTAGCGTTTTTGTGTAGCAGCGCGCAACGAATGTAACCGAAATTAATTCTTTACGGTGCCATGTGCTCTTTTCGGTCTTCTTTTTTTTGCGCACTCTCGAAGGAGGAATAAATTTCAAAGTGTATCCGGTTCGTTTACCCATTAACTTATTTTAGCACGCCTTACTTTGCATAATAAAAAGTATTACTCTGCAACTTGTGATATTATCGTTAAGCTTTGCTAAATAATCTCGCACACACACACACACAAAACGCACCTTTACATTTGCTTTGACACAGTATGGTTTTGCCGTAATACTAACTACTGCATCCTTTACTCTACGTACAGATTTATTGCTCTCGAAACAGGGGTTTTTTCCTTCTTTGCTTGTAAATAATGCGCTTTTCCTCGTTTCAACTTTTCCTCGCTTTTTTCTTGCGCGTTTTTCAACAGTCTCTAATACACAATCCTCGTCAATGACTATCAGAAGCATGATGTTGTCCGTTACTTATATACACACACTTACAGCGCTACTGGGAGATTTCAGCAGTCAAAAAACGTACAAAAAGGACCTTTAAATGCTTTTAAACACAGGAGTAAAATACAGTGAAATATCAATGAAAATCACACGCTAAACACTTTCATTAGTAAAAATAAAGCAAACTAAACGAACACCATACACGAAACAAATGCTGCGCGCACGACACACGGTGTAAATGAAACTAGACTGTACACAATAAATATATGTTAAAATGGCACTTCAAAACAAAAGTGAACGCAATTTGGTGCAAAGAAAATTCATTTTAAAACACACACAAACGCGCGCGCGCGTGCGAACTGAAATCTTTGTAATAAAACTAAAGCACTGGCGCACAACACGGGAAACACTGGAACAGCTCCACCTCCCCCGCTATTCTTCCCCCCTTGGCACGACCGTTCAACGACCGCAACGTGGAACGGGAGAAGGTGTAGGCGGGGGAGGGTGGAGTGTGTGTAAATTGCGGAAATCTTTATCATACTAATTGGCGTTTGCTGTTATGTTTTGGGACTCCTTTGAGCGAGTCCGTCTTTTTTACGACCACAGACATACACTCTCTCTCTCCCTTTATCCGTACTCCGACTGTATGGTGAGGGAAAACTCTCCCTTGGAGTGGATGAACGTGCCGTGGTACCAGAGCCGCGTGTCCACGAGCAGTGCGTCGCCCGGCTCGACGTAGAAGCTGAAGCTGCGACACTCCGCATCACATTCGGGCGTCGGGGCCAGAATCCAGCTCTTATTGCCCCGCAGCTGCGCCTGCCACATTAGCCGGGGGATGTAATCGATCTAAAACAGGCGAAACCACATAGTTTATACAGAAGGGTAAGAGAAATGCCGCCCCACCACCGATCACTTACATGCATTACAGCGCCCTGCTCGTAGCCGAGAAAGACAAAGTCCGTGTTGGGCATTTCGGCATCGTCCGGCAGAAAGTGAGGCTTCGGGTAGAGCTTGCGCAGCTCGGCCAGCACGGCCGGATTGCAGTTGCTCCACCCGACGTACCACGGCTGCTGGCCGGCCCGAAACTCGGCCCGCTCGTCCGACATCCGGAAGACGTCGCGCAGCGTCTGGAAGTTCGACTTGAAGTGCAGAAACTGGCAGTCCTCGTGCAGGCTGTCCAGCGCGGCCGGATGCTTCAGGTACAGATCCTTCAGGAAGGTGTAGTTCAGCGCCCGTACCGCCGGCCAGTGCGACACCGCCCGCTTGATGATGATCGGCCGGGACGAGTACGCGTACGGGTGGAACTCTTCGCGCGTCAGGTTTTGCAGTATGATCGGCCGGTCCACCCCCCGGCAGAAGTCGCAGTTCGAGACGGGCCGGGTCGCCTCCCAGATCAGGTAGTTGTTTGGCACGATGCAGCGCATCCCGAGCGCCAGCTCGAGAAACCCGGCCAGAAACGGGGTGATGATGAAGAGCACCACCACAAATATGGCACTGTACACGATCGCCAGGATGCCGTCGTTCTGGGGGAAGAACCGGGGCGCCCGGTACCCGATCGATTGCTTGAACGCTTCCTCCATGTCCCGCTCGGTGATCCCCCGGTTCGTGCGCAGCACCTCATTGCTCAGCAGGTGCAGCTTCTGCAGCAGTATCTGATCGCACAGCTTCACCCGATCCATCGCATCGTCCGCCGGAAGGTGTTGGATGTGTGCGTTTTGTGGTTTTGTTTTGCTTTGCTCCTGTGTACCTACTCCTCCTCCCCAGCTACTCCAAGGCTTACCACTACAGTCACGTTTGTGCGTTGGAAGAATGGATGCGGCGGCTTGGCAAAGTAACGGCGCAATAATCGGTTACCGGAGCGGCAACCAACAAATAAAGGCCATCTATCGCTGTTTTCCCTCTTGCCCTCTTTTGTGCGACACGACAGATGTGCGTGCGTGTGGGCTTGTCCTGGAGCGGGGTTTCGGAATCACTTCTGCTCGCACCCGTACGGGGAGGGGAAAGTTGACGCTGTTTAGCTGCACCACGCCACCACCAAATCGGACGCGTTGTTTGTTCGATAAAATCTACGGCTACGGGCCATTATGGCCAACAAAAAACCAGGGTGAAAACACGAAATCACGCAGCTAGAGCGAGTGGAATTGGGATGTTTTGTTTTTCCTCTGTGCCGATTTGACAGAAGGGGCCGTGCGATGATATTGTTGCGATGTTTTTTTCTACTCTGTGCGTTGTCAAAATTCCCAAGCAACATACGTTGCGTGCGATGAAAATTAGCGGCTCAATGGGTTGGAATTTTATATTATTTCTTGAAGAATTTTAATTTCTTACTTTTTAACTAATTTTATTAGTCCTTGTGTCGATCATAAGCTGTAAATGTGTAAATGAGAATCTAAATTCCCTATAACTGTTGCTGCTCGACAACCTGATGCAAAACAACAAATCGAGCAGTTTCGAGCACTTAGGCAATGCTTTCGCAATGAACATCATGCAGTGGAGGACTACCTGATTTTTTAAATTATGTTTTCCGTTTCTTTTTTATTCAACCCATATAATTTCAAGCAAAACAAAACACAATACCAGGGATTTAATTTTGCATTGTAATTTTATTTACCCATATTCTCGTAAAACATTCGCGCAATACTAAGGGAAGGGGAGGGGTGCTACGAAGTAGTAGTGGTTTGTTTTTATTCATCGATAAAGATTATTACTATTACCGCACATATTCCACTGCTGCATTCTTTTCTGCTTCAGCTGTCTTATTCTTCTTCTTCTTCTTCTTCTTCTTCTTCTCTCTTGTTTACTAGTTATCATATACTACGCGCGTACTTAATGTATTCATGTTTGCACAACATTCTCATATCATCGGTTTCATTTCCTTTCGATTGGGAAAGAACGAATAGCCACGGCGTGATGCGCTTCCTGTGCTCTGGCATTGCACGCGCAATATTATTATTCCACCGATAATGGTTTGCACAAGAACAGTTTACTGCATAGGTATATATAGGGGAGAAGGTTTTTATCGCAAAAAGATAAAGGTGAATACTTTATGAATTTGCTGTTTTTTTGTTCGTATGGATTTGTTTATTACTTAGGCTCTCTTGGGGCTCTCTACCACACCTCGCCTTCCCTATTAGTTAGTCATTCACAGGATGTGTGTGAGAGAGAGAGATGGTGGGGTTCATCTATTGATTATTTGTTTTGTGTGTGTGTGAGTCTTGCATGTTTTGTTGATTTGCCAATAACATGCTTAATGGTGCAACACGTGTGTGTGTGTGTTATGCTCAGCCTTCTTCTATTATTTTCGAGTAATGCGATACTGCACTGCTGCTGGTGACCGAACGATGATGCAGCGCCTTAATCTTTGCTTAATTTATCTTTATTCTGCCACGATTGTTAGCATACTTGTAAATGGGAACATTTATATGCTTATTTAGGATAGTAAAAGACGCCACGCACATTGTCGTCAATAGATTTGCCGAGCCCTGTTGTACACCTCGCCCCCCCCCCCCCCCCCCACACACACACACACACACGCACACACGCACTAATAAACAACATCGATTGAATATTATTAACTGCACATACAAGATTATTTAATCGATCACTGGGAACTTCTTCACGCTCACCTGCTTCATATCATCGCTTATATTCTGATTTTTTCTGAATTTTCTTCATTAATTGTCGTTTTCTAGAGCATTTCCATTCAATTTGCGATGATATTTTCTACGAATAATGCAGCTATTCTCTTTTTTTCTCTTGCATTTCTTTTAAAAGCATCAATAGGGTAGAGCTCACTGTACCTTACTGTATCGCACAACAGCAAACGGAGAGAGAGGAAGCGCTTTTCGCACAATCCAACCAAAATAAAAACAGACATACGAAAGGCAATAGTGATTTAAACCTGTTCAACGGAACAACTGAACAAAATGCTCGACTATTTAGCACGTCACGTGATTTCTGCCCATGATGATGGTTTCCACAAAAACGAACGCCTGTTTCCTCTAATCCTTTGCAGAATTCCAATTTCTACTAAACTTCGGCTTGGCCAACTGAATAACTCTATTCTCTCGAAGGTATGCCACCATACGTAGACACAAAAAAACAGATCGTTTTTATCGACGATGAAACACCACAAACTCGTTATTCTTTTCCGTTCGACCAGGAATGGAAACAATGAACGGTGCAGCAGATGGAAAAACAAACACTCTCTCTCGAATGACCCCCCGCGAGCTGTAATTACTTGTAAAATGAAGGCAAACGATAGGCAAAGGGTGAGAGGAACATGTGCGGTAGCACTTCCCAAACAAAGTGGGGCAGCATACACACACACAAAAAAGGCAAACAAAAACTGAAACAAATCTCTGCCGACACTTTGCACTATTCCTACTATTTCCTACCTTCCGAAGCCTTACACACTAATGTTCTTATGCCTAGCACATGTGGCGTATGTTTATCATTATTTAATAAGCATTCTACAGATAATAGGATAAGTGAATAACTATGTAATTAAATATTTACACCGAAATGTACATATACGTTGTAGTAATTCCATTGCAAATTACAAAACAAACACTACAACATATCGCCGAGCCGCGCGTGTTGTACAACCCTAACAGCTGGAGCAGCACGGACGCCTTTCCACCAGGACACGCCGATTACGCACGTGATCCCGTCGCAACTATCCCCGGCTGTACGTTCGCACCAGCATCGTCGAGGGAAGATGATGCTGATCGTTCACTCGGTAATAGTTTTGATACGCCGCCATGTGATGATGCTGTGGCCGACGGCCACGTTGATGCTGCTGCTGCTGCTGGTGATGATGCTGTATAAGAGCCGCTACCGGTGGTACTGGAGGAGGTGGTGGTGGTTGAATCGTGTTGTCCAGTCGGCGTGAAATGGACGACAGTGGCGGAAGATTGACTCCAGTGCCACCACCGTTCACTGCTGACGACGACGACGACGACGACGATGATGATGCTGCCAGCGGCGGCGGTGGCGGAGGTGGTAGTGTTGGCGATGGCGGTGATGGCGGCGCCGTACCTAGACCCTTACCAACCAAACCTGTGTACACATTTGCATATAACAAGAGAGTATATGTAATTATAAGTCTTGACAAAACACGCACACGCACACACATTCATTACGTGCCCGAATGCACTTTCTCTTTTTTGCACAAACAAATGCAGCGTTTACATCTCCTTCGTCATCTGATTTTCTACAAAACAAACATCACAAAAGGTATTCACAAACTCTATCTAAAATATTTACAAGTACAGTACATAAACGCTCTCTATTCTGATACACGCTTTCTAACACGATTTTAAGAGTAATCCTAATCCTATCAGATTTGTGTTGCTTTCATTAATGCTTAAACAGTCTTTTCCTATTCACAGTGTTTTTTTTTTGCTTTTTATTTCAAGTGTTCGAAAGGCTGCATGATATTCCTTTCCCTCTTTTTTTGTAGCAAAAAATAAACCTATTCTCTTTTGTTAAAGAGCATCCAGGAATCACCCGAACCAGTAGAGCAGCAAATGGGTAGGGAAATACAAGCCACCCCTAAACCATGCTGAAAGGGGAACCATGTACACAATCTTTTTTTTTTTTTTTAGATCAGTGAAAATGATCCTGGGAGTTGAAAAAGTTGAACAACACCGAAAACGATCGAAATCGATCAAATAAAAAAAAAAAACGAAGACGAAGAAACATCATTGGGGAGAAAAAATGAAAAGAAAAGATAAGAAGAGATTATCAAAATCAGTGAGCAATCGAAGGCAAATAGTTAATTGTTTTTTTTTTAATAAAGTAAACAACATCAACAACAACAACCCAACATCTAACAGGGTTAATCGGGTTTTTTTTGTAATACTAAATATTATTTTAGTTTTAATAATTAAAAAAAAACGAATAAAAATTGGAGTAGTGTAACATTCGTTATTGCTCAATGGTAGTCGGAAACGTTGTTAATAAGCGCGAGGGGATTGGGAAGGATGGTAATTAAATCGAAATTAAAACCAAAGTGCCAAAAACAAAACCATTCTATGGGTGGTAGTAGTAGTAGTAGTAGTTAATCCCTACACTAAACTCCTAAGTTTCACACCAAATTTCACACCACTATCGTTCAAATGTGCAAGTGCGCGACACATACCTTTCGAATCATGCTTTCGGCGTATGGTCGTCGTCGTACCGTGCTTGCGCGAAACGGTACCATTGCCACCTGCCGCCTCTTTGCGCCTTCGCCTCGTGCAGACGGGCGAATAGTCCACATCGCGCGTGTCGTCTCCATCGTCATCATCGAGAAAATCGTCCTGCTGCTCGGGCAAGGTGACCAACTGGTGGTGGTGGTGGTGATGCGACTGCTGATGATGCAGCGCTGCGTATTCACTCGCACCGTTCGCTGACGCGGACACGGAGGAAGCTCGTGACGTCGCTGCCGACTGGCTGCTGTTCGAGTTGGAACGGCCCCAGCGATTGTTCGAGTGGCCGCCCGTTGCTTCGCTATCCGTTACGGTCGGTTGCCGGCGGGACCGTACGGTGGAAGATATCGCACACTGGGCCGTCGACGACTGCCGGGTCCCGCTACTATCGCGCGACGATACCAGCGGCGGCGGTTGCTTTCGTTTCCGGCCGCGCCGTTTCTGTGCCGGTACGATCGAGGAGGACGAAGCGAGCGACGCCGCCGACGAGGAGTGCGATATGGCCCGGCTGCTCCGGTTGCCGACCGAGCAGGACGACGAGACGGAGTGACTAGTGCCGGTACTGCTGCTGCTACTGCTGCTGCACGAGGAATCGTCCTCGACGCCCGACGGTGACGGTAGCAGCGCCTCGGAATCGGCACCCTCCTCGTCCTCCAGCTCGCCGTGCAGGGCGGCCGACTCGCGCCGCTGCTTGTTCTGCAGGGCGGCCTTACGCTTTCGCTGCAGATTGTCCGCATAGTCGGTGCCCCGATCGGTCGGCCGGATGCGCTCCCGCAGGCCCGATTTGCGCCGCTTCACGAACCGATACTTGGAAGCGTTCCGGTCCTCGCCGGTCCCGGTCGGCGGTGTCATATCGTGCGATGAATCGTCCACATCGCCATAGTACGCCTTGCTGTTGCAGTGGTTGTTGTTGTTGTACGGGTGATGCGTTTGCTTTCGGACCGCTTCCCGCCCGTCCACCGCCTCCTCCACCTCGTCCTCCCGCTGGTGGTCACCGAACAGGCGCGCATTATCGCCCTCGCCATCGTCCAGCACCTCGCGCCGCTGCTGCCGCCGTCGCTCCTTTCGCTCCTTTTTGCGATGGTCAGATCGCTGCTTGCTGCTGGTGCTGCTGCTACCGGTGGCCACTTTCGCTCTGCTGCCATCGCTTGCCTCCTCCTCGCGGTGGTCATGGATGTCGGTGTTTTTGCTGCTGCTATGCTTTCTCGGGCGCCCTACCTTTCGCCTGCCTGTTACGATGCCTCCCCTGTCATCCCTGCTGTCGTGCGCCGCCTGTGGTTGTGGCGGTTCCTTGCGCTTTCGACCAGGGCGTCGCTTTACCGGCACGATGATCACGTCACTTTCGGTCGCAGTGCTTTCCTGATCGTTAAAGTCACTGTCCTGCTGATCGTCATCGTTCGCTTCCTCTTCCTCTGCATCATCAACCGCTTCCTCATCTGCGTCGGGAAGATTGCATGCGTCCGTTTCAGCTCCCTCCTCCTCCTCCTCCTCCTCCTCCTCCTCCTCTTCCTCCTCCTCACAGCCACCATCGTTGATGAAGTCACTGTCCGTGTCTTCTTTTTTGCGCCCTTTGCTCTCCTTCTTGCGCCGGTACGATCCCCGCGACTCGTAGCCGTTCTGTACGACCGCTCCTCCCTCTGCCTCCTCCTCTTCGTCCTCCTCCACCGCTTCCTCATCGTCCTCTTCCTCGTCGTCCTCTTCTACGGATTCTTCTTCGGCTTCCTCCTCTTCGCTGGCCACTTCCTCCTCATCGTCGTCATCTTCAACGGAGTCATCCTCGTCCTCATCTTCCGCCGCTTGCTCGTAATCGTCGTCCTGCTCATACTTTGACAGCTTGACCTCCTCCTCCTCATCCTCCTCATTCTCTAGCTCATTATCCGGAGCAGCTTCCATCTCTTCATCCTCCTCTACCTCCTCCTCGTCCTCCTCCTCCTCCTCGTCATCCTCCTCATCTTCTTCTTCATCACCACCCTCTTGCTCCATGGGAGCAGTGTTACCATCGCCGTCACTCGCCGCCTCCTTTTTATTCTTGCCCGCAGAATTCATTTCCTCAATCTGGCGGAACAGCTGCGACTGCCGCTTGCGCAGTATGTCCATCATCGGTTTCGTGTACCCCTTGATGTAGCCCTCGCTCTCCGTGTACTCCAGCCCGCTGCCCAGGCTGTAGCCGCGCGACTTGCGCTCCAGCAGCTCCTGTATGGCGTACGTCGGCTTGCCCGAGTAGCGAATGACGGTTTCCTCCATCTGCTCCGCTCGCTCAAACTCCTTCTCCACCCGGTCGCGCGCAATCTGGTCCGCGTCGGTGGCGAAAATGTCCGCGCAGGAAAATTGCTTCTCCTTCTTGCGCGTACAGACGGCGCTCGGTACGGGCTGCGTGGCAGGCGTTGCGGCCGCACCGTCCGTTACCGTCAACGACTGCGCGTTTCGACCGTTCGCATCGCCCCGCTTCGAGCGAAGGTTCTTCGGCGAGGAGGCCTTGCTGTGCAACATGCTCTCCCGGTACGGTATCAGCGCGCCCATCTTCATCAGCGACTTGACATGGTTGATTTTGTTCGTGATTTCCGCCTCGTCCTGTGCCGTCAGCGGTTCGCTCAGCTGCACGATGGCCTCTACGTCCAGGCGCAGCGGCTGGTGCCGGCTTACCGGGCTGCCCAGCCGCTTCAGCTCCTTGTAGAACAGCGATTTGCAGTACTGGTAGTCGGGCCGCTCGTCGTACGTCAGATTGCCGACGTAGGCGAGAAATTCGCCCAGATACGCCGGGCAGTCGTCGCCGTAGATTAGCCGCAGCATCTCCCGCACGTCCGCCATGAAGTACTCCTTCATCCGGTGCACCTGCTCTGGCTGGTTGAGCAGCTTCTCGTCCTTCCACGGCAGAAACCCGCGGCTCCAGTACACGAGATTGTACCCGAGACACTCCAGATCGCTGCGGCGGGCATGCGCACCCATGTGTGCGTCGCGCGACGTAAATTCCAGCGTGCCGTCGTGCGCCCGCCGCTGATCCATGCAGAATGGCCGATGCTGCCCGTTCGAATCGACAAACTTGGACGCCAGACCGAAATCGATCAGATGTATGCGCTCTTCCTCCGGCCCCTGCTGCTGCCGCTGCTGCTGGTGCTGCTCGTCCACCTTCGGCAGCGAATTACGCTTCAGCTCTTGCCGGTGCGCTTCCTCGGTCGCTGCCTTCAGCTCCTCATACCCTGACCGGCGCGGTGAGATTGAACAGCTGAACGACGCATCGTTGTTGCGCTTTCGGCCCCGTCGCTTCGGTAAGCTACCTGCTGCCTTCGAACGGGCACCGCCACCCCGTTCGTCCTCGTCGCTCAGATCGCGGTACGTGACCGTTTTCAGCGGGCGAAGATTGCGCGTACGTGTACACATCTCCTGCTCCTGATGGTAGTACAGTCCGTTTTCCGGCGGATGTGCTGTCCCGTTAACCACCACCGGTACTTCTGCAGCAGCTTTCTTACCCCGTCCCCGACCTACCCTTCCCCCTTCCGGTGGCAGTGTAACACCGTTCGGTCGGTGGTGATCGTGCCCGTTCTGGTGGTGACTGCCGTTCGACAACCGAACGCTTGCGTCCTTTCGGTCAGTCTCCACCGTGCCGATCATTAGATTCTCTGCCTTAATGTCCGAATGCACGTAGCCCTGGTCGTGCAGATGCTCCAGCACATCCAGTATCTGGCAGGCGATCACAGGAATGCTCGTCGGGTTGACCCGCTTGTTCTTGATCAGCGAGTGCAGATCGCGCTGGTAGCGCTTGAGGATGAGAAAGCGGTACCGCTCGTTCTCGAACATGTGCGATCCGGACGCGATGTACTCCGGCATGCCCGGCGGTATAATACAGGTTTCTACAAGTAAACATTAGAGAAGAGGGGTAATTAACAACAACAAATCAAAATGTTCAATGCTTCAGTCTACATTTGTGTGTGTAGTTTAAAAACGAAACTTAAAAAAAACCCCTTAACAAAATCCCTAATGAAGCATTTCAAATTATAATTGAACAAAATGAAGTTTCAAGGTTTTCCAAGTCACTTTTGAATGTAGACAATGTTTTTCATCGCGTGCAAAATGTCATTCCACATCACTATGATGTGGACATTTCATTTCCATCATAATAATTTTTAATTTCTTCAGTACGATTTTCAACACTACAACTGTCAATGAGTGATGCGATACGGCTTCAAACTCCGTTGAAAAAAAAACGACGGTAGTATCAACGGGCTGATCAGTGTTGAAAATCATGCTGAAGAAACTAAAAAAAAAAATTAGAAAATCATAGAAATGAAATGTCAGATCGTATGGAATAACATTTTGCACCAGGTGAATAACAATGTTTACATTCGAAAGTGACTTGGAAAGGACTAACATGTATAGAACATAATACAATATGATAAACAAAACGATTTCTCATTTGTTTACGATTTTGAATCACACTAAGTGAACTATACAACACAAACACAAAATAATGCTGGCTGATGATGTGCAAATGCATCCAAAACAAAGCACACGCGCTGTGTGCGCTTGTGTGTATGTGTGTGTGTGCGCGCACCGTCTAATAAACTGCTCGAACTGCTCGAATGCAGGACCGTTTGCCGGTCTGGAGCCGTCTGTTTACAAACAGCTGATTCACTTGACAGCGCCCTCTCGGCATCGTACGCTTCATTGCGTTACAGGGGCGTTCATATCGTCTGGGTGTTTGTACGTTTGTTTACAGAAGGGTTTTAAATAGAGATTTACGGCATTACCCACACACATGCACACACACACACTCACACTCGTATAGAAGAAAAAACGGCATCGTAACGGTATACACATACATAAAATTTGCAGCAAACATATATTGTTGCGCACGCCAAAATGCAATTTACATTTCTCGCGTATCAAATCCTCGCGTTTGTTTGTCGTGCGGAAAAACGTTGCGCGAAAGAACCAAACTGTCACTCTCTACTGAGCAACTTAGCAAGTGCAACAGGAAACGATTCTGGCGGTATGAAATTACAAACTCTTCCCCATCGATGGCGCGGGAGAAGTTGAAAAAACGGTTGAAAACGGGGGTGCGTCACGTTACCCTGTGCATACTCGCGGATTGACGCAGTGCAATACAGGCCCTCTCTGGGGGGGTCTGGGTCACGGCTCGAAAATTTGCACACATTACCCCCCCACGCGTTCGCCCCCTTCTTCCTTTCAGTTACCACACCTACCTGTCGGTTTGGCGGTGTTGAGCAAACAGTGTATCTCGACGAACAGCGGCCCATTCGAGTGCGGCTCAATTTTGACCACATACTTTGCATTCTCGCTCGTCACCGGTGTATCGATATCGTCCGAGGCGAGAAATATTTCACCGAAGCTGCCCTTGCCTGCGCGGGAAGAGGAGAGAAAAAAAAAACAAATGAAAAGATAGATTTATAGCAACACATTCTAAACGAGATTATAAATGATGGTTGCCGCTGCTGTTACCCACCGATTGGTTTGCCGATGCGCCACTGTTTCAGCGTCAGATCCATCAGCTTCGTGCCATCGACGAACTCTTTGCTGAGCGTGAACTCACTCACACTGATGTTGGGCGAGTACGGTTCGCGGGCAGGCGCAGCAGCAGCAGTGGCTGGTGGTGGCGCGGCGTTCGACGGGCCATGCTTCATGCGCTTCGGCGGCGTCTCGAACTGTTGCAATCGGTCGGCATCCACTATTGCGGCAGCTGCATTCCGTTTACCCATGGCTGCTGGTTGTTGTTGGAGCTGGTCTGTTTGACTGGTTGTTTTTGCCGTACAGCCCCCGCGAACAGTGCAGCACAACGCACCCCGGATTGCCGCTGGAAGTATTCGTGTGTGTGTGTGTGTGTGTGTGTGTAGCACAACCCGAGACACAGAGATACAGCAGAACGTTCACGGTGGACACACCATCGATACTGGACGTGGAAAAGTACGCACGGTACTTAACATCTCACACACTCTCACTTACACTTCAAATTAGCTCATTTTTCACACTGTTATAATTTTCATTTCGCTTTTGTCCAATTGTATTGCTCTAGCCTTGCTAAATGGAGGGAGAGCGTAAACAAATCAAAGCAAGAGGAAAGAGATTAATACACACACTCGCTGGATATGGCGCTACTTGCTGCTACTTGTTCCATTATTCCGGCAACCTTTTTTCACGGATTCATGCTTCCATCCATTCCCCACCCCCACGGTGACACCCAAAATCGGCACAATACTTTTTTATCGATTTCACTCTCTCGCGGTCCGACCGTTTTCCGAAAATGCAATACGCATGGACAGAAGTTACAGCAGCCAAACACGTGCGTGCGAGCGAGAGGCAAAGTACCAAAGAAAAATCCCATCTCGCAACTCATCCCAAACCGATGGCCCGGTTGAAAAAGGAGAAGAATGCAACAACAACCAAAAAAACGAAAAAACTTAGTCGCGAAGTCAAAAGAAGCCCGCACCGACACACACAC
This sequence comes from Anopheles coluzzii, assembly GCF_943734685.1. NCBI lineage: Eukaryota > Metazoa > Arthropoda > Insecta > Diptera > Culicidae > Anopheles > Anopheles coluzzii. The sequence continues at coordinate 70,172,938 of NC_064671.1, read as the reverse complement.
ACACAAGCGTGACAGCAAGAATTCGAAACACAGCATCATCTTTCTCTCTCTTTCTCGCATCACTGGGGGCGACGACGCGTAACTCGAGCGCGACCGCTTTGGGCAGATCTATTATCGCACCATTTGCTTTCGGCTGCTCTTCCTTCACCGAAATACACGGCTCATAAAATAACCTAAGAACCGGACCCCGGGAGGGGTGGCTGGGGGACACCGGGCGTAGCAACTTCAAATTCAAATTCTTCTTTTTCACTCCGCTGCTTTGTCGCATTCAAAAAACGTAAAAGGGTCAGACGGGTTCACACGTAACGTTCGTACTGGTATCCTTGAACCCCTTGGTGGCTCGTTACGTATGCGTGTGCAATTCAACCCATTCACCACTTTTTGTTGCTCCATGCCAATGAGAAAAACAAACAGAAAGTTATAATTACGTTTAAGAAAGTCTTATTTCCGCACTAAATCATACCTAGCACCACACACTGATAAAGAAGGGGCGAAAACGGGGCACACGCATACACCCGATACGCTATTGACAGTCCGTCACGCACAGAAACACACACACGCGCGCATACCCAGACGACGGTTAGTTTAAAAAAAAACAACATTCGATTACGTCAAAAAGTGCACGATTCGAGCACCTTCTTGTAAACCGTGCTTGGTGCGAAAACCGCAAACAACCGAACATTTGTAGGGAGGTATAGGGCACACTTCTCACAGCATAAAACATATTTTTAGCAAAAAAGAGGATACCGTGTGAAGTTGAGGCAGTGTTTCCGATTAAACCACACTCGTCACAATGAACATCACTCGCAAACATATGCGCGCACACACATACACGCGCACTTTTCGGTGCATTTCTGCTCTATTACATCGCGAAGAGCAACACGTCAAGAAAAGAGCATCGTCTCATCTGATTACTTTTCCCTTCCAACCTGTTTTTTCATCTGCTCTTCTCTGCCAACGACTTCCAATGTCGCGGAAAACTCTACCAAAAGCGACGGGCAAAGCAAAACCAGCAGTGGATTCGCCTGCAATTGTAAACGTTTTCTTCTTTCCCTTCCAAACACACACACACACACCCCTTCGCCTTGCCCTTCGCTTTAGCACGGACTGCTGCTTAAGAAACCGTTGTCGCGTCGTATGCGCATACGTGTGTATGTGTGTGTTTGTTTGCCTTTCTCTGTTGTGTGAATGTGTGTGCGTGTATGTGTGTGTCCGAAGGTAATGTAATCTTTGCTACACACACAAAATCGATGCGATAGAGAAACCGTTCGGACCTGGTGGTATCGAGCACGATTGCACATGGTTTACCTTGCCAACTGTGATACATTTATAACCATTTAAACAACAAATCATTTAACCTCACACTGGTCTTTCATCATCTTTTTATGCACCTTTCCCAAACACGGCCCAAACACTTTTTATGCGGCCATTGAAAAACACGGCAACCCTTGTCATCGTCTTCTTCCCGTCGCCGTGAGGTTTGTAATTTCCTTTTGCTTTCATACACCAACATACACACACACAAACACACATAAGCATTCACACATTTCTAAACCGCTCTTGCGAACGGCCGGGAGAACGCACACACACACGCACACACACATGCTCTGTTGCTCTTTCTTTCCGCTGGCGCACGAGCGGGATGCAGATACAAAGATGGACGCAGAGCGCAGCCAGACAACACAGAAGAAGAAAAAAACCACCGCTGGTTCACTCGCACACTTGTAAGCGCGGATCCGCTTTTCCGTTGAATTCAAGAGAGAGAGAGAGAAAGAGCGAGGAGTGAGACACTGCTGCTGCTTGTGTTGTTGATGTTATTCCTTGCTTGTAGTTTCCTTCTCGTATGTTCACCATTCGCTTGTATTACAGCCCCGTTCCATACCAAGCGCTGTATAGGAACCGCACATCATTTACGGGACAGAAAGGCCTTTACACTTGTGTCAAAGCACAACATTTGCTTACACGGATGTTTAATTTGTTGCCACACACACGATGGAAGAGCAGAGTTTACCAACTCTAGACCACAACTCGACACAAACGCGCTATACTTCCGGCTTGGGCTGTCCGTGACCGGACCGAGACATTCCACCGCGAAAGGAAACCTGCTTTCCATGGGTCACCGCGTACAAGACGGCCATATTCGTTTGGCTGTATTTTATTTACGCTAAAGCGCAACCTCAAAGATGCGATGCACTCAAGCGAACGCGATGGTCATCGATTTTGTTCGCACCGAACACACACTCTTCCCCTGTGCTAGGGAACACACAGAGTCAGGCACCTACCCCTCCGCCACACCACACTTCACCTGATGGATGCAACCATTTTGGGCTGAATTTAGCCTTTTCCTTCGCACGAACGAACCCACCAACTATCGCACCCGATCCGGCCGCACCGTGCGCATTGTTTTACGGTAGCAAATCGTTTACCTTTACACTTTCGCGATGTGAAAATCACAATTTTCGTTCACGACCAATCGCACAGACAAGAAGGCAATTCCACTTACACACGAGCAATCTTTTCTTTTTATTTTTCGGTAGCCGAGCACGGATTGTCAAAAATGCTCTCACCTTTTTGACAGTTACCGTTTCGAAATTGACATTTGCCATGCAGGTGCTGCTTACTTTTTGGGACTGCATTTTTCATTTATACAAAGTTCTACATTAATTTCAATGCAATTTGTGGGATGAGTTTATCTAAATCTTTATCTGAATCCTTCCTAGGCATGGAGTATGGGATAAAATATGGGTAAAATGCATCTACAAATTTGAATGCAAACCGCCACCGTTCCCGGTTTATAACCGGTTTGCTTGACAAATATTTGGCTGATTCGATTTTCTTGCACCGGTCGAACAACGAAAATGAACTGCTCGAATGAAAATATAAATTTGATTTTGAAATGTATGTGCATTTAAGTATAATTTTAATACTATAACATTTTTTCTATACTGATTCTTTTTACTTTTAATGAGCCAAATTGTATACTTTCAATGAAACGGCCATACGATCCGGCTTTTTGCTCGAATTCTTTTAATTCTTCCCACGCTATGTTTATATTGCTTCATTCGAAACTCTACGTTTTATGTCACAAATTTGACAGCGAAAGCAACGCGGTTTTGTAAATAAACACACGTGCGTGCGGCTCGGACCATATCGCTACTCACGAAAAACCACGCGTGTTCTATTTCGTTTCCAATTTTCCCGTTTCCCACGCCGAAAAAGCCACAACAAACATGAAGAAAGATAAAAAACAAAAAGTGGCCGAGAAAAATAAAGCCAATGGCGCCACGGCTGCTGCAGCCGGTGCAGCAACGGATGACGCTGTAAATGGTGAGAATGGTGTAGTCGAATCTGAAAAGCTAACCCACCAGCTGGATTTCATGAAAACCCTCGAGGACGATGCGGAGGTGGAGGACTTATCCGAGGAGTCGGAAACGGAGATCGAATACCAACCGACCAAGCAGAAAAACCAAAAGCTGACCGATTTCGACGGCGGCTTCCAGTTTGTGTCGTCGGTGAAGGAGTACAACCACGACACCTGGGACGATTTGATGAAGTTTGTCAAGCGGAAGAACCGTGGCGAGGTGAACGACAAGATTGCCAACGTCATACGGGACCGTACGAAGGAGAATGCGGACGCGCTGAAGGACGACGATGAGGAGGAAGACGAGGAGGGCAATCGGGCGTACAACGAGGAGGTGGATCTGTCCGACGACGAGCTGAAGCACGATTACATGCGGGTGAAGGAGCGCAAGGGCAAAAAACTAACCGAAGCGGAAAACGGTGGCCCGACGGTCGAGGTGAAGGAAGACACGGAGGACGGGACGAAAGAGGACTACTTCGAGGAGATAGAGGAAAATGCGAACGGCGAGATCCAATCGTTCTACCAGATGGATCTGTCCCGGCCGCTCATGAAAGCGATCGGGGCGCTTGGCTACATCTACCCTACCCCGATCCAGGCGTCGACCATACCGATCGCGCTGATGGGTCGGGACATCTGTGGATGTGCGGCCACCGGTACGGGCAAGACGGCTGCCTACATGCTGCCCACGATCGAGCGTCTACTGTACAAACCGAACGTGGCGCAGGCGGTGACGCGCGTGCTGGTCCTGGTGCCGACCCGTGAACTGGGCGCACAGGTGTACCAGGTAGCGAAACAGCTAACACAGTTTACCAACGTGGACGTCGGCATTGCGATCGGTGGGCTGGACGTGAAGGCGCAGGAAGCGGTGCTACGCAAAAACCCGGACGTCGTGATAGCGACGCCGGGTCGGCTGATCGATCACATCAAGAATACGCCGAGCTTTTCGCTGGATTCCATTGAGGTACGTGCATTAATTGCGATGCGTAGCATGCTTTGTTGTTGACCGTGGCAACACTTTCTCTTGATGAACATTTTTCCTTGCGCTCTGAAATAACTTACGCCCCAAAGCGGTGGTTAAAGACGATACACAGGTAGGGTGGACAATCGATTGCCGAGCGATCGGTTTTCTACCTTCTGAAAATTATTCATAAAAGTTCCAACCTCCCATGCCGAAGAATGCATTTGTTAACTCGTTTTCCATCTCCATCATTTTCCCAGATCCTGATTCTCGACGAAGCTGACCGTATGCTGGACGAGTACTTCGCGGAACAGATGAAGGAAATTATACGCAGCTGCTCGGCCACGCGCCAAACGATGCTGTTCTCGGCCACCATGACGGAGGAGGTGAAAGATTTGGCGGCCGTTTCGCTCAAGAAGCCGGTCAAAATCTTCGTCAACAACAACCAGACGGTCGCGTTCAACCTGCGGCAGGAGTTTATCCGCATTCGCGAGGGCCGGGAAGCGGACCGGGAAGCGATACTGGCCGCGCTGGTGTGCCGCACCTTCCACGACCACTGCATGGTGTTTGTGCAGACGAAGCGCACTGCCCACCGATTGCGCATACTGCTCGGGCTGCTCGGCGTCAAGACGGGCGAGCTGCACGGCGACCTGACCCAGGCGCAGCGGCTCGAGTCGCTGAAGGAGTTCAAGGACGAGCAGGTTGACATACTGATCGCAACCGACGTGGCGGCCCGCGGCCTGGACATTAGCACCGTCAAGACGGTCATCAACTTCGTCATGCCGGCCACGCTGGAACACTACATCCATCGGGTCGGCCGTACCGCCCGTGCCGGGAAGGCGGGCGTGTCGGTGTCGCTGGCCGGCGAGCAGGAGCGCAAAATCGTGAAGGAAATCGTGAAGAACGCGGTCAGCTCGGTGAAGAACCGCATCATCCCGCTGGACATTATCGAGAAGTACCGGAACAAGGTGGCCGCCCTCGAGCCGGAAATCGATCGCGTGCTGGCGGAGGAGCGGGCGGAAAAGTTGCTGCGCCAGACGGAGCAGCAACTGACCAGTGCCGAGCGGAAGTTGCTCGGTAACGCGGGCAAGGCAGCGAAACAGGACGTTCCGCCGCCGAGGGAGTGGTTCCAGACGCAGCACGAGCGGCGGGAGGAAAAGAACCGGCTGGCGGGTGAGGAGCAGGGCGAGAAAAAGAAGGCGGCCAAGAAGCGGAAGCGCCGCGATGACGACGATGAGGAAGATTTCGACCCGGTACGGTACCACGAGGAGAAGAGGAAGCAGCAGAAAGCGGCTGCTGGTGGTGCTGTTAGTGGCAAGAAGAAATCTAAGACCGATGCGAACGCGGACGCAAACAAGACAGCGAAACAGTTGGCACGCGAGCGAGCGCTCGAGGAGGTGCGCAAGGTGTCGATGGTGCAGGCCAAGCTGGCCAAGATACGCAACCGGCCGGGGCGCGTTAACGCAGCGGAAGAGGAGCATGGCAACGGGCCGGCTGATGGGCGTGCTGGTGGAAAGAGTAACAAGAAGCGCAGCAAGAACTTCTCGCGCTTCGAGCACGACCTGACCGATGTGGGCAGCAAGAACGTGAAGAAGCTGCGGTACGATGCGACCAAGAAGCAGCGCATGGACAAGCTGGACAAGCGCAAGCAGAGCGGCATGAAGATGAGCACGGAAAAGCTGCGCAACAAGCACGGACTGAACAAGCAGACCAAGGGCAAATCGTTCGGACAGAAAGCGCCGAGAAGGAAACCGACCGATGGCGGTGGCGGCGGTGGCTTCAAAGGAAAGGGTGGAGGTGGTGGTGGCTTCAAAGGAAAAGGCGGCGGCGGCGGTGGTTTCAAAGGCAAACGGAAGTGAGTGTAGTAAAAGAAAGATTAATTGTATCCTGTTCTAATTTCGCTAAATATACACTGCTAAACAAATAATTAGCACAAAAAAACATACTGATTAGAGTAAAGACGTTTCCTTTTCTTTCCAAAATTCCTCCCCCCGTCTCGCATTAGAAATCCTTACACGCTTTGAGTTAAACCATGCGTTAAATTCTCATAAGACCGTATATTTGACTTCAAACGGGAGAATACAGTGTGTTTGTGTTCTTAGCGATTAACTCCTACTCTTCATTTTTTTTTTGTTTCTTTATACTCACATATTACATCCTATTACCTGAATTGGATTATTTCGTATCAGTGTGTAATGCTCAAGCACACCTGACACACTAACAACCGTGTGCACACACTTTTCACCTGTCCCCTCCTACTGTATTTGCTTGCTTGCTATTTTGCGGAACGCACTGTGTGTTGTGTTCGCGCACTTTAATCAAATCAAACTACCTCTGTTTGACGCACCGAACCTCAGGACAAAGCAACCCGGTGGTGAATTTTGAATCACTTTCTTTATCGGTTGTTAACCGGCGAAATACAAACAAAGGGAAGTTGGCCCAAAATACAAGAAAACACGAATGCGCGCGAAACACGGTAATTGGATAGCTTTTTCATTCTTTTTTGTTTACAACGAATCATACATTTCTTAAAGCAAACAACCTCTTCCTACTTTGGGAAGGTTAGTTAGTATTAGAGCATTTAACGTTCTCCTTTTTTCAAATGCAAACACGCAACGCACGGTATTATATCATAGCATAGGAGCGGTGTGTAAACGCCTATCCCTGTGTTCGAGAGCGTCAAAATCCAATGAGTAACTAACTGTGCTCCAGTGCGTATGTTGAAGAGGGGAGGGGGAGAGGGTGAAGGTAAAGGGACCCTCAACCACGCTTAAACCGTTTTAGTCAGAATATAGCGAGAGCGTTTTAATAGTAATATATGTTTTGTGTTGCTTGCAATAGGAGTTTTGTTTTACCTAGTCTATTTCTTTAGACAATAATAACATAGAACATTACCTTCCTTACGTTTAATGTGTAATGTGTTTGTGTTTGTTCCTTCACCAAAGTTACGCCTGCGTTGCGCAACGTTTTTGCGCGCCAACACGAGCGCGGCGCGCGCAGGATATAAAAATAATACAGTTTAAAAAAAATATACAACGCTAAAATCAAACGCTTAATGATTAAACAAAAACTATTTGCGTCCTTCTTTTGTTTGTTTTGGGGTGGCTACGGTACGTTCCCTCTGGTTGTAGCCTCTGACGCACCTTTAGTAGCGTCCGTCACCAACCGACCACGTGTGTGTGTAAAAGGAGGAGCGGAGAGTGACATAAGCTTTCATGCTGAAACCAAACCTCTTTTTGCACTAATCTAATCGACTGACGGAGAAAGAACTGCGGTCAACGGTGCCCTGTACGCCATGCTCTTCTTGCTATGTCCTTCCTCTCCTTGCTCTCCATCTTGTGCTGTTCACGCACTGTGCACACTACCTACTACTAACAACTGTCCTAGTTCGCTGAATGTTTCAGGTACACGATTTCATGATTACATTTCCTTTCCGCCGTGTGCCAAACTACCAGCAACTAGCATCCCTCAGCCCATCCCTCTTGTTCTATGTACACATTCTTTACGGGGAACAGGGTAGGGCTTTACTTTCGAGCTGTATTTTGCTCTGTTTTTGAATTTGTTAAATTTTTAAACATTCTCGTTGCAGAGAAAAGAAAACTCCTTTGAACCATAGCATCAGTTTGTGCTATACACACACGCACACACACGCACGAACACGGGAACTTCACATTGTGCCCGTCTCAAGCGCGTCCTGCTGTGCCTTTGTCCAATGGAAATGGACAGAGACAATCAAGCATAATTGTTAGATCAAAAAAGTCCCTACAAAATTGCACTTTCACCGTGCAATCCCGTGTTGCGCTTGGAGGGTTGGTTTCTGGTGTGGTAATAAAAAAAAAACAAAACTAGACAAATCTTAAATACAAAATGTACATTAATCGAACCAAAAATACCACAAAACCAACGCACACACACAAGCACACAACATAATTGCTTAGACAACTAAAACGAGAATCTTAATCCAAAAAAAAACAACAAGCTTAACCTAAAAAGCATTTTCTCCTGCTTCGCTTACATTTCAAGAACAAACTTAACACACCGTGTATTAATTAACAAAAAGATAAAAGATATATAGCCATCTGTCTAAGACTACTTTCACGGTCGTACGCATGTAAACACACACATTACGCGTACACCTGTTGCAACGAATTCCTTCACCATTATGTTCCTACTACTAACTCACGGGCATGTGTCATTTCTTCCTGAGTTTTTATGTTTATGTTCGCTTTGCATTGTTCTGCAGTGATTTAAGTGCCTTCTCTCTACACTATAAACGCCTGCATATGCGACAGAGTTGTTTTAATGTTTAAGTTTTTCATGTGTTTTTTGTTTTGTGTTTGTACGCCGAGCTTGTTATTTTATATCAAGTTTTCTCAGTTCTCCCCTTCTACTTGCGCTTGTTTTGTCGCACCTTTGTCGCCATTCTTCCATATATATATATATCGTGTATAAAAATGTTCCTGTCATTGTAGGACTTTGAGTCCTCGTTATTCAAAGTTTCACTTTCGTTCATAATATCATTCTTCCCTCGTTTAGGGGGAGAGGGTATCTCCTTTAGTAGCTTGAGCAGTTTATGTAATGTGTAGAGGGAAAGGTGTGGCAAAGCTCGAAACACAAATACGTCCACACACACGCGCACACTTTTGCGCGCTGCTCGGAAAGGCGCCATAATTTACGCACACGCCCCTTCTTAAACAACAAAGAGATCCATTCGCCCATCATTGTTTTTAGTTTAGTTTCTTCTTGGGGCTTATTTTTACTAACGCAAGAAGAACATTTTCGAGCCAACGCTCTTTGGAGCCCACGTGGACGTTTAATACGATCATCCAGACAGTGTTGGGATGCAAACGATGACGAAATGTCGTCCTCCCACGTGCTCTACAGACGCACGAAACCATTTCGTTTGCGTGTGCATTTCGCACCCTGAAACGGGTGGCACACTTCAAAACCTTTCGCTCTTGGTCGGGGGAATGGTTTTTTTTAGTATACACACATATGGAGAAACGAAATCTTCGTTTGAAACAAAACGAAACAAAAACGAGCACTGTACTATTGCGCCAAATGTTGTGTAACGGGTTCTGATGGTTGTTTTGCTTTTGCTGACAAGTTTGCTGCCTACCTGCTACCTACTTTTCACTCTCAATATGCGTTAATTTTGCAGTTAACATTATTTTTTAAACGAACTTTTTCTTAATATAAACTCACGGGCCTCTCTCTCTCACTCTCGGTTCGTCGTGGTTCCGGTTAAAGGTTGAATTTTGGACGCTTTTTGCCTTTTGCACAGGCCTTTAGCTAGCCGATTTGTCTTCTGAGTGTGCCGTTACTGCTGCTTCCTGGCTGCCGCAATCTCCTCCCCGCATCTTCTCTACGGTCCGCAGGCAACGCTGACATTGCGCCGGCGGTGGTGGATGGGATGGGTTGGGCCACATCGATAACAACATACAACAGTGAGACACATATACACACACTCACATCATGCCCCCCTTTGTGGATGGGGCGGTTCATAGACATTTTCATAGTATTTGTGTGTTGTTTGTCGAATATTTTTGTCGAATGATCGAATAGATCGAGCAGGTTGAAGAAATTGAAGAAATGCACTGCTGCCTCCTCGTGGAGAAGGTCGTGGGTACCTTCGTTCCCGCTGCTGCCCGCATTCTGCTTAGGCGACTAGCGAATGTTCCTCATCGTTACCGCCGCAGTGGCCGTCCATGTTGAGCAACTCGTTCAGATCGATGTAGTCGCCCGACACGATGCCCAGGGTGCCGCCGGGACCGATGAGACCGTTTCCACCACCACCACCACCACCGTTGACGTTGCCGTTGCCGTTGCCGTTGCTGTGCATGCTGCTGTTGCTGCTGATGCTGCTGCGGCTGCTGCTGTTGCTACCCGGGCCATGCTGAAGCCCGAGCCCGAGGAGACCACCGTTTGCGCCACCGTTATTTGCGCCACCGCCGACGAAATCACCGCCGCCCTGCAGCTTGTACGACATCAGCTGCGTGTGTGCTGACGGGACGGGCGAAATGTGTCCGCCTGCATTATTATTTTGGACGGTGTTTGGAGTTCATTTTTGTTGCACGGTATCATCACGAAGAGAGCCAAAAGATTTGCGTTCACAATATTCGTTCGTCCGGTTTCAATCGATTCAACCGGATGTGTTTGGTCCAGTTTTCAACGGAAGAGAGATACAGAAAAGAACGGGCAAAAAAAAAACGAAGAATTAGCAGTTGTTAGTGATGTTTGCTGTAAGGCAAATTAGTATGTAATTATGTCCTAACAAAAAGCTCCTAAAATAAACTTATTTATTGTTGTTGTTGTTGTTGTAATCATTTCTCATACATTCAAACAACACACACACACATTCATTCACACAACCAACCCATTAACCATTTTTGAGCATACATACACACCTTCACATTCATACCCTTGGGGGGGGAAATATTTAATCCTTACGGCCCTCACCTTCCCCACCCCACCCTCAACCACCCACATACCCAACAAATTTGTTTTCTTATACACTAAACCCTAATGGACCACTTTAGATACCCTTCCAATTGGTAGTAGAACTTCCTCCCACCTACCCTTTTCTTCCTGTCATCACCCTTTGTCGAATTGCACCCACATTTTCCAAATTCGGCTAAGAAAGGCTACCTTTCACTTCTAATTGCCTACACCCACCCACCCCTCCTCCCCCTTCCACTTCTTGTTGGTCTGTTACGCACACATATCTTAGATCTGTTGCAAAGGCACATACATCACACTCGCACAGGTTCATCAAGCACATCGACCAAACACACCTGGACACAATCCAGCTGGAACACAATGGTTTTTAAAAATTACAATAGGTTTTTTTTTGTATGTGACGTTTGCGTGATCGACCAATTGGAAACTGTAGTAAGGGGATTTTCAGGAATTGAAATACTTGTTGATTTGAGTTTGTTCGATTTCCACTAAATGTTCCAGCATGAATTGTGTCCTCGCGATCGCTCGATCCGCTCACGCACACACACACGCGCATGATATTGATGCCTTTCAACTATTTGTAGACCAAACATTGCCTTTTTTTCGTCTGTTCGCCTACAACCCTGACCGGGAGGATCTAGTTCTTGTATGCGGGATAGGAAAAAGGAATAAGGATTTATTTTTGTTGGAAAGGAGATGAGGATGTTATGAAGCGTATGACAGTGATGGGAGATGCATGGAACACTGTAGGACAGGCACGGTAGGTGAAGGGATGTGTACAAATTTTGAACTCAAGTAATGCATGTGTGTTTGTGTGTGTGTGTATATAGATATACCTGGCCCTATTTTCTCCCGTCCCTCTGTTCCCCCTTTGCTTTAAATAGTTGGAATGGAAACGTAACAACAGTACCTTGTTGCACTTGTGGACGAAATAGAGAGACAGAGAGGGATAGACACTTGGTCACATGCTTAAAATTTCCACAACCTTTTGGCAGAACATCGTATCGCGCGACCCCCCTCGTAGGCGACGACTCGTAATCGGACGCGCGCGCGCTCGCATAGAATAGCCCACAGAGACACAGACAACACGACGGCCACTCGGACAGCTCTCTCAGCCAGAAGACACTCGGGATCATTCTGCAGCATTGCGCCCCGCCAGACAGCAAGTCAAGCCCGTCCATTGAAACGTTTGCTTTTTTTTTGTTTTGTTTTGTTATTGCAATACTTGGACACTGTCGCTCGCTCGCTCCACAGCAGACCCGTCGAAGCAGATCGGAATTGGAAACCAAAACAGGACAGAGTACGATCATCAGAAGACGACTACCGGAAACCAGTACACACGGCGAAACCGAAACCGACTGGGGGACCCGCTCCCCCCCACCTTGCTCTGACAGTGTGTTGCGAACGGTGTCGCCCACCAAAACGGTGATCGCTCAAGATGAGAACGACACGCACCCGCAACACAGGGAACACACGATCGTGTGCACGATCATGCCTCATTCTGCATCATGTTTGTGGCCTTGTTTGCCAAGTTTTTTTTTGTTTTGTTTTGTTTTGTTTGCTTGTTTGGGACCATTATGGGACCGTTTTTGCTTTGTGTGCCTTTTTTTGTCTTGGTTACTACTTGGCAGACGCACACACACACACACACTGCGACGATATTTGCATCATCATTTCGATCATGTGCTAGCCATGGAGCCATTGATGCTCTCGGAGCTGCTGCTGTTGCTGCCGCTGCCCCATTCACATTGTTTCTTAGAGGCTCGCTTTGCTTCGCTTCGAAGATACAGCAAATATGCTTCTACTTCTCCTTTGCCCAACTCAATCCTATCACTTTCATCGCATGTATTTATGTTTGCTTGCTTTCTCAATTTCCATTATCATTTATCAATTTATCAACCATATCTTTGCATCGCAACAGACATTCCTGTGGAAAGGAAGAAGGTCAGATTGTCGTGATTAGAGAGATTTGTGTAACAATTTGACGAAATTTTGTTTGCGTTTGTTTTCGATTAGCGACTTGTTGTGAATATTTTACAGCAAACCCGATGCTTTGTGGTGCGTTAGACGGTTCGGAATTATTATTCGCTTCTATCGGGGGATCTGTAACAAACGAATACTGCAATGCTATAGGGCAAACGAAAGATATTTTGCCTCTCCCGTTAGGATGAGAGATAAGTTAAGTGCAAGTTATTTTCAAATATACTATAGCTATACAACAGTGCACGCTTTAAACTGTTCCCTTGCACCGGAACATACGGATACTAATTTGACAAAACATAACTCACAAACCAACACAGACTCGTCCGTACCAACCACGGAAAATGGTGTGTTAACGTTGCAACACGGTAGTTTTTTGATAAAATGTAATTTTTAACAAGATGCTTCTGCTCTTCCATACAAATGTAGGAGAGTAAAACCGCTCATCATGCCTTAATTGTAATAAGTTTACACTTTTCTTTAAATAATTTAATAATAATTAAATCTATTGTCGAGTATATCAGAAATGTACTGCTTTACGTTAACAAAAACCCTCTATTCAGCCAATTCTGATCCGCGAACAGCATCATCATCATGGCCAACTGCAAACAATTGTCAGAAAGAAACCAAACCACGAAACAGGAAGAGGTAGAGAGAGCAAGAGAAACAGAAACAGGAAGAAAAGCAGAGAAAAACACAGCTGACTTTCCGCAGCTCAGCCTCTTTCTGTCAATCTGTTTGCGAGAAGGTTGTATGTGCTTATAGTTAAGTAAGAAAAATAGTCTAACAAAATCCTACCCTCCAAAAATAAAAGGCAACCCTCGATTTAGTAATGAAAAAAACCAATCCAGACTACATTTTTAGCTCAGTCAAAAGCTAAAAACTGTCCATCGAAATGGACCGTAAAACGATACACACCACAAACCATGTACATCATATGTAAGCCTTTCACAGCCCGTATTCCCTCCTGCTTTTGTAACTGTTTTTGCCATTATTTTTTAAACAACTATGTGAGGAAAAAAACCGTTAAATATAGGGTCTATTAAAGTATTGTTGAAGCCTGCTCATACTGGGCACCGATTACGTACCGGGTGTCGGGCTACTGGATGAGCCGGATTTGTCGCTGCTGTTGCTGCTGCCACCGCTCTGGTGCTGCTGCTGCTGCTGCTGCTGTTGCTGTAGCAACGACTGAACGTGTTGCTGTTGCTGCTGGTGCAGTAGCTGCTGCTGATCGTCGGTCATCATGTCCGGAAGGTTCATCGGAAAATCATAACCCAGCATGTCTTCGTTGTTGTTGAAAAGCTGTGGGATACAACAAGAGAAAACGCGGCAAAGCGCGGCAGCACCGACCAAAAACCGAACGGAAATGCCACACACCAATGAGATTAATTGGATAAAAAAAAAACTCGCAACACATACACTAACTGAAGGATGTGGGTAAGTACAGCAATAGGTGGTACAAATGCGCATATGAAAATGTGTATGTTTTTTTTTTTTTGCTTTGTTTTTAAAGGGAGGCTTTGAATATATGCAAAACTACAGACACATGTGCTTGGCACATGAGCAATTTATGCTTGATATGTCTTTGATTGATTTTTGCTGTAGTTTTTCATCGTTATGTACAAATGACTTGAATTTTTCGCTCCTAAATTTCACATCTTTCTTGTAAGAAAAGAAAGGGCGGAGCGATAGGAAGGAAGGAGGAAGCCCTTCCTTTCCAGTGCACCATTCACCACATACTGCTCGCTCGCTCTCGCGCTTCGAACAGTTAGATTTACAATGTTTTTTGTTTCGTTTCAGTACTCCTCCATGTTATATGCCTCTAGGTGTATGCTTACATCGGTCCTAACCTTATTGATGGTATCCAGATCGAACGGGCACGACGGGAAGTACACGCGTCCGAACGGAGGAGCGGTAGAGCATGCGTTCTGTTGGTTCAGAAGGAGTCGTGTGATAGAGTTTAAGCAACGGCATGTGTTAAAATTGAGTTTGAAACACGCAATGTTTTGTGTTTTGATTTTAGTACATATTTCAATTTTAAGACATGTGTTGAACCGTGCGCGGTCGAGGCGATGATTAGGTCGAACAGAACGGGCACCAGTTTTTGGAGAGTTATCATGCTCATCCATCATCATCATCATCATAATCAATAGCATCAATATCATCACAAATATCATTATCATCATCATCAGCAGAGTGCGTTTTTGTTGAAGTTTTTGAAGATATTACATACGTTCAGTACAACCAAAAAATAACACATTTCGCAATTCCAATTGGATGTCGGTGCATCATCATCGTCATGTTGTTTTGGAGGGGTTGGAAGATCCAGTTGGAATTGCATTGTTTTTTGGTTGCATTTTGGTTGTTGGTGTGTTGTTTATATTTAATTTAGTTGGAAGAAAGAAGAAAAACATACGAGCATGAAAAATATATCATAAAGAAAATAAAAACCTAAAATAGGCTAAAATAGGCTGCAGCTGTCAATCGGGCTCGGGCTTTTTGTTGTTTTTTGTTTAACAATCGAAGGAATTGCAAAAGATGTTTAATAGAGCAAAATGAACCATCAAGTTAGGGAAATCATTAAAGAGATTGAACAAAAGTTTGAAGTGCATTGTTCGCAAACCGAAACCATATTAACATAAGAACAAAGGTCTTTTTAATTGCTTGTAATATGATTTAATCCAATTTAAGAAATTTTGAACACAATTTTGGCCTTTTTTACAATGATTATAATAATCATTTCTGTTCCAAAAAAAGAAAAAAACTTTTAAAATTGACACAACATTCACTACAAGGGTGTGATTTATCATTCGTGAAAGATCGTATGAAGAAATTAGTCACAAAGGTGCGCTTCTAAAACACCACTCCACAAGCCACATTTATTGTTACTTCAGCAATCGATCGCTTGCCTAAAACGCAAACAATCTTTCGTGTCGTTTACTTTATTGCATGAGAATGTGTGTCTTGCGGTGTCCATTCGAGTCCCTCATCACACAGCACAGCTTTTGCGCTTGCTTATATTTATATCCGGGACAACCCATCGCCATGCAATCCCTTCCCGTTTTGTGCCTCCTCCAAAATCCAAACCACCTAATTTACCAATCGTCACTAAAACTTACCCCGAGCAGTGCGTTCGCGTCGAGCTGGTAGCCTTCGCCCTTGAGCAGCTCCTTCAGCGACTCCAGATCGTTCTGCACCGTGTCGATGTGCTGCCCGTACTCGGCCCTGCAAGTACAGAGGATATGGCACAATCGTGGCGAGGGGGAGGGGAGGAGAAAGAAATAAAAACATTGAAAGGAAGAAAGGAAGAGAAAAGAGGCGCAACCACCTTCGATTAATATCGCCATTCTCGTTCCGGTACGCACACCAGCAATGCGGCGCGCTACCGAGCTCACCGCCGCTTCGTGATTAGAAAATGCTTCGTTCGATAGTTAAATTTTGCGTTTGTGCTCTGTTCTGCTTTTGAAATCATATACCTATAGGCCGCACACAATGATATCTTTGCTTAGAATGAGCTAACAATGTGCTATATTGCCCTTGGCGTTATAATGCTGAAATATTGTGTGTTTTAAATAATTTTATGAAGTGATACAATAAAATGAATGAATGACTAACATGAATGTGCGCAACTGCAGCCGTTGTTTTCGTGAAAATATATAAAATATTTAAACCTTTCTCGTCTCGTTAATGCTTTACCGATGTGTAAAAGGGCATAACACATGGGTAAAGTTAAATATTTTAAATTACAATCCCTTACATTCCAATGGATTATTCTCTAAAAACAGTAAACGACAATGCTGAATGATTTGGATGAACGATTTAACATTATAGTAACAACAGCGTAACAATAACAAATACTAAAGTTTATCACTGCATCAATCAATCCGAGCAATGGTAAACAACACAAGTCACGGACAAGGATGATTGAGTTGGGGAATTAGGTATAATAAAACGGATGCAGCGAATATGGATAAGCAAAACAAGAGATGACACAATAATTCCAAAGCGTAGTGATAACAAGTTAGTCTTTCCAAGTAGCATTAAGCTCAACCCTGATCAATAATAAATTCAGCAGATTCTACACATCGTACATCGGATGTGCAGTGTTTAAAGGCAGCCTTGATTGGGACATTGCAAACGACGAGAGAGAGGGAGAGAAAAGAAAAAAAAGTTACTGCCTGGTTTGTGGTTTCTTCTTCTCATGCCTAACCATGTTGCTAACATTCTATCCTCGAGAGGCACGGTGAGGCTCGGTGTTGCGTTGCAGGGCTTAATACATTATACGTGTCCACGGAGCGACCCGGTGTTGGTGTTGATGCGATGTTAATAATCGAAAGGGTGGTGCAACTGGTGGGCGGTACGATGCGTGTGGGTGCGATACCGACAACCGCCCCCAAAAGTACCCAACAAAAATACTAACACCGTGTTCAGACGGGACACGTCTAGATCATTGCTGACAAACTTGGATAATTGTTGCTGCTGCTCTTGCTGCTCTTGCTGCTGTTGCTGTTGCTGCTGTTGCTGCTGTTGCTGCTGTTGCTGCTGCTGGTCGGTTTCGTTAGCAACCTGCCGGTTCAGCAGCAGGGACGAATCGAGCGAATTCTCGTCGAACTCTTCCCCGTCACCGTTGAGCAGTTGGAGGCCCGAGGGCGGTGACTGCTGCTGTTGCTGCTGCTGATTGCTTTGTCCTGCCTGTCCCTGCTGTTGCTGCTGCTGCTGCTGTCGACCAGCCTTCAACTGGCTTATGTTCACGTTCGGGTTGTAGTAGCCTCCGTCGACAAAATTAAACCCGCTGCTAAGCATCGGCGAATCGTTCTTGACGACTCCGTCCGGATCGTTACTGTCCTCGAATATGTCCCGCGGCACTACGTCACTTGCTGGGATGTAGCCGTTGCCGCTGGCAAACGACAGACCACCCGTTCCAACGGGCGAAGTGGATGTACCAGTGAAGCCCGAAGGACCGGCCAATGACGCATCTTCCTGTTGTGATGGCTGCTGTTGCTGCTGCTGCTGCTGCTCGTTGCTGGTAATTGTTTGCTTCTTGGCCATTGCCAACTTTTTGCCACCACGCGTCAAAATCAGTGGCGCGTTAGCGGGTGCCGCAGTAGCGGTGGAAGCTTTCAAGCCACTGCCACCTGCCTTGGCGGTAGATGATGCACCCGTGGTGCCGGCAGAAAGTAAGCTTCTGCCCTGCGCTCGCTGGCCGGCCGGTAGCTGCCCTTCGTTGCGCCGGTTGGCCGCAGCACCGTTGCCTTTCAGCAAGCTTTCGCCACCCTTTCCACCGGCTGGCTGGCGTTGCTTTTGCAGCTGCTGCTGCTGCTGCTGCTGCTTCTGTTGCTGCTTTTCCATCTCCTTTATCACCATCGGTGTGTTTAGCATCTCATTATCATTATCCTGATTGTAGAGCTGCACAATCGCCGGATCCATCTCGTCCACATGGTCGACCAGATACCCGTGCTCCTCGTCATCGTAGCCTTCCTCCAGCGGCTCACCACCATCGACGAAGTTTTCTAGCTCATCCCTGTCGATGGTGCTTTCGATCAGCTGAATAAGGTTCGCCGGAGTGCCAGCAACTTTGCTGCTGCTGCCGCCGCCCCGATTGCTCGCGTTTCTCGAACGGGTAGTGATCTTTTGCTGCTGCTGTTGCTGCTGATCCTGATCACGCTCCATCTTTACGACCTTCGCGAACGAGCTGCGCATCCCATCGGCACCATCGCCGCCGCCGGTGCGGAACGGAATCGGTGAGGTGGAAAATATCTCCTCGATCGTTTCGTTGCCCCCGTTGAAGTTCAAGCCGCCTCCGCCATCTCCTCCACCGCCGCCGCTGCCAGTGCCGCTGACACTGCTGCTGGTGCTGCGCGAGCTGCTACCGCCGGACATGGACGGGGTCGCGGTCCGATGGTACGGGGACCGCTCCGGGATCGACATCGGCGAGCTAACCTCCGGTATTTCCGAATTCCTGTCGGCACAGAATGAGAAAATCTCAGTCAAAAATCGTTCGCATTAACGGCTCAACGTCTGCACTGGGACCAATTTTGATTTGCATTCTTTGGTGAGGGGAGGGAGTTTAGTTGCCTCTTTCCTAACGTTTGCCTTTCCCTCCTTCCATAAGAAGCAGCCGTCGCCCGGCAGTAGGAGAGATGCAGTGAAGAGGACGAGAGGACGATCCTATCGTAAACACACACACAACAGTCGCGCGTCAGCTATTGATAAGGTTGCTCTTTCGTTCCCTTTCTTTTATGTAAATTGTCTGATGCTTCGAGAGGTCGTCTTCATCGTCGTCATCCTGTGTGTTTTATCTTCCTACCGCGCCATGAGGATGCTCTCGTTTGTCCTCGGGCAATGTGATGAAAAACTTGGCTAGGAAAGTCTAGGTTTTGCCAATGTATGAGGATAGTAGTTGTTGAGAGGGATGTGGCACATAATTGTTGTTAAAATTAAACACACACACTCACACATACACACACACACTCACACACAAACACACGCTATTGTGAGAAAAAATGCGCCAATCACTGCTCCAAACATTTCATCTCTCAGCCCATGTCCTTGCGAAACATTCACAAAGTGTGTTAAATGTTGGAAAGGAATTAAACGAGCTGTACGTGGTATAGAAACGAAAAGAAACACCTTATCGCATTGATCCACCATGAGCATAAGTGAACCAACCAATGGAAGGAAAAGACAACACAACTGTTTGGAGAAAAATTCAGTGACACAAATCTCAAAAATGAGCTGTAAAAAAATACCAATGATAGGTTATGGATGCATGAATACAACAAATAGTAATGTGATGAGTTACAACGAGTATTAATTTGAAAATACCGAATAAGAAATATGTAACATTTTATATCCTAGTCAAGCCTTAAATCTACCAGCGGAGAACGGTTAACACGTTAAAACAAAAATGGCAAACCCACCACATCCCATCAATCGATAATACATTTTAGATTTGCTTCGAAAAACAAAACACTACTATCACAAATTCTTATTGGTCAGTGCTCGATTCAAACACAGACAAATAAATAAAACAACCAGTAAGAAAGAATTTGAATCAGAAAACAATATGCCATCGCTTTCCTGTTGAGAGAGCAGAATAAAACAAAGTTTGGAGGAAGGAACACACGATATCGGGATTGGAGGGGGGGCGGGAAACATACAGTTTGGGTGTGTGTTATGTTGCTTTCGCATCATTACCTGGTCCCCTTCGTTTGGTCGCCTGGCGCGCTTTTCTCCTTCCTAACAACGCTAACGCCGTTCAGTTTCTTAAAGATCACACTACCGACACTGTTGCCGCCAGGCGGCTTTACGCTCTTCCCAACAACGGCGGAACCCGAGGCGGAGGAGGAAGTGGACGTATTAGCTCCCGCATCCCCGGCGGACCGAGACGTGCGAACAATCTGACCGGTTACGATGGGAACAACATGTTTCTTGCCCTTGTCTTGCTTTGACCTGAAGAAGAGGAAAGAGGGCAGGGTACATTGAAAAGGTAAAATAAACTATCCGAAAAACAGAACATACAAGAATACAACAACAACAAAAAAGAAGAAACAATCCTATTGGCACAGCAACAAAATGGAATGCATTAGAGGTTCGGGTCGACGATAGTGACGCGAAGCCAGCCAGCAGATAATATTAATTATCTAAGGTTTAAAGTAGGGTGGTTCCCGAACAGCCAAACCACTTCATACTGCACACAGATTGCACATTTAAATAAATGGTAGCAAAAACAAAAAGGAGAAAGTTTCCATGTTCATGTTTCGTAGTTAAATAATACACCAAATATGGATGCATCGCATGAAAACAAAGCATCAATCCAGGTCAAATCAGGCCACAATAGTTTATGCAAACCACATTTTCACTAGCACCGAATTAGCTAAGTTAAAAATATATACGCATCTAAATACAAACAGAAAAGTGATGTCAAAGCACTGACAAACGACAAAAAGGCTAAGTAAAGTTGGACAGAATGCAAGCACTAAAGACTAAGGCGCACTTTAAGAAGAATTCTGCTAGCTGACATTAATAAGATTAGAAAGAATAGCTACTGACAGGGTGAAATTGCGATACCTGGGAAAGCACATCAACACACGACCTTAGCAGACTACAGATGTAAAACAGACTAGGAAACATCTTTCATGCATTAAGGAATGAAACGGATTAAGCCACAAAAAAGGATAAAAAACAACACATTACTGGGCACGAAACTACCAAACGGAGCATGCAAAATCAACATAACAGAAAAAAGGGGGGGAAAGCACATAGTTGTAATTAATGAATACAACATAACACTAACAGGACGACACACTAGCGACGAAAGGTTTAAAAACGGCAATGAACAGTACCGCAATTTAAACGACGCATTATAACTGAAGAAAAAACATTTCATTTGATTGCAGAACAGAAGCAATGATAATAATGCAATAATTTCTTATACAGCTACATCTACTCCGCACAGCTGCATCCGAGCCGCATGATTTATTGGTTGTGCACCCGGGGGAGGCGAGGTGAGAAATGTTGAGCTGCATACAGTGTGTTGGGTGAATTTCAGATGAGCTGACAACACACATATGTGTGGTTCAATATGGCGCAGAACAGGAATTTAAAAATACTACGCCATTACTCTCCCACGAAAAACCATTTTCACGGTGCACCGAAACCGATTGCGTGTGGTGGTTGCCGTTAACTTTCAGAGTTCAGAAATTGGTTTTGGGACGGTAGCCGCGTGTAGCAAGTGATGAGCAATCGGTAAATTGCATAACCCTATAGGGGTGGTGGAACGCACATGCCCACCTGGAGCCTCCCAGACTGGACACATACACACACGCACACACACACACATAGACAGGTCACGTGAAACATACACATACGGAAGTATAACGATTTGAATCATCGACAGCCCTGCGATCGATGTTTCTCCGTTGAATCCCCTCTCTCTTTCGTAAATATGTAATGTGTTAGTCCCACCTGAGCCCCGTATGAGACCTGCCTGTGTGGCGTATGAGGAGCGTATTATTAATGGGGAATAGATATCTTCTTCTGCTCCTTGCCAAACGTATTATTAATCCTGCCACTCTCTCAGCAGCACACAGTTGCAGGGGAGTACACAGCAACAAAAAAAAAACGAAAACCAAAAGGAAGCTTTAACAAACCGGGGCATGCGCCGACGAGCATTAACTTACAACAATTCCTGCTGATTAGCGTACGCGACCTCCTCGAGCGCTTCGTTTAGCTCCTCGATCGTGGCACCACCATCGTCGTAATCGGACTTCTTCAGCTGAAAGTAGAATTGAAGAAAAAAAAAGAGTGAAAACATTGAATCATTCGCGTCGTAGATCCTTCTCATATAACAACGGCTCGATTGTTGCCCTCCATGCGTCAGAGCGCACAGAAAAACGCACACGAGTGTAGTAGTAGGTACGAGTGGGCGAGGTAAGAGTAAGGCGATGATCGGTGCTCGGTGTGGAAAGTATAAAGTTCTGCGGTGTAATCGATCGCAAACTGGCTCTGTGGGGCGGCAGACAAAATAATGCCTCGGGAGAAGGGGCCAGCAGGGGCGCTATCTAATATCCATTACGTCCGCAGCTTCTTGAAGTGGCAGCAGATAGTAGTAGAGGGATGCTTTATCCATGAGCTGAGCACAGGCGAGCTTGCGGTGTTGGCGGAACACATCATGCATTATCGATGATCCAACCGAACGTTCAGCGGTACACATCACCGGCCTCGGTCACATCACATGACACAACGCGACGCCCATTTAACGCAAATCACCATTAATTAGTAGGCAGACCGGGCTGTACGGGCGTCCCGTGCAACTATTGCGGTAGAATATGCCCTGTCACCGTACTGCAAAGGCATACGCGATCTTGACGTTAGGATCAAAGATCGAACGGATTTAAAACACATTTATTGATAGCTATTCCGATCGATCACCGTAACAGCGCACGGTCACAATTGCATCAACAGTTCCTAATTCGAGAATATCATGTTTTTTTTTTGGGCAGGCCGAATGCAAACCTATAACAGACTATTCTGTGCCAGAATCATGTTGGCTGAAAACAGATCATACCAACTTATTGTGTTACAGAGGCTCGGAAGAGGATGGATTGAATTAATCGTCTATCTATACATGCAGCTGTGGCAATAACAAACAACTTTGTAACGGAAACAGAGAGGAATATTCATGTCTGCCCTAGTTTGAGGGGATTTTCTTCATTATGCCTAGGGATTATCGTGCAATCGTCCGATGACCGCTTCACAAAACCAATTCTTACCTTTGCCTGTTGCGGCGCATCGTTGATCATCAGCTGGAAGCGACGCTTGTTGCTTCCATTGTTCATGGAGCCCAGTCCACTGCGGGATGGCTGCACGATCGTCACCAGGAATTGAATGAGCTGGAAAAGAAAGCGAAATGTTGCTTATAACGTATTGTTTCACCTGTATTGATCAACAATTTAACTTAATTGTAGTGATGTAATGAACTCCCTGCCAGATGATTACTTCAATTTGTCTTTTTGATTGAATATAGACCAAGGATCTCCTTAATTCTAGTAATTTTTCCTTGCATTGAATCCATTTTTGTTTCGAATTAGTCGTACATTTGAATTTCCAGTAAAAGACTAACAAAAAAAAGACCCCATAAAAATAATCAGATCGCATTACTCTTGTTTTCCTATGCGTTGCCTACGATCAGTCGTCATCGGCCATGGGTGCGTTATCATTGGTAGGTTTAAAGTAAGTCGACCATTTTTTCCCCCTTCACTGTATGATTATTATGTCCACCGCAGATGACAATCTTTTAGCGACATTGAACTCAAGGAGCTATTTAGAGCGTAAAACAGCTCGGCAAAAAAAAACATCCTCCGCAACATTATCGCTAACATTAACAGCAATGCAACATGGTGAAGCAATCGTGTTGAAACCATGGCAGATACAGCGCGGCCTCAACAGCAGCCCACCACATTCGTGATGACCCCATCGCCCCATAGGCGTAGGCTGCGGAACTGAGCAGGACACGCAGCGTAATGTGCACGCAGGGTAAGCAGGGCTTCTTTTATAATATTACTTCCACAAACCTTCGCTGCATTTGGTTTGCTAAACCCGACGGCGACGGCGCCAAACCAAGGGTCGGGTAGGAGTGTTTAAGGACAGCGCGCGTATGAGCTCTACCCTACTATCTAAAGAATTATTCGTCCGAAAAAAATTATACACCCATTATTCGCCCAGCTGCTGTGGCAGGGCAACAGGACCATCAAAAACCAGTGCACCAGTGGCTTCATTTCACGAAGGCCTGACAGCGATCAACACAGACCCGGCCGCAGCAGAGCAAGCAGTAACGGCAAGCGCCAAACGCACCAGCAGATTCCGGTGCGGCGAATAAATAAATAACTTACTTTCATATGTTAGGAAAAGGATTGCTTTTCCCCGATATCTTATGCCATACGGTACCGGTAAAGAAGTCGGGTGTGACAAACGAAGCTGAGGGGGTGACAAGTATTACCATAAAATTAAAATATTCAAATTCCACCATCTTTGCCGTACACCCGGTTGCGGTATGAAATCGTGTGTCTCCCACCCAAACGATGGCCGACAAAAATTTAACTCCTAATAAATTCATCCAGATCCAGATTGCATAAACAGCCGTGATTCGTCCGGTTCGTTCTACCCTTCCCCCGCAGTGCTGTTGCTCTGTTTCGCTCCACCAAAGCCATCAGCTTCGACGGGGCAGTCTCACCTTGTTGACAATCTGCTGCTGCTTGTGGTGCTTCTGGCGCAGGATAGCGATTTCGCGCCACAGGGCCTCATTCTCCTGCTTCATCGTCTGGAAGCGCGAATCGAGCGTATCCTGCCGGCCGCGCATATTCTTCACCTCGCTCAGCACGCGACTGACCGCCTCCAGCTTGAGGGCGCTCTTGTCCTCGGCCTGCTGCTGGGCCTGCAGCTGCTGCTGCTTCGACGTCGCGATCTTGCGCTTGATGTGCTCCAGCAGGTACGGGTGATCCTTCTGAAAGCACGGATGGGTGAACTCCATCTCGTCCTTATCGAACCGCAGACCGCCATTGTCGATCGAGGTGATTTTGTGGAAACCATCTATAATTGGAAAAAAAATCAAAATCACATTACTACGAACTACGACCAGCTACCGTTCGCTTCCGTTAAAATAAGGCCGAGGGGCGTTGTCGATGGCTATTTTCGTGCAGCAGCAGCAACAGCAGCCAACCACACCCACCCACATTGAAGGGTCTCCTCCGGGCAACAACAACAACAACTGCCACTCCGGTTCGATTGATTTCTCTTCGCCACCTCTTGCCTTTCTCACTTACACATATTCAGCTGCCTAATGAAGCTTGCCATGTTGTTGTGTTTGTAGTTGAGCGGCAACAGCTCTTTGGCAAACTGTGCCTGATTTTGGATGATGAAACTTCGCCCATCCTGGGAAAAATAGGAAGCAGAAGGGAAAACAGCTTTGCGTTAGTATGATGGCAAACGACAATAACAAGAAACAAGAGCCCACATAGAAATAAAAGAAGAAGCCACCTATAAATAATTGAGGAAATCATTCGCAATTTTATTGACGTGACTGCCAAATTGGATTCGCTGGATGCCTTATGGGCATCTTGCTGGAAACCATTTCATCGCTATTACCCGGCAGGTCGATGTATTATGAGTCAAACAGGAGATTAAATCGTGATTTGCTCTTATCAACGCGTTCAGCGAAGCGATATTTTTAAAAACAAAACTACACCAAAAAAAAAGGTATTACCTTCTACTACTTATCGCCTTTTCCTCGCGCATAGCTCTCAAAAACGCAAGAAGATGGCAAGCAAGCGCGCACACGATGGCAGCGCTTTTGGACAGGGGAGGCGGTTCCCATTATTAGATTGTAGCACGAGATAATTTGTCGGGAGAAAAGGGCTTCCAAGAAAAGAAGGTTAAAAAACGACAAACAGGCGCGATACATTATCTGCTGTACCTCCGAACAAAAAAAAAACGGCCGACCACTCTCAAGTGTAATCGCAAATTGTGGGCACATGAGCTAGTAACAAAAAAAAGTACACACGCGCAACACAGTGTGAGGACCACCCCCCCCCCCTCCTCCCTCCCTCCCTCAAAAAAGGAATGAAACAAACCGAAACGGCGAGATATGATGTGTGGTTTTGGTACGAGCAATTCTATTACGCGTCGGACGCGTCTCCACAATAGCGAAAGTCATCGCTGGGAAGTCTGGCGACGATGAGAAGCCTTTTTAGTGCGGGATGGGATGTAAGATATATTGGGACGGTTCGTCCTATGCAATCTTCCATCCATATGCTTGCTAATTATTTCGATCCTTATTACAGAAAAGATCTTTCTAGATTGCAATCATGATTCTACAAAGATCCTTCAAAAAAACGACGTATTAGCAAATGAGATAAACTCATATAACCAACTGTCCGGTGATAAAATCCAGTCAGTCTAATAACTATATAATTTCATTTGTCCTTTAGATGTAAATTTTGCACACCAATTAAATGATTGCCGTTTAACGGTTCATATTCATGATGCTCACTGTTCTAATTTCGTATTTCCGTAAGACGCTATCAAAAAATCAATCTAAAAATCTAAAAACCTCACATAATTGCCGATCCCTGCATTCTGATAATGAAATAAGTACTGAATTCTTTGCTATTACATAACTACTATTAAACTTGTTACTTGTTGCGGTTAACTTATGATAAGAATAAACAAACTACGTTAAATTTTAAGCAAATTTAAATTGATCTTTAACGTTTAAATGCTGCCGTTTATTGAACATTATCGTTGCGATCCACATTTATAATACAAAATAGGCAAATGCACACTACATTTAATTAATTTTTCATTTACAATGGCATAACTTTTCGACGGCCAACGACGATCGATAGACCTGGCGTGCCACATGCTTTCCCGTCCCAGGGGTGCTAAACTCTAACCGATGCCTACTACTGTGCCGTCCACGTGGTTCAGTCGTAAACATTTGCACACTGTGTGATCATGTCATACAAAAAAGGATCGAAAAAAGTGACAAGAGCTTTAAGTAAAAATGCGAGAGCAAGTTAATAAATTGATTAGAATTGCAGGTCTACAGTTAGCAAACAAAAATGACGGCTATGTGCACTGTATGGGTGTCTATACTCCGCTAAAATCGAGTGTTTCCTCACATATTTGTTTCGGCCCTGGACACAAAACCACCACCATCACCACAACATACACACACACACACACATACACGCGAGCATAATCAGCATAACATCGTGTGCAGCTGCGATAAGCCGTGTGGACGGACGCGAGACGCATCAAGCGAGCAATCTTTCTTTTTTTTTCCTTTTTGTCGAACTACTAAAGCAACCATTAGGAAACGGCGGCAGGGGAAAAAGCGCACAACAACGAATTTCAGCAAATGGTGGGACTTTGTCACCACCATCCCCTCCACCACGGAGAGCGCGCGGTGTATCGCTGTCGATGTGAAACCGTGAACCTGTGTGTGCCAGCCCCACCACGCGACACACCAGTGCACACAAACACACATGATGACAGCTTTTCGGCGACACGTCGTCGTCCGAATGTGATATGGATTGTGTGTGCGGAGGAGGAGTTAATGGCGGCAGAAGACTATTTATATTAAATCTAGAGTGTAGAGGAGCGCACAAAATATGCTGAGATGGAAAAAAACAAATCCGTACAGCATCAACAAGTATGATCGTGATCGTAAAGTAAGGTGGGATAATATACCTTTACTCGTGCCAAAACATTCAAAGCTCAAAACAAATAACATCAGTACAGTATTCCATCCATACTGCTCCGGTTACTTTTGAATGTATAAAAAGGCAACCAAACAACCGGTTAAAGAGTTGCTGCAAATCAGGTGGCGTGTGTGCGCGGAGGAACGACGTAATCAACCTATACTCGGTGTGTTTGTGTGGTATCTGGGCACTGGTGGGCTGGTCCGACACAATTCCCTTCTGCCTTCTATACCGTCCCCTTCCACACCGCTCTTACACTGGGCCCATTAAAATGATTATCTTTAACTGGCTGGGTGAGTGGGTGAGGAGATGTGGTGTACGAAGTAGAAGCAAAAAAAATCACAGCAAACCGGTACCGACGGACGATGGGCCGCCGTTGTCGTTGTGAGACTATCCGCGAGAAAAACAACATAACGAGCAAAAACAAAAACCAACCACACATGCGCTGCCGGACGCGCTTGGTTCGACGCGTTCTAGCGCAAAAGCCTTTGCCGGCGATGAGAAGGGAACGCGAGGCAAGGATGCAAAGGATCGAAATCCATACCACCTTTAAAGCTGCTTCTTATCTTCTCCCCCTATAAGATATCCTGCCCATTAGTGGTTTGATAGGGGCTATACTAAAATCTACACTCTAAAAGCTGTGCATACATTACACGTGGTCTCGGGCGCGACAAAAACATTCAGCATGCATACACGCGCGCAAAGCACAAACATTCGAACGAAAACACCCGTTAATTTGAAGTTGATTCATTCGTTCTTGTTCTGTTTTCTGTTTTCTTGCTCTCCGCCACACTAATGACGTTGTGTCGACAACCGATCGGCAATTAATTGACAACGAAGTGGCGGGGGACAACAGTACTACTGTAGCAACAGTAGGCAGAGCTTGTCAACCAACCGAAGCCCACTACTGTGACAGGTGTGGGTATACACAGGCCAAACTAATGCACGTAAATAAGTGCTTTGTACATGTAATTGATATCATTTTCAAACATCCCAGCACATATGTACTAGAGGTTTTGTTGTTTGTCTACAATTACAGGGGTTTTCAGAGGTTTTGATTCTTTTGGCACATTTTGGTGTGTTACGGTAAGTCGATTCTATGGCACCCTTATTGAATAGGTGCCTTTGAAAAGCAATTAGAGAACTATCCGTGCGTAAGAATCAACAAAAAGTGTCAGAAAGCCAAAGGTATCAGAAACGCTAAAAACCCTGTAAGCTAAGTTTCGTGAATCATTACACTGTTGTAAGACCCAGACAGGTTAGACTAAGAATTAAAATCGACCCTGAGCAAGGTTACACACCCCAACCAAGCGACACATAACAATGTCGATGGAGCAAAAAAATACATTCACACGAATAAAACAACTCGTCATCCTTGTACTATTCACGCGCAAAAAGTGGAATAGCATGGTAAGATAACATTCACATCCCATAATTGTGTATCGGCGTACAATAAATAATCACTTGCACACATGCACACAGGAAGGATATTTTGCTGTACCTTGTTGTTGTCTAGATAATTTTGTCAGAGCGTGGGCGAGAAAACAAACTGATCCGGAAAAGCAGTGCGTGGGATGGTGCGGATAATGGTGATTAGTTGCGATTGGATAAACTTAGCCGATACTAGAGCATAATCTTTCATACCTTCCACCATCATGGTCTTGCCTGCGCCACTAATGGCAATCAATTTCGCGGTTGCCAAGGATACCTTTCTTAGAAAGCAGGCGGCAAATTGACCCGTCGCTCTAATGATAAGGTACGTTGGCCCTTCAATATTGCACCACCTTTGTGCTGTTGGTTTCGTCGATTTATCGATCAGATTGTGTGCGTGTGCGTGTGTGTGTGTTTGTGGGCGTGAGGGCGAGCAATACAAAAGGTAGCAACTTTTTTTCTTCTCATAAATTGATTAACATTGCCGAGATTGAATGTCAACGCCAGTTCCTTGAAGCTGCGTAGAACGGAACACCGACTGCGATCATTAAAATTAAGTTCACAGTACACCATATCGCGTTTCATGATAGAGAGGCAGGATGTATTACGTCAAGAAAAAATGGAAGAAAAAAATCATTACCCCATCAAGTTCAAATACTCCCCCAACGAAATTCGGTACCATTTGTTCAAACAGAACCCAGATTTTTTTTATCTTTCTCTAATTCCAGTGAAAATTGCACCTATTCTACCCGAACTTGAACAAACATTCACCCACGGGGAAAGAGGGAGGAATGGATTTCAGAGTGTTTTGGTTGTGCGTAAGTGCCCCCCCGTTTTTCTCTTCCTCTTGTGGGTATATTCGGTGCCTGAGCCAAAGTGTACAAAGGAGGTAAAAGGTGAATAACAAGTAACAATCAAATAAAGCGCGACGATGCGTTACGTAAAAGTGATGGGCAATAAAGCTGCGCGCGGTAGCGCGAGTGTGCCGCCATGCTGCTGCTGAAGGGTGTATAAAATTATTATATCACAGGTTAGAATAACCCGACTTTAGTGATTCATCCCTGTGATATTTCTCATTACTTTCCACACACTAAATTCTACCATGCAAACCGACGACGGCGGTCGTGCTCGGCAGTCGATCGAAGCAACATGAAAAGAATAAACAAAACACGCATACACACACTCACACACACACAATACCGGGTGCATCCTGACGTCAAGCCAGCCTGCTCTGTTCTTTCTCTTTTTCTCGCTGTGAATGTCAAAACAACAACACAAAAAGCCGAAAAATGAACGACCTGAGTTTGAAAAAAAAAGTGGGGAGCCACAAGACACATACGTTAACTTTCTGCTTCCCTTTCGCGCACAAGGGAGTGAAGGGGAGCTGCTATCGGAATGACGTACGCATCGAGCAACCGCCCCCATCCCCTCCCCCTCCCGTCTACTACCTACACACACACACCAACACAACCTACGATGCGAACGCACACATAAGCACAAGTCGGGTGCGCGCACGCACATAGAGACAGGACGGCAAAACAGAAACAACCTCCGTCGAAGGACAAATATCGGCGAACGGCGATGACGGCGATTGCTGTGGCGACGTTACTCCGCGCACGTTTCGATTTTATTTCATTTTCCGTTTTGGGGAATGGCCGAATGGCACTGAAAGCTCACCATATTATCGCGTGCACGCTGCATTCGCGAAGGACGGGAGGCAAATCATTTAATTCCCATACTGCTAATCGGCTATCGAGACTCGGACCGCACGATCGACCGCGACATGGTTTGGGATTTATCATCTGTTGCTTTGTTTTTCAACGCCCGTGTGTGTTATTACAGCAATGCGCTAATTATCGCACTCAAACCTCTCTTAGCTCTCTATCTCTGTCTGTCCCCTTCATCTCACCCTTCCATCTAACACACTTCCGAACAAAAAACCCTCCACATGAACAACCAATGAACGAACGCGGCCCGACCAGTGGATGAATCGATCGAATGAATGGTACGCGCGCGGGGATCGTGCAGCCATTGACCGCGAGGCGAAACGGCAAACGACAAACGTCGCACACAACGACACGCCGCGACACGGTAACAGCGCTGCGCCGCGCTACTCAATCGCTATTTCGACAAAACATACAAATGGCGGCCATTTTTGTTAGGCCTACCCGTCGCCCGTGAGCGGCACGAAACACACGTACACACAGTCACGCACGCACGCACGTACATGCACACACACATACACAATCACTTACGCTGCGCTAGACGGAGGTGAGTGAAAACCTGTACGGGTAATGAACGGGCGGATTATTTTCATTCGACGGTAAAGTTATACGACGACGGCGACCATTTCAGAGAAAAACAACATACACACTCATGCAAACATACATACACACACACTAACACACTTTCAATTTAATATCAAATGCGCTTCCAATGCTGCTGGCACACTGTAAAACCAATAGTAACATCAATAACAAAAACACGCCCCACTCCAGACACTCACCGTGCTCCACGATATCAAATCGTTCGTCTCGCTGTCTTCGACCAGGCGCCATAGTTTCGCCAGAAATGCAGGCACTGAACCTGTCTCACTGAACGTATGCATTTTTGCTGCTGCTGCTGCTGCTCCTTCGCCTCCTTCCTTCTTGTCTGCTCCTATGTTGCCTTCGTCTGCTCCGTGTTACTTCACCCACTGCGCCTCTGCCTGCACCACTTTCTGCACACGCACAATTTACACGTTTCTATTAAACTTCACACATACACACGTGCACCTACAGAAACACACTCGCGCACACACAACCAGCACAGTGCACACACGCACACACACACGAGCGGGTCTGCTTTTCTTTTTCAGCTACGAACGCACAGACACACCAACACACGCGCGCACACAATTGCTGCTTTCTCGTGCTGCTGCTGCTGGTGATTTTCCACTTTTGCTGGTTGGCTAATTGAGTAGTATTGTTGTAAAAATAGGCTGTGGTTTTCAAGATCTTTCTATTTGCAGATAATAAGCACTTATTTTTCTTCACACTCTCGCACACGGATATGCACAAATTGACCTCGAATGGGATGGAACGCAAAATTAGCGCACCAATTTTTGTGGACTTCGGACGTTTATCGACCAGTATGGGCCACTTATTTTTTCTTAATGCGTTTCTACTCGAGGCAACTCACCCAACCAGGCCTCCGCGGTGGCGACAACCCAAAGAACAAACGGGTAATAATACCCATGCAACGATTCAGTTTGACAGTTGACGTCTTTCGAGTTTTTGACAGTACGGTCACGGATGAAGTTAAAAAGGGAAAACATCAGGGGAAAAATTAGTCGTTTAAAAATTAACATTTATTTTATTTAACGTGTGGATGTTAAAGGGATAAATTAATCATAAATAAGGAATGTTTTTAATAAGGTCTTCCATTGGTAAGCTCTAAATAAAGCACCCAACATGCCTGTCATGGGATCAAGACCCAATGGACCATGTTCCCACACGTAGGACTGACTATCCTGTTACAGTAATCAATAAGTCATTGAAAGCCAAGCCCACTAGTGGTATTGGAAGGCCTTGACCGACTACGGTTGTTGTGCTAAAAAAGAAGAAGAAGAAGAAGAAGAAGAAACAAAGCATAGCTCAAGTGCCACTAACCCACTAAGGCACGGGTGTATGAACATTTTACGGTAACATTTGTTCAATGGCAAAATTGATTGATTTTTCTGTTTATTTCAAAAATTGTGAACGTATTTCCTCACAAAAAAAAAAACATTATAAAATTAAGTTGAAATTATTTTTTATTCGTCTTGCTATGCAAACAATTCCGAAAATGTTCCTGCGATCCATAAACATGAAAAAATCGATTTGTTTCTCTTGGAACAAAAATGTTCCCGTAACATGAGTTTGACAGTTGGTCCATACGATTTGACAACAAATGTTCCCACAATATTTTCAAAGGCCCGGGCCTAAATGACCACAAAACGGGTTATAACCGGCACAAGCTCTCAACCTAAAAGGAATCTAAAACGACTTCGTTAAGCAGATGGTGAACGACTGTCTTTTTCTTGCAATGGCTTTCGACAAGTTTAATCTATTCATGATCTATTTAGCCTTCTAACTTTTCGAGCAAAATCTATATGAATGGTCGTGTGGTCAGATACGTGGGTATCAACACCAACGACCATTACTCAAATCTCACTTGCTTCAGTGCTAGTGGTACACGTTGGAGTTTAGTGTTTAAACAATCGTACCGCCGTTCTAGTTCTAGCGAAGCATAACTGCAATGCGAAACCATACAGCAGCACAGAGGGAAGGAGAAAACGCTAAAAGCAAGGAAAGCTCCACTGTGTGACTATTTGTTTGCTATTTTTAGAATGCATGAGTCGTTTGCCATCTGCTAAACGAAATCTTTCTATATTCCGTTTAGGTTGAGAGCTTGAGCCGTGTATAATCCATGTTGTGTTCATTTAGTGGATTTGTGGCACCCCAAGTGCCACAAATCCACTAAACGACCGCTAAACGGCTCAAGTTCTCTACCTAAACGGAATATAGAAAGACTTCGTTTAGCAGACGGCAAACGACTCATGCGTTCTAAAAATAGCAAAAAAGCTGGTGGCGCTATCTGTTGGTGGGATACCCCAACCAGCTGAGCTTCATCGCTTGGAGGAGAGCTTTCTCATTTCCTCTGTACTGTTGTATGGTTTCGCATTGAAGTTATGCATCACTAGAACTAGAACGGCGATACTATTGTTTAAATACTAAACTCCAACGTAAACCACTAGCACTGAAGCAAGTGAGATTTGAGTAATGGTCGCTGGTGTTGATACTCACGTATCTAACCACACGACCATTCATATAGATTTTTGCTCGAAAAGTTAGAAGGCTATATAGG
Organism: Anopheles coluzzii; assembly: GCF_943734685.1. Classification (NCBI taxonomy): domain Eukaryota; kingdom Metazoa; phylum Arthropoda; class Insecta; order Diptera; family Culicidae; genus Anopheles; species Anopheles coluzzii. The sequence continues at coordinate 70,139,100 of NC_064671.1, read as the reverse complement.
CCATGAAAGATGAAACTTGTCGAAACACATTGCAAGAAAAGGATAGCAATATAATGATGAGTTGTAATACGCCATCTATTGATCAAACCCAAAGTCTATATAATACAGAGGTCGAGTCGTCCAGAACATTTGATCAAAAAGCGTGGGAAAGTTTTGACAGCTGGATGAAAAAGCTTCAATGGTTTCATCGTAGCATACATTGAGGTTTTAGTTGTTGTGCAAGCAGTGGTCTGAAAGCATTTTCGGCCATTTTTACATCGTTTGTTTGTAATATTGTACTTTAAAAAGTTGACGAATATCAAGAAAAGATATAATTATAGTGAAATTATCAATTACAACAAGATCAGCGCCCGAAATTACGACGAAATCTTGTGCAGCTCAAGAGGGTCAAAGCTAAGAGGCCAGATTTCTGATTGTGGTCATTTTTAAGTGATGAATTACTGAAAAAACTACTCCATGCCACGTTCATGAGAAAGAAATGTATAGTTAAACTAAGTTTTGAGCACAAAATGCACAATTAGCCCTAAAAAGTGTATGGTTGTTTGGAATCGTTTGTGAACGCTTTTTCATCTAACTGTCAAAAATAAGCTTTCAAAATGGCGGACCAAAATCGAGCTATGCATCGACCTCTGTATTATATGGACTTTGATCAAACCAATGAAGCTATGAAGCTTTCATTTTTTTTCTATGGATATTCAATTTTCCAGTCGTTTAAGCTTAATCTGTGGCACTTGGGACTTGGGTAATCTGTGGCGCTTAGGATGTGTGGTCTTGTAGAAAATCTAGCGTTTTGCTTACATTGGCCGAGCAAAAATTTGACCGTTTCATTCGGTAAATTTATACTTTTTAGTGTTTTGTTTTCCGTTTCTCTATTTATACATTGTAAAAACAAATCATCAATTCACAAGCATGTTGCGGCTCAAGGTGGATTTAAAAATATCAGGTGGTGGACTCTAGTGCATTTTGACAATTCGTCACATGACATAAGGTCCCCAGGATTCAAACTTTGTTTACATTTATTAAATTTGTTCATATACTTTATCTACGCAATTTTTTCGATTAAATGTTCTTTAAAAATATATTTTGGACTTTGCGAGTTCTTATTAAACATTAGAACATGGATTAAAGTGTGTTATTTTGTTTTATTCCGTGAATTTATTCTATAATTCATTGTGTTTTCGACATTTTTGGAGATAAAAATTAAGAAAACCATTATTTTTTCAATTTTCACATTGATTCCTTATTATCGACGAGCCGCATGGACAATTTACGTGAGATTAGAACTCATACTCACATGATTTTAAATTTCGTGCATAAACAAATCATCAAATCTTTTGTTAATATATCTCATTTTTTCGATAAAATCAATAGACACACAAAAATGCACATAATAACAAAGAAATCTGTTCTATTTGCTGAGCTTTGTGTGCGGAAACCAATGGTTAACGGTTCAAAAATGACGTAATGTCCCTCAACTATGGCGACCCCCCAAAGGCCCTAATCCACCACCTGATATTTTTAATCCACCTTGGTTGCGGCTTTGCTCAATGTCGGATGTCGCGTGTCGGATAAGCTGCTCAAAGGACAACTTTGTCCGACATTCCTCGAGCAGTGCTGCCATCCAGCAGACACTGCTGACATCATTGCTCTTTGGGAATCGAGTTTTGCGTAAACAGTACGCAAAACAAAACAAATCGATATTGATTCTTTCACCAAAGGGTAAAAGCAAATCTTTGGCCGCTCCAGTTTGTCGACACCAAAATGAGCGCTACGCTCGTGAATATAGCCGAGGAAGACTTCTTCGGCACGGTCATTCGGTACGGTTTGTACGTTGGGGCGATTTTCCAAATGGTGTGCCTGGCAGCGTGCATCGTCCTGCCCGACTCGTCCGGAGGCAGCGGTGAACCGGGAAGTTGGTCACCGAAGGTAAGCTGTGTGTGTGTGTTTTTGCAGTACAGTGGACAGTTTGATTCTTAACAAATTGGGTTCGTTCCTCTGCTTTCAGAACAACGACAGCGAAGACTCTAGCTCGGAACACTCCTCGCCACAGAACACTCCCAGAAGACCGTACCACCGTAGCCGCAAGCAGGACAAAAAGAAGCGCCGCTAAGCTGCTGGCACTCCTGCTGATCACTTTCCACGCAAAATCTACTTTAATAGCATTCCAACGCTAGTCTGAGATGTGTTAGATGTTTTGTCCCTTCTCTAGCTTTTAATCGATATCTTATCGGGCGACTTCGGCAATGACCGATCTCACTGCGTACTTAGCGATAGGAAGCTCAACGAGATCTTCGTCTACTACCATTCCGTAGTGAAACAAAATACTCATCAGCCAACCGAGACTAAATGTAACAGTGTACTTATTGTCGACTTATAAAACATTTAACTTCACAAACCAAAGGCGGTTAGTTCTTTCAATATTCGAAATTTAAAATCAAACACTTTAAAAGGCATTTACAAATTCACCGTCTACCAGTACAAGACTTTATATTGCAAAAGAAAACAGTTTCTTTCATTAACTTTACACATAACACATTGCACCCTTTTCTGGCAGGTCAACGTCATACTCCCCACGAACGGGCAAGTACGTTAGATAACAAAACAGAAACCAAAAACAAAAAAACGGTAGAACGACAGGAAAATCAACAAAATTGCTCTCTAATTATGCTACAACGGGGTTTGTCCTTATTTTTCTTTTCAACTATTAACATACGCCTACACAGGAACTGGCGAGAAGAGTAGAGACCGAGTACGAAAAGTCCCGCCACCGCGTCTTATGTCAGCTTCGAGTGGATCTCGTTCTGGGCGCACTTCATCACCGCCAGCGCTCCCTTCGCGATCAGGTCGTGGGCAAGATCGTAGCCGAGCTTCTCGCAGCGCTCGAACACCTCCCGCTCGATGTGCGCATGCCGGTGCATCCCGCAGAACAGATGCTCGCTGTCGTCCTTGAGCGTCGGCTCCACGATCTGGCGCCGATCGAGATTTTCGTTGTAATCGAGCACCTTGGCCGAAGCGAGAAACGGACACTTCTCTACGAGCGGTTCCACCCCGGGCAGCGGTGGTGGTGCCGCTTTCGTCTCATTAGCACCATTGTTCGCACCGTTGTCATGGTCCTGCTTTTTGCCCGTAACCGGGCACACCAGTCCGACGGCTATGCTGCCCACCAGATCGACCTTCTCCTCCGTGCTTACGAACGGACAGTCACCCATCACCTCCTGCCCGACCGGGAAGCGTGCGCTGGGGCAAAGATCGACCTGCTCCTTTTCGGTCGACTTTACCTCATCCCCTTCGGGCGTCCCCTGGTCGGGCGCCACCTCACCCTCCAGCTCGTTGCCATTCCGATCCGAGCCTACCTTCGCGTCCGTTACCAGCTTCGTCAGCTCGGACGAATAAGGACACTTCTTGAACAGCTCGCCGTGAATGTCGATAAACTTGGACAGATCCATCCGCGCACCGCCGTCCTTCGAGCAGCCGGGCAGCAGTATTTCGTTGTCGCGAATAATTTCCGGACTCTTCTTGCGCTGCTGCTGCTCGTGATCGATCGGGCAGACACGTTCTGCTTCCGGGCTGGAGGAAGAGGAGGAAGCGCTTCCCTCCTCCTGGCGGCGCTTTTTCACCTCCCCACCACGGGGTTTCCGCCCGCCGTTCGTCGTCCCCCGACTGTCGGCCAGATCGAGCGCACAGTCACCCTTCGTACGGATCTCCGTCTTACCATCCAAGCTCCAGACGGCGCCCTCCACGACGAGCTGGAATGATTCGTTGCCGCTTTCGTCCGACGAGTCCTGGGAGGCTCGCTTGCGCACGGGCGATCCATCCTCAGCATCATCAGCTCGCCAGCGACGTTTCAGGTCGGTCCGTACGGCCACCGGTGCGCTGCAGCCACCGCCGAGCGTCTTCAGGAAGCTTCGCTCCGTCAGTATCCGGCACTGCGTCTCCAGATGGCACAGCTTCCCGAGCATGCCCAGTATGTACTCGTCGTTCGAACGACACTCCACGGCCAGTGCACCCTGCCCGACCGCGTACAGTATTTCGTGCGGCTCGATGATCTGATCGATGCGCTTGTTCCACCCCATCCGGACGAGCCCGGCCTGGGCCAGTATGATGCCGGCAAACTTGGACGCTTCCGCGTCGAGCTTCGCGAGCCGCGTGTTCAAGTTGCCCCGGATGTCGCAGACGGCGAGATGGGAATAGTAGCGCGCCAGCTGGGCCGACCGTCTGAGCGAGGACGTACCGACGATCGAGCCACGTGGCAGTGTTGCCAGCGTGCAGCCGCGATGCCGCTCGTTCAGCACGAGTGCGTCGCGCGGATCCTCGCGCTCCAGCACCGCCCCGATGGCCATACCGAGCGGCAGCGCGGTGGGCAAGTCTTTCAGCGAGTGTACGACAAAGTCCACGCCACCGGTACGGAGCGCATCCTCCAGGTCCTTGGTGAAGAGCGACTTTTCGCCGATCTTGGGCAGTGATTTGTTCAGCACCCGATCACCGACCGTTGTCATCGTATCTGTTTTGGGCGGGTGAAGAAGAAGAGCAGAAAAAGACAAATATTTATTTAAATTAATAACACATCAAAGACATAAAAAAATAATGTTACTCCCTCTTATCGTGTTTTGGCAGAAGAAGCGAGAGTGTAAAGGTGAGAATATGCTGCAAGATTATATTATCATAACAATGCCAAAGCTGACGAACAGCATTGCGGTGTTGAAATCATTTAATTAGACCAGGGCCCAGCCTCTTATCTTCAGGTGTAACGGTTTGGAGCAGTTAGGTGGATCGGTCAGGAGAAGTTTGCTGCTTGCTGAGTTCTACCGTTGATAATGAGGCTTGCCGTGCTCTTTGTGCATTAATTGTGTGCCGCCAGCAGAAGAAAGGTGTTGCAATACATGAACTCTACAACCTGAACCTACCCTGAACTGGCTGATAGGAGCATCATATGGAAAAAAAATCATGAATGCGCATTTGAGAGCATTTCTTCTTGCCTTAATCTATCGGGCCTATCGGCGAACAAGTAGCGAGACAGGCATAAGTAGCACACAGACAGTGTGGTAGGATTTATGCGCTGCTTGACCTTCGCAACAGGAATGTCTTGAGGGCATCAGGCGAAAGAACGGGCACGAACAGTTGATATTGCCAATCAATGCTGAAGCTGTTTGAAACGATTATATCTGCCTTTCTAAATTTATGAAAGGCAAAAAATACGGTAACAAAAAACTGTCGTGAACTTTCCAAGGTCATAGGAAGAAGAAGAAGAAGAAGAAGAAGAAGACAAAAAACTTCCCACAAAATACCGGTTTAAGCAATAACGCTGAGGACCGCGTCCTAACGTGCTGGAGGGGAAGGTAAGTAAAGACAAGGCGCTCCGCTCTAACATTCGCTTTGTGATTTGCATAATTCCTTCCCGCTGACTGCCAACTGACGTAACACGGTGTCGGTAATGGAACGTCGCGTTTGTCCACCCAAATCATTACTCAAAGTTTTCCGTGTGCGCTCGCGTCAACTCTTTGCCAACGTCGGGCTGTTACTGGCCCCGCTGTGCCAAACGCGCAAATGTATCGCAATGTCCCGCCGCTTTTAATGTACGGCACTAAAAGCTTGCCCCCGAACGTGCCTCGCGAGGAGAGGAACATTGGAGGAAAAACGTTCTCAGACGTTAACAACACGTGTCTCCCGGTGTACGGGAGAAAACGTGCCGATACAAACGTACTGCCCCAGGTCGCATAATTTAGAAACAATATGGAATACATACAACATCGAATATGCATCAATGCCTATGTGTGTGTGTGTGATATGTGATCGATCGTATTGAATTGAGATACATGAGCCGGGAGGAGCGTGCTTGATGGCAACTGCCTATAACAGAATCTTATCGCCAAACGCAGCAGCGAGCACATTTATCGCGCGTCGCGTAAGCGCAGGGTCCGGAAGATGGAGAAGCGGAGTTCCGTGAGCATGACTAGCGCGTTTCTGGTCGACACAACTGGGCAGATATCTACCCAACCCAACGGCCGGACGACACCGCCGCACGATGACTTTCAAATGACTGCGATCGTGCAATGGAATTGATGTGCCCCGAGCAGATTCTATTTTTGTTTTTGGCAAGCGCTGGAAGCAAAATTACTTACGAATCTCGTACACCACATCCGGGTTGAGCTTCTGGAGCAGCGAGATTACGTGCTTCGTTTGGGTGAGTGCCAGCTGGAAAGGAAAACAAAAGCGAATTATTAAAGTCCGCTTGATGAAGTTAAGCAATAAATGTGTGTGTGTGTTTTTTTATGACAGCATAATGAGTGCATCCAGTCGGTAGCAAACGATCCATTTTGCTTGGAACTCCCTCGCGCCCATTAGTCCCCATTAAGTGACCTCCAGTAGTGGTGGTGGTGTGTCAAAAGGTCGGCTTTGAAATTCTAATTGCCTGCAGCAAACGTTAGCTCATCCAAGTAGTCTGGGCGTTGGATATTGTCCCAACGACACAGCAAAATGGACGTCGGGTTTCGTGCCGTTAATGAGGGGATGATATTGTCAGCCCTTTATTTATTACTTTAGTGCAAAGAAGCATGGAAGACCAGGACAGCAAAACAAAAAAAAAAAAAAACAATAAAAAAGATACGAAATTGATGTGCTATGTCCTTTCAATAAAGTGTGCGTGTGTAAACCAGGGCAATCGAATTTTCTTTTCGCGCTCGTGTAACACTCCTAACATAACGCGTTTAAACTACTATCGCGCAATTTATAAATAATTTATTAATTTCTTTCTGCCCCCTTCTTTCAGTTTTATGTGTACCGGTGCCGCCTTAAAGTGGCGTCATGTTTGAGTGAATTTGAAGAGGGGGGCGGGGGGTTGATTTTTGGAAAATAAAAACCGAATCTGACCTGATCCAAAACAACGCACCAATGAGTTAATAAACTTTCCACCCTTTTTTTTTACTCGTAGCGCTTCATAACACGTGTGTTACGAGCATGCTTTAAAAAAAACGACAAAGTACGTCAAAACCGATCACAAAAGTACGGAAAACGTTTGCTACACTTGAGTCAATATTTTTACCAATCCAATGGGGGATGGTGGTGGTGAAGGAACAACAGATTGTTTGATGGGGCTTCGCGGATGTCAATCATTTGTTTAACAAGCCTTACCCGCCCTCTCGGTACGGCATTACCAGTGTCCTGCGTATCTGTTTCAAGAATCCAAGAAGCCATAGGATAAGAAATTCAAATTGAAAGGGAAATTCTATGACTCTTCTTACTATGGACCAGGCGTCTGTTTAAACGAGTGTAGTACCCCCCGCGCATATAATCCCCAAGGTAAGCAAAAAGGGCTTAATCTTTATGAGCCATTGTCAGTTCACCGGTACCATAAATTGTAACACTTCTACCCCATCCCGTTTCCCTTTACCTACCTCACTTTTGCGCGATCCAACGCGGATCGTTTTCGTCGCGCGATCCTGCTGATCCTTCGCGCTCATGATGATGGTTTTTTTTGTTTTCGGTCACTTTACTCTCCAATTTCCGTACGTTTTTTTCCGTGTCCGTCAGTTTAGTTTCCGTTTTTCTTTTCACGCACGCACACACACACCTTTGACCAAACTTAAGCCGAAAGGTACATTTCACCCGGGACTGCACTGGCGCTATTACGCACCCCGCGCCTGTTTCCTGCGGTGGGTTGTGTAATGGCACATGTACGTTGGAGGGCGATCGCAGGCCAGCAACCAGGGCAGGGGTTGAACGTTCACTGTAACGACGCACCGTTTCGTGCCTAAAGGCAGGTCGCGCTCGTGATCATAGGCGCAGCAGCAGCAGCACGCTCTCAATTCGACGACCAGTGAAAGTACCGCCTCGAACGTGGTCAATCTCCTGTGTAAGTGGGGTTCGTCGTCTTCTGGGGAGTTTGGAGCACCTGGGACGGTGGTTGTGGGAATGGGGAAATCTCACACCGATGTTGTGTGCTGGAGTGGAATTCCGTCTGCTTTGAGATGCTGCTGCTCACTAACATGAAAGTCCCGTTGGGTGGCAGTGGGAAGCCGCGATTGTCGCTTATCCCGTTAGATTGCTGCGTGGTTGGACTGCACTCTCTGCACCCCAAGAACGAGCACCGATTGCACTTTTCCCTCGCACACGAGCTTATCAATAGAGAATTTGCCACAAATTGCGCTACCGGAACACGGCTGTATAGGGGGATGGGAGAGGTTACGCGGCAATGAAGTACTACTTGCGCCCGCGGAACTGTTTACATAATGGGTTGTGTCTTTCACTCGCAACAGTTCACACCCCACCGTCACAAATTCACGACTTTTGTGCTGCACGAACCACGGCACGGCACGGAACGGCACGAACGGAAAGGAGACTGTGATTCGCTGCGTGGCCTACTCTGGTGTGTCACCGTGACCAGCCTCGTACGCACATTCCACGCGGAGCACAACACACACACTGCGAGCGCACACTTGGCGTGCGAGAACGGAACGGCTCGAGGGAAACGGGTTCCGTAAAGGGGGGCACACGTTCGGTTGTCGATAGAAAGGAAAGGGGGTAACTACCAAGGTGGCTAGCACGTGGTGTGCCAAACCGAGAAAGAGAAAGAGAGAGAGAGAGAGAGAGCTCGCCCGAGCACGTTGACGTTTGAGCCCGTTTGACGTACGCAAGCTTTGTTTACGTTTTATTTTTGTCTTGGCAGTTATTTTTATTCTATTTTTTTTTCTTCGTTTTTTTCTGTCCTGCTTGTTTTACATAAAGTTATGCAAATAAAATAGATACTATTATCATTATCACTATACAAAATTCTAATAAATTTCCTACTCTCGTTGATAGGCTAATTCCTATGCTGCACATTTACTACCGGGTATGTTTTGTTGACTGGAACAGGAATTGTATCGGATACATACCCGAAAGGCCCAAGAATCGTTCCGAGTCCGACTCCAGAACAGTTTTAGGTACAGTTCTTGAAAAAAAGGAAATCGGGAGCTTTTTCTGGATCAGTATGTGTTCACGATCGGTACCCACCAGGACCAGAATGGGTATCGGTATCAGTTCCAGGTCCTTTATGGGTTTAGTTGTAGTTCCAGGAGTAATGTTTATTCATGAGTATTTCCAGGACCGGTATGGGTTCAGTATCAGTTCCAAGTCCTGTATTTATTCAGTATCACTTCCAAGACCGGTATGGTTACATCATAGGTTCTAGGACCGGTATGGGTTCATGATAGATTCCAGGATCATTATGGGTTCATGACAGGTTCCAGGACCGGTATGGGTTCATGATCCTTTCCAGGGCAGGTATGTTCAGTATTTGTTCCTGGATCCGTTAGGATTCAGTTTCGGATCCTGGACTTGCGTTGGTTCAATGCCGGTTCTGAAGGCATTAGGTCATATGTAATTCTTGAAACAGAAAAGGTTATGTATTGGTGTTAAGGAAAATTATAGGTTTGATTTTGATTTTAGGTCTCTTGAGGGGTGGTCATAAGAAACTCATTTTAAATGGGTTTCGAGTCCATTGCTTTCAATACACTCTTTACAGTAAAGGGGATGTTTGAAATTTATTTGCGTAGCTCTGTAACCTGGCCAAATAACATATTCTAATTATCTCTTGAAGTTTTATTTAATTCTTTTCAATTGACAATAATGTTACACAGAAGAGAAGAAACCTTTCTTTCTTTTGCATTTTATTCGCTTCATCATCATCATCATTTGCATAAGACACTAGAGTTTCACAGCTACAGCAATAAGTAACATTACAGCAGTAAGAAATACTTAAATACGGCCAACGCCTGTTGTAGTTTATAATTTCATGCCAACCATCCATTTTTTGTAAACAAATGTTCTGTCCGAGACACGGGAGGGGGAAATAATTTTAACCATTTTGCGTGTCCAAAAGCAGTTTAAAAAATTGGGCCACTGCCACAAGCACGAGCGACTCCAGCATACGTTAATAACATCATTGAATCACTGAATCTGATTGTGTTGCAATCTAAAACTACAGCCACATTCCTTCCGACTTGTACCGACTGCACTGCATAAGGAAGGAAGGAAAAGTATAATAGCGAAAAGAAGAAAAAAACAGTATACTAGAATAATGTATCTCTGCCCCTTAAAGGTAACCACACACACTGCACACTGCTCAGTACGTGCTAAAGATGTAAGTACACACACACACATTGTGGGAACAAATTAATAATGTGAACAGCAAAAGCTCACACAGTACATGGAAATGTTGCTTTTGGCTCTTTTGCTTAGCACCTTAAACAAAAACAAAAAACAAAAGTGAGATAGGCGTGTAGCAATAAAATGATGTAAAACAGAAGTCTTTGTGCCGCGTGTGTGTAGTCTTTGTCCTATGTATCACTGTCTTTTTTTCGAAATGTGTTATGTTTAGTTAATTATGTTTTAGCTAAACCAATGCTTATTGCATATCTACTACTCATAAGTTGTTGTCGTCTAATCTCTACCATGATCATTACAGTCACGTGTTCACGCGATGCTATCCACGATGCTAAATAGCGCAAACAGGCACACTTTAAAACAACATAAGTACACATTTCATTCCCTTGCAAACCCCACCCCAGCCTAGAGTGTTGAAATCTGTATCCGTTCCCCCATTTGGATACATGAGAGTTTGAATTTTGACACTTTTTCCCCTATAGCGAACCCCACCTTAACGCCTGGAGTGCAGCTGCAACAACGACTATCCTGTCGTTTCCCTCCGAACTGGGGGGCCATTACGTGGACGAGTTGTTATAGTTTTGACGGCCACCGAGCTCGAGCAGGTAGCGATCGGGATGGTCCATCCAGTCGGCCGCCGTCATCTTGACCGTTCGCTGCCGTTCCGCTTCCTTCACCTGCCACTTCTTGATGTCGAGCTGGACGTCGCGCTGCTGCTGGTTGCCGCAGCCCCACACCTCGATCGAGAGGATTTTGTGCTGCAGCGCCCGGTACTCGAGCCGCTCGAAGTGCTCGTCCACGATCAGGATCGGTTTGCGCGGATCGGACCCAGCCCGCAGGCCCTTCGGGTAGCCGCGGATGTGCGTGTTCAGGTAGAGGCTTTTCGGTTTCTTCTCCAGCATTTGGAATCTGTACGTGGAAGAGCAAGGCGCATTGTGAAACACTAAAAGAAACGATAAACACTTGGGCACATACTTTGGCAGCAACTGCAGACAGCAGCTTCCTTCGTCGCCGATGTACAGGTGCGTTTCGCGCCACTCGTTCGGGTTGGCCACGCAGAATAGCAAATCGTCCTCGCAGCGAAACAGTATCAGGTTCGGACCACGATACCCGAGCACGTGGTGCAAAAACCGGTTCGTGCCCGACCCATCTAGCCGCGAATCGTACAGGGACGTCCAGTGCGAGGGCACCAGGGATAAGAGTTTCGCCAGGAAAATCTACCGAAAATTCAATTTAAAGAAAGATAAATTGACAAATCGACATGGAATTGCACCCTTTCCACCATTTCCAACTTACGTGCGATGTTAGGTTGGCCGAGTTGGGATTGATCGGTGCCGGCACGGACTGTGGTTTGCTGTACAGCGGTGGAAGCGAACCGGCCAGCAGCCATGCTTCGGACAGCGGCAGCAATGGTTGCTGATTCTTAAGCCGCTCGCGCTCTTCCGCGGTCAGCGGTTTGCCCGGTTCACGGGGCAGCATGCTGGCGCCACCGATACCACCGCCAGCGCCGACACCACCGCCGAGCTCCTTGCCGAACGGGTTCGTCTTCTCGAGGATGGGTGTCTGCAGCTCGAGCCCGTAGCTCGCTTCGCCCGCGTTGATGGCACTGATCGACACGACCGTCTCGCTGTTGCTCACCATACTGTTGTCCATGATCGTGCGGTGGGAGGTGCTGAGCGCGTGCACGCAGTACTTGTGGATCGGCGGTACCAACCGGGGCACATTGTTCTCCAGCCAGCGGCAAATGTAGCCCGGGCTGAGCGATTCCTTGGAGAAGAAGCACGACTGCACGACCGAATCGAGCGTACGGTTAAGCTGGGAGTTAAAAAATGGACAAATTTAGTGACGATTTGTAACAATTGCAATTGCAATTGCAGGAAAGCGAGAATTCATTCCGAAAATGGTATTTATATGCAAACACATTACCGATAGCTCATCATCCTCAATCTTTAAAAAGCAGCGTTAGATTAAATACAGTTGTGTTAACGATTTTGCAACAAACAATCGCTTATTGGTAATTATGTAGCCACTTACCAGCCGGCACGATTGGGGCCCATCGGAGTAGTGTGCCATCGCGAGATTGTAGCAGGTGCGCAGGAGATGCTTCAAGTTTTCCGGCTTTATCAGCTCGCTCTCGTTCAGATCGCCAAACATGCGCACGTAGCTCTCCAGTATGACGGAATCGTCCAGCAGGGCGAGAAACTTCTCACTCTGCTGCCGGAACGCCACCAGCCCCAGGTGTTCCGTTTTCGCGTGGCTCATGAACCGCAGATAGCGGAACAGCTTGTGCCCCAGGTCAGGGTACTTGGGAAACACGTAGCGCTGTGTAAAAAAAAAAGGGAAGACCGGTTTTTGGTGAGTTGCAGTGAATTCAAACAACGCGCACAATTCAACGCGCTTCGCTTACCGCAAACACGTCCCCCGTGACGCCGTGGATGCCGTGCAGTTCCTCACACTTTTTGGCCAGTATGCGGCCCAGCTTGTCCACCGGCTGGAACTGTGCCTGCGACCGGTCCTGTATGTCGGCCCCGCTCGCTGTGCGTGTCATGCCGCGCACACCGGGAGCAGCACCGGCCACAGCGCTGCCACCGTTCGCCTGCGCCGGTTCGCCCGCGCCCGCGTTTCCCTTCGCTTTGGAGGGACTGCTCGAACCGGACCCCTGCTGCTTCCCTCCACTGTGCGCGTTGCCCATCGTTAGTCGCGTGCAGGCTTTCCTCTGATTGCTAAGCTGCCTTTCGCACACCAATTGCACTAAGTACTCTGTAAAAGGGAAGGTAGAGAGGTAAAGCATTAAGAGACACATAGTTGAGCGTATTGCACCAGCAAGAAAAACGATTCAAACACACGCGGTGCGCTCGGATGGAAAACCTGTTCGCCTTGAAAAACCAGATCGCACGTGGCGACGCTCGAGGGGAGTGAATCTGTTTGCTACTGCATTTAATTATCGTCTTGGCGATACACCCAATATTGGTGTAAAGTACGCAATAGGTCTGATTGAAACAAAAACACAGCGATATGCCAGCTGGGAGATACGCGTCTCGGAATGATAAATCAGCAGCTTCTAGCTTCAATTGCCTTTTTTGCGTTTTGTTGAGCATTTCATGCTTCTAAAAACGTAGAAAATAGCTTATTGCACTTCAAGCACGGCCGCAGGGAAATGGAAAAGGGATTAAATACAAACTCGTCCGTCCCGTTACATGCATATGCATGGGGGATAAAGCTCCCGGTGGGCACTAAATGCCATGAAATTTATGACCGTAGTGCTGTGTTCCGTCGCAAACTCCACCTATCACGCGCCACCTGTGCCATCGTTTGCTTTATCAATATCAAAATGACGAATGGGAACCGTGTTTTACGTGTTTCATTCATTGCTGCGTTCGCGATTTCTTCGGAGCTGATAAGGGGCTGTTGCTGTTACCGCTGATTCGTGGTGGAGGGGACCCTTCAAACGCTTCAAGAGGGTAATCTCGTTTCCAACGCATCCAATACGAATCCTGGTGGATAGCCTAAGCTCTACCGTCCGGACCAGTTTCTTACCTAATCCAATTCCGCCTCGCAAACAATGTTCCCGTGTGTTAATTGGTGTTTGTTTTTCGCTCTACCTACCCCGCACACACACTGATGGTCGCGGACACTTGTTGCGCTCGACGCTTGCCAAACGGCTGGGGAGGTGTGGGAGAGTACGGGCGGGGATACGGTTCCGAAAACGACGTAGGACGGGTTATGCGCTTCGAGGTGCATAGGTTACACACGACAACGACGACGACGACGACGGCGGGAGCGGGCAGCCTTTGTCCTTGGCGTCCACATACGACAGAGATCAGATCAGTTTCACGGCACTGGAGCAGCTGGGCGCAATCATTCTATCATCCAGCAGCGGACACGGGGACACACACGGAAACGGGGCCAAGCTCGAAACTACGTTGTTTTCAGATTTTGGTTGGAATTTTCTTCTCCCCCCCTCTTCGGACGGATTTGTTTTGACAGCGAGCCCGTCCCCGCAGCGCAATTCGAGCTTTTTGACGGCCATCCTTTGCTCGAAACGTCAAACACCGTCACAACTAGTTTCAAAAAGCGTCGCCAGCGAAGGAATTTCGCACCGATTTCGAGCGTTGGCGACGGTTTTTGGCCTGCAGGACCCTCGCTCGAAAGGAAAAAAAACCCGTCATAACTTTGCTTTCAAAAAGCGTCGCCAGCGAGGGAAATTCGCACCGATTTCGAGCGTTAACGACCTCACGAAAATCGATTTTTGGCTCGCGTTGGGCGTGTTTAGAGGGTGAGGTTGAGCGTTCGAAGCGATTCAAATGAGCGATTCGGGTGACCAGAAATGGAGTGTGCGAAAAAGAAAACCGTGTGTACCGGTGCAGAATTGCTTGCGAATGCAATTGTTAATACAAAAATATCGCTTATGCTGCTGTTGCTGTTGCTTGTGGAAATAGTGGAGAATAGGATAATAATCAAATGATTTCTAATAGTGGCCGCTAGAATCACGCACATGGACAGAGCATCAGTGCAACCCATTCGGTCGGTTGCTAGGTAACCGTTTGGAAAGGAGAAAATGTATTTCAAACAAGCTGGAAAACCATTCGCCAACGTAGGAGACTAGAACAAACATACCCAATAATGGCTTCGTACCCGTGTGCAGTTTTCCCGGAGGAAATAGAACCATTTGTTCAAAGCATTCGTCCCTACCAGGTGGCCGATATTGGCAGCAAAGGGTAAGAGAGTCTCATTGCCAACCGTGTAATCTTCAAAATTACTCTCCATCCACGTGTGTTACTCCCCATCCGCAGATGGATCGAACAACACGAAGTGCTGCAGAAGCTCTGCCAGCAGGCCTTCATAGAGGCCACCACCAAGCAGGAAGAGGTGGTGAAGGAGCAGCTAATATTGGAGGACAAAATTCCACTCCTGGTGCACGAGCTGTATAGTGTGTTGGTGTGGCGCACGGAAGTCCTTCCCCGGCTGCTAGCACTGAAGAACCCCGACGCCTCTTTCGTGTTGTACAGCGTGATCTACCAAGAGGCCAACGTTTGCTCGCTGCTCGAAACGGTCCTTTACCATCGGTCCGGCTGCGAGGCGCTCGGTAGCAACGCACTCGATCTGATCGACTACTGTGCCCAGGCTGCCGGGCGGCTGATTGGACTGCTAGCGAACGGCTACAACGACCGGGAGGATGATCCACCGCCGGACGAGCTGCTGAACGAATCGACCGCCGAGGAAGTGGTACGCATGGGACGCACCATGGACTTCCGCATCGGGGTCAAATCGCTCGGCATCGTGTCGTACCTCGTCGAAGGACTGGACCAGTTGCCGCTGAGTGCTGCCATGCGGCTAGTGCGCGTTCACGACTTTCCCTGCCTGATTGCGGAAGTGCTACACGCCAAGCCGTGGTTGCGCCGCAACCGCGAAGGTGTGTTTGAAAAGTATCGCAACGGCAGCTGGATACCGGCCCACGGCGACGCGATACTGAAGGTGACGGAAACCGAAGCCCAAACGTGGTTCTGTCTGTATCGGCTACTGTTCAACGGCGATCTTATGAGGGACTACGAAATCAACGGCTACCGGCACCGGGAAATTGGCAAATGCATTGGGTTAATGAACGAACAGCTGCTTGATCAGCTGCCGGCATTGATCCCGCTGAAGCAGCATCTCTGCACGCTTCAGCTCACGAACGAGGCGGGAGGAGGAACGGGGGGATCCACTGCTTCGTTGCTGCTGGAAGAGCTGCCAGAGGTACGCGAACGGCTGATGCAAGCGGCTCGGCGTACCGGCTGGGACCAGATAGTGGAAAAGCAGCGGAAGATTTTCATTGACCTGGAAGAGCATGATGTGGTCGAGATGGCAAAACGCATTGGCGCTGCCTACAATACCGACCTGCTGGAGCGATACACCGAGCAGGAGGAGAAAAGGCGCAAGCAGGGTGAAAATGACGCGAGCGCGGTCAAGGTGTGTGGCAACTGTGGAGCTTCGGCAGCCAAGAAATGCTCCAACTGTATGCATGTGTACTACTGCTCTCGGTAAGAACAGTCGATCCAGCTGGATTCCAATTTGAAACTACAATAGTGTTGTTCACTGCGATACACATTACTTTTCTTCTTTCACAAACAGCGACTGTCAGCTGCAAAACTGGACCGACCACAAAGAACTCTGTCGTCAGCTGAAATAAGGCCCCTCCTCCCCACGGTAGAGATGGCGGACCGTTCTCGATAATAAACTTGCACACAGCAGAAGATGTAGTGGTTTTGTGTAATCTTTCAGCAGGATACACCTCGGTTTATGTGTGATCTTCTTACACGTTCACAAAATAACTCATAATGTACGGCGGCAACTGTGGTTTAGGCTGTCTGCCGAAGGTGCTCCTTGATGACGTCGAGGGCTGGAGTCTCCTCTCCGAAATCCTGAAGTAACAAATGGACGCAAACAGAAAAGACGAGAAATGCATTACCGTGATTGTCGGGAAACGCAACGAGAGAGCCATCGGAGAATTTCCATTGAACGTAACACCTACCTTCAGCACGACGCAGGAGGCGCCGCAAATCTTTCGGGGCTTGCCTTCCTTGTCAATCTTGCACAGGCCGGACCATTCGCCGAGCTTCTTGTTGGAATCGACACGGATCAGTGGAATCTGGTGCTCGTTGCACAGGGCCGTGATCAGCTTCTTGTACTGCGGCTCGTCGCAGCTCTCGGCCAGAATGCACAGCACGGCCTGGCGTTTGTCGAGCGCCTTGCACGCTTCGTGAATACCGTGCACCAGTCCGTCGGCGATCAGCGACTTCTTCAGCACCTCCTGGAGGGCGGTGTTGACATCCATCGAGCCATCGACGGGCGCACTCGGGGCTTCACTGTAACACACGGTGCGGAAGAGAAGGACAACGAAACATCCGTCAATAGTTGCACATATACAAGCGATGTTGGTTGAAGCCAGTTGCTGGTAAGCGTGTTTTGTGGCACACTTGCGTCCTAGCACCCAGCCATGTCAACAAACTGATACTTACACTTCGACGTCGGACATTGTCTACACCACCAAGGTACGAGGACGAGGACCAAATCAGCAAAAAGACGAAAAAAAGAAAGAAAACAGAGCGTTAGTTTGTTCCAGCATAGTAGCAAAGCCACATGGAAGATCGGTACGCCGCGCTGACATCAAAACACATCTTCCGCATCCGCTGACAAATGGTCACACACAGGAGCACCACCGGCCGACTCCATTCGTACATCCGCGCGCACACACATCCATCCATCCGTACAGCGCGGGGTACCAAACGGTGCAGCACAACGGTGGCTCTATTTATGCTATTTCAGCCCACTTTCGACCAGCCAGGTGGCGAAATTACACGCTCACATTGCAGCCGAACGTTGCGGGAACCATTTTGATGCCTTTGGCGGCGCACAAATCGACATTTTCCAGCACTTACGGCAATTTATTTGCTAAGCGACACGAAATGTGTTTCACTATCGAAGCCTACGATTGACGGAAAAGAAAGAAAAAGACAGCAATCTGCCGGAGATCGCCGAGCGGAAGTTGATGGTGCCTGTCAGCTGTCAGATGATTCAACACTTGAGCTGTCAAGAATATTTCAGCACCTGCAACTGATTTCAAGCAAGTCGAAATGGTTTGAAATATTTCACGGCTAGCTAATTTTGGGGAATAAAAAATAATTTCGTAAGCAGCCAATTTGCGTAGGAGTTAGAATCGAATTTAATTTTACCATTTTACAATTAAAATAATTGTCTACCAGCCCATACAATACAATTGCTAACCCGGACACATCAGGCACAACAGGCGGCTCTGATTTGGAGGCGCTTGATCGATTCTCGATTTGACAGCAATGCAATTTTCTAATCTAAACGTAAACATCAAACACTTCTGGGCAAATAATCTTTTCCACAGTTTGGCGCGTCCTAGAACGGAAAACTTTGACCTAAAACTCATGCATCCGAGCTGTGCAGAAGGAAGCACGAAAGAACTAGCCGCACGGGAGAAACTTTTAGCCGATGACACAGAAGGAGTATATTTTCCCCCTTTTTCGCCGAAACCTTTCCCCCGATATGAAGCACAAAGCTTAAATTTAAGCAGAATTGGATATGCTTTTCCATTATTCAATTGGAATCGAAAGTCTGGTTTTAAAAGTCTAAATTCAGAGGCTAATTTAAGGAGGGGACAGAGATTAAAGTATAGCTATAGAGAAGAGGAAACAATAACTAACAAATAGTTCATCAACAGAAGCTCAACTTTGCATGAAAGTAGTTGTTAATTGATGACCATAAGCCCTTTGATTATAAAATATATTTTACTTTTTTTTTAAATAAATTTCTCTACATGAAGATCAATGAACTAAATTTCTGGGAAAGAAATCACTTTAACAAACTTGATTGAAAACGCCAATGCTGGTTGTTGCGAATACTAATAATAATGAAAGAGGGAGCGATGGCGGCCCAACAATAATGGTGGATGATTGTTTACCCATCGTCCGCCCCTTCCCCTCTGCCTCCAGCCCCACAAACAATTAGACAAAAATGAAATGCTTGCTAGTTTATACAAAAGTTATATTCTTGCTTGCGCTCCAAACTAATAATAACAAAAGTCTCGCGACTAAGGGCTAAGTGTGTTGTAGTGGGGTTAAATAAATTTATTTCCATTAGATCCGCGTAACCGCGGGGACCGCCGCTTAGTCGGCCGACGACATTGCTCTGGCCTGTGCACGCACGCGCTTCTCGTACTCCAGCCGATTCTGGCAGTAGATGGTGTACGCTTCCGCCTGGGCCGGATCCTTGATGTTCGGTTCGTTCAGCAGATCCTGTATGCCGAGCAGGATCTGTTTGATGGTGATGGCCGGGCGCCAGTCCTTCTCCTCGTCCAGCAGCGACAGACACACCGTCCCGGAGGGGTACACGTTCGGGTGGAACAGCGGCGGCTCGAACTTACACTTCGGCGGGCTCGTCGGATAGTCGTCCTTGAATATCATCTTCAGCCGGTACAGTCCACCCTCCCAGGCGGTGCCCTTCTTGCCGGGTATGGCACACTCCCAGGTCATCAAATTCAGCGATCCGTCCGTGTTCTTCACCGGACGTGCGACGAAGCCGTACGGGTGATCCTTGCGCCAAGCTTTGCGCTCCTCGCCGAGTCGCGATGCTGCTATTCCGGACATGGTTCGGTCGGGGGACTCGCAGTCTCTTGGTTATGGTGCTGGTTGGTCGCTTTTTTTCTGGGAATGCGTAGGATGTTCTAATTTTTTTAGGGGGAGCTACGCGACGCTGCTTTCCACGCGCCCAATATTGTTTATGATGCGTATGGGCTGACAGCTTCCCTTGAAATAATTCACGCTGCCTTTGTTTCTCGAACAATTCATCGCAGCCTGCTACATGTGTGCGTGTGCGTATGCGTGTGTGTGCGTCTGTCATAGGCTGCATGACAGTTGAGGTGGTTGTGTCAACAGAAACCAAAATAACCACAAACAGCCCCAAACAACGCCGTGTGCCTGCGCGGGTCGAATAGTTGTTCAACTCGGAATATTGCATTCGATAGCGTTTAAAATTGTTGAAACGGAAATGGAAGAGGCTCATCTGTAACTCCGGAATATTATCCCAGGTCCAAAATAAAACGATTGTTCGGCGTGACCAGCATACCCTTCTTCACCGTACCTGCCAACCTTGATTTGGAGGAAATTTCGTGCATTTGATGTAAAGGTAACCAAAATTGACCTGTTTTTATGTTCCTGACCTTCCTCATCAAACGGTAATTTAAATCTGCTTGCAGGATGGCTTACGCGGTGCTGGAAACGACGGACGTACTCGGGAATAAGGAGATTCTAGCTGCACCCGAGGGCTGGGTCCGTTGCACAAATGGCAAACAGTACCTCTGTTGGCCGAACGTGCGGAACATTAACTCGCTAAATGCACTGCTACAGGATGCGCATAGCGTACCGTCATTGATGTGGGAAAAGCACGAGTGTGTCATTAAGCGGTCAAACCTGGCGACGCTCGCGCTGGCAACTAAAGCGATAGACGACATGCAGAACCCCAGCCCAGAAAAGGGCGCAAGTGCCAAAGCTACCTCTAACAGTCCTGCCGCGAACACGCGTAAAAATGCGCAGAAAAGGTTGCTCGATGAATCGACCCTTGACGATGCTGCCTGCTCCGACGCGGATCTATTGCAGGAAGGAGCGGCACCTAGAACGTCCCAAGCAATGGAAATGTTTATCGCACTCCAGCGCCTAATCGAAAAGAATCAAGAGGAGATGACGAAGAAAATGAACGAAGGCTTCTATCGAATACAGAAAACAATGGTCAGCCTAATGCACAAGCGGGGAGATGTAGAGGACTTGACGGACGCATCGGACACCTCGAACACGGTTCCGGCAGCAGCAGCAGCAGCAGCAGCATCACCAGCGCCGGCGGCGGTTAGCACCAAAAATTACTTTGGCTTCAATATGAAACCTCTCAAAACTGTCGAAGAAATGTACAAGTTCGAGGAGCGGTTGAACGCGGAAAACTATCGCAAGCAGGTGCACGCCTGGATCGACAGTATCGTTTCGTACGAGCGCAATCCGGAGGCTCGCATGATGGAAATTTTGGACCTCATGTTCGATCGGCACCTGCTGCCGCTGTTCAGCTGGACCGGCACTAGCACGAGGGGGATGAAGAAGCGGTCGTTCGCGAAGTATCGTAACATCATCAGCCTGTATGAGTACACCGGGACGACCTCTACGCACCAGGCGGACAAGCTCTTTGTGTCGCAGTTTTTTATGAAAAAGCTTCGACACGCAACGACCCGTGCCGCTACGCTGAAGGGGCTGCGAAGGTGCGTACCGCACTCGCCGGGACCGAGAAAAATACGAACGAGCAAGCCGGACAACAGTGAGGTGCGTGAGGTCGACGGGATCACAAAGTACGTTAAGATAAGCCGGGTCGACTACAGCACCATCTCGGAGAAGGTGCCCAGTGACTCTGGTAAGGATTGCAAGGATAGCATTGGTAACAGCAGCAGCAACAACTTGCAGACGCAGTTCAAACAAGATTCAAACGACACGCAGGATGTTATGGAGGATGACGACGAGTACATAGACTTTAGCAATATAGAGCTCAAGCCGGAGGAGGACATGCAGCCAACATTGTTCATGAGCGCGGATGAGGAGTCGGAATGATGCGGACGGTTGTTACGTACGGTGAAGAGTTTTAAGCTGATATTGGGATAGGTTGAGCAGCTGTTTTGTATACTGCCAGAATCTGTTCCATTCTTTATTTTTAATTGCGAGATAAGGCTCTTCTATATAGCTATGATTTAGCCTAAGAATTGTTTTTTTCACTTTATTGTGACACCTTTAGGCTGACGATACACGGCACGGAACCGTGAGATCCCTTCTCCACGAGGAAGTATGTGTATAGTTTTTTTGCCATAGCGTTTTATTTGGTTTTATCATAAAAATAACAACAATTCGATAAATCTCTTTATCAAAGTATTTTATCACATGAATGGAAAAGGGGGAATAGTCAGTAACGGGCGAAGTGTTTGAATCTGGTGACATATTTCAAGCGCTGTAAATATTGCATTGAAATATTGCATCCGGCGTTATTCCTTGCGCTCTATTTGACATACGAGAAATGACAGCTGTTTGTTTCAATAGCCCGAATAACAACAAACAAAAGCACAAGGACAGCGGACGACGCCGATTCCGTGCAGGAATTTTTCGTTTTCTGTGGCGTACGGTGGAAATTATAAGGGAAACCCATTTGTTGCAAGCCAAGGTACACCAAGACGTAGTGCAACACGTAACCATCTTGTCGCAGCAGCAGGTAACATTAGGCAAACATAGCTGAGTTCTAAAGCTCGCGTTTTAATTTGTAGGATGCCCTATATCTTAGTGGAAATAGTGGACGAGGGTGGCAACAAGGAGCTGATTGCGGCGCCCGAAACATGGCTCGAGCGGGACGAAAGAGACTCGCAAGCGTTCCTCTGCTGGCCGAGTGTGCGGAACATTACCACGCTCAATGCGCTGCTGGCCGACGCCAGCAGCACTCCGTTGCCCGGGTGGGAAAAACACCCGTGCGTGATCAAGTGCTCAAACATACAGTCGCTTGCGATAGCTGGCAAAATGATTGACACCTTACAAAAACACTGGAAGGACTATGGCGGTGGTGCGTCGAAAAGGAGCAACCGACCGGGTGATGCCAGCAATGGGTCGAGTTTGAAAGTGAAGCAAGAAAATGGTTTCCGGGATGGGAACCGGACGGCTGCGCGGTTCGAGGACGAATCGGACGAAGAGGAGCTGACCGGCATGCTCGTCGAGCTGACGCGTAAGATCGAAAGCAGCAACGATGCGGTCAGAAAAAGACTGTACGATGGTTTCCGTCGGGTGGAGAAATGTTTGGACGAGTTGGCAGAAGAATCGCTTCCCATACCGAGTAGCAATACAACCAACCTGCGCAAGCCATCCGGCCAGGCATGGTCACCGCCGCACAGCGCGTTCGAGTTTTACGTCAACCCGCTTACCTGCATTGAAGAGATGAACGATTTCGAGGAGCGTTTGTACGACGACGAATATCGAACGCAGGTTCACCGTTGGATCGACTACACCATCGGCCACGAGCGCAAGCCGGTCAAGCGCATGGTGGAAATACTGGACGCGCTAATAGATATCGCTTTTTTGGCGAAATTTACCTGGACCGGCCGAAGCAGAACGGGCAAACTTGCCCTGGTGGACTACGCCAACATTGTTGACCTTTTCCAGTACGCCGGTACGACACAGACGCACCTAGCCACGCCACGGTTTGTGGCAGAATTCTTTTCCAGAAAGCTAAACCACCTTTCCGCGGCAAAGCTGAGACAAGCGCAGCAATTGCGCAACCTTCCGACGGGGGACAAACATCCAACCTACACGGAAGAAGACGACGATGAGAGCACCCAGACATCCGCGACACCATCGTTTACGTTAGAGGACGAAGATAGCAGCATCGCAGAAACCTCGGCACCGGTGACGATTGCGACAAATAACGACAACGCGGAATCCAGCGCTCCTTCTTCTCCTCCTCTTCCTGCTTCTCATTCTTCTTCTACGCCCCCCGTTCTTCAAACCACACAAAAGATGCAGCCCAAAAAGCTCACCACAAGCTCGGAGATTATTATCGATCGCTTTAACACCATCGAAGAGTTGGATGCGTTCGAAGAGCAGCTGAACGATCCGGAGATTCGTGTGCGCGTGCATCGCTGGGCTAGCGAAACGGTTGGCTACGAATCTGATCCAGATCGTCGCATGATGGAAATGTTGGACCTCCTGTTTGATCGTCACTTTCTACCCAAGTTTACGTGGCGAGGAAGGAGGGAAGGAAGCTACGCCCTGTTCAGGTACAGCAACATCCTGCGGCTGTTCCAATACATTGCCACTAGCGCGACGCATCTTGCCGACCCGCTTTATGTGGAGAAATTTTTATCCAACAAGCTGAGACATGCTAGCGTACGGGCGGAGCTGTACCAAGGGTTGCGAAAGTCGGTGCCGAGGAAGCGGCGCCTTGTATAATTATGACACAACAATCGATTGACACGTGATATCGGAACGGTACCGAAGTGTGCGATGCTATCGGGACATTTACAATGTTTTAGCGTGTTTTATGAATTGCACTGTATATATTAAAAAATAAAGAATACAAAGGATAATCATCCCAATATAACCTTGAGTAGTATACAGTATATGAATTAGTGGTGGGAGCTCGTTATCGGACCTACCCGATGCTGGAATCGATTCCGATTCCGGAGCCAATTTCGAAATTGACTCCGGGGCTAAATCCAAAATTGACTTCGGAATCGATACCGGAATCCGAATCAACCTGCAATTTGAACGGGTAACGGAATCAGGATTGACTCCAAAAAAGAAATTAGCTCCGGAATGAGAATCAGTTATTATGAAGATGCCTATAAGAATACTTAATTTTCCCCATCGCTGATTTGAATGTCGTATGTGGAAGCTGCTGTAGCTGCTGCGGCATCCTTGTCCCATTGCCGGAGGGCTCCACAGGTGTCCCCAAATACTCTACGCGCCATTTCAACAGGAAATTGGAATAATTAGAAATTTTTCAGCAACAGACTTCCTTTGCTGCCGAATAGATTGAAACATTTCACTCTCGTTGTGTATGGATCTGTCAAACAACGTTCTACGAATTGTATTTCGTTTGTTTTGATTTGCCGATAATCCTAGACGCTAGCGCGAACAGAAAGCACACATGTTGAACGCACAAAAATGCGGATTATTCTTTAAATATTGTGTCCAGCGATTATTTATCTTTAGTCCCAGGTGATATACATTACACAGTGACCAGTTGTTTGATTGTGTATCGTCCATTGAGTGGGAAAGCTGATCGCACCGAAGGAAAGCAAATAAAGAAGGTAAGCGCGCCAGAAAAAGGTTGAACTGATGGCGGTAGTAATACAATTTCTCAGCAATTGCAGGATGCCGTACGCAGTGGTGGAAACGGTGGATGCTGCGGGAGATACGAAATTGCTGACTGTGCCGGAGCAGTGGCTTGTTGTCTGCGAAGCGGAAGGCGTCGAGTATCTGCGTTGGCCGGATGCGAAAAGCGTTAGACACATTAAATCACTGCTGGCCGACGATCTAAGCCGCCCGGAGGCTTCATGGGAAAAGCATAAATGCACAGTAATCTATAGGGATATCGCGTCAATGTTGGTAGCGCAGCAAACGCTGAAAATAATACAGCAGCATCGCAAAACAGAAGACACCGCTGGCATCGCGAACAGCAGTACACCAATTGTTGCGATGAATCCGGCAGTCACTCATGGTGGAACAATTCAATCGAGCGGAAATGGGCAAGGAATGAGTGGTCGTCCGAGTACAACTGAAGAGCGAGATCCCTTTCACGATGTAGATTCCGCCCCGCCGCTGTTGCAACAGCAACCGAGCCATTCGGCAAGCCGACAGTACCAGGAAAATGACCCATTTGAAGATATCGGCAAATTTGAGGACCTAATCCCACAGAATGTTAGTTCCGTGGAGAAAGATTGTTTGCCTACTGTCGTCGACACGAACGAACCGGGTTATGTTGAGATGATGCACACCAACAAGAATGTTGAAAATGATCCTGCCCAAGATGTTAAACTATTTCCCCAGCTATATGACATGATCCTTGAACTAAAAAGCATGATGAAGGCGAACCAGGAAGAGATTAGACAAAAGCTAGCTGAAGGCTTCAGCCAACTGCAAACAGCCTTCAAGACCTGGACGGAGCAAAGTGTACACAAGCAACAGGGCCAGCCAACCTCGTACGATCCCGCTGATTATCAAGTGTTCGGGCTGGCGAGCATAGAGGAGGTGAAGGGCTTTGACGAGCGATTGAAGGATGCAAAGTTTAGGCAAGGTGTTCACAAATGGATCAACCGTTTCGTTAGCGATGTAGAGAGTTCGTGGAATCGTATGCAAAAAATGATGAGCGTGATATTTAGTCAAAAGTGTGTGCTCGATCTCAGTATTACCGGTTCGGGGGGACTGAGATACCCTATACTCAACTGCTTACAAATACTGAATTTGTTCAAGTACATCGGTACCACCAGCAGGCATCAGGTGAACGATGGTGAGGTGCGAGATTTCTTTATAAAACGTATAAAGTACGTAAAGGACATGGAAACCTATAGGCACACACACGCACCGTCGAAGAAGAAAAATGCTAAATTACGTACGATTGCACCGAGCTTGCGTCTGAGCGTGGAGGAGGTGTGCGAAGATGAAACGATGATGCAACTGGATGAAAGTATGGAACAGATTGAAATGATGAAAGAGCAGAATGGAAAGAGAATGCGGCTCGATAGCATTGAACAGCAGCGGGAAAGTAGCTCCAAGGAAGGTAGTCTACCGACTGTAGGGGAAGAAAATCCGCCAGATAGCAATCATGTTTTCCCTCTCAAAACGCTTGACGACATGAATGCATTTGAAGTTAGGCTGTGCGACGAGCGTGAACTAATGCATACGCAGCTGTGGATTGACCATCATTTGCACTATGACACGAAGAATGTTGAAGATCACATGAAAATTTTGCTGGGGCGGTTGGTGGATAAAAATGTGTTGCTTAACTTTTGCTGGATCAAGGACACTGGCGGCGGAAAACGTTCGCTGGCGGAGTATAAACACTTTGTTGGACTGTTTCATTATGTTAGGGAAAAAGGAAAAAGGACTTATGTACAAGATCAGGGATGCGTATCTAACTTCTTTACTGAAGTTTTGGACCACGTGTCGTAGGGCTGAGCGCTTAGTACAAGAGGGCGAGGTAAGCGTGACATTAGTTGAGCTGCTAAGGATATATGCAAAAACTATGGATATCAATTTTATTGAATAAAAACTGCAGTAATCTAAAGACTCATGCAATATAAAATTAAACATTCTGTTTAAAATACTGTTGGGGTTTTGAAAACAGCGTCAAAAGTCACATGAAATATTTCACACGCAGGTGGGGTACGATGCTGTCATGCGAAATGCAACGAAATGACGTCTGTTTGTTGTGAATTTTAGAACGAAGCAAACACAATCCACAGCCGAATAAGGGACGCCGAGACGAGCAGAGTTGAACGCATTTTAATCGTGATTTTACTCTGGATTACCTTCGAAATTCGTCTTTCTTTCGACCATTGTGTGTAGATCCAGTGTTGAAGTACCAATAACGATAATACGTCAAGAATAGGAAGTTGTTTATCGACCTAGGAAAGGCCTGCCAACGACTGCATTGATACGAGATATTCAGCGAAGGTAAGCGATGAGAACGGGGTTCAATTTCTTGGTTTTGTTATATATCTAAATAGTTTAATGCAGATTCTGATTGCAGGATGCCGTACGTTATAATAAAGACGGATAACGCAGCGGGCCAAAAGAAGCTGCTGGTGGTGCCTGAAACATGGGTGGAAAGTAAAGCCGGACAAGGCGAATATTTGCGTTGGCCAGATGCGAAAAGTATAAAAAATCTGAAAGAACTGCTAGAGAATGAAAAAAGCATCCCAGCAGCTGTATGGGAAAAACGTAAATGCAATATCATATACCAGCACGTTCCTTCTCTAGCATCAGGAGAGAAAACGATAGAAATTATGCAAAATTCGATTCCTGCTGGTAAAGGCACCAGTACAAGCACAACGAAGAGTATGGAATGGAAATGTGCTAAGGATCAGAAGAATGAACCAGGAGCGTATCATCCTCCTTCGAAAGGGACGCTGATTGTGGTTGAAGAAACACAGCCGAGTGAAAATTTGCAGGATTTATTAGGCGTTGTGATTCCCAAGGAGGAGATCGAGGATTCATTTGAAGATTCGAATGATCTGCTAAGAATAGAACCTTTAAATGTTTTAACTGAAAGGGAAAGACAAAGCAACGAACAAAATCTGATGTCCTTGCTAGGCATCGAGGAAACGGGGTACGATCCATTCAACGATGTAAGTCCTTCTGCGGAAGTATCCCAGCCAAGTGCGAGCAAGGTAGCTGGGAAGAGTTCTGCAAAGATCGATCCACCTAGAAATCCAAGTTTGAATGTGATCGAGGCAAAACAGCTGAGAGATTTAGACATAATAGAGTACGATCCGTTTGAGGAGGTAAGCCCTTCGCCGGAAGTATCCCATCCACCTAGTAAACCACGTGTGAATGTGATCGATGCTAAGCAGCTGATAGATGATGCACAACGCTTCTTCTCCGACGCCAGCAAAGAGGCGGATAGTGAACCATCCGTAGAGATTCAGTCATTTTCTCAGCTAATCGATATGGTACAAGAGATAAAATTTATGATCGAAAAAAGTCAGAAAGACATTAAAAAAATTGTGTCCAATGCTATGTACAAAATGACTAGGTCCATTAATATGCTGCTGGATGGAGAAGTTACTGGGATGCCGATCGATAATCTGTCGGATGATAATGAAGGACTGAAATTCGACGTGCTAACGAGCGTAGAGGCAGTGGAAAACTTCGAAGAACGTCTGAAGGACGAAAAATATCTGAAGGAGATACACAGCTGGGTCGATTCCTGTGTCCGTTTTGAGGGTAGCGCACAGCACCGTATGCATAAAATGCTGGATCTGATATTCGACCGAAAACTATTTGCAAAGTTCAGCTGGTCAGGAAGATATAAACTCCCAATGCAAAAGTATACGAATATACTGAAACTGTTTGAATACATCGGCACCAACGGTATGGAACGCGTGGAACGAGCGCATGTAGAAATATTCTTTAAAGGAAAATTGACCCATGCCTATGCTAGGGTACACATTACCAGTACGGACAGATCGCACCCAAAAAAACGGAAAACTACACTTCAGACGTGCGATCAAGGTCAGGCAAGCAAATCGAAAATAGGTCCAACAGAAGAAATCTCAAACGCATCGGAATTTAATGTGAATGTGCAAGGTGCCAGTCATAGAGGTACCGTCGAACAACAAAAAGGCAACTTAGAAACGGGACAAGCTTCAACAGCACTACCAAGTACTTCAAAACCATCCGTAAAGGTAATTTTACCTGTAGTTAATGTTAATCCTATAAAATCGACGATACAACTGGATGGATTCGAAAGTGCTTTAAACGACGTGAAAAAGAAAATCCAAGTGCATAGATGGGTTGATAGAACGGTTGGCCAAATTGCTGATGCTGAACAACGGATGAAAGTGTTGCTGGAACGGCTGATTGATCGAAATGCTTTGCAAAATTTTTGCTGGATGGATACTGGCAGCGGAAAGCGACGATTAGACCAGTACAAAAACTTTATTCGACTGTTCGAGTACGCCAGCAGAACCATGGTATCCAATACGGTCTTGTTTCATCATGAATTGGTGGCCAGCTTCTTTGCAAAGACGTTGGACCACGTGTCGTAGCAAGTAGGCTGAGGAAATTAAAATGCGAACGAAATGAAATAAATGGTGATCGACCAAGAATTGAAATATTTCACACGCGTGTGTACGATGCTGTCACGCGAAATGCAATGAAATGACGTCTGTTTGTTGTGAATTTGAGAACGAGGCAAATGCAATCCACAGCCGAATGAGGGACGCCAAGACGAGCAGAGAGTTGAACGCATTTTAATCGTGATTTTAATCTGGATTTCCTTCGAAATTCGTCTTTGTTTCGACCATTCTGTGTAATTCGATCCGGTGTTGCAGTCATACCGATAATACGTCAAGAATAGGAAGTTGATCATCGAGCTAGGAAAGGCCTGCAAACGACTGCATTCATACGAGATATTCAGGGAAGGTAAGCGAACAGAATGTGGTTCAATTTCTTAGTTTTGTGATATATCAGAATGTGGTTCAATTTCTTGGTTTTGTTATATATCTAAATAGTTTAATGCAGATTGTGATTGCAGGATGCCGTACGCCATTATAGAGACGGATGATGCTGCGGGTAAAAAGAAGCTGCTGGTGGTGCCCGAACCATGGGTGGAAGACGAAGAAGGCGAGTATTTGCGTTGGCCTGATGCGAAAAGTATGAAAAAACTGAAAGAACTACTAGAGAATGAAAAAAGCAGCCCGACGCCTGTATGGGAAAAGCGTAACTGCAAGATTATATGCCAGGAAGTTCCATCACTAGCAGCGGGAGAGAAAACGATAGAAATCATACACAATTCGTCAGATGCTGGTACTAGCGATCAAAGTACGGGAACTAACAAAAATCTCATTGATACAATAGCTAAAGCCACCAGCACAAGCTCAATGAAAGGAGGAAAATGCAAAACTGCCATTGCCCAGAACAGTAAAACGGTAGCGTACGATCCTCCTTCGGTAGGGAGTACTCTTATTGTGGTCGAAGAATCACAGCCAAGTGAAAATTTGCAGGATTTATTAAGCGTTGTGATTCCCAAGGAAGAGAACGAGGATCCGTTTGATGATTCAGACGCTTCTGAAGAACTTTTGGAACCGAGCACGAATGATCCGCTTGAGCAGGAGTGTTTCAGTGATATGACAGAAACAGAGAAACGGAAAAATGAACAGAATCTGTTGTCCTTGTTAGGTATAGAGGAACCGGAGTACGATCCATTTGATGATGTAAGCTCTTCATCGGAAGTATCCCAGCCAAGTGGAAGCAGCGTAGCTGGGAAGAGTTCGACAAACATTGATCCTCTTAGCAAACCACTTTTGAATGTGATCGATGCAAAGCAGCTGAGAGATTTACAGATAATTGAGTACAATCCATTTAAGGAGGTAATCCCTTCACCGGAAGTATCCCAGCCAAGTCTGAGCAACGTGGCTGGGAAGATTTCTGCAAAGATTGATGCACCACGAAATCCACGTTTGAATGTCATCCATTCAAAGCAGCAGAGAGATTTAGGGACAATAGAGTACGATCTAGTTGATGAGGTAGGCCCTTCGCGAGAAGTATCCCAGCCAAGTGTGAGCAACATGTCTGGGAAGAGTTTTGCAAAAAATGATCCACCTAGAATGGCACGTGTGAATGTGATCGATGCAAAGCAGCTGAGAGGTTTAGATACAATAGAGTACGATCTAGTTGACGAATTAAACCCTTCACCGGCAGTATCTCAGCCAAGTGTGAGCATCGTGTCTGGAAAAGATTCTGTTAAAAATGACCCACCTAGAAAACCACGTGTGAATGTGATCGATGCAAAGCAGCTGAGAGATGATGCACAACGTTTCTTCTCCGGCACCAACAAAGAGGCGGACAGTGAACCATCGGTAGAGATTCAGACGTTTTCTCAACTAATCGACATGGTACACGAGTTGAAGTGTACGATTGAACGAAATCAGAAGGACATAAAAAAAATAATTTGGAATGCTATGTATCAAGTGAACAGATCCATTCATACGCTGCTGGATAAAAAAATGAATGAATCGTGTGAAAATTTATCAGATGACGATGAAGACCAGACATTCGACCTGCTAACGAGCGTAGAGGAGGTGGAAAACTTCGAAGAACGACTGAAGGATGAAACATATCTGAACAAGATACACCGATGGGTCGATTATTGTGTCCGTTTTGAGAGTAGCGGTCATTTTCGAATGCACAAAATGCTGGATCTGATATTCGACCGAAAACTATTAGCCAAGTTCAGCTGGTCGGGAAGGAATAAACAACTACCCATGAAACACTATGAGAATATACTGAAACTGTTTGAATATATAGGAACCAATAGTATTGAGCATGTAAACCGGGATGATGTGACTACATTTTTCTTAAATAAACTAAAACATGCTCAGTACAGGGTAAATCTCCGCTCTTTTGCTATGAGCGTACCAAAAAAACGAAAACACCCTAATAAGAGAAGCGATCAAGGTCAGGCAAGCAAATCGAAAAAATGCCCAGCGGAAGAAATCTCCAACGCACCGGAATTGAATGTGAGCAATGAGAGTACGAGTAAAATTAGTGCAGTTGGTATCGAACAAAGTATACCCAACATAGAGAAGCGACCAGTTTCGATAGCTCCTGCTGGTACTTCATATGCTTTCATCAAGGAAATATTACCCGAGATTGATATTGCTCCGGCTCAATCGCTAGCACAAATGGATGAATTCGAAACTGAATTAAATGACGAGAAAAGGAAAAAGCAAGCTCAAAGTTGGGTCGACAGAACGGTTGGACAAATTGCTGATGCTGAACAACGGATGAAAGTGTTGCTGGAACGGTTGATTGATAAAAATGTCTTGCTAAACTTTTGCTGGACGGATACTACTAGCGGAAAACGACGATTAGACCAGTACAAAAACTTTGTTCGACTGTTTGAGTACGCCAGCAGAACCATGCTATTCAATACTGTCGTGTTTAATCACGGATTTGTGGCCAGCTTCTTTGCAAAGACGTTGGACTACGTGGCGCAGCAAGTAGGCTGAAGTAGTGGAACCATTATAATCGTTAATATAAATAGGAACATTGCTGAGAGTGGTGCGTTTTCGATCAGCGCATGAGATTAGCAATTTTCAAAGATAGATTAATCACCTTGGAAAAGTATCTTGTGTTGCACAAACAAGAAAGGGGAATTGATCTGATTTGAAAACGAGAATTTTTAAAAAGAACTAAGAAAAACTACTTGAATAACGTCCAATATTCTGTTCAAGCAATGTGCGTGCGAATTTTGAAAACAATATTAACAAGTAAATAAAGCTGGAAACATAGAAAATAAAGAGGTTTTGGGTTTTTTCTCATGCGATGAATAGAGTTTTGAGCGATACGATGGCGTCTGTTGCATGTGTATGCAACTGGGAATATAAATATCCTGCACCGCAGGAAGCAGTACGGCATTCGCAGTGCTTTTTTAAAGGAAATCCTGTAGTTCCTACTAGTGATGGGCTGCATGGAGCGCACCCACGACTCCGATCCGATTTCGACTATTGTTCGTCCGATTCCGACTCCGACAGAATATAACCACTAGATCCGTCCGAAGTTGGAGTCGTCCGGAGTCGTCTGGAGTTATCCTTAGTCGTCCGGAATCGTTCGGAGTCATCCTTAGGTCGTCCGGAATCGTTCGAAGTCGTCCTTAGTTCGTCCGGACGACTCCGGCTCCGAGCGACTCTGGACGACTCCAGACGACTCTGGACGATTCCGAACAACTCCGGACGACTCCGGACGACTCCGGACGACTCCGAACGACTCCGGGTGACTTCGGACGAATCCGGATGACTCCGACTCCGGGCGACTCCGGACGACTCCGAGCGATTTCGGACGATTCCGAACGACTCCGGATATTGCAGCGCGGAACTACCTTCCGGAGTCGATTCAGAATTTATCGGAGTCAGATCGGAGTCGACACCGAATTTTTGCCTACTTTACCCATTACTAGTTCCTACGGTCTTACGGTTTCTTCTTCTTCTTTTTCTTTTGGCACAACAACCGCTGCCGGTCAAGGCCTGCCTGTACCCACTAGAGAAGTGGGCTTGGCTTTCAGTGACTTTTTGTTACCGCAGCAGGATAGTCAGTCCTACGTATTGGGGCACGGTCTATTCGAGGCTTGAACCCATGATGCCCGTTCGAGTTGACGACTGTGCCATCTCTTACGGTCTTACGGTTTAAAAAAAATGCAAAAAGCAGTTAAAATGGTGAAATACAATACGCAACACTTCCCAGATGGCTTTCGTTGAAATATTTCACTGCCCTCGTCTACCTGGCTCAGCGGACAGCGGCTGCTTCCCTTGTGACAAGCCTACAGTGACATTGGTTTGTTGTGAGTTTTGCGCGGATATTCTGAGCATAAACGACGCCAGCGGACGGATTCGTTCAATATAGACGACAACGTTGACTATTTGCTGAAATCGTATTATTTCAACTGCTCCGTTTCGCTAGCGACCTTGCTAGGCCGTGCATTTTAGCAACCAAAGTTTTAATAAACTGAACGAATATAAGTGTTTTTACATAGCGTGTGGGGAATTCTAGCTCGCCTGCATAGTCCCACAACAGTAACGCCAGGAAGAAGGTGCAGTACAGAGCAACATATAAAGTTTCGGATGATTAATTTTACACCTATGTTTGGTATTTCCAGGATGCCGTACGTCGTGGTCGAAACGATGAACGCCTCGGGCAACAAGGACCTGCTGGCGGCACCGCAGTCATGGTTGGTAAACAAAACCCAAGCGGTTGGATATCTGCATTGGCCCAGTAGCAGCAGTAGAGAAACTCTGAAAGCACTGCTGGCAAACGATCGAACGCTTCCCCGGCCGGAGTGGGAAAGGCGGGTGTGTAAAATCCTGTACCGGAATATGCCGTCGTTAGCATCGGCGGAAAAGGTGGTACAAACAACGCACTTGCGGAATAAACTCCTAGCTCGTGCAGCAAGTAACAGTAGCAACATCCTTAGTGTCACAAGGGGAGAGAATAATGCAGTACGAAGCTATTCCGCAGCCAAAGTCACTCCAAGGCCTGCTCAACAAAGGCAGCAAAGCGCGGATGAGCCGCAACTGTACGGTAATGTGGTGCCCAAGGAGGAAGATGTGGAGATGGAGGAGGAGGATCCGTTTGGTGATGTTGCTCCTGCTGCAGCACACTTGCCGAACGAACCAGCCATTCTGGACATTGAGCCTAAACGATTGCACCACTCAAGCGATGAGGAAGAATATGATCCCTTCGAAGATGTGAGCCCGCTGGAGGACAAATCGGAGCTGACTGTCATCGCGGTGGAGCAATTAAGTGAGGAGGCACAGCGTTTGTTCTCCTCGATTGGCACAGAGCAGGAGCAGGAGCAGGAGCAGGAGCAGGAGCAGCAATCGACGCATGAAGACAAACTCAATTTGCAAATAATGGACATGATACGCGAGCTGAAGTATATGATGATAAGCAACCAAAAGGAGATTAGGAAAATAGTGAGTGAAAGTATGGGCAAAATACACCGTACCGTTAATCTGCTGCTTCACAAAAAAGTTGATGAAGATGCGGAAGAAGGCCCTCGACATCTGTACGAAAGAGTCGACCCGGAAGAGTTCACTTTCGACCCACTAACTACCGTCGAGCAGGTGGAAAAGTTTGACGAACAATTAAGGGAAGACAAGTACCGCAAGGAGATTTACGGGTGGGTTGAGTCGAACGTCGGTTACGAGAGCAGCTCCGAGCATAGGATGCACACAATGCTGGATCTAATATTCGACCGACAGCTGTTTGCTAAGTTTAGTTGGTCCGGCTTGAACAAAAAACACCCAATGCAGGTGTTTCGTAACATAGTGCAGCTGTTCGAGTACATTGGCTCCTCCAGCGTGCAGCGTATAAAGCGGGAACAGGTGAAGCAATTCTTAATGAAAAAGCTTAAACAGGCCGACAGTAGGAAAAATAAAACGTTCATTCGCAAATCTGTACCGCATCAGCGGAGAAAGTTTGAGGAGAGAGAATGGGCTCAAAGCAGGGCAAGCAAGGTGAAGAGACGAGCAACCGAAACCAAGCCATCATCAACAACAAGCGGGCAAATGAGCGGGGATGAGGAACGAGCAGCTGCCCGAAGTGTCGCAGAACAGCCTAATGTTAACGAAAAACAAAAAGATGATGAAGTACAGCAGCATCTCAAGCAAAGTGTTTCAGCACCAAGCTTACCCGGTGTGGGCCGTATTGCGGTCACAAAGCCTGTGGCACAAGTGAAGGATGATAAGCTCGTGAATACAAACGACGGCAAAAAAGGAGAGATGAGCCAACCGAAGGCAAGTACGTCCCAGCAGCTACCACCGGCCACCCAAAGCGTACCAGAGATTCACATCAATCCCATCAAATCTTTGGCACAAATGAAAGGATTTGAAATTACTCTGAACGACGAGAAACGGAAACTGCAGGTCGAGCGATGGGTCGACAGAACGGTTGGCTCTATCGCAGACATTAGCCAGCGCATGAAGCAACTGTTGGAGCGGTTGATTGATAAAAACTTCTTGCTCAACTTTAGTTGGAGGAACGGCGGTGACAAACGATCGTTGGCGGAGTTCAAAAACTTTGTCCGACTGTTTGAGTACACTAGCAGAACCAAACTGCACAATACTGTCATATACAATCATGGTATTGTTTCTAGCTTCTTTATCCAGACGTTAGATCATGTTTCTTAGAACTAAGCCTTTGCTAACAACAATATGAGTGGCAAATCTTAATAAATATAAAATGTTTTATACATATGTAGGGATCAAAAGCGTTCTACTGAATTTGATTGACCATATCCGAAAAATACCTGGTTGAGTGTTAATTTTATAGTAACTGCACAATTACGCCATCTTCTCTGGGTATTTCAGTTCCATTCGGCTTCCGAAGCGTTGTTAATTTCAGAACGATGGGGTGGTGTTTTGTTCTGATCAGCAATATTCAGGCTGTAATGTTTCGTTTTCAAAAAAATCCGCACCGCAGTGCAGTTGAAATGTTTCAGTGCAATTGAGCTGTCAAATGGAGAGCTCAACAAATGACAGCGATTTGTTATGATTTCTAGACAACATTCTGGGCAGAGTTGATAAAGGGCGGCAGAACGACTAGCATAGATGTTTTCTATGTAAAATAGATATCTTTTAAAATTCTATAACGTTATTTCTGCCCGAGACGTGAATGGAAGTGTTTCCAACCATAAGCTGCAAAGAGTGGACGATTTGGTGATCGCTGTTATACAGCTTTGTTGGAAGCACAGCAAATGTTGTGCTGGAAATAGACAGTGACAACAAGAACGAAGGTAAGCTGCTCGGTAATATCGATCTGTTCACATACTGTAATTCACGCTCAAAACTTGTAGGTAACATGCCGTATGCCATAGTAGAGATTATTGATGCCAGAAACGGCAAGGTACTGCTGGCCGTGCCAGAAACATGGCTAGTAATTAAAACCAAAGTAATTGGTTATCTGCACTGGCCCGACGCCGAACTGGTGGAAAATATGAAGCAACTGTTGGCAGACGATCGAAGCGCACCACCGAAAGCGTGGGGCAAACGGATATGCAAAATAGTGTACCGCAGTATAGCCTCGTTAACAGCGGCGGAAAGAACGACACAGATTTTACAAAAGAACCGCAAAACGACAGTAAATGTAGTTTCCAACAGCAACGCTGCTATTACCTTGAAAACGGTGGATGTACGCAAAGATACTTCCAGCCAAATGTCCAGCAATTCTGTCCCGGAAGCGAAACAGCCGAGTAGTGAAATGTTGAAGAACAGTAGTTTCAACAAGACTTCAGCCGTAAAACAGGATCTATTGGGCCCTTCGCCGAAACTGTTAAAATTGGACTCGAGCAACAGCAAGACTTCAACCGCAAAACAGGAACGAAAAGGACCAGAAACACCGAAACGGTTAAAACTGGACTCGAGCAACTGTGTAAGCCAACAAAAAGACAATGAGAATAGTAATATATTATCACTCTTTAGCACGGAGCAAGACTACAATCCATTTGAGGACATTGGCAATTTGGAGGAAATGTTGCGATCGAACCTTGCGACACCAACGAGCTCGACACAAAAGGAGCTACCAATATTGGAAAAAAATAATCTAGATATAGCGAGAAATGAACCAAAAGACGATACCAAAGATAAGAACAAAAAAATATTCGGCCTGCTTCAAGAGCTAAAGTGTTTGATTAATGCAAACCAGGAAGAGATAGGCGATAGTTTGAATGATGGAATCCAAAAACTGCAAACTAACTTTGACTCGTGCAAGCGTCAACCGCTTAGGGTGGAATCGCATAAAGACAATCAACACCCACCGAAAACAATCCGATCGGAAACACCGAACCAAACCGAAATGTATCGTCTAACGACCGCAGAGGACGTGGATAGGTTTGAGCATCGTTTGAATGATCGCAACTTTCTGCAAAGGGTTCGCAGCTGGGTGAAGCGTATCGTTGCGCAGGAGAACGAGCCGGACAAGTGCATGAAGCGCATGTGGGACTTAATGTTCGATGAAGCGCTGTTCAAGCATATGTGCTGGGTTGGATCTTCATCGAAAATTGCACTGCGCGATTATTACAACATCATCGATCTGTACAAGTACGGCGGCACTACCAACGTACACCGGGTAAATGACAATGAGGCGAGAAAGTTTTTATACAAAACCATGAAGTACGTGACAGACATGAGTTACCCAGAGAAATACTACGTGAAAAAGGCAGCGAATGCGAAATGTGGTAGCATTCGTAAACCAGCATCAAGAATGAGCTTAAACGTGAAGGAACAAAGCAGAGCAAAGCACCTACAGCAGGGTCAAAGCAAGCGACAGAATGAAATCGTTGAGCAGGAGGAGGATTGCTCGAATAAGAAAGATGGTTTGCAAAATGTACCCGAGCAACAATTACCAACGATTTGCGTAGGTTGCATAAAATCGGTAGAAGAATTGAATGCATTCGAAAACCGTTTAAATGACGAAAAAAGGCGAACGGAAATGCAAACGTGGGTCGACAAAACAGTCGGTCACGAGTCTAATGTGGAGCGTCGCATGGAGGCATTGCTGGAACGATTAATTGATACAAACATCTTACTCAACTTTTGCTGGATGAACGTTAGCAGTAGAAAGTGTTCGTTGTTAAAGTTCAAAAACGTTGTCCGACTGTTTGAGTACGCTAGCAGAACCAAACTACACAACACTATCATATACAATCATGGTATTGTTTCTAGCTTCTTTATCCGGACGTTAGATAACGTGGCGTAGGATAGGCGTTTCGTAACAGTATGGATGGAAACCTGAAAAAATATAAAGTGTTGTACGTACGTATAAAGATCTAAAGAGTTTTACTGAATTTAATTAACAATAACCGAAACATCACACAATAATACCTTGTGGAGAGCCTTAATGTTTTCTCTTGGTATTCCAGTTTTCAGCTTCCGGAGCGATGTTAATTTCAAGCCGATGAAAAAATGGGTTGCTTTGTTCTGTTCAGCACTACCCATAGACGAACGTTTCGTCCTCAAAAAAAAGCAACTTGCTCGACGGCCAAAGTCGAAATGTTTCAGCGCAGTGATGCTGTCAAAAAGGGAAGCTGCGCTGACATGCCAGTGATTTTACGACTTCGAAACATCAGTCTGCACCAGCTCGGAGTAACATTTATGATAGGGACGCCCAGGTCATAAAAGACGGCACAGCGAATAGACATGGTTATTTTTTCTTCTTTTTTGGAGATAAACAGCTTTCATACTTTTATGACTATTCGATAACCGGTTCGCGGGGTTACCATACAAACGAATGCTAAGCGTTGGAGCGTTCAAAAAGCATACCAACTTAAAGGCATTCAATCATTGCATGCCGACTGAAGAACAACGCCATATGTTTCCATATGTTTTTTTTGTGACGTGAATGGAAGTGTTTTAGCTCAAGCGGACAGTGCAGTGTAACACTTCGGGAAGTGGGAAAACGCACAACGAATTGTGCACTGGAAAAACCCTTGGAGGAAAAAGGTGGAGACAACAAAGCAAAAAAAAAGAAAGAAAAAACTGTAAGCTGATCATTAACATCGTCTTGTTCTGTACGCAACTGTAACACACTTTGAAAATTGTAGGTGACATGCCGTATACCATAGTAATAATTGATGATACCACACACGGTGAGAGACTGCTGGCTGCGCCAGAAAAATGGGTCGTAACTCCAACCAAAGGAGTTGCACATCTTTACTGGCCCGACACGAATCTGGTTGACAATGTGAGGGAACTGTGGGAAGACGATCAAAGCGTTCCAACGGAGGAGTGGGACAAATGGGAATGCAAAATAGTGCAGCAAAATATTGAGTCGCAAGCAAAGGCGGAAATTTATTTACAGAATTTACAAAAGTTCGATTGTACGGTTAAAGCGAGTTTGACAGCTTCGACTAGCAACGCCACTGTTACCAATGTCACGTTGGGCAATCCTGCTCCGCCAGCAAACCAGCCGAATAGTGGAAGGATGATAAACAGCAGCTGCAACAAGACTTCAGCGTTAGAACGGGAGCTATTGGGCCCTTCGCCGAGACCGATGGTATCGAGCAACCCATTAAACCAACGAGGAGACAACAAAGGGCGTAATACATTATCAATACATAACACGGATCAATACTATGGTCTGTATGAAGAACTTTGCAATTTACAGCAAATATTGCGATCATTTGTTACGTCCCCAACGGGCTCGACACAAAAGGAGCTAACAACAAGCGGACCAAATAACCCACATAGCGCGAGAAGCGAACCGAAAGACGATGCCATGGAGATGAAACAAAAGCTATTCGGTCTGCTTCAAGAGCTGAAGGTTATGATGAAAGGCGATCAGGAAGAGACAAGAGCTAAACTGAATGAAGTATCGAAACAAATCCTATCAAACACGTCCAAGAGTCGGTTGAGAAAGAAGAGAAGAGAAGAGAAGAGAGAAACGGTTATGGCAAAATCGGCTATCCCGTCTGCAACTCCGAACAAACCCAAAGTGTATCGTCTAACGACCCTAGATGAGGTGAAGAAGTTTGAACATCGTTTGAATGATCCAATCTTTCAGCAGAAGGCTCGCAAACGGGTGAAGCGTGTTGTTGCTCGCGAGGATGGGCCTGGCAAATGCATGAAGCGCATGTGGGACATTATGTTCGATAAAGCGCCTATCGAGAAGTTTAGCTGGGCTGGCACGAATTCAAAAATTGCACTTCGTGATTACAAGAACATCGTCGATCTGTACAAGTACGGTGGTACCACCGATGCAAACCACCCGGTGAATGATATGCAGGTGAGAGCGTTTTTTCTTAAAAGTATCAAGTACGCGACAGATTTGAAGAATATACAGAATTGTAACGAGAAAAAGGCACGGCAAGCGAAATGTGATCAAAATCGTAAACCACCATCAAGCTGGTGGAGCGTGCAGGATGCATGGCTGGAAGAGGATGTGTATGAACAAGATGAAAGCGGTGGTGTACAGGAGGAAAGTACAGAGCAGTATAATACCGGCGAACAGGAAGAATACGTCGAAGAGTATGAATGCGTTGATGAGATGCAAAATTCAGTTCCAGAGGAAAATTGTATAGTGTTTTGCGACTCGATAGAAACATTGAATCAATTCGAGATCGATTTAAATGACCCAAAATGCCAAGCTGAAACAATAGAATGGATCGAGAAGACGTTTGGTCATATTGAGAATGCGGAAGATCGGATGACGTTATTGCTGGAGCGATTAATTGATGAAAACGTCTTGTACAACTTTTGCTGGATGAACGTTGGTAGTGGAAAGTGTTCGTTGATAAAGTACATAAACTTTATCCGACTGTTTCAATACACCTCCAGAACTGTACTACATCAGGCTGTAATGATCGACCATGGTTGTGTGGAAGTTTTTTTTAAGAATTTATTAGATGTCTATGATAATGTTGAGGTAGAACCGTCAAATTGTACTGTTAGCAGCATGGTTGACCTGTCTGGTGGTACAGTTGTCGGCTCGTGCGACTTAACAGCATGCCCCGATGGTTCAAGCCCCGAATGGAACGTGCCTCCAAACGTATGACTGTGACTATCCTGCTATGGACAATCAATAACCCTCCATTAGGCCCCTCCCATACGTGGGAATTACCATGCTACAACGGGCGAACCAATAAGTTTCTTTTAGCCAAACATATTAGTGGCTTAAGCAGGCCTAGATCGACTACGATCGTGGCGCCTAATACTAATATTAATATGATTAGATTACACTTACCAAGTTAAGATCAAAGTGAATGTATGTATCAGGAGGGATTTTCCAGTGCAATTTGACGTCCAAGAATGAAAAGAGAAAGTTAACCCGATTTGATAGTTACATTTACAACAAACTGGGTGATTTTATGGTTTTTCTTTATACTAACTCATAAGTATATCCTAAATTTTCACTATTTTACACACATTTTGGAAACAATTGCCCGTCTGATGAACGGAACTAAAGTGTCCTTAAGATCTTAGTCTCAATTTAAAAAAGGAGTTTTAGAAAGTATTTGGCTTCTCAACGAGACACCGTGTCAACGTCATGGCACACTAAATTTTGTTATGTTTTTCGATGGATTGGTAGAAGAATGCTATAAGCCCACTTAATGTATACATGTATTCGATTTGATTTACCTTTTACTCTCCATATATCGTAGGTGTGAACCCGAATTTAAAATAAATAAAACAATAAACGATGCATACGAACGAAATGTGATTAAGGGCCATGCTTCAGCTATGAATTCAAAATTGGTTCTGGTTGGTTATTTTCCGCCATGATCGTCTGGGTTTGAAATATTTCAATCACCGCGCGCGTAGCTGACAGATTTCGCGGACTGTCAAATTACCTTGGCATTGTTTTGTTTATATATCCCCGTACCGCGGACTGCGCGAACACCAAGCCAGCCGACAACGCTACACGACGTGATTTCTAGCAAAATTAATGGGCCTCTTGGCTGAGCATTGTTTGTTTTATGTTTCAAATCGTCTGTGAATATCCAGAGTAAACGGAAATACTATAACGATAGCTGCTGAGCCTTCATTGTTAGTGGAGGTAATACGAAGGAGACAAAGCTTGCCGGAAATAGCGCGCGTAAAGTAAGGTAAGCAGAAGGAGTGGAAAATTCCAAGACACATCATTTAAGGTTCCCCATAATAATTCATAATGCCTGTTGTAGGATGCCGTACGTTTTGGTAAAAAAGACGAAAAGCAATTTGGGCAGGAAGGAGGTCGCGGTAGCGCCCAGCTCTTGGATTCACAAGGATGGGAAAGGAACAACGTACGTTTCCTTGCCGGATGCAGTGTGTCCCAAAAAGATAAGAGCCCTACTGGAGAAGGAAAGCAACCCAACGAAGGAATGGGAAAAGCATGAGTGTGAGATCTTGAGCACAGATATTCCAACGCTAACGATGGCGTATACCATCATTGAAACGATGCAAAAACAAAACAAAGTGCTAGGTGGTAGGCCATCACAGCTAATCAAAACCAGTTTAGATAAGACGGAAAAAGCTTTGCCAACCAGACCACCGGTTCAAGAGGCCCCCAAGGTGGTAAGCAAGCAGAAACAACCGGATAAGCCCAAAACATTGCCGAAGCCGCACCCAGAACCTGACTACGACCCATTTGCCGATATACCTAACTGGCACGTGCCCGAGAAGCATCGCACGCCAGCTACCAGTCCAACAGAAGATCTACAAATGACCGTTGAGGAGTGTGAGCCAA
The DNA here is from genome assembly GCF_943734685.1 of Anopheles coluzzii. Taxonomy (NCBI): domain Eukaryota; kingdom Metazoa; phylum Arthropoda; class Insecta; order Diptera; family Culicidae; genus Anopheles; species Anopheles coluzzii. The sequence continues at coordinate 70,096,450 of NC_064671.1, read as the reverse complement.
CCGACCCGTTGCAGCAGTTGTTTAGTAGTGCTGTGGTAAATCAGGAGCAGAGCGATGAGGATGATCCCTTTCGGGATGTAAGTCCTCCCCTAAAAGATCCGCAATTGACAGCCAACTGCGAGCAGAGGCCGCCGGTTGATAGTACGGATCAGTTTTTTACCCGCATCAACAAGGAATTGAACAAACAACATGACGTGCTGGGAGATGTTTCATATGCTCAACTGCTCGATCTGCTGTACGAGCTAAAGTGTATGATACGCACTAACCAAGATGAGTTGCGGAGGAAAATTAACGAGGGATTTTCGCGGTTGCAACAAACCGTGCTGTCGGTATTAGCCAAGGATAATACGGACGATAGTGCAGCATTCGAAGAGAAGACTGTAACTTGCAAGGAAGAGTTGGATGAATTGGAAAGCCGACTACAGGATGAAGCGTATCGTGAACAGGTGCACCGTTGGATGGATCATATCATCCCGCCTGAAACGAATCCCGAATTGCGCATGACGAACATTCTCCATAAACTGGTGGACAACAAGCTTTTAGAGCAGCTCGAGTGGAACCCCAAACCAACGCACCCCGAGAAGATTCGTCTGGAGACGTACAGGCATTTTTGCAAGCTCTTTGAATATGCCGGCACGACTACGGAACACGTAGCGAACGATTGGGTCGTGGAGTGTTTCTTCAGAAATAAACTAAAGAACAACGCTCACACCAGGGTAAACATGAGTGAAAAGCGGAAAGGCGTAACAGAAAGTAAACCTGTAAAAATAGCCCGAACCGAAACAGAGCTGAACACGTGTGAGGAAACGGTTAACCTATTGGAAACGGATACCATTTCTACGACAAACCAAGATGACGATGTATACGAGATAATCGAGCTGGATGGTGATGAAGATAATGCGCCGACGACAGCAACGACTGCCACTCCCACCGAGACCACAGAGTACGTGGAGGTTTATCATATAACCAGCTTTGACGGTATGAATGATTTCGAGGTACGCTTGAAAGATCCCGACTATCTCAGCGTTGTTCACGGATGGATAGACAATGCTGTTAAGCAGACGATCGTCCCAGCCGAACGTATGGGAATCATATTAGACCAACTAGTTGATAGCAAGTTCTTGCAGAATTTCGATTGGACTGGCACCCGCAATGGAAAGGTGGCGTTAATTGGTTACAAAAACTTCGTTCGGCTCTTTGAATATGCCGGTACCATTACGCCACAAAATCGAGCGTGTCATTGGGATGTAGCAAAGTTTTTTCAACAGAAATTTAAAGCCATGAACTAGAGCATCGAACTAGACATTGTCCCTAAGACCCCTTAGTAAGTAGTATTATGCTAAAGGTTGACCGTACGCTTTTAATGTAAAATTGGTTTAAGATCCTTACATTGTTCTCTTTTTAGCTACTACATTTACTGCATTCTCATTATAGACAGTAGCACACTTCTATGTTTTTTTAGTGCCAAGTGGTTTGAATGTCTTATTTGTAACCTGTTATCTACATAATAAAATAAACTATAGTTACACAATACGGTGTACAACTCGCTAGTGGATATTTGCTTCTGTATTGTTATTTGGCGTGGCGATTATAAGGCATTAGTTTTACAATTGAATGCAGTTTTTGAATATTGTAAGTGCAGCAGTTGTAGAACCATTTAAAAAGGGGGTTCCATAATTGAAATTAAGTTGCAATTAATCGGCATGAAATCTTTCAAATCCATATTTGATGAAATGTTTCAAACTCCCACCAACAGCAGCAGCTGAGCAAGTTGACATTTGTTTGTTATGATTTTGCTCAACTACAATACACATTGAAGAAACGACGCCAAGGGCGCTGCGGGAGGAGAATCAAACATATAGCAAAGTGTATGGTCGCGAGGGGCAATTGTTTGCATGCTGCCATACCACGAAACGAAGCAATAGAAAGAGAGTCACACCGTTTGTGGAAGCTCGCTGTGTGTGTGTGTTTTTTTGAGTGGTATAGTGAAGGTACGTAGGTACTACAGCCCGTAAGGACTTCCCGTTTAAAGTACCCTGTTGCCCGTAACTTCTCCCTTTTTAGGATGCCGTACATCTTGGTAGAAACGACTACTCCTGCTGGCAAAGAGCTGCTAGCTGCACCGGCCGCCTGGATCCAAAAGAAGGCTGACGGCACGGCTTATCTGTGCTGGCCGTTCGCTACAAGCATACGGAAGCTGAATACATTGTTCCAAGACGAGTACAGCATTCCGTCGGAGGCGTGGGAAAGGCTTGAGTGTGAAATTTTGTGCCGCAACATTCTGTCGCTCTCGTCGGCGGACAAGATGATCGAAACGATGGAAAGCAGCTGGCTGAACGAGCCGAAACCGGCAGCACGAGTAACGGTACAACGGTCAAACGATCCTCTTGCGAACCGGCTGAGCAATGGCGGTGTGCAGAAGCTGCTGTCCAGCCCCACCGCCCAGCCGGACGATGATCCGCTCGGGGATGTGAAACCGTGCCCCCAGATGCTGGACCTACTGTACGAGCTGAAGAGTCTGATACTGGCGAACCAGGAAGAGTTGCGGCAGAATCTAAAGGAAGGATTCGGAAGGGTGGACAAGTCCGTTAAATCGATGAACGACAAGTACCTGGAATCGAATGCGGTACAGTACGAACTTGGGCGGGCGGATGCGAACGCGTTCCAGGCGGGACGGATGGATGCGAACGTGTGCCAGCTGGTCGAACAGCCGGAGAAGTTTAAGGTCGACTTGCTCACCGAGATGGAAGCGGTAGAAGAGTTTGAGAAGCGTCTGAAGGACGATGACTATCGCACCCAGGTGTGCCAGTGGATCGATGCGAACGTGGGACACATGCGGCAGTCCGAGCATCGGATGCACACGTTGTTGGACCTCATCATCGATCGGAAGCTGTTCGCTGGCTTCAGCTGGACCGGCGGCGGAAAGAACAAACGGGCGCTGAACGCGCAAAAGAACATACTGAACTTGTTCGAGTACGCCGGTACCACCTCCGTGTACCGGGCGGATCACGTGTCAGTGGAGAATTTCATGCGCAAAAAGCTTCAGAACTCGTCCAGCAGGATAAAGGCGAAGGGTGTGCGCAGGAGTGTGCCACGTCCCGGTCGTAAGGGGATAAACCGAGTGGGAGACGATATCATTAGAATTATTCCGAAACAGATTAAGTTGACATCAACTACTGATGCGCGAAGTCCTGCAGCGGTGGCGGATGCGACTCAAGGGCAATCATCACCCTCGTCATCGATACTGATGGCTGTGAGTGTACCGGCAAAACCGATCAGATCGGAAACGATAGTAGTGAAGCAAGATGCCACCATGTTCATAGACGGCGTGAATGAGTTTGAGGAAATGTTGGACATTAGACGATTGCAGAAGTAAACCGCACACGTGTGGTTTTTGAGAGAGGCTTACGGATGTGGAAGCAACATGAAGCAAAATTTAATCAGCCAAAAATAATTCATACTGTACGTTACTTTGTAAGGTACAATGAATATCGCAAGGAATTATTGTGCAACTTTAAGCATGGAATGTTTAAACTGTAACGTTACACAAGTTCGTTACCTTAACCAGTCGATTAGGTTTACTCGGTAGTAGTGTTTAAAAACGACATTTAATTCAAGATTAAATTCGATTTTTTAAATAAGATCCAATTCTGTATCCAGATTTCACTTAATGAACTCACTAAGATTCGTCGGATTTGGCAATGCCAATGCGAACTTTATCCAGTAGTCGATTTGTGTACCTACACCTAATGTTCATCGAGTATAGCCATTTATGAACGTTCTCGTTCTGAACTCATTAAAATCTCGAATGATGGATATGTGTTACATTTTTGAATGATACACTCTAGATGGGAAAATATTACAATATTTTTGCTTTAAAAGATAGTTGTAATGAAGTTGTAATGACGTACTAATTCGGAAGAACATTTGCACTGTAAATTGTACTTTGAATAAGTTAAAGAATAAATCGTAAATAATTTTATGATTGCGAATGGATTTAGTGATGGGTAAAGTTGGCAAAAATCCGGAGTCGCTTCCTATCCGACTCCGGAAGGTAGGTTTGCCCAGCATTATCCGGAGTCGTTCGGAGTAGTCTGGAGCCGTCCGGAATCACGGTGCAAAACAAACTGTGCTGTCGGTACTAGCCAAGGATAATACGGACGATAGTGCAGCATTCGAAAAGAAGGCTGTAACTTGCAAGGAAGAGTTGGATGAATTGGAAAGCCGACTACAGGATGAAGCGTATCGTGAACAGGTGCATTACGCCACAAAATCGAGCGTGTCATTGGGATGTAGCAAAGTTTTTTCAACAGAAATTTAAAGCCATGAAATAGAGCATCGAACTAGACATTGTCCCTAAGACCCCTTAGTAAGTAGTATTATGCTAAAGGTTGACCGTACGCTTTTAATGTAAAATTGGTTTAAGATTGTGGTGGATTGCTTATAGCAATGTCTTAGTTGTAATCAAGTAGCCATTGGTTACAGCAACCGTGGTTACACTGAATATCGAATAAATGTAGTTAGTCTTAGTTCACTCTTAGAACGGTTTACATCGTCTTTCAATCGCTCCCACATTGGTGACCCCGACGTGATCTCCGGATTGTTATTAGTTCTCCTAATTTGAAAATTTGTGAACGAATATGTCTACCGAAAACGTTTCTAACGAAGAAACTTCTCCTGCTACTGCAGCCGTTTCGGTTAAACTTCCGGATTTTTGGAAGAACGATCCATCGTTGTGGTTTTCGCAAGCTGAAATTCAGTTTTTGTTGGCCGGCGTTCATAAGGATGAAACTAAATTTTATCATATTGTCGCTAAACTCGAACAATCCGTACTTTGTCATATCGCTGGTTATGTAAAACAGCCTCCTGCGACAGGAAAATATGAAGCCGTTAAGCAACGCCTCATCTCTCGATTCGAGCTCACGGAACAAGCCAAAATGGATCAGCTATTTGGAACGTACGATTTTGGAGACCTTCGTCCTACGCATCTTTTAACGAAGATGCAGGAACTTGTTGCCGGATTGAATGTGAATGATTCCTTGTTAAAAAGACTATTTCTGCAAAAACTTCCAGCTAATATACGTGCAATACTTAGCATCCACGATGGAAGTCTTTCGAAGCTGGCGGAGATGGCAGATACAATGATAGAAATGGCTCCTCAAACATCAGTTATCCATGCTTCTGTGCAAAAAGAAACGACGGAAAATTTAGCTGAAGAAGTTGCTGCCATGAAAGTAGAGCTACGCCAAATGAAAGCACGGCAACCTGAGCGCGGTCGATTGCGTTCCACTTCTCAAAATCGTACCAATGAAAACATCTGTTGGTACCACCGGAAGTATGGAAATCGAGCTACGCGATGTCGAAGCCCTTGCCAGTATCATCAGTCAAAAAACTAGATTTCCGCTCATCCGAAATCGGCGAGGTGGGCGGATTAAGAATCAGTCGCCGTCTGCAAATCTTTGACAAATCTTCTGGTATTCGGTTCTTAATCGACACGGGATCGGATGTATCGATAATACCTGCATCCAAGATAGAGAAGACTCGAGAACCATCGCCGTTTTTACTCCATGCAGCAAACGGAACGAAAATACGAACGTATGGGAACAAGTTTGTTTCAGTGGTTCTCGGACTACGCCGAAAGTTTTCGTGGAATTTTTCGCAAGCCGACGTTACTTCTACAATTATTGGTGCCGACTTAAGACTTATTGATGGTGGTACGAAATTACACACTGTTTGTGGATTATCGAAATCTTCGGTTTACGGTGTAACAACTATAGCAAAAGATCATCCTTTTCGAGACTTGCTGGTCGAATTTCGAGAAATCACCGCCCCGCCGACAATGCGCACTGAGGTAAGACATAATGTAACCCATCATATTCAAACCACTGGACCTCCAGTTGCTTCAAAACCTCGTAGAATGCCACCAGACAAACTCCAAGCCGCTAAAAAAGAATTTGAGACCATGATGGAGCTCGGGATTTGTCGCCCTTCCAAAAGCAGTTGGGCAAGTCCACTTCATTGCGTACCTAAAAAGAATGGCCAATGGCGCTTTGTCGGAGATTACAGGAGTTTAAACCGGATAACTGTGCCAGATCGTTATCCTGTGCCACATATTCACGATTTGCTAAACAATTTCTTAGGTAAGAATTGTTTTACCACTCTAGATGTGGTACGAGCTTATCTACATAATAAAATAAACTATAGTTACACAAGTCGGTGTACAACTCGCTAGTGGATATTTGCTTCCGTTTTATTATTTAGCGTGGCGATTTTAAGGCATTCGATTTACAATGTAATGCAGTTTTTGAATATTGTAAGTGCAGCAGTTGTAGAACCATTTAAAAAGGGGGTTCCATAATTGAAATTAAGTTGCAATTAATCGGAATGAAATCTTTCAAATCCATATTTGATGAAATGTTTCGAACTCCCACCAACAGCAGCAGCTGAGCAAGTTGACATTTGTTTGTTATGATTTTGCTCAACTACAATACACATTGAAGAAACGACGCCAAGGGCGCTGCGGGAGGAGAATCAAACATATAGCAAAGTGTATGGTCGCGAGGGGCAATTGTTTGCATGCTGCCATACCACGAAACGAAGCAATAGAAAGAGAGTCACACCGTTTGTGGAAGCTCGCTGTGTGTGTATGTTTTTTTTGAGTGGTATAGTGAAGGTACGTAGGTACTACAGCCCGTAAGGACTTCCCGTTTAAAGAACCCTGTCGTCCGTAACTTCTCCCTTTTTAGGATGCCGTACACCTTGGTAGAAACGACTACTCCCACCGGCGGCAAAGAGCTGCTAGCTGCACCGGCCGCCTGGATCCAAAAGAAGGCTGACGGAACCGCATATCTGTGCTGGCCGTTCGCTAGAAGCATACGGAAGCTGAATACATTGTTCCAAGACGAGTACAGCATTCCGTCGGAGGTGTGGGAAAGGCTTGAGTGTGAAATTTTGTGCCGCAACATTCCTTCGCTCTCGTCGGCGGACAAGATGATCGAAACGATGGAAAGCAGCTGGCTGAACGAGCCGAAACCGGCAGCACGAGTAACGGTACAACGATCAAACGATCCTTTTGCGAACCGGCTGAGCAATGGCGGTGTGCAGAAGCTGCTGTCCAGCCCCACCGCCCAGCCGGATGATGATCCGCTCGGGGATGTGAAACCGTGCCCCCAGATGCTGGACCTACTGTACGAGCTGAAGAGTTTGATACTGGCGAACCAGGAAGAGTTGCGGCAGAATCTAAAGGAAGGATTCGGAAGGGTGGACAAGTCCGTTAAATCGATGAACGACAAGTACCTGGAATCGAATTCGGTACAGTACGAACTTGGGCGGGCGGATGCGAACGCGTTCCAGGCGGGACGGATGGATGCGAACGTGTGCCAGCTGGTCGAACAGCCGGAAAAGTTTAAGGTCGACTTGCTCACCGAGATGGAAGCGGTAGAAGAGTTTGAGAAGCGGCTGGAGGACGATGACTATCGCACCCAGGTGTGCCAGTGGATCGACGCGAGCGTGGGACACATGCGGCAGTCCGAGCATCGGATGCACACGTTGTTGGACCTCATCATCGATCGGAAGCTGTTCGCTGGCTTCAGCTGGACCGGCGGCGGAAAGAACAAACGGGCGCTGAACACGCACAAGAACATACTGAACTTGTTCGAGTACGCCGGTACCACCTCCGTGTACCGGGCGGATCACGTGTCAGTGGAGAATTTCATGCGCAAAAAGCTTCACAACTCGACCACCAGGATAAAGGTGAAGGGTGTGCGCAGGAGTGTGCCACATAGCGGTCGTAAGCGGCTAAACCGAGTGGGAGACGAGATCATCAGAATTATTCCGAAACAGATTAAGTTGACATCATCTACTGATGCGCAAAGTCCTGCAGCGGTGGCGGATGCGACTCAAGGGAAATCATCACCCTCGTCATCGATACCGATGGCTGTGAGTGTACCGGCAAAACCGATCAGATCGGAAACGATAGTAGTGAAGCAAGATGCTACCATGTTCATAGACGGTGTGGATGAGTTTGAGGAAATGTTGGACATTAGACGATTGCAGAAGTAAACCGCACACGTGTGGTTTTTGAGAGAGGCTTACGGATGTGGAAGCAACAAGAAGCAAAATTTAATCAGCCAAAAATAATTCATACTGTACGTTACTTTGTAAGGTACAATGAATATCGCAAGGAATTGTTGTGCAACTTTAAGCATGGAATGTTTAAATTGTAACGTTACACAAGTTCGTTACCTTAACCAGTCGATTAGGTTTACTCGGAAGTAGTGTTTAAAAACGACATTTAATTCAAGATTAAATTAGATTTTTTAAATAAGGTCCAATTCTGTATCCAGATTTCACTTAATGAACTCACTAAGACTCTTCGGATTTGGCAATGCCAAGACGAACTTTATCCAGTAGTCGATTTGTGTACCTACACCTAATGTTCATCGAGTATAGCCATTTATGAACGTTCTCGTTCTGAACTCATTAAAATCTCGAATGATGGATATGTGTTACATTTTTGAATGATACACTCTAGATGGGAAAATATTACAATATTTTTGCTTTAAAAGATAGTTGTAATTAAGTTGTAATGACGTACTAATTCGGAAGAACATATGCACTGTAAATTGTACTTTGAATTAGTTAAAGAATAAATCGTAAAGAATTTTATGATTGCGAATGGATTTCTTGATGGGTAAAGTTGGCAAAAATCCAGAGTCGCTTCCTATCCGACTCCGGAAGGTAGGTTTGCCCAGCATTATCCGGAGTCGTTCGGAGTAGTCTGGAGCCGTCCGGAATCACGGTGCAAAACAAACTGTGCTGTCGGTACTAGCCAAGGATAATACGGACGATAGTGCAGCATTCGAAAAGAAGGCTGTAACTTGCAAGGAAGAGTTGGATGAATTGGAAAGCCGACTACAGGATGAAGCGTATCGTGAACAGGTGCATTACGCCACAAAATCGAGCGTGTCATTGGGATGTAGCAAAGTTTTTTCAACAGAAATTTAAAGCCATGAAATAGAGCATCGAACTAGACATTGTCCCTAAGAACCCTTAGTAAGTAGTATTATGCTAAAGGTTGACCGTACGCTTTTAATGTAAAATTGGTTTAAGATCCTTACATTGTTCTCTTTTTAGCTACTACATCTACTGCATTGTCATTATAGACAGTAGCACACTTTTATGTTTTTTTAGTGCCAAGTGGTTTGAACTAATGTCTTATTTGTAACCTGTTATCTACATAATAAAATAAACTATAGTTACACAAGTCGGTGTACAACTCGCTAGTGGATATTTGCTTCTGTATTGTTATTTGGCGTGGCGATTTTAAGGCATTCGATTTACAATTTAATGCAGTTTTTGAATATTGTAAGTGCAGCAGTTGTAGAACCATTTAAAAAGGGGGTTCCATAATTGAAATTAAGTTGCAATTAATCGGAATGAAATCTTTCAAATCCATATTTGATGAAATGTTTCGAACTCCCACCAACAGCAGCAGCTGAGCAAGTTGACATTTGTTTGTTATGATTTTGCTCAACTACAATACACATTGAAGAAACGACGCCAAGGGCGCTGCGGGAGGAGAATCAAACATATAGCAAAGTATATGGTCGCGAGGGGCAATTGTTTGCATGCTGCCATACCACGAAACGAAGCAATAGAAAGAGAGTCACACCGTTTGTGGAAGCTCGCTGTGTGTGTGTTTTTTTGAGTGGTATAGTGAAGGTACGTAGGTACTACAGCCCGTAAGGACTTCCCGTTTAAAGTACCCTGTCGTCCGTAACTTCTCCCTTTTTAGGATGCCGTACATCTTGGTAGAAACGACTACTCCCACCGGCGGCAAAGAGCTGCTAGCTGCACCGGCCGCCTGGATCCAAAAGAAGGCTGACGGAACCGCATATCTGTGCTGGCCGTTCGCTACAAGCATACGGAAGCTGAATACATTGTTCCAAGACGAGTACAGCATTCCGTCGGAGGCGTGGGAAAGGCTTGAGTGTGAAATTTTGTGCCGCAACATTCTGTCGCTCTCGTCGGCGGACAAGATGATCGAAACGATGGAAAGCAGCTGGCTGAACGAGCCGAAACCGGCAGCACGAGTAACGGTACAACGATCAAACGATCCTTTTGCGAACCGGCTGAGCAATGGCGGTGTGCAGAAGCTGCTGTCCAGCCCCACCGCCCAGCCGGACGATGATCCGCTCGGGGATGTGAAACCGTGCCCCCAGATGCTGGACCTACTGTACGAGCTGAAGAGTCTGATACTGGCGAACCAGGAAGAGTTGCGGCAGAATCTAAAGGAGGGATTCGGAAGGGTGGACAAGTCCGTTAAATCGATGAACGACAAGTACCTGGAATCGAATGCGGTACAGTACGAACTTGGGCGGGCGGATGCGAACGCGTTCCAGGCGGGACGGATGGATGCGAACGTGTGCCAGCTGGTCGAACAGCCGGAAAAGTTTAAGGTCGACTTGCTCACCGAGATGGAAGCGGTAGAAGAGTTTGAGAAGCGTCTGGAGGACGATGACTATCGCACCCAGGTATGCCAGTGGATCGACGCGAGCGTGGGACACATGCGGCAGTCCGAGCATCGGATGCACACGTTGTTGGACCTCATCATCGATCGGAAGCTGTTCGCTGGCTTCAGCTGGACCGGCGGCGGAAAGAACAAACGGGCGCTGAACGCGCACAAGAACATACTGAACTTGTTCGAGTACGCCGGTACCACCTCCGTGTACCGGGCGGATCACGTGTCAGTGGGGAATTTCATGCGCAAAAAGCTTCAGAACTCGACCAGCAGGATAAAGGCGAAGGGTGTGCGGAGGAGTGTGCCACTTAGCCGTCGTAAGCGGCTAAACCGAGAGGGAGACGAGATCATTAGAATTATTCCGAAACAGATTAAGTTGACATCATCTACTGATGCGCAAAGTCCTGCAGCGGTGGCGGATGCGACTCAAGGGCAATCATCACCCTCGTCATCGATACTGATGGCTGTGAGTGTACCGGCAAAACCGATCAGATCGGAAACGATAGTAGTGAAGCAAGATGCCACCATGTTCATAGACGGTGTGAATGAATTTGAGGAAATGTTGGACATTAGACGATTGCAGAAGTAAACCGCACACGTGTGGTTTTTGAGAGAGGCTTACGGATGTGGAAGCAACAAGAAGCAAAATTTAATCAGCTAAAAATAATTCATACTGTACGTTACTTTGTAAGGTACAATGAATATCGCAAGGAATTATTGTGCAACTATAAGCATGGAATGTTTAAATTGTAACGTTACACAAGTTCGTTACCATAACCAGTCCATTAGTTATGGCAGTTCCTTGGCAGTCCATTAGGCAGTTCCTTGAGTCATGGAAATGAAATTAAAAACAGGCAAACTGTTGGAATTCCGAGTTTTGTATAAATCGTAACGACTAACATTAAATAGCTAATAATAGTCTGATTTATTCGTTGTTATTTTATTTTTTATTTAACTTCACATTTTTACGGCCTCGGCCATATTTTCTGATTTATTCATTATCCTAGAGAAAATATGTTCTGTTTTACGTTTGCGTTTCGGGATTCTGCGTCGGACAAGTTGTAAAGGTCGAAAATAACGAAGCAAAACTCTTTTCAGTTAAATCATTCAAAACAAACGCGCCCTACAATGCGAGACGCACTGTATGCAAGAAAATTAAAATCAAAATAAATTTCTTCAAGCAAATACAATCCAACCAGTTGACATGTGTCACCAGTCAATGTTAGAGGAAATGCCCAGGAGTCACGAACTTCACAATAAAGCAACAAGCCTTTATTAAGGTGTTAACGAGGGACTATTTTTGCCATAAAAATCTAGTTACAATAGGGATTTTTGAACCCATTGTAAAATTTTTCGAGAAAAATATGAATTTTGTACATAATCTATGAATTTAAAACTACAGGTTTGAAAAGCCCGTTACATTTTACATTTAAAAAACCCACATGAAACCATCCCAAAACTGTCCGTCTGATCAAGCGCCGCCTGGGTACGGACTCGCGCCCCAAAAACTGCAAACACACACAGAGGAAGAAAAAAAGAATCGCACTCAACACCATACAGATTCCGTGCCGTTGCGTTCCGTCGTGGTGCTTCTTGGTGCGAGGGTGCAGAAGACATTTGTTGCGTCCCGCGAGCGAAAAGGCGGATCACTCGCGATCGTGCGGATCACTAACAGGCCCCCACAATAGTAGCCCTCCATTTGCGACGACCGTGGAACAATCGACGGTGCGTCACGCAGAACGACGGTGGTGTGGTGTACCGTCTGCCAGTGTACCGTCGTGTGCACGGCTTGCAAGTGTTTTGTTTGTGCCCCAGTGCTGTGTGATTGTGTAGTGGTGCCGCCAGGCGCACAAGTGTCGCTGCCCTTACGGGCGGGCGTGTTAATAGTGTCCTTTACAAATTCGGCTTAAAAAAGCGCTTCCACCTGTGGGGTGGCAAGGAGGAGTAAATGCATGTTGTGCACATTGAAGCACAGCGCAGCGTACGACCATGTGCAGTCAAGTGTCACCAAATCCACTCAGCAGTATTTTTTTGTTAGGAAAATGAATTCCTATTTGTGAGCAAAGCAAAGGAGATGTAACAAAAAAAGTATACATAGTTGCGTTCTTCATACACCAGTCCGTGCGCGTGCGAGTGTGTGGGTGTGTGCGGCACTGTTTCGAGTGGTTCTACGGGTAACTATGACGATAGTTGCGTGCGGCAGAAATGAAACACTTCCGTTTCAACCGATCCGGTGCTGCTCCGCGCCTATATAATAGCTGTACCGCAATGCATGTGTGAGTGTGTGTCCGATCTGCTGCTGCCTACTACAACTAAATCCTAAACGCGTGAAAATTGCCTCCAGTGGGTAGTCGCCTTTTTGCGGATACAAAGCATCCTTTGTGTGTAGGTGTGTGTGTGTGTGCGCCCGCGCGCGTGTGTGTGTGAAGTGAAAGGGGCGTGTAGGGTGCATCCCGGTGCAAGCAGGCAATAAAAAAAGGATGTAAAAACGGGAGTGACGTGTGCCAAAAACCACACCGTCCAGAGGGTGATTGCAATATTAAGTTGTGTGTGAGGAGAGCGGTGTGCCGCTACAGCGTTTAATAAAGGCGTCTGAAATGTGATGGAGCAATAACCTCGAAATTGTACTTCCTGTGTATGCGCGTCTGTGTGTGTTGGTTAGGGTGCAATAAAAGAGCCGTTGGGATAGTGCCGGGTTTTAGAGAGTCAAATAAGCCGTCCTCCCTTAAAGAACCGCTCAAACAAAGGGGTCATCTTGGTGCAACACTGTAGACTGGCAGGTGTGTCTGTGGATGCTTATGAATAGAATAGCAGGAGTGCCGCCGTATCACCAACACGACCGGGAGGGAAAGATGTACAACGGAGCGTTGGAATGTTGTGTCGCGGAGTGTGCGCGAGCAAGCGATTAAGAAAACATGACATCAGCTGCTCTATCGGCGAGCAGACAGCACTAAAGAGAGAGAGAGGGAGAGCGAGAGAGTGAAAACGTAGAGGTTAAAATTCTAATCTGTCAAACGGCACAAGCAATCAAAGCAACCCAAACAAGAAGCAGCCAAAAGGCAAGGGCGGCCATCAGTTTCTGTTTCCAAATTTTAGGTGCAAACAAAAGTATGGATCCGTTCGGCGAAATGCAGTGCAATATCGGAGGGGGGAGCAATCTGCAGTCCAGCACCGCCTCCCCGCCCGAAAGCAACCGGACGGCGGATGGCGCGTCCGCAGTCAAATCGGACACAACAACACCGACCAGCCCGAACGATCCGGATCACCAGCAGGAGAAGACAGACTGTACGCCGGAAAACTCGAAGAAAAGCGACAGCTCACCGGAAGCGGCCGGTGGCCCCGGTACGGGCGGATTCGAGCGGCCAGCGGCGACCGTGGCGAAAAGCTTTTCCCTGCACGAAATGCTCAAAGCGGGCCGCAGCGCTAGCGAAGAGCCGAGCGGCGGAAAGCCGATGGTCGACAACGCGGCCGAACAGAACGGCGCACTCGTTGCGGACTCGGTGCGGAATGCGTTCGCGTTCACGATCGACTTTGGCGACGGGAAGAAGCCGGTCGACGCGCAGCGGCACGAAAAGATGCTGGAACGGTTCCAGGCGCGCCACAAGCGGGGCGTATCGCTGTCGAAGCTCGAGTCCTGCTCGAACTCCCCGGCCGGGTCGGGCCGGGCGCAGCAGGGTGCGCGGGCACCGGGCAGTGTGAATCTGCCCCGGCGCAACAACAAACAGGCCCAGCAAACGGCGGACGCCCCGGACCAGATGGTTGTGATCGACGATGTGACGGGCCGGCCGGTGGCGGTGAAGCTGCGCGAGAAGACGCAGCGCACGGTCGGCCGGGGGGACGGTTCCGCCACCAAGCGGCACAGCTGGAGCCCCCGGACAAGCATGAGCGAGATGGGAGGTGGTGTGAAGGCAGCGCAGCCGACCGGACGGTCCAACAATGCCGCCAACCGGTTCGCCCCGAAATCGGCCACCCTTGCGTTGGCCCTCGAGCAGCAGCAGCAACAGGTGGGAGGAGGGCTGGAGGGGAAGGACTACTCGTACTCCAGCTCGGAGTTTACGGTGGAAAGTCTGGGCTCGTGTCATGGGGGCATTCCGTGTCTGGAGGCACCGCTTGAAAACTTCCGCAAGTCGCGCGGCGGCGGAGAGGACGGGGAGGAGGAAGACGACGATGTGAGCGAGGCGGGCACGTACACGATCGACGGGGCGAACTACACCGAGGAGCAGAAGGAGCGCATGAACATTGACCGTATTGGGCCGGCTGGGCACGTGGCGACCCTACCGCCGGAGGTGGTCGATCCCGTGCCGGTAGTGCAGCCGGCGCCCGTACGGCCCACCGACTTTCGGGAGGAGCTGGAGGTGATTGATCTCGAGCGAACGACGAGCAGCGGCAAGCAGGTGGAGGGGGTCGCGCCGGAAAGCCGCAAGCACAACATACTGGAAGTTTCCTACTTTCACGAGCCGGCGGCACCCAAGGGGACGGGCGGTGGCACCGGGGAGCGCACCAAAAGCAAACAGTCCTACATCGAGAAGCTCAAGTCGAGGATGAAAAACATTACGCATAAAACGGGCGGCAGCAGCGGCGGCGGCGGCTCAACGAGGAAGGGAATGGAATCGATCGGCCTTACCGCGCCGGAACTGGACTCGCCGGACCAGGGCACCTTTACCTCCGTGACGACGAGCGGCATTCTGAGCGTGAAGCCGACGCTGCTCGAGGGCGGTGGTGGTAATGCAGTGCCGGGCGGACAGCGACGGCGCAACAGCTTAACCAAATCGCACATTGACAGCTCGGAGTACGTGCAGGGTGTGGCGAAGCTGAACATACACGCCACCAGAGCGGAGTGCGGGGACGATGGCGGGGCGGAAAGGTCGAAAGGAATGGACGTCCACCCACCGGACGAGGAGCGGAAGATACTGAACTGCTACACCGACTCGGAGAAGGCACACCACCACCAAGGCGGCGGTGCCCACCAGCGCTTGCAGGCCGCCAAAAAGGGAGACGCCAGCCCGGTCGGCGGCAGGCGGAAAACACCGTCCGACGTGGCGGCCCTGACCTCGGTCGCGACGAAGAAAGACTGGATCCAGGAGTGGGCGAAGAATGCGCGCGAGTACTCGAAAACGACCAGCCCGAAGGTGCATCCGCACGATCCGCCGCCGGCCACGACCGCGTACGGTACTGCGGCCGGCTCAATGACCCGCAGCTACGGGGGTGAGGGCAGCGAGGGGGAGGAGCTGGGCGCAGCAACCACCAGGCGCAGCCGAAGCAATCAGTTCGGGTACGATTTCGACATCGATCTGACCAAGAGCGATTACTACGAGGCGAAGCGGTACGAAGAGTTCGGCGACAATCTGGACCACCGGCAGCACTACCGGGGGGTGGTGCGCGGCGGACAACATTCGACCGGCGGCGGTGGCAGTGATCCGCTCGTGTTCCGCGCCCAGCAGCAGCACCAGCAACAGCAGCAGCAGCTTCAGCAGCTGCTTGCGACGACCTCGCCGGAGGAGGACCCGTTCCGGGAACCGCTGCCGTACGGTATGAACGAGTTCGCCCGCACCGGTTCGCGCGGTTCCATGCGCCGGTACGGTCACAATCAGCATCCGTCACCCGTGACACCGTCGGCCGCCTCGAAGCCGCCCATGAGCCCGAGCAAGATCCCGTCCCCGATTGGATCGATCGGGCGGGCCCGGAGCGTCAGCCGCAATCGCAGCCTGCAGGGAAGCAATTCGGTAAGTTGGCGACTAACGCTCTTCCTCTCTCAATATGGCACCGATAGACCTGGTTAACGTACTAGCAAACACACACGCACACACACACAACACCGTTTGGTGTTTTCATGGACAGGTGAAATCATGAAGTCATAATTCGGTGGCCCCGTTTTACTTTTTCATGCAGCTAGACACAGGGTGAAAACACATGAGGAGAGAGAAGGTAGAAACGGAACACCGTGAGTGGTGGTGAAATACTATATCCTGGTTCGGGTGAGGGTTGTGTTGTGTGCTGCTTTTACGGTTTCGAATGGATTTCATATGCCCAACTTGGTTTGGTTGGAGGAAGGTGGTTGTTGGATCTGTTTTGCGATACAGACAGAGGAGGAAGGTAGTTAGTGACTCATGCCTCACACACGGTGAACTCACCTTGGGCCGTACCCCGTGTACACCGATATATACAGGCGAGGGTGTGTGAAGTGATGATCGGGTATGGGGATGAGAGGTGTCAAAGCTTCGGAGGGAAAGAGGTTTGTCATCTTCACTGAAGTATGTTTCGTACGGGGTTTGTGGAGATTGCCTGACGCAAATTTTGCAGGAAAATATCTGTGATATTTGTGTATCTTCAACGTGTTAACGACTTTTATGAGGTAAAGATGACTAATGACAAACACAAGTCATCATACTCATGGTTTCACAGTGTATTTTCTGTATAAATTCGATTCAAAGTCTTATCTCTATAAATTGAATTGTATTAAAATCTGCTGTACTTGGTTTTTTGGTGTTAAAGTAAATACTTTTTTAATTAATATTTTAAGATACGATCCTTTTTAAATCTGTTCTTTTTTAGTTCGGAATCGACTCCGGAATCGGTTCCGGAATCGGCTCCATATTTGATTCCGGAATTGGATTCGGTATCGGAATCAGTTCCGGAATCGGTTCCGGAATCGACTCCGGAATTGGAATCGGTTCCGGAATCGACTCCGGAATTGGAATCGGTTCCGGAATCCAAGTTCGCTCTCGTATCGGAATTGGCTCCTAAATTAGAATCGGCTTCCAAACGGAGTCAGTTACGGCATCGCCATAAAAATAGGCGTTTGAGTCCAATCATACTACGTATTGATAATCGCAAAAAACAAATACTTGTAAAAGATTGTAAAAGAGTCCCGGGACTGATTTCGCTATAAAGCTTCTTTTTTGATTCAAGAACTAATTCACGTTCCGGAGTTAATTCTAATTCAGGAGTCAAATATGATTCCTTTATCGGGGCAAATTGCGATTCCCAGGTCAATTCCGATTCTGGAACCGATTCTGATCGTGGAATCGATTCCGTAGCCGACTCAGGAATCGGCTCCGGAGTCAACTCCGCAATCGGCTCCGGGGTCAACTCGGGAATCGGCTCCGGAATCAACTTCGGAATCGGCTCCGGAAACGGAATCGATTCTAGCATCGGAATCAGCTCCAGAATTGATTCCGGACACGGAAACGGAATCGGGAAGCTCCGATTCCGAGCTTCTACCACTAAACAGGTCCGTAAAACAATGGCAGCTAAAACCATCGCGCGAACGTAAACGATCGATATGATTACGATTAGCTGATGATACACGCGAGATGAGATTCGAACTTACAGCTTGTCGTATGTTAGACCCTCACTGTTGCCATAGGGTCATAGGGACGGTTGCGGAAGCTCCAATATAATAGCTAATAAAGGTCATGGTACGAGTGAATCATTCGCTTTGTGTCGAGCAGATGCTGTGATTATCGTCAACTGTGTCTGATCAGATTTATACAATTAATTCGTTAAATTTAATCGCGTTAAGGCGATTTTTCAAATTGGACAATACGTTGAGCAATTTTATGGCACGTAAATGACCAAATTACCGTTTTTTTTTTTAAATATTTTTTAAATATTAATACTTACTCAACTTGAGTTACGCTGAAGTACGCTGGTTCGCACTAACCACGTAACACGAGAACCGTCTGTACTGTAAATCTTTATTTCACGCTGAACCTTGTTGTCTGTGTGTTATCATGCACACGATATGTGTTATCAACACTGTCTTATTGATCTCATTGGGGAGACGGCTTTTGCTCTGCGTTCAAGCTGTTCGAATTCGGTTTGTTGCCGCAGCAAAGGAAATAGATTTGATTTTCGATTTGTATCGCGTCAATAAAAACTCTGTAATCCATAATCCGTGCGATAAATTCCCACTGTTGCCGCCGTCATGTCTCACTCTCTCTCTTTGAGCCAGACGGGGTCGTGCAACCACCACCACAGTATGGGGTGACTGTGCATTCCTTGAGTCCCCCCCTCCCCAATGTGTTTGTGTGTGTGGGAGGACGTGTGACGTTCAAGGTGACGAACTGTTTTTTTGTTCGCCTCGATTTTATTCCATTCCCTTTGTGTCAGTCGGCCAAAATGAGCAGCGCCCGGCAGATCGACATTGGCGACGATGGCCAATTATGGCTTAAAGCTATCGTTTAGGTTTGTCCTCCTTCGCGCCACCGGATGGCACCGGATTTGCGATTTGTTGTTTTTTTTCGGTGCAGTTTTCGCTGGTTTTATTAGCAGCTTTCCATGTTTTAACCACTGGCAGATTCGCGCTTTTGATGTTGTTGATCGAATGGAATGTGAATTTTCAATGGCAGGTGGTATGCTGGGCCACCCTGAAACGTAATGTGGGGGGAAACGGAGGGTAATCTGTAATGCCAGCGGGTGTGAGGTCATCGTGTTGTGTTTTATATTTGTTTTGTTGGTGATTCCTATACAAAATATGAAGTCATTCATAGGAAAACGAAGATGATTTCAACTTAAATTGTTAGCATGTTTCTACACCCATTCCTAGGCCTTAAAACTGTAATCGTTAGTAACTGCCATTCATAATTATACTCTCCTCTGGTTTGTTGGACATTATAATAATTTAAATTTGCGCACAAAATTAGTTTGAATTGCACAATAGACTGCGAATGGGTCAATAAAAATGAAGAAAATAGGTTCATCGATTCGGTTTCCACATGATGCGGTTTTTTTTTTAATTTCCAACAAAATCAATTTTTTCGTCAAATAAATTACCAAACCATTACACACCACGTTTTTTATTTTTTTATCGGCGTGTTTTTCCGTTCCATTTTGTTTGCGCTTGATCGTGGGAAAACGTTGTGGAGAAAAGATTCCATGTTTGTTGTGGTTTTTTTATTCGATAATATTTCATGTTTAGCATGAACGCATGAAATCCAGCAAGTGCTAAATTGGTTCAGAAGAGCGTTTTGAATTTGAATAAACCATCCTTTGGAAGAGAAACTTTAGTCAAAACAGCATATATTTAACACAACCACATTCATTGCCTATTTGCTCGTTCCGTGCGGCGTAATGATCGGGTACGGTATAAATATGCAAAAAAATACGCAAGCAAAAGTGCAAACCACGGTCTGCCAATTTATGATGGAAGCTGAACAACCAATGTTCGCACCTCTGCCGGATGATGAATTTTGCTTTAACTTGAAGCATGTTTTCTTCGCTTCATAAAGCCGCCGAAGTGCGGGCCGTGTCTGGTGAGCATCAACAAATATTGGACGCAGGCGGTGGCTCCAAAATATGAAACGACGAAAGATAAAGCCGATGCAAAAACGCTTGAGGCGAGGAAAGGTTTGCAAATAAAAAAACAAATCAAACCGACCACAAACAAAAAAAACCTACATCTAATAATCCGCAAGATGTGAAGGAAAAACACACAAAATTCAATCCAATTTCGTCCGGCCAACCGCCTACTCCCCCTTGCACTTCCTCCCTGATGGCACAAGGTAGAAGGAGGGTGCAACTTTCTCCGATGGATTGCTTCGCCTCCGATCGCGTTCGAGCTCGGGAGGGGAATTGAGGGGGGCGAAAATACCATTTCGCCGTTTTTAATACTACAATTAGCGAATAGTTCATCGCGCTTGGCTTGAAAACGGTCGTGTGATGTGTGTTTGTGTTTTTTTTCACCTATCAGATCATAACAGACCTCCTTCCCCCCCCCCTACGGCTACACATATTTTACGGCAAAAAAGCGTACACACGACTCACGCACACGTGAAATCTGTGTGTGCGCGCACGCTTAGTGCACATGCTACTTAACCTTAAGGCTGTTGTGCGCGCACAGGGATTTATTTTCACACACTTGGGCAAACCGCCGTAATGATCGGTTTGGCGGAATGATGATCATGAGCATGATGAAGCTGCGTTGGTTTGCTAGGGGGGAAATGAACACATTCCTGTGTCACGAGATTGGTTTTTTTATTGCTGAACCGAAAAGGAAAAACAGGTTGCAAAGGTTGAAATAGACACTTGTGTAAAGCATTGTGGCACTTTCGGTAGGTTAACGGTATTAGGCATTTATGATCGCATTTGCTCTGTATAATAACTGACAGTTGCAATACGTCGGTTTTGGGTTTTTGCTTCTGTTACAAATAGTGATGGGAAAAATGAAGTTTTTGTCGGAATCGATTCCGGCTAGCTCCGCAGTTTTCTGGAATCGATTCCGGATAGTAGGTCCGGAATCAGTTTCCGGAATCGATTCCGGAATCGGATCCGGAACCGAAATCGATTCAGGAATCGGCTCCAGAGATGATTCCGGAATCGGTTCCGGAATCGACTCAGGAATCGGTTCCGGAATCAACTTCAGAATCGGCCCCGGAATAGGAATCGGTTCCGGAATCGACTCCGGAATCGGCTCCGGAATCGGAGTCGGTTCCGGAATCGACTCCGGAATCGACTCCGGAATCGGTTTCGAAATCGAAGTCGGCTCTCGAATCGGAAATGGCTCATAAATTAGAATCGGCTACCAAACGGAGTCAGTTTCGGCATCGCCATAAAAAAAGGCGTTTGGGTCCAATCATACTACTTATTGATAACCGTAAAAATCCAGATTCCCGGACTGATTTCGCTCCGGAGTCAACACCGGTATCGGCTCCGGAGCCAACTCCGGAATCGGCTCCGGAGCCAACTTCGGTATCGGCTCCGGAATCAGCTCCAGAATCTTCTCCAGAATCTTCTCCGGAATTGGCTCCGGAATCGGCTCCGGAATTGGCTCCGGAATCGGCTCCAGAATCGGCTCCGGAATCGGCTCCGGAATCGGCTCCGGAATCGGCTCCGGAATCGGCTCCGGAATCGGCTCCGGAATCGGCTCCGGAATCGGCTCCGGAATCGGAATCGATTCCAGCATCGGAATCGGCTCCGGAATTGATTCCGAACACGGAATCTGAATCAGGTAGGTCCGATTCCGAGCTCCCACCACTAGTTACAAACGCTTTGTTTGTTGTGCGTTGTGAACTAAAAGATCTGGCGATCCTGACCACGCGATCGTAGATCACGATCTTGTACAGACTCTAGAAGCTATATTTGTCCCACGACACACCAATACATCGGCTCGTCCCATCTGGTAGGTGTCTGAAAGTCAAATATAGCTACAATGTTTCGTTAGATCGAGATGATGGTTCACTCATAACCGTGCTGCGTCTAACGTCATACGTGAACTCCATTTCTCCCAAGATATGGACCCCCCCCCCACCCTGATGGATCATGCTGGATCCATTGCAATCGGTCGGGGTGGTGGAGTTTTCCATTGGAGGCCTCGCGCTGTGTTGCTTCCTCATCTGAATCGATTTTCAGTTTCGATTTCGTCCCATCGATCGGTTTTCTGCTTTTCTTTCGTTTTTTTTTGGTTTTGCACATTTTTAGATCGTTTCCCAACTTTCAACAAGCTTTGCGCAGTACACCCATCCTCCGCTGAAGGGGTGTTTGGAGTTTGGATTGGCTTTGGTGGGCAAGTTTCTCTTTCAGTTGGAATTGAATCAAAAATCGAAACTAATTGTCTGGCGGCAGGAAGCGAGGTGGAAAGTGGTTTGGTGGTTTCTTCCAGTGCTTGTGGAAAGTGGAACGCCGTTAGTGTTTGTTTTAGTTTACTTATTATTTTAAATACATTAAGCAGCGGGAGAAAAGGAATTAAGCAGCGGGAGAAGGTTGGACAGTACCGGGATGGTAAAATTTTGCCCACAAAATGAAATTAATTAGTAACAGCGATAAAAACTTATTCACTTTTCAATGTAGCAGCTAGATACATGCTGCTCAACGCGATCGAATGATCGCGTAGCGACAAGGCCATCTGGTTGCTGGTGCGATCTGTTACTCGGGGTATGCATTTCCAGTTCGTGACGACCGACCTGCTTCTAGCGGTTATGGTCCCTTGTTCGGCTGTGGTTTTGCAGTCGGTATTAGATTGTTATTTCATTATCATGCCATCAGCAGCAGCTACGTTCTTCCCAATGCTTTTAAATACAACAGGAGTTTGTACATTCTAACCTGTTTTCCTAGCAGACCTTCACCTTGATAAATATTTGGTATTGTCTTTCCAATTTCCGCCTGTACAGCTCGAACGGTGCTTATCAATCTCCATGCGCGGTTGTTGGCCGTAATCTGACTTGCGGGTGAACAACTCCCTTGTTCATTCTTTATTTACTCATCCTCATCAGCGACTGGGTGAGGTTCGTATAGCAATTTGCTGCACAAAATGTCGGCCCGCAAGAGTAACGGCACGTGTGGGGCAGTGTGTGGTGGCTGCTGTTAAGCCCTGCCTTTACTTCATCGATTTCTGTTTCTGGGAGCAGCTTTGGTCGTTAATTTTTCTCCCAACTATTGCTGTTACCTTCCTTTGAGTGCAATAAAGCCCGAGGCAGGTGTGGTATGATTGACGCACCAAAAAAAAAAAGAAAAAAAAAGTCGAATTTATATAGATGTTTGCGAAAGGGCTTGTTAGCTAGCTGGAAGGAAATGTTAATACAGTGAAGAGTAAAGAGAATGGATGCTTGATGATTAATTAGGAAATTAACGCATCCTTTTGCTAGGCGCTCCCATGGTCGTGTGGATATGATGCAGGCTAGCCACCCTAAAGGTCATAGGTTCTAATCTGGATTGATCCTAGCTGTCAAGGTTTTAATAAATGTTTATTGAGGGATAGTAAGGTACAAATAAGAGCCATGATAAGGATGAAGAGGACGTAAACAAAGTGAACAATTGCCTTTCTTTATCAAGACTAATTACTTTTATCTTGAAAAGATCGGTAGATAATGAAACATTAGTTGAGGAACGAGCCACTCTTTCTGAGCTTGGTTTTTGATGCCTTCTTTAAAATAATTAAAGCTCGCTTTATAAACAACCTCGTTTATGGAACAAAACTAATGCTTATCTAGATAAAATCTACATCACCGTGGGGCGCGGCTCGCTGTACTTGTTGGGGCAAATTAATCATTTCGCCAGCATTATCATGCCTCGATGTGGTGGTGGTGCGGGGTGTACCACGGGCAAAATGATGTGGCAGAAAAGCAATGTTTTTTTTGTAACGAAAGGAAAGTTAAACTCTTCCTCTAGCTATCACAACACAACCATCGCCACCAACTCCGCTGCATCCGAGAAAGAAAATGCATTATTCATGTTACGATGGGCTCATCTGAAGCTCGAAATTTGTTGGTTTTTGTTTTTCTGTCAGTCGGGGAACTCACGACATCTCGTCATCATAATTTAGGCTTCATCTTGTGTGTGCCATCTTGATCTTGAAGTTTTGTTTATCCATCATTTCTCCTCCTCCTAGCCAAACATTCGTGTATGTCTCGTTTTTTGTGTGTATGATGTTTTTGCATTGTTAATTTTGTGTTGTTTTGTTTTTGAAACTCATCAAAATTTCTGCTTCAAAAAAGGCAACTATGTAAGCGTATGCGAACGAAGACATTATACGTGTGTCGGGGAAGAAAAAACTAACGCTCGAGACGCACTGCTTCCTTTCCCCTCTTTTGCTCCGTTCGACCTGTTTGGTTACACGCCGTATTTGTTGATGTGTTTACCGGCGCGATTTTACCGTTCGTTTGCGGTTTAGGTGTGCTCCAATTTAATAGTAGGGTGGAGGGTGTGTATGTGTAAGTTTGTATGCATGTTGGTAAGCGGTTAAGGTAGATGATAGAATTAAATGTTTAACCCGAATGGTATAGTACATGTGGGTGGGTTTGTAAATAATTTGGCTGTGTGGTACCGTATGGAAAAGGGGTCGACGGTGCGCGCACTGACCACACCGAGTCGGTTGGTATATAGAAGCAGCTGTGCTTATAAAAATGCAACGAGAAGAACTGTTCTGAGCAGTCTCGTACCCGTGGGAGAGAGAAAATCAGGCTCCGTTTGTTTGATTTGCCGGTGCTGATTTTCCCCCCAACAGTTATTCCCTTTTACGCGAAGCACGTCCATTTAAAGGCATTTGAACGATCCGGCACTGCTGCTGCAGCTGCCGGAGAAACGTTGGATTGGATGCTTAACGGTGCACTTCCCTTTGGTGCGCAAGATTTGCCCATCCGGAGTGTAAAGAGAGTTGCATATGTGCGTTGTGTAGTTTTGCTTCTCGCCGGCAGTAATTCCGGTGGCATTCAACCGCATCCGTGGACAGCAATCCTTACAAGCTTTAAGAAGGTTGTCAACAGTCTTGACATTTACGATCGAAACTGGTAAACACACACACACGCAAACGAGATGCGCGTGACCTGGATCAAGTCCATAAAATTGGTTTTATGGCGAGCAAACGTTTGATGATCAGAATTGTGGGTGAAATGTTAAACCGTGGCAAAGAAAGACGGTTTGGCAAAGGGGAAGCTAACAGCCTACATTCAACAAAGAGTGAAAATGTTATTTTGATGCTTGCGGCTTGAATATTCTGCACAGCGTTTGGATGAAATACTTTTCATTGCAATTTTATGCGCAGCAGGAAAAATTATTATCCATTTTGTGTGGTTTTAAATTGTTCGTGCCAACCGTGTTCGTGCCTCGTTCCAGTGGCGTTACAGTATGTTCCTATAAATAGCGACAGCAAAAAAGCGTCTTCACCACCACCATCACCGGCGCAGTGACACGGTCCATGATCGTGAAAATCAAGATCACGATCAATCTTGGCGTGAGGAGGCGGGATGTGGGGCTGTGTTTAGTGTACGGAGGGGACCATTTTTTTACATTTGGTTGGTTACACACGGTTAAGGTGGTCGATGTGCTGTAGCCATAGGGCACATGGATCGTAAAAATAGTTCGTCCGCTCATTTGGTAGTGTTGATCGTGTGATGGTTTCCTTCGGTATGTTGCAATAAAGCATTTCAGTAGTAAAGGGGTTAGTGTTAGTAAAAGTGAAAAATGGTTTCCCTAAATCATGGCGTGAGCTTGAGAGTAGTAGTGACGATTGGACAAAGTCATCACCGCTGTGTGTACCGGATCTTACCTCACCATTAAAGCACATGAAAGGCGAACAGAAAACATTTTCACGTATTTTCATTTTCTACTTTACATTTCAACACCCAGTCCCGTTTCCGTTTAATGCAATACACGCTAAATGTGTAATTTAGAAGAAGAAGATTGTTCAGAACGGACTTATATTTTTTTCCATTACAATGTTGATATAGATCCCATTCATAGAAGAATTACGTACGGAAAATGATTGCCCATAGCTCAAGTGATAAACTGGTTGAGAGAAGCATTGAACACACGACCTGCAGTATACGAGCACGAGCACTTACCACTGCTCCACGAAACTGCTCGATTGATCAGCAGCAGTAAAGCAATATAGATCAGCTCATTCTAGCTGGGCAAGCAAGAGCATCATCCCTTAACAAAGAATGCCGAACCACTCCCAGCCGTTATCTATCATCTCGGGACGGATTAAATCAGACAGCAAATTGAATTTTACCGTGATAGGGAGAGAACAAAAAAAAAGAGAAGACACAAAATCGGAACAGTACTGTATCTTCACCGCTAACGCTTTGTGCTCCATATATCGTCGTAACGGGTGCGTCATGGTTGCATGCGCATCGTATTAATTGTGCACAGAGACGCATTTGCGCAAGACGTGTGTGTGTGCGTTTTCCATGGCGGCGGCGGTGTGTGCGGGTGTATCCGGACGAGTGGCCGGATCTTCGCCGTTGCTCTTACGGGTCGTCGGTTTGATGTTTTAATTTTCGATGCATCGAAGTGATAAAAAGCAACAGCTACGCTTGAATTATTCAACAAGTGTTCACAACCAACAACCAGTGGGGGGTGGGGTACAAGCAGAGTGGAAAAGTAGTGAAAAATGGTGAAGGTTTGGGGGAAGATTGTAATGGTGGTGAATGGGAGAGTGGGGTTGAAGAGAGCAGCCGATCGAGGAAGCCGATATTGCTTTGCCTAGTGGTAAGCTCAAGATACCGTGTGTATCTCGTTGCATCGGGCGGGTACGGGGATTTGTTCCAATCTCCTACTGCTGCTGCCAAACAAATCAGTGAAAGTGAGTTAACTTTTATGATTGATGTAATCGATCGCGGCACCACCCGCACGCGTGTCAAACGGGAGCGGTCGGGAGCGGTTATGCTTTCGCTCGTTTCGTTTGGTGTTTGAGCAAATAGTTACGTTAATGGTTTGTTTATCAAACTCGCTCTTATATTATCAAACCTGCCCGCTTTCACTCGTTGCTTTAATTGCTTATGTATTATGTGATGTTTTTTACCTGCCCAATTTACTTTAATGATCGTTTGAATGACCATTAGGATGTCGAATTTTGTGGAAAATTTTAATGTTATTAAGTGATAAAGCTGCCCCCGCAAACTTTATCTCGTTTTTTGCTTTAACTCAAAACACAATCACCTGGATACGGTTACACTAATGAAGAACTTCCAAAAATGTACATTTACGACA
The DNA here is from genome assembly GCF_943734685.1 of Anopheles coluzzii. NCBI lineage: Eukaryota > Metazoa > Arthropoda > Insecta > Diptera > Culicidae > Anopheles > Anopheles coluzzii. The sequence continues at coordinate 70,069,503 of NC_064671.1, read as the reverse complement.
GTCTCTAGGCGACAGGCTTGTTGTTGTCGCCGAACACTAAACTCTTGAAGTTTATAGAGCCTGACAGTTACTTTGCATAAGATTGGTTAGAAGCCGAGAGAATTACCGAGATGAGATAAACTACTAACAAACGGTGAAACAAATTCAGACGACATCTAGACGATCGCTGCCGGACAATAACAGCGCCGACTCCCCGTGGGTGTCGTTTCATGGCACATTGATTTATGTTGTGTGCTTGCTTAATGACCAAGAGTCCCGCTTCAGCTGGGTGAACCAGCACACGACGAGCATTGATCCAATCGTACAATGATTGCTCTCTCTCTCTCGCTGTGCTGTCGAGAGTCGTATAATGGAGATGAAGGGAGGAAAGGTAAAGCAAAAAGTTCCCATACAGGGAACCGATTTGAATGCAGCATGACCAGAATGAGTCATTGATGACTTGTTCAGCGCTGTTTCAATGTCTTATCTGCAAAATAGATGTCCAACGGTGAAGATGAGTGGCTTTATATGGTTCGGGTTTTGTTCCGTCTTGATCCGTCTTTTATTCAATGACATAATTTTGCAATCGCTTCTGAAAATTCTCCATAATTCACCCTTTGGGGAATGAGTCAGACGAGTGAAAGAGATAATTTAAATGTTTTGCGAAACACACAGCGTTAAAGGAAACGTATTACAATGTGCCACGGTCGGCAGTCGTGTCGTAGTGTATTGTGTCGCTAGATTTGTTTGCTTTGAACGTACGACCGGGCCCTCCTTATCAGTGTTTTTCGAGCTGCACGCGAGGCTGGTAGACTGTTCAAACCAAAGACCCTTCACGTGCACTTGATTGGGCAGAGAGTGTACGTGATTTTCTGTTCGTTTGTCCTACACGCCTGCTTCTAAAAGGAAGTCAAAATGATCGCTATTCTAAAAAGAGTTGTATAAAAGTCTTAAAGTCCAGCAAATGTTTATTTCCTGGTATGACAATTGGACCGCTGAATTCGCATTGGATTGGGCAGCTTTAATTGCAACGGTTGCACCAAAATTTTGCGCTTGAATTGCTTTAGCTCATTCCAATCGGCTTGTCATACACGATCGATTATTTGGTAGACGATCACCAATTGGCGTGTAGACGATTCGATTAATGTACTAGTTTTTTTTCCAATTAAAGGCTTTACCGTAGTGTGTAATTAGTCTTCGTCTTCAGCGATCGGGTTTGATTTGAAATGAGGATAATGCATTGGACCTTATGACTATCGTTTTGTCTAGCTTCTTGTTTACGTTTCAATCCTACTAATTGCACTAATCCAATCAGAGGTTACACAATGTGCGACAAGTTGTAATTTAGCTTTCCCATGGCTACAACACGCATTGTATTTTTGTGCGCTTTATTCGGCGGGGAGGACTTAGCAACTTAATAAGTAGATTCCTATTTTACACAAGTAGCTCAAAACATTCAAATTAAATCACAATAATCAAACAACGTGAAATATGATAGAAAAGAAATAACAGAATGATGTAAAAATTAACACAACCGGATGATAACTGATGAACGAACGTGGTGTTAAATGGAACTCCGGAAAAAAAGAGCTGGGCAAATTAAATGCTAATTAAACTAGCGCGCCGCTGCCGCCACAATATTCCTCAAAACCGCTTTATGATGAATGCATTGTTGGCGGCGGTGTCCAATTATAAACGATTAGCAGCAGTACCACCAGCATTTGGTCCCGGAACTTGTTGTGGCTTTGTGGGAAGATGTTAAATTTTTAAGTGAATTCTGTGAATGTCAAGGCAAATCTGAGGGCCAAAAAGAAGGGATGTAAGATGTTTAACTATGTAAAAAAAACATGCTCGATGCTGGGGCATCGAAATGCAAAAACGAAAGTGAACACAACACCTTCGTTAGAAAATGCTTTAAATATTTTGCACGGTAGATAAATGCGGAACGGTGCTTTTGCATCTAGCGCGGAAGCGCATCGCTCATGGCACGGAAGCAGCATACCAGCAGCGAGGGGAACAAAAGACCTTCAACCGAAAGATTACTCGCGCTAGAAGGGCATTTTAGCATGCCGAGGTGCTGTTAGTGCGTGTGTTATGCCATGAGGTGATGGTGGTGGGCTCCAGGTTTTCTCGTAAAACTATTCCACTAATAAATGAGACGCTAATGAACGCTGAGCTTCGCTTTTTGGCTGTATGAATGTGAATTCCGGCTTCTTCCTGGTAGCCTTTTTGCCTTATTTGGCGGCCGGCTGGTTCTCACCTTAATATGGAGGTTTTGGCAGTGGTGTTGCATTCCAGTGTTGTTCTGCGTGCCACTGCCACATTAGCACAATGTAAATAAATATGCGAGGGTGGTGTAAACGATACAACTACTTCGCTGTATCATTTGGATTTATGGTGTATGCAAAAACGTACCTTTTTACGGAATAAATGTACATAACTCTTCGTGATGAAGCTTGTGAAATTAAAGATTAAAGATTTAAAGATGAAGCACCTCGTCTCTTGCAATAAAGGACTGTCCATCCATCGAAGGCCACAAAACCAATGATCAAAGTGTCTCTGGGGACTGCTCTCCGTGTGTGTGCGCTATCGCGCTCGAAGGGACAGAAATTCAATGATTAGTGGCATGAGGAGGTTTCACGGGATTCGAAATGTCAAGGACAGCCCATACACGAGCGTTTACACAGCACCGAACGCGACCTTAAAGTTGTCTCTTCACATGAGTGTGTAGTACTTGCTGCAGCGCCGGGATAAGGGATGGTCTCTCATTAATGATGACAGATTTTGAAGGCTGTTTACGACGGGGTGCCCTGCAATGCCCTGTGGTAGACGTGGTAGGTAGTAGAAGGTGATAATGGAGAGTTCATGTAAATTCAATAAATCGCACAGCCCTCATCGAAAACGCCATAAATGGAACTACGGGTCGTCGTGGGAGAACCAAGATGTGTCATAAGTGGGGTTTTGTTTGTGGTGGCGTTGATTTCCGATGGAATAAATTATTATTCTGCTGAGTTTAGGGGGATGCTGCAAGGAAATGATACTCTAACCTTTCCTCTGGAGGATATATTCCATGTATGGGGAGGTTTTTTTTTAATGCTTTAAGACGAAATTTATGAAGAATATCGTACACACGACGGAGTTCAATGTCAAAACCATGGGATGTGAATATTTATGGCATAAATCTATAATTGATGCATCCACTTAATTGCAAACAACGGTAGAACTTTAGTTCCTCACGGTCATCACGGTCGTGTTTGGGGTTTTGTGTAGTTTGATTTTGTTTTATTCAGCAGATCCCGGGCCATTTGACATTTGTGAATCGGTTTGAAAACCTTCAAACGTTCTAAATATAAAAAAGGGTAAATCTATTCGAAACCAGCAGTAGATAGTAGCAGGAGGACATCCGATCGTTCAGCCAAATGGTGGGCAGCTGACAGCTCCAAGGTTAATGATTTTAATTGCTTCTCCTTGGTTGTGCGGTTCTCTTGATGTTAATATTTCAAGAAATAACCTTTGAGAAAAAACGAGCAAGTTCAGGCTGTCAAACATAATAACAACTACGTGGATTGCACTAATTTGTTCGCCTGGAGTTCGACAGCCGGACTCGTAACTCTTCCCCTGCACATTATTGTAGTGAGATTGAATTTCCGAAACGGAACGAGTTGCTGTCGGCACCTGCAATATTCAGCATATGACTCAAAGCGAACAGAATGATGAGAATCAAAAACCCGTAGTCGTAGGGCGCAAGGGGAGATGCTTTTGGCATTTATTTGGCAGCAGCAGTCAGCAGAGGAGATGTCCGCAATGCTTGGTTTGTGGTGTGAAGGAACGGTACGATGATGCCCATCCCGCTTGCATACCATTTCGTTAGCACACGTTCATGTAAGAAGAGATGCCAGCTGGAGGTGGATGAGTCGCAGCAGCAGCCTGTAGAGTCAGCCTGTGGTGAATGGTAAATGAGAAGATTTATCCCACCCAAAGGTGGCGAAGAATGCTTCCGTGGTGAAGCAACGGTGGTCGTACGAGTGTGTATTTTTGTGTGTTTATTCTTACCAGGGACTTAATGTTGACGCCTAATGTTGATGATTTCGGTGCCAGCGTGGTGAGAGGATGGTGCTGTGCCATCGTCAGTATGTCTAGGCCACCGGTTGACGGGGTTTAGTTCGCTGCGGTAGTTTCAGTAGTGTGGAGTTATTTATAGCGCACCGTTCTTCTCCGAACCACTGGCTGGCAAATGTGTGATAGAATGCAGTCACAGCTGGTTGTATACGTTAGGTTAGTTCCCCACCAGCGCTAACCTTGGGTAGAACGGGAGCATGATTGAATGTATTGGATGAGGCTTAAATGACGTCTCTCTTTCACAACTGTTGGATGGATGAACAAAAAACAAACAAATTTGAAGCTGTTTAATTTACACTCTCCCTTTCTGTGCCTTTCTTTCTCCTTCCCTCTTTTGTAGGATCTTTCCGGTAACGAAACGGAGATGTATCTGCAGAAAACGGCCGCCGCAATTTCGACATTGCAAAACCTGCAGCGGCGCAATTCGCTGCGCAACAGCTCCTCCCATCACTCGTCCAGCCCGCTCAGCCCGGCCTCGCGCAAGATGTCTCCGAAGGTGTCACCGATGAACTCGCTCCACTCGCCCATCCATTCCCCGGGGCTGCACAGTAACAACTACGCGGACATGGGTTCACCGCTGTACTCACCTTCCCATCATCATCATCAGCAGCGCAGTAACTTGCATCACCATCAGCTGCACCAGAACGTTGGCGGTGGGCACGGGCACAAGCGCAACCACTCGCTGGATGGTGGGGCGGATCCACTGTCCTCTCCGACGGCCGGCTACCTGCCCAATGGTGGTGGGGCCGGAACGGGGCATATGACCCGCAGCCTGAACACCAACACCACGACCACCAGCCCGAAGCTAGATTTCACCAAGCGCCATCATACGCGGCACAACTCGTACGAAGGTGTGATGTCTTCGCTGCCGCCAAAGCCGGTGAAATGCTTCCAACAGTTTGATCATTCGGCTGTTACGGGGTACTACGGAGGGAATGGTGGCGGTGAGCTGCTCAACGCGGACGGTGGTGTGGTGGACGATTTGGAAGATCCGGACGACTGCAGGGACTACGATGAGGAAGAGTTCGAGGAGGACATTGACGATGAGGAAGAGGAGGAGGAGGAAGATGAGGAGGAGATGGAGCTGAAGCGAAGGCAGGCGGCACTAATGGCGGACAGTGTGATGCCCCGGCCGAGGGCGATGTCGCTTGGTCCGCGGAAAACGCCCGGCAGTGTTCAGCCGCAGCATTTGCAAACTTCCACCGGTGCCAAACAAGCGATCGGGACGAACCAGAAGTCGGTCGCCATGAATCGTGTACAGAAAATACAACCCCAATCACAGCAGCAGCAGCAGCAGCATCTTACATCACCCATAAAGCGCTCAAGTTCATTCTCGGTGAAGCCGCTGAAACCGGCGACTCCGACAATGTCGGCGAAGGCGGGCGGACTTACCGGTGTCAATGGGCGCACGGTCTCCAGCGGTGGCTCGAGGATACAGAAGTCGGCCAGCAGCACCAGCTTCAAGAAGATGGCTGCCGGCGTGTCGGATAGCGGGGTTCAGCCACAGCAGTATCATCACCATACGGTGCAGCCACCGCACCACCGGCACCAGCTCGTGATGGATCCGAACTATCCGGACGAGCTGATGCTGTACATCAACGACGGCGACGACGATGGTTTGCAGATGCGGGCAGCAGGCCGGCAGCAGGACGGATACTCGTCCAACTCGCTGTCGGACGAGGAGGATCCGGTGGACGATCTGGACGACGAAGATCTCGACGTGAATGGGGGCAGGTTGGAGAAGGAACCGCTCACCAACACGCGCTACAACAAAACGTTCCTGATGCGGATGGAACAGAACAAGAAGCTGGCGGGTGGTGGTGGCGGCGGCGGTGGCGGAGGAGCAACGGGTGGTGGTGCGAAGCAAGCCGTCGGTGGTGCTGCGGCCTGCCCCAACACGCCCGAACTGCCGCGACGTGCGGTACAGATGCGTGGTGTCGGTGGGCTCGGCAGGGATCGAGCCTCGATGCCGCGCGATTCGAGCTTGAATCGAATGAAGCAGGATCTGAACATGCGCAAATCTGCGACCGGGCGGGAGATGCTACTCGGCGGCAAAGGACAGCAGCACTCCACCCAGTCGATCAACTCGACCGCCTCGTCGGCGGTCGGTGCCGGCGGCAAGGTGCAGCCGAAGTATCTCGATATCTCGAAATACAAATCCTCCAATGCGGCCAACTTCCTGAAGAAGGACGAATCGAAGAGCTATCTGCTGCGGAACCAGGAGGGCGTGCGGAAGAGCCCGAGCAGTGCGTCCGTCTCGTCGGCGATGAGCCGAACCGATCCGACGCGCATGAGCGCCCGCAGCGTCAAGTCTGCCAGCAGTGCGGCCAGCAAGTCGAGCGCCGGTGGCACGGGCGGTACGGGCGGTGCCGCGAAGAAGGATCGTAAGTGAACGCGAGCGGCGAAAAGCGATGGAAGGAAGAAGCCTCTTTGCTTGTACGACGGTGTACGTGCCTGTTTGCTAACATTTTTGCTTTCCATTCCATTGCAGCCGTCAAGGTGGCGAAAGAGCAGGAGCTGGAGATGTGGCGAAGGCGCGCGAGCTACGATCCGATGAAAGCCGCGCTGGAGGGCAAGAAGAAACAGCAGGAGGAATCCAGACGGCAGCTTGCCGCTCAACAGCAGCAGCAGCAGCAATCTCAACTGCATTCGGAACGGCAAAGTAAATCGAGTGAAAGGTTTGCTACGCTTTTGCTTTCCTCACACCAAACACACAAACACACTACTGTCTCTGTTCTTCTGCTCTCTTTTTCTGTACGTCTCATCTTTCCTCCTTTCAAAAACCTTTGTAGCTATATTGTCCACGAAATTGATAAGTCGTGATGTTTCCTCTATTCTATGTAAAGCTCTATGTAATGTTTGAGTAATTTTAGTTCCCAAACAGTTAACCTTGTGGGAAAGGAATAGATCCTGACTTTATCGTTTCACTTCCAACAACTCTTCCTTCACTCGCACTGCAATGCAAGCAAATTAGCCTTTTTTCGGTAATTGTGTGTGTGCTTTTCACTGATATTGTGATTTTTTTTACTGTTCGTTTTGTAATGTATTGTTGGGGTAATGCTTAAATTAAGTCCCACATCGATGGAACCGGACGTTTGCTTACATTCGATTGAACTGCTGTATCGATCAACTCTTATCTCGCTCGGTCAACGCACAATCGTATCTGCCGTAGTGTAATAAATTATTACGGGGGGGTCGTAAATGTTGTAAAATATAGTCACAGACACGATCAATCTTTTTCACCGCGCGTCTGGTCACGTTTTCCTTGACCATGAGTTTATAAACGATTGTGATAAGTTGTAACCTCACGAAATGATGTGATTTTATCTTAAAAATCATATCATAAGACAAACATTCCTCCACTCAAGCATCTTTAAACCATCAGCTGATTGATAAACGAACAATGGTATCTTTTCCAATGGTATTTGTATTGGTTTTTGGGCAAAACAGGTTTGGCTTTGTGTGAAATTGTATTTAAATCACTTTTTTTTCGGGAAAAGAACTAGAATGAACCTTGTGCAGTTGTGTACTTGTAATAACAAACAAATTTAAGCTCCATTATTTATCCAATTTCTTTGCCTATGTTTTAGCTCCGTGTTGAGATCGCAGTCCTACCACAGTGGCGTCGGAAACATAGCTGCAGGAGGCCGTTTGTATCAAGGTAATGTTGGCAATAGCAGTAACGTGAACTTGCGCGGCGCATACAACCAGACGCTCGGGGAACAGCCGGAGAGTGGTAGCGACAATCGCTGGACGTTGACATCGACGGAATCGAGCGAGGATCTGGACGGTGACGATTATATCAACTGAGGACCGAGGCACGCGAGAGAACTGCGTTACCATGCTGATGGGAGATGCGCCCTTGATCAAATGGGGAACTGACTGGATAACTTACGAGACTAACGAGTTTACACGGTTTGGAGGTGTAATTTGCAAATCATCGCATCATGTTCCGCTTGCTACGCTATCCCCCTCTATACGCTCATTCTACACGTGTATTAGAATTCAGTTGTACTGGTAAATAGTTTAGCCTGGGGAAAGGCATCCCGGCACGATTCTTGGTAGGAGATAGAAGCAAAGCAACAAAGAGACAACATTCTGAAACTGTCCAAAACAATAGTCCACGGTAGCATGCAAACAAATACCCACACATTAGTTGGTGTATACAGCTTGTAGTCCAAATGTCCGTAAAAGTGGAAAATGCTTGCAAACACACAAACATGCAAATAAGCTTCGCTTATACAGCGGTAGTATCAGATCAGGATTTCATTGCTGTACGTTTTAATTGTCAAACAATTAGTTTGGTGCAAGATTTCAATTAGTTTTTAAAGGCATTCAATTTTGTATGTCCACTTTTATATCATATTCCCGTCCGGATGTGATAGATTTTTAAAACGAGCTAAATATAAGCTTTCCAAACGAACAAAAAGCTTTCCACCGATGCATAAAAGAAACACACACACTCAGACAGAAATAGGCATAGTAAAGGCATTTTACGATGTATTTTCGTACAGTGCGAGTTAAAAGCTAAAGTAGATTTTGAAAGCATAATATCGATCAATAAGAAATAATCACTGTTTGGTTACTACAGTAGGTGCTTACAGAATAAGTTGGTGCAATAGATACAGCCGGAAAGAAGCCGGAATGCTGCATTGAGGTTACTAGGGATATATGTTGAGTTGCTTATATGTAAAAAAAATATCTAATGCTGATTCAAAACCAGTGAAAGATTGTTTCCTCTTTCACGCGTCCAAGCGTTTGCATGCTGCTCATGTTAGTAATAAACGTCGCCAGCGCGTTTTAACCATGTTTTTGTCAACTCTTTGTTGATGGTTGATTTCATTACATCTCTCTCTCTCTTTATATCTAAAGGTTTTAGTGATATATTTTGCTAGTTAATTGTTAGATGCATACGCGCTTGTGCGCTAAGCTCTCCATGTTGTATGCGTGCACCATTTGCTGTAGCTTGTTATGTACATTTTCATTGTCATTTAGCTCGTATTTGTGTTTAAAAAAAAGTGCTATAAGCGATAAAGAACATCCATCAAACATAGTTTTACCCATACAAGAGCTAGTGCAGTAAGGCAAAGATAGTAAAGTCACGGTGAATCTCTTGTGAAAAAAATACGAGAAAACGGAACGATATGGCAAGAGTTTTAAATGGTTTTAGTTAGAATTTAACATTGCACGTTACAAAAATACTCTCGTAGTTATTTAATTTGTTTCGTTTGTACTTTGTTAATGCCTTAATTATTCACCCGAATGTTCTGCAGGAGGGGGGAGGGGAGGTGTAGGTTAATCGTTTTTATTGAGTGGCATCAACAGCTCTTCGTTGTGTACGTTTGGGTAGGCAAATGACAAATTCGCCACCGTGTGTTACCATTGCGTGAGAATGAGGAAGTAAAGTAAGGTTAGATTTTTTGTTTGTCTATTCTACGGTTTAATTTAGAACACGTTTATCGCTCCAATCTTTTGAGCGCATTAGAAATCGGCTCGAAACGAATGCGAAAAAATGCAAAATGGTACATTGCGCTGTACTACTGCGAAGATGGTACGGTGGAAACACATCCAAATAGTTCCGATGCTGCCACTCAAACGAACTGAAATGTAATAAAACAAAAAAAACGTAGTCATATTTAGATGAACATAGTAGAAAGGTAGCGATAGGAGCACCACACCATGGAAATGAAGGCGCACGAAGGTGCACGAAAAGAACGAGTGATGAAGCGCACGGAGTGAATGAACGAAACGATTTTTGTGTTAGTTTTGGTTTTAGCATAACCAGTGTGTATGTGTGTGTGTGGACACGGTGCTTAGTAGTGTAGGGGAGCAAATTTTTAATGTACGAACGAGCGACGACGAAGCAAACGAATGTGATGTGTTGTTTAGGAGGTGGTGCACCATGGGAAATGGTATGTATGAGATTAAATCGAGCTCTAGTTGGGTAGACGTTAGGGGCTAAGAGGACGGGATGGTATGGTATAGACGTTTCTGTTCTTCTGTTTCTTCCTTGCAAGTGTATCACACAATCTGATGTGATTTAAGTATTAGGACGGTGTAACCAATAGTCAAACAAGAACGAAACTTGGACGAATCATAACGATGGACTTTCTTCGCATGGAGCGCTATTTGTGCGCTGGATGTGAAATGAAGCGAAACAGAAAGCTAAAGGCGAAACAGCTACTCAAAATAATCAAATATACGTGCAATCACATTAATTCAAAAAAGGTACATATAAACAATATTTAAAATTTATGCCACATACCATTAGAAGAGCAGCTGTGCGTTAAGTTGAATCGGTTGCGACCTTTTTTAAAAAAGCAGAAGTGTTATCAGTGGCATGGAACAAACAATAGACAAACAACTGGCTTCAATCTCAATCGCCGTATATACAATACATTCGTAGAGTACCCGTGTAAGCGCGCAACTATCACATAACATAACCCGGCCAGCCAAATCGCGTCATAATATCATATTTTTAACAAGATAGCAAGAGAAATGGCAAAAATTAGCCTCATTTTGTACGAACGCAACTTAAGAAGTATACATACGTATTCGATCATTATTTTTTTACGGTAGCTTTTTAATTCTGTTATTGTACTTTTGGTGATTTATAGTAAGAACGAATGCGACATAAAAAGCCACCTTTTTCGATGCCGATTTGAAACAGTGAAAAATATATGTATATTCAGTATTTGAAATATTATTTCAAGTTAAATGAAAATGAACGCCCCCCCGGGCGCGCTTTCTTTACTGTGAATAATGAGAAGACGACACAGGCAAGTGGTTTTAATGTTTCGAACTAATTGTTTATTGTTTATTAATGTTTCATTACGGTTAATGGCTTGTTAACATTAACATAACTTTGTATGCTTACGATTGAATGCAGTTCTGCTAAAATTAGAATCTTTTGTATCGGTTGTATTTGGGACAGTGTACACAACACCTTGTAGACAAATTAGAAGAACTTGGCTGTGGGAAAGAAACTTTAACTATATTCCACGAATTTTATGATTACACTTGTTTGTTGGCTTCTATGACTGCTTAACGTAGGTTTTAACGTAACGAATGTAAATAGTAAATATGAAGCAACAATAATGATACACCATAATTGCGTGGTGTGTTTGTGTGCGTTAACGCTGGCGAACGACATATAGACAGTATAATTTATATCATTTTGTTAGAGACAGATTGCTGCGTGGAGTCTTAGATATTCTACTTATTCGCTAGTAACTGAAATCGCGAAACGAACTTTGTTAGTTACTAATCGTTTGGTTATCAGTAAATCGCTTTTTTGTATTGTTTAGCCAATGCACAAGACCAACCACTCCTTAACCACTTTTCATCGAGCCCTATTGTTGCTGATTGTTGGAGGGTGGAAAACCTGTACGACATTTAACGGTGTAGCGTGAGCGTATGCTTTTACACATTATTTCAACGATAAGTTTAAAACTGCACCAAAAGACACCAAGATATGTTTGTTTTTTTTTTTCAAAATTGTTGCGACGGGGCCTTGATGGGCCCACATCAATTCGCGATGTGTCGCGACAAACGTTACGTTTCGTAAGAGTGCGTTTATTAATTGTTTATTATTTTCCGGAATGAACGGGACGACGACGACAACGATGTTGAAGAAGGAGAAGAAACTCGAGTTTTTGGTTAAAAATATTCCAAACACACATACACACACACACACGTGGAACACGTGCTTCCGGAGCCGGAACATGGTGCATTGCTGGTAGCGCGTGTGCTATGTACAAAGAAGATGTGTTGGTGCGAATTGATCAATGTAATGTTACGCTGTCGGTACGCTTACTGTGTCCGTATATGTTGTTTGCCGCCAAATGGTCGAATGTGTGCAATTGTTTTGAGAGAGAAAATATGCATTTCCTTTCCTATAATCGAACGTTTTGAGTCTTGTGCACATAGAGAAAAGGAAGGTTGGCATAGACCGATTCCGCTGTGTGTTCTTTAAATTGCCGTTTGCATTGCCACTCACTAAACTGGCACTTCCCTTTCGCTTGCTCCCTCATCCGCAACACCGTCAAGCTTATATAGAGCTACATACACACTACATAGTTGTGTTTATTCCATTCTGTTCTGTTCGCTTGGTTTGACTTTAAGGTTTTTGCTTATGTTCATGAACGTTCATAAAGTTACTTAATCACACGATTATATCATTAAAATGAAAATGGAAGACATTCTTTAACGCTGTTCCGCGCTTAGCCGTGTTTGCTTTTTTCCTTATGCGACTCTCCTTACGACTGTATATATGTATGTATATATATATATTCCTATCATCCAACTTTCTTTCTCTTGTATCTGTAACGCTCTTCACCTGTTTGTTTCAATGCACCTGCTCTCTCTTTCTCCTCGCCTCATTGTTTCGTTTGGTATCCTTTACGATTTGTATGCTCACATACCTACATGTGTATATGTATATATTGTTTATATTTAGTTATAACATTCCCGTGCGCCTTTTAGTTTCTGTGCCCTAAAACACGGTAAATACATCGCTTGCATTGTATAGTTCTTTTGTTGTTGTTGAGAATTGTTTAAATGTTTGCTGTTTGCTGTTTGCTACAGCACGTGTTATAGGATTTTCATATTTTTTGTTTGCTCTTTGTAATGGAATTATTTTGCATTTCTATCGAAGTACTTACGTGGAGTCGCTCTGCAAGATGTAGAGTTGGGAAAGGTAAATAATAAAGCGTGATGTTGCTCGCAACAAATTAAACTTTCACTTTCACTGTTTCGCTTGCATATGCAAACTTCTACGATAATTCTGTCGCTGTTCAACAGTTTTGGCCGCGATAGGACAATCTCACCCCACCTCTCTCTTTCTGCCTTTTATGTACGGCAGAAGCATCTTAAGCCATAGTTCCGTACTGGAACTTCTTGACTTTGAAGTATCTGCAAAGAATCGCCGAAACAAATCAAACATTAGCAAACTCTAAACGCAAAAGCTCACCAAAAAGCTTCTCTCACCTCCACAATCCGTATCCGACAACGGTGCAGACCGTGGCCACGGCCAGCGTCGAGCCGACGGCAATCGGGGCCGTCTCGTCGCGGTACGTACCGGTTGCGCTGCACTGGAACGTGGGACCCCAGGCATTGCCCGCCTTGTACATGAAGCTTTGCATCCGCAGCTCGCGCAGATACAGCTTGGCCAGATGGCCCGACTTGTCGTTCTCGTCCTGGGCGAACATCGTGATGATGACCTCGTTGTCGCACGTGTACGACTTGCCGACCGGCGTCGGGAACAGCAGCGTGCCGGGCGGTGTCGACAGCTTCACGTCCAGCCCGGGACGGTCGATGTGCTCGAACAGCTTGTTGGAGGACGAGTACGCCAGGTCGACGCTGTTCACGTACCAGCGCTCGCCGCCCGGCGTCTTCGAGAAGTAGATATTGATGGTGAAACCCTTCCAGGACATGGTGATGCGCGACTCGTCCTCCCAGCACTCGCCGGAAATGTCCATCTGGTCCGGCAGGAAGGAGTCCGCTTCCTGTGTCAGTTGAAGGGTAAGTAGAGTAAGTTAGCATTTTATTGTGTAAACTTTAACATTCAGATGTTTTTTTAGGTTTTATTTAATTCCTCAAAACGGAAAAATAAATGGAGGATATTCTCACTTCAACAGGTGGAAACACTCAACACTAATGCCCTGCACGCTTGATAGCTACACACAGTCACGGATCGTTAAAGGCTCACTGTTGCAGGACGGAGGAAAAAAAACAAACGGTCTCCCTTCTCGAAAAGCTCACCCACTAAGGGGTGGGTTGGGTGGTCGGCTTCGGCGTACTTACCTTATCCTCATTGTACTTATCGCGGTACTGAATGCTTAGCAGGGCATCGGTTTGAATCAGTATGCACGTTGCTCCACTCGATCCGTCCAGGCGGTACAGCGACAGGGAGGATGGCACCGCTGTAGCCTACGGCGTGTCACGGAGAGCCAAACAAAAAAATGGACAGAAATTATGGTTAGAAATGTCAAACGGTGTTGGTGCCGTCACATGATGGAAAATGTGTGGCCCGTCGTCGCGAGCGAAAAACTTTTCCGTGCGAGAAAAGCGAAAAAGGAGACACACACAGGCAGATACACACACACGTGTACGTGGAGGGGGATTCATTCCACCTCCTGCCGCGTGGGCAGACAATGACAACGTCTTGCTACGAGGGGGGGGGGAGGAGAGGTAGTGCAAGAAAATCGATATTCATGCTACAAGTTCGCTTCGCTTGCACTGGAAAAGTTCATTCATAAAACATCCAGCTCTCCACACGGGTGGAAAATAGTGCGTCAATTTCGTCACACTAACGGCGGGGACCACCGCATACGTACCGAGCTGGACGTGGGCTTCATCGTGTACTTTGTAATGCGTGGCTTCTTGGTCGAGAGTCCTTCCAGCTGCAGAGTGTTGCAGAGATGCAGCAGTGTGGCTAGAATATGAACGAAAATGCTCCATTATGATCCGTTTTTTTGCACTCTTTTCATCGCAATATAATCCTTTGCTAAACTGGGCCACTAGGAGCCGTGCTTACCGAAAACTAACGCCCTAAGGTAGAGCAACTCCTTGCGCGAAAACATCATTCTCCTGACTTGTGCGTTGTGCACCAACCTCCAGTCACTGGTACTCAAATTCTTTAGCACTTTTCACTTTTCACGCACGAACGCACGGCAACACTGAACTCTCTCCTCTTGGGTGGCAAAACTACTCGCAAACTACAGCTTTTCCATCGGTCCGCAGGCGACAGGTGTTCTCCGTTTGCATAACGCTGTCAAGCAGTCTCACTCGCCCGAGAATGACGGAGCAGCCCAGTACGTAGACCCTCCCTCCACACCGTAGGAAATGTGTCACGGTCGTCGTGTGTTCGCACCCCGTCGTCCTGTGCAGAAAAGATGGGAATGATGGACTCGCTGTGGGCAAAACAAACGTGCAGATAAAGGAACACATGCGCAGTGGAGCAGGTTCGAACCGAGAGAGGGCTGTTACCAGGAGGTGGAAATGGTGGAGCGGTGGTAGGGGCGGTAATTGTGGGGCGAAAAGGATCTGCCAGAAAAAGGAGATTTGTGTCTGCTCGCCGCCACGGAAAACCGCTTGACGCAAGGGACGTTTCAAAAACGGACGGTTTGAAGGTTTGAAATATTTCACGTGAAAAGTTTCACACATCGCTTTTCCGCGTGGGTTTTGAAGGGTTTTTTTTAATTGAATGGTTTTGTAAACATTTTTAAACAATTTTACTCATTTGTTTTTAACAATTGAAGTAAAGAATCCGTATTTTTGCTGAATATCAAATGCTTTGCTTCTTCTGATTGTGATTTCTAATAGAAAAAAGCTTTCGTAATGTGTTGACCTGGATGGTCTCTCTCAGCCTGTTAATTATAATTCCTAATTATACACATTAATTTAATGGACCTGCTAAAAGCTTTCAGAATCGTTTAAGTGCCTTTTGGACATTTACTTAAACAGTAATTTCTGTATAAAAGTACGACTAGATTCAAATATTTTTACCACTTAGTAAGCTTGAACCATTGTCGCCAGATGTCTCGAATCGTGTGGATCAGTGCTCTACTGCTTATCACACCACTACTAGCAGCTCCGCAGTACAGGAAGCCCTTTCTACAACGACTCATTGAAGATGGGTTTGCATCATCGGAAACGAACGTCGTGTACTTCATTTACTCTAAAACCGTCAACGCTGGACTCTTTGGGGGAAGTTATCCAAGGGTTCTTATCACCGGCTTGGAGGGCGAATCGAAGCGGATCAAAGGCCAGAATCAGCAGTTTAACATTGCCGCCCAATCGTTGGTCGTTATCGATGCACGTAACGAACCGATGGTGAGCTCTTTGACCATAAATTACAATGCATTTGTGTGCTCACGCCTATTGATGTGCTTATCGTTTTAGCATAACAACAGGTGCTTGATCTACTTGATAAAGGAGTTACAGCGTGTCCGCAATCCTGGGAGCAACAAATTTGTGCTGTTGGTTGATAAAACCTTCCCGGAGCGTATTAGCTTGCAGTACCTACGGGACGCACTGCTCAACCTCGGTATTGGCTATGCGGTGGTTTTACCCTACGATCAAGTTAACTCCCCGCATGAGCCTAGACGCTTAATTCGCATCAGTTTCACACAGCAGCTCACTGCGAGAACGACGAAATTCCCAAACTTGCGACGTCTGTTCCGCTTGAACGGCCAATCGCTCGATGGGATGCGCGTGTCCGGCGCATTGTTTCAATTCTTCCCCTTCAGCTACATCACGCCGAGCCGACAATGGGCCGGTACGGATTACTATCTGTGGAGCTTAATCTCGACACAGCTGCGATTGCGCCTGGAGTTTAGGCACGTCAATCGAGCAGGTCCGACCTACTCCAGTGGTGCGTATTCGCTTGCGATGCTCAACAAATCGGTAGACTTTGTCGTGACCCGGGACATGGTTGTGCTCGACCACGCTCCCAAGCTGCATCTTACCTCGCGCGACTACTTCAATCTGGTCGTACCGAAGCCGGTGAAGCTGAACCTTATCGATGCGATGGTGCAACCGTTTAACGGAACAGTTTGGCTCATGATCGGGGTATTGTTGGGCGTTCGCGTATTTGCTGGCTATTTGCAGGACTGTTTCGGTCTGCTTGATAGAAGCGGCAAAGTGCGTAAATGGTGGCGTTCCATTGAAGCCCCTCACTGTCCCTGCCCACAATGGGTACAGCTTGCCGCGGATGTGCTAACGTTCCTGCTAATCGAGGCGTACCTGGCGCAGGTCACATCTCTTCTCCTAACGCTGCGCTTCATCGAGGGACCGCGAGATTTGAACGAATTTATAGCCTCCAACATACGGATAGTGGAACCGTACGAAAGTACCCTGTCGCTGGTGCAGGTTGAGACGGGACAGCGGGCACTGCTGAAGACGCGATTCGTGAAGCGTACGGCGGAAGAGCTGGCACGGCCCAACCAGGACGATGCGTTCGTGGAGCTGCGGAGTCGCGTCGCTTTTCAATCGTACGGTACGGAACCGTTCGATCCGGTTACGGGCCGGCGGAACTTTTACCTGCTGGATGAGCCGCTGGCCGATGTGAGGTTTCAGTATAGCTTCGCGAAAGAAACGGCTTTTATGGGGGTGGCCCAGGACTATATGCTACGGTGCGAGGAGAATGGGCTGCGGATGCGGATGGACGAGTCGTTCGAGCGTTGGGCGAAGATTCAGCACCTGCGGAAAGAGTATGGCATTAATGGGACCGTGCTGGAGTTTTCCGATCTTAACTCGCTCTGGATCTGTATGGGCATTGGATGGTTGAGCAGTGGGTTGCTGCTTTTGGCTGAACGTTTTGTGCACTCGCGGGTGGTTCGGCGATCATCTTGAGTGGAGTAAATTAAGTTTATTTAATTATGGTTTTGTTGGGATAGAACACACTTACTGGAACACATTTGCTATCGGTTTGCAATAACAATACACAGTGCGCTTGATGCTTCGTAGGTATTCTAGCAATTTTTAAACAAAGATGACAACATCCGGCGGCCATATCTGCAGCTCACCTGGACGAACGCAACGAGAGGGTCGAAGCGAACAGCAGACTCCAGACCGAATGACAAAATCGTTCACATTGCCCCGAGGGTTTGGTGTCATTTGATTCGCTTCCCCGCAACACCTTTCCGGTATTCTCTTCCCCTCTATTCTCTCTAGCGTCCATTCTCTGCCGACAGACGCACACACACATACACAGGATTGCAGAAGAGGATTTTGCCGTAATTTAACACCTCATTTCACACGACGACGCGCTCACAACGACAACATGTCTACGAACGGTGTTTGTCCGCACGGTAAGCTACAGTAAAGAACAAGCTGCAGTTGTCTCTCTAACGTTTAGATAACAGTGTGAAACATAAAAAGAGCGACGATAGGAGAGCATTCACGCGCGCCTCACTTGAACTGTGACAAACAAACGTATCGAGAGTCCTTAAAATTCTCGAGAGACTTAATTTGTGCAGACCGAATGCGTCCCGTGGGGTGTCTGGGGAATCCGATTTTAATTAAACAAATCTACGATTTGTGCACCTCCGTCTCGTCGATTGGTTCCGGAATTCCTTTTCCCCCTTTGCTTTTTTGCTGTTGGTGCTGCTTCAACACTCGAATTACAGGAACAGGTCGTCCGTCATCGAGGCCGACGCGCGGTTGCTTTCTACTGGCGACGACGTTGAAGGTGTGAGACGACGACACTGGGCGTCTGTTCTCACTCAACAGCGCATCGCTGGAACGTCATGAATGGCGCCACCGCACCTGGGAGAAACATCAAAGCAGTCCGGGGAAATGTTGGATTGTTGGGAACGTTGCTAAGGGAGCAACGCATCTGTTCTACAAAATTGGGAGGCATTTGCGTGGAAGGTGTTAGTAGAAAGCAAGAGCATGGTAAAAGTGCTGCGTTTGTAGAAGAAAGGGTCGTGTATTAAGTGTGCTGGCTGCAAAGAAATCTGGCTGGAAGTTCAAGTTAGCCAAGGACTTTGAAAAATATCGTAGACATCACAATGAACCTCAAACTTAGATGAGTTACTCTCAAGCCAAACAGCTTCCTAAAGCCGTCGGTAAATTATAACCAACCACGGACTTGAGTGATGTTCCTCACGATTTCTTCTCATTTCAGTTCTTCCGAAAAATATTAGGATGAAGTACGCTCAAGGTAAACCTTTAATTCTTTAAGTAAATCTCAGTAGAAAGGACCCAACGGTGTTACTTTACATCCGAACACACACACACACCCACCTGACATCGGATGGAATTTGGATTTGCTAACGTCAGTACATTCTGAACTTTGAACTTCTGATGAACCCTTCCAAATGTTGTGTTGGCAACCACCATCTGAGATTTGCCACCTAGCAACACCACCACACGTGGTGGATTAAACGCTGGCACATGGGCTGCAGACGTCGGCGCCGTGGCCAAAGAATTGGCGTTGGCTAGTTAATTGAATTAATTGGATGGCCAATTACTGCTAACATTATATTATCGGCTGCACACCAAGGGACACGAGTGATTGGTTTGTTTGGTGGCATCTCGTTTTTTTAGGAGGGTTCACTTTCACAAAACCCCCAGGAGAGGTAATTATTTGCTTAGTTTAATAGATAAACTCAAGTGGCTTTTTCTTTGGGGTGAGGAATACGTTCATCACGTTCTCACCCACCCAAAATGATTTCAATATTTCAGATCCCTGTTTTTTTTAAAGCCGTAGGTGTCTTAGCTTAGCGTAACGGCGGAAACATAATACCCTAGGCTTTATCCGTTCGTTAAGGGCGAAACAGCGGCAGCGAAACTGGCGTCGAGTGATAGAGCGATGAAGGGGGAAAACCCACACACTCGGGGATGCGAAGTTGCCGGAAAATCAGGAAAATCAGATTACAAACTGCGTTTTGGGGGTGCGTTTTGTTTAGCTTCAATCTGAAAGGGATTTCTGGATAGCCCTGTGGCCTTTTGGCATCCTTCTGCCAGCGAGGTGTTGATTTGTGTATGCTTTGATTGCTATCGGTAAGCCGCTTGCTCGCTCTCTCTCTCTCTCTCGATCAAGATGAAGCAAAATAGTGTGTTTATCGATGATCAAGCAAGCAATTCCTGGACGGTCCTGCACGATGGAAAGGCGTCAATCGAAACACACCTTCCAGGAGGGAATTAGCATTCGAATCAGCATCAAGATACGGCAAGGTTTATCGCTTAAGGAGCAGCACGAATGTTTGCACATCGCACGGGCAGGGCAGGATAGGAGCATCGGCGCACCGAAAGTGAGCCACTCGTGTTGTTTGCTTATCTATTCCAAGACATTTCCGCTGGAACACAGGAACGATCGAACTCTGGAGGGCCTCTTTATGGGTCAGTGGCAAAATTAGGCGCGAAGGCGCGTATGAAAACAAACCAACAACACTCACAGAGATCACAGGGAAAAACACTTACCACTTGGGATGAGCCATCCCATTTGAAAGGAAGGAAGAAAAAGGGAGAAGAATGTTAATCCGGTCGCTGTTAGCTAATCTTGGGCTAGGCTCTTGACCTGCTTCTGCTCCGGTTTTAGCGCACCTTTTCCGTACGTTGAGCCGTGAGACTTGAGGTGTGAAGAATCGATCCTTTCTTGTCCCTGCTTTGCTTCAGTGAATGGTATGGAAGCACCCCGAAAACGCATTTGTGGCGTAGGTGTTGCAAAGCAAACCAACAAAAAACATACAAAATCATTTATTGAACCCACAACGAAAGGACAACAATGAATTTGTAGAGAAAATATTGATTTACCAAGGCCCAGCTGGACTGTTGCACGATCTCGATGATCGGGATGCCGTTTTGGATTGATGTTGAACTGTGTTGATTTGGTAAGTTTTCCACCAAATCAGGGTGAATGCAAATCAAACACGTTTGACATGAATTACAGGGCATGGGACATATTTATTGAACCATTCCTCACCGAACCTGCCACACTTCTTGCCCTATGCGAAGGACCGAGAGCATGATTCAATAGTTTGACAAGTTTATTGTTTGCGCAAAGGAAAAGGAACAGAAAGGTAGGCTCTGACCCACATTCACACTTGAGCAATAATGTACGCAGCACACAGAAGCTGATCGCATAATTTGCGGATTACAACTCACACGCACACACACACTACAAGCGTGTGTTGCCTCCTGTGAGGACTCCCTGTAGGATTATGGTTAATTGTGCCGAAAAGCATATTTACACACACAAATACCGAACCCGAGTATGAGGCCTGGATATCCCCGATGGGAACTACCTTTTCATATGAGGCTCGCAAGCACCATGTAGCGTATCGAATCGGACAAAAAAAAACGCAACAAATGCGCAACCGAGTCCTGCTGCGCACCGCTCTCTGCGTTGCCAATGTCTCGCGGCGGGTAATGTTTGTGATATAAAAACAGCGTGTGGCCACTTTTTGTCACCACCAGCACACAATCGTTTCGTGGTCGTGGGAGATAGTCGAGCACAAAACCGCAGTGTTTGTTCCCGCACGTCTTATCCTTGTGAGATTAAGATGTAAAGTTGTGCTTTTTTTCCGGGAAAATATAAACAATGTGAAATAGTGACGTGTGTAGCACCTTTTTTTGAAGGAAAAAAAAAGAAAAAAAGATCCTTTACATGGTGTGATTTTTTCACTAATTGGTCGCAAGTTGCTATGCTAAAACCCTTGTCGCGCTTGTATCCGACCACCGTAACCGACTTAATGATTAATAGGATGGCGCAATAAATCATCAACGGAGTGCAGCGGCGGTGTCGGTGGGACCGGTTGCTTTTCCCCCTTGCTTTATTTTCCAGCCAATAGCCACGTTTTTGGCGTTTCACGTTACACACGGGGTAGATAAAAAATGACCTAGCAAGCAAGGGTTCGAAAGGGTGGGTGAAGGAGTACAGTGAGCAGGACAGTATGGAAACTACCGAAAAAAATGGGCATCGTTTTACCTTGCATGCTGGAAAGGTGAAGTAAGTTAATAAGTAGGATATATTTAACATATTTTAACACATTGTTTTTTTTCGGGGAAGAGAAAGCACATATTTCATGGGAAATGAAAATTCTCCAAGAAAGAAGAGCAAACGAATCGGAGAAAAAGGCGTTACAGCGTAGCGCCACTTGCTCTCCAGTGTGTAATGGAACACCGTTCATCCGCAAATAATAAATCATAAAAGAGAGGTAAATGAGAAAGAGATGTTATAATTTATGTAACTTGAAAGAGGAAGTTAGCTTGAGCAAGGAGCTCTGAATTCGCCAAACAGTATGCATCAACAATTTAGCTTTAACGGAAAACATAACCGAAGCAAGAAGATAAAACTGCTTAGCTACGATAACTGGAAAAATGTTGCGTTCTTTGCTATCCATCCATATGCTAGGAATGATCTGAATGGGATACGATACAAGTCGGCCTTGTTGAAGCCGGTGCGTCGGTCAGTACACTACTCCAGCAGTCCTTCGGTAAGTTGATTTAAATCTCAGTTTTATTCGTCCGTTCAATAATAATGAATAGGATAACCAGTACCAGTATTCGGCAGTGTACCTGTTTTCGGCAGGGTAACTAAAAACGTGTAATTACGCAACAACGCGTTGAAAATTGTCTCCACACATATTTTTTAAATAGAGATATGCTCATTTGTTATACATGTGCGATGTGAAGTATCACATCATTTTCTTGCACATTTTTAAAAATTTCAAACAAAATGTGCAGAGTTCAACATTTTTTGGCAGAGTTGCTGTCAACCAATAGTTCGGCAGGTTTCGTTATTAAGAGAACCAGAACAGTGCACCAATGAAAGTGTGGATTTTATGAAAGATTCTATGGTTGCAGAATTTATTCTAGCCCGCTTGCAATATTAAAACCACGAAAAACAAGTAATAATTCACATTACACGGTAAATGTGGATTTTTGACAGATCAATGCTGTGGGCTCCCGCCGAAACTTGAAACAATAACACACTTTTGATTTTGCTGCATATTCATTTACAACTTGATCAGAACACTACATTGCGTATGTCGACACATACAACAAGATTTATTGTATACAAATATCACCAATTTTACTATAAATAATCCAATAAGTTGAGAGAAAAATAATAATTTTGTGAGCCAGGCGCAGCCATACTCTATAGCCGTCAGACTCTCTCTTTTCTCCAATGCCTACTTTGTTTGTAACTCACATCAAAGTGACTGTAAAAATTGCCAGCAAAATGCCCAAAATGGGCAACATAAAATTAATAATTTAAGTACTTTTCAACAACAATCTTAGGAAAGCGGGAGTATAAAACTGTTGTAAACATTTTTGTCTACCTATTGGCATTGATTAAAACATTTTCCGACCTGTATTCACGTTGCCGAGAACAGGAGCACAGGTCGCCGAAAATAGGATCAATCTGCCGAAAATAGTAACAAAAACAATATTTACATTTTTACGAATATCTCTAAAAAATACATTTAAATTAGCTCATCTTGACTTAAAAATTACTTTCATATATTTCCATCTAAATCCAGTTCTTTGTGTGCCAGAATATGCTAAAAACTTTCAGCAGCAGAGTCATCTGCAGTGATCTTCACCAACCGGAGCGAAAAAGTAATGACCTTTATCGCTTTTTGCCACGTCTGCATTTCTCCCATTCTCTCACATTCTGCACACCACAAACTCGCTCTTTCCAATTAAGATGTACTCATCTATTGTTTCATCGAAATTGTGTTGTTTTGAAAGCATTGCAAAGTTATGCAAACTTACTCTCGTACCCTCGTCAACATCGCTATCCCCTTCGTTCGACGGGACGCTCCGGCCAGATATGATTCCGCTAAACGTCTCAGTATCACTAGCTCCGTGGTAGCTCGTTTCGCCCTTAAATCAGCAATATTTTGCGTGTCGTGCAGAGTGTCAATCTGTGTTCGCACACTTCACACTCGCTGCGTCGCTGCTCTTCAGCCGCTGTACGGCGGCTACGCGACACGATGCAACCGTACATAACATAAACAATCGTTTCCCCGGTGTCCCCGCGTCTGCCAGCGTCACACGTCAAGAGTGCTTCACATTAGCGTGTCTTTCCTGTTGCGTGCGCAAAGGGATACCCCCTGCACTAGGGCGTGGACATGGTACTCTTCAGCGCGCGGATCACATTCTATCGCGCCTGCAAGTGTGATCGCCACCGGCTCCCACGATAGAGACAGTGCGATGGGGTCACACCGGATACGATCGACATCGGATATGTCGTTTGTTGTGCTTTTCAGCTCTCGTAGAAGCGGGCTTGGATTGTAATGGGAAGATTTTTTTTAAATTGTTGTCGTAATTAGCTGGTAATGGTTTATGATATTTGGTAGGGGAAGATGCAAACGTGTGAATGGCATGAATTCCGATAGCAATGGAAGTATGATCTGCAAAAACTCTCTCGAAGTGGAAAAATCAACCAGAAAATCGAAGAAATCACACATAATTTTCGCCCCCGAAAATTCACCAAAAATGCTGACCTAACCACCTGCCTTTACCGTTCCCGTTCGTACTCGGTGCGACCTTCGCTTCCAGTTCAAAGTCAGGTTTCATAATGGTGTGCTGTTTGTGTCCTGTTTTGCTTCGCGCAACAAACAACAAACGATCGGCGTTCGAAACCGGCGCGTACTTTGATGCACTTGATCGCATTTGTTTCGAATGCAATTTCTGACACGTGTGTCTCTTTGGTCCCTTTTTCCACTTCGATTTGTGCCCCCTCCTAGACCACCGCTTCCCCAAACAGTCTAGACCTCCGTCGGGCCTGCTCCGACCACTCAGCAGAAACAACTCGAAACGCCAATTTGTCGGGCGAAACGTGATGCCACCATTCCCGTGCTAGCTGAACTATTGGAAACCAACAGGGGACAACAGGAACAAACGAAGCAGTAGCCGCCATTGGCCAACTTGGATGTTTATTTAGGGAGCCCCAGCCCCAGAAGTACGACTTCGCGTTCGCCTACTTTGCACAAATTTGACTCCTCCATTGGAGCGGGGAGGGTGATGGTTGGCATGTTAAAAATGGAAATGTGATGGCGTTGTCGTCGGGATAACGGGACTTCCAAAATCGGTTCCGAAGGCTGCCCTTTTTTCCACCCATCCTGGTAGTTGCGCAATTTTGAAGCCTAAATTTTCCCGGGCACTGATTGAGGACAGCAGTGGGCACCTTGCGGTGGGGAAGCGGGTTGCTAAAATTACGCAGTTCTGTGCAGTGGATATAGCCATGTAGTCTAATGGACAGTTTGTGGATGAGAATTTGGTCATTTTCCAGTACACACAAGCACACCGGGTCCAGTAGCCAAGCAGTCGTCTTCTCATTTTTGCTGGAGCGATGTCGCCTGAATATCCCAGAAAAAACAGGGGAATTGATAGGCCACTCCCTTCGGCCATGAACTAACCGGAAATTGGGTAGAACATGCCCGGCTCCCAGCGAAACTTCATCATCAATGCGCACGAGCGAGGGTTCCGTTTTGCGTTTGCCGATGGCGGAAGCGATGGCGTATGTGTGAGGCGCAAAATTATGTCCCCTTTCGGGTGGCCTTTCGTGTGATGTGCTCCTTTTCCGCTTTATGTTCAGCAAAAAATATGGAAGACATTAGGCCACGGCGCACATACTGGACACGACGCCATACGTGTACGGTGCGCGTTTGCCATGAATTGGATGATAAATCAATGAGCGAAATATGAGTCGTCCAAAGTGCCGTTACGTTCGTGACAGGTAATGAGTTTTTTGGGGCCCGTTTGCTTCCCGCAAGAAGTCGCTCGAGTCATCAAGCGTGCGCGAAAAGCCTCACCACCACGGCCATATGGGTGCGTTTGCAATTTATTAAACACAACATAAAAATCGTTAATATCGTTAAGCCAACGGGCGCGCGCTTGTTAATGTGAAATGGAGTTATCGCTTTCATCGGCGACCTTTGCGGAACTCTGCCTCGAAGGGATGGTGTGGATGGCCGAAGCTGAACGACTCCGGACAGATGCGACCGTTGCGCTCGAGCCCGGCAAGCTGTTGCAGATCGGCCGCGTCCAGCTCGAACCCAAACACGTCCGCATTGGAGGCGATGCGCTGCCGGCTAACGGACTTTGGTATTACCACGTGGCCCAGCTGGTTCTGGTAGCGGATCAGTATCTGGGAGGGTGTTTTGGAGTGCTTCTGGGCGAGCCGCTGTACGACGGCATCTTCCAGGAGGACTGGATCGTTCTGCTTCACCCAAGGTCGGGCCGGTGATCCCAACGGACTGTACGCTGTAATGGTGACGTCGTGTCGTTTGCAGAACTCGGTCAAACTCGCCTGATGCAGGTATGGGTGGCATTCGATTTGATTGGTGGCCGGCGGGATACGGGCCACGTCTAGTACGCGCTGCACCTGCTGCACGTTAAAGTTCGATAGTCCGATATTGCGTACCAGCCCTGCCTCTACCAACCGTTCCATTGCGGGCCATGTATCGATGTAGTCTACGTCGGAAAAGTGCACCCGCTTGCCGTCGGGACGGAGCGGGAATAGTACGTCACCTTCGCGGTACGCTACCGGCCAGTGGATGAGGTACAGGTCGAGATATTTGAGGTTGAGATTGCGTAGCGTCGCTTGAAGTGCTCCCTTGACCAGGTCCGGTCGGTGGTATGTGTTCCATAGTTTACTTGTGATGAAAAGATCTTCCCTGAAAATGCAAAAAACAGAGAGTACATTAGGAAAAAACCAATGCTTGGGGAAGCGCTTGACGTTTACCGCTTGACGTTTCCTTGTGCGACTTTGGCCGCTATCCCAGCGCCTACTTCATGCTCGTTCTCGTAGACGTGCGCACAGTCGATGTGTCGGTAGCCGACGTCGATTGCATCTTTCACCGCTTGTGTCACCTGGCCGGGGGGTGACTGTAGAGAAGGAAAAGAACATTACCGTTTAGAATAATGCATCATTGAGGCCTCACTGACTTACGTTCCAGGTCCCGAGACCCAGCGCTGGTATTGGAGATCCATTTTTGAAGAATACAGTCGGGATTTTTGGAGCCATCAATGTCTCTAGGTCTCGGTTTTGCGGAGGATCGCTTGAGTGTAGTACTTAACTCACTGCAGTACAATAATCGACTGACAACGATCGCGTAAAGATCGGCGGCTGCAAATAGGTTGGATGATGGCTCGATGCCAACGCCCGTTCGCTAAACTGTTGCCAAGTTCAAGCGGGAACAGGCAACGTTGCCTAGTGACTCAATAAAAATGACGTTGTTTGATGACGTGTTGATGATACTGTAAGCATAGCATCATAGCTGAATGTGTTGTAATTGTTGAAATGCTCAAATAAGGATGCAGTTGTATAGCTATGTGTGATTGACGTATTATTGACTAACTAGCAATATGTTTTAAATGTTTTATCGAGTAATAGACGACATATTAGATATTATAGTATAGAAATCTTCCCCTCCAATTAAACAAATACAGTGCAGTCCACCCTTTTTTTCTCCAGAAAACGGCTCCCATAAAGATTCTAAATCTTTGCTTCTGGACTGGTGAACTGTTTGTTCCGAGCATTAGAAAATTGCACTTCATTAAAATAATTACTTTGGGCGTGTATCGCTTTCAGAAAACGTTCCGCTCAAGGCTATTCAGTGGCAGTTTGTGTTGCACACCGGTTGTATAAATAAAAAAAACAGCAACAAAAGCACTGTTACAGCTGTTTCCAGCGACGAGCCGGATTGGGGAGCGCAAAAAATAATGGTGGTATAATAATTTGTATGATTAAAATAATAAACAAGCTGCAGCCGGCAATGCAAAGAGAAGCGTGTGCCAGCGGTGTAGAAAGGATGAAGCTGACGACAGCGCACACACACAGCATCCTTAAAGTGGGCGGAGCTAACAGAGAATTGTCCTTACCGTTTGCAAAATTATTCTCTCTCTCTCTCTCTCTCTTTCTTTCTCTGCGTGCGAAAAGTGTAAAGAATTGCGCAACATGCGCAGCATGAAAACATTGTCATTACCATGGCGACCGTTTAGTGTTGCTGCTGCTGCCGCTGCTTCTTCAGCGTTTCTTAAGACGTTTTCGAGGGTGAGATTACAAAATGAAATTAGAAATGTTAGCACAAAAGTAAGTTTTTTTTTTAAATAGGAATATGTTTACACATATTCTACCGAGCACGTGTTGTGTTTTGTGCAATTTAATACTAAAATGGTTTAAAACAGCATAACAAACGCTGTATGTCTTCATCGTTTTTGCAACATTTTTTAGTGTCTTTAGAACATCATTCCAGCTTTCGCATCTCTCTCTCTCTCTCTCTCTCTCTCTCTCTCTCTCTCTCTCTTCCTCACTATCTCCCTCTCAGGATGTTTCGGTTCGCCCCATTCTCCAGCTATGCGCTTTTATGCTGAGCGACCTAAAATTTTGTAAACTGAGCCCTTACGGACCCCGTTCGGAAGCTACAGCGCGTGGAACAGACAGTAGGACAGCATTCTTTCATCCCGGCCACGGAACGAAACGGGACAGCACGAACAGCGGCGGGGTGACGCAGTGGTCAGAAACGAACAGAAAAGGGACGAAGGTACGAAGGGAAATGGCGATGATGGCGAGACGTACACGACGGTCCCTGTTGTAACCCTTGAGGCGGTAGCGAGGTGCCTCAACACCATGTTCTTTATGCGTGTTTTATGAATGGCAGAGCCTGCCTGGCTCGGCAGCTGGGGTGCGCGGTGGGGAAGGAAGAAGCGAGAAAGAGAGCGAGAGGGAGAGAGAGAGGGAGAGAGAGAGAGAAAGGGAGAGAAAGATGTTGTAGACGGGCAAAGGAGAAGCCTGATGCCGTTTCAGTTTCGGAGGTGCGGTCTCAGTATGCAATTTCGCGCTGATCGGTGCGGTTCCGTGTCGCGTGCGGGTTTGGTTCGTCCTTATGGTTTGGTGTGTGGTGTTGCGTTTGATGCAGAGATGCATGTAGAGTGTCATTAGGCAGATAACTAATTTTAAACACAGAGTGTCTGAGAATGTTTATGGGTGTTGGTAAATTGTGTTAAAGAGTTAGTAGAATCAGTTAAAATCGACAAAACTGGAGCAGTGTTAAACAGTGGTGTTTATCCTTCACATGTTAAGCGTTTGAGCATGAAAGAAAACAGTTAAATGTTCCAAGAACATTAAATTGAAGCAATCGATTCATGTAACATTGTTCATCTTTGGTAGAACAATCAGTTAGCTGTTAAAAAGGCTGTTAAAAAGAGCGTTTTGTCACAATGGATACCTCAGGATTATCGCCCCTGGCGGATCTGGATTCTAGCTCCGGTGGATCGGATGGCGTCGGCGGATTCAATCATGGACAAGCAATTTATATGAGCCAAGGAGGTATGCAAACAAACAAGCAAGGATCTGTTTAAAATTTTTCTTTAATTATTTAGGAACTTTAGTCATTGTTGAATTGAGAGTTTTAATTCGTTTTCATCGATTCAGTTTGTTTGCTTGTGTTCTTGTTTTCTATTTTATTATTTTTTTCTATCTAATATAGCTATTGAATTAAAGTTAAACGTTTAACCATGTTAGATAGTTCCAATGTGAATGTTTTATGGTAAATAAATTATATTTAGTATGTAAAGATATTTTAAAATAGCATTTGAATTTGTCTACGATTATCATTATTCTTCTGAAAGGATTTATAAACATCATAAAATAGAAAAGAAATCTTTAGTTTTGTAAGAAAAATCAGCATTTTGCATAAAAGCTAATATTTTTTTATGATATTGAGTTTAAATTTATGTTAAGAGCAGCCTTCCATTAACGTTAATCACAATGTTTTTTTGTTAATCAGTAAAACAAAAAGCTGCATTTAAAGTTGATCCTGCCCTTCAAAAGATGTTATTGTCTTCCGATCATCAAATATCGTTCACTGGATATTGCTACTACCCACACACTCCACACAAAAAAAAACCAGACAAACAAATAAATAAATCTTTAATTGGTAATGCGAAGCCGCATAATGCTCTCATCGCCCTTTCGCCTTCGATCGGCAGCCGTCGATCTGTCATCGACCATTCAATTTCCCACTAATTATGCTGCTCCGCGCGGGCTGCTGTCCGCCAACACGTACGCGACATTGTCATACAGCGGCTGATGTTGCCCCTTCCGACCGTCGATCACGCTCGCACGCTGTGTTGTGTTTTAGAAGGAGTTCTTACTTTGAAATGTGAGTCCGCCAGACAGACGCTTTTTTTGCGCGTAAAGCCGCAACGCAAGAAAGAAAGTGCAGAAATCGGTAGCGCAAGTGATTTGTACTTGTGTGAAGTGACCATAAAGCCGTGGTCTAGAGGTGGATGATGCTGGGCCGATGTGAGAGTGTGTTGTTTGAGAGCATAAGAACATAAAAACAAACAAACCGCTGCACGTCCACAGTTTCCGCTGAATGTTGGGAGCTGATCGTTCGATGATGGTTTCTGTTAAAGTGTTGTTAAACCTGCCGAGAGGCAAATCGAGCAGACCAGAGATTTATAATGCTGTTTAAAGGCGAACGGAAGAACAAAATAGCCAGCTCGTGACTAACTTACGATAAACAATAGCCAGTCACCGACGCACCGACTACCGCCACTTCCGGTGGTAAGGCTGGAAAAGTGTAAGAGTAGTCTTCCGCGGGGAGGATATCAAATTCCAGCCATGAGGACGATCGCCTCATGATCGAAAGGGGTGCTTTTATCATCATCAAACGATAGTTTAAGATATTTGATGCATTTTTTGTCGCCGATGAATACTTGTTATGAGTTGACGTTGGACGATTTCTTAGTATTTTATTCAGTTTTTTAAGCCTTCTTTGAATCTGTTAAGTCAGTCCTTTGTCAGTCAGTATATTGCAGAGTTATCAACACATATTTATCTGAATTCTAGGTGTATTCTCTTTAGTTTTGAGGCTATTAAAATAGTGTTTTTTAAGTCAAAAGATCAAAAGAGTGAATAATCTTCCGATGATCGTGAAATTTTATTATTATATTAGCCATAAAATAGCTACAATTTTAGCAAATTTCATGCAACCTGTTGTTCTTGGATCTTTGTAATATCAACAACATCTGAGAAGAACAGTTTTTGCATCAGATAAACGCTCTAACCACTATTAAACGTATAAAGTTGAAAGGTTTAAATTTTGCAAGATCTGTTACCAATTTAGAAGACTTTACAGGGTTTCCCACGATTTATTGGTTGGTTCTCATCAATTATTGGTGGGTTCCCATATTTTTTTGGTGCGTTCCCTCGATTTTTCCTAGAATTTTTTGGTCCAATTGTATTGATATCCAATCGAAAAATATCAATAAATTATGGGAACGAACCAAAAATCTATGAGATACGATTAAAAAATCGTGGGAATGCACCAAAAAATCATAGGAACTGGCCAATAAATCGTGGGAAACCCTGTATGATAAATTTTATAGTAAATATAATAGAAAATAAGAAAATTCTATTTCTTACGGACATAAATAAGGACCTTTAGTTTCCGTCGTTCGATCAATCAGCTTGTTTTAATGTCTCAATTTCTCCATTTATTCTCCAAATCCAGTGTACCGTGACAACTCGAACCCGATCAAGACGCTTTTTTTCTCGGAAAAGCTGCAAGAATTCACTGACAAGGACTCGTACCACCTCCAGCACCACCAGGAGCGGAAGTTTCACGACACGGGCTACAACCAGATGAAGGCAGGACCACAAGGTCAGGTGCATCACAACGGTGACATAATCTACTATGCCAGTAAGTAGTATGTGCTAAACGCGGTGCCATGATGAGGATGTACTAATCAAATACTTTTCCTTACAGGTAAACCAATAAGTGAAGGCTCCCCGGGCAGTGTGCTGGTAAATGGGAGCAGCAACAACACCAACGGTAGCAGCACGGGCAGCAGTAACAATAATGGTGGAAATCTGCTTGCCAACAACTCCGTCGTACCGAACGGTTTGCCATCGTGTGGAGCGCTTCCAAGGACGGACAACAATAACAGCTCCTATCTGCAATCGCTACAACCACCTCCACCTCATCCTCAACCACCATCATCCGCAGCATCGGGCGGTCATCCACTCGGTTCCAGCAACGGACCGATCGGTCCCGATCTGGAGCGCAAATGTTTCAGCTTCAGCCCGGAACAGATCCAGTGTATGTGTGAAGCCCTCCAGCAGGAAGGTGACCTGGAGAAGTTGGCCACCTTCCTGTGGAGCCTTTCGCCGAGCGACCTAATCAGCGGCAATGAAAGCTTACTCCGGGCACGTGCACTCGTCGCCTACCATCGGGGCCTGTACCACGAGCTGTACGCCGTGCTAGAGTCACACTTCTTCTCGCCCAAGTACCATGCCGATCTGCAAGCGCTCTGGTTCAAAGCGCACTACCGCGAGGCGGAAAAGGTCCGGGGCCGACCGCTCGGCGCGGTGGACAAGTATCGGTTGCGCAAGAAGTACCCGCTGCCGAAAACGATCTGGGACGGGGAGGAGACGGTGTACTGCTTCAAGGAGAAGAGCCGAAACGCGCTGAAGGACTGCTACACCCGCAACCGATACCCGACGCCGGACGAGAAGAAAACGCTGGCGAAGAAGACGGGCCTAACGCTGACGCAAGTGTCCAACTGGTTCAAGAACCGGCGGCAGCGGGACCGAACGCCTCAGAGCAGCCGACCGTAAGTGTCTTTGATTGTGTATGTGTGTGTGTGTGCGTTTGTCGGTGCAACATGTGTGTGGGTCTGTTGGAAGGATGCGGACAGTTTTTGGGCCTACAGACGGCCAGTTCGTAACTTGATGCCCCGGTAGTAACTCCCGGAAACGAAACCATTGGACATTTCGCAACATTATTCAACGTTTCATCTGTTTGAGGAAAAACTGGACATTGGAAGTTCAGCATTGGGATTCGAGACCATGAAGATGCTTACGCATAAAAGGACCCTACGAAAAAACACATGTTTTCACTCTCAACCCAAGCTGGACTAATTCCCGAAAGGAGCCTCTTTAGCTGGTGATCCTGTTTGTTGCTGGCTTGGGCCGACTTGGTACCCTTGGGATGCAGCAGAGGGACAACCATGTCAAGGGGCGATAAATTATGACGTCAAGGATATTGCTTTTTGTGCTGGCCTCGCTTGTTGCTCATTAACGATGCAACGGTGCAACGGTTTGGGCTTGGAAAAAGGCGTGAAGTTATCTGCTTCTTTTTGGAAGTTGGAAAATGTTTTATGCGTTTTTTACAAAAAAAGAGATAAATGAAGCTGTTGTTCGAGCTAGAATACCCTTCTGGAAGGACTTGTAGCATATTAATTAGGAGAACCAAGCATCATATTTGACTGGTTTTCCACAAAAGCGTACGATAATGGTGCCCGAGTGTGTTCGGATGCAGTCTTTACCATTGCCTTAATGCGTAATTTCCCTCTGGAGTGCATACGAAAAACACTCCCTGCGGCATCGCATTAGCCGAAATTAAGATGCAAAAGTGCTACCTTGATCCTGAAAGTGTTCAAGCCTTCAATGCCTAATGGTTTGCCTAATTATGGAGTGAGCTTGAAGATCGCGCGCGCCTGCGATCGTTGACCTGGTGTTTTAGGGGATCTTCGACGTGTTGATTCCCCACGGCTACATTGATCGATCGAAGGATGCGAGAAACTGCAACAACCTGTAACCGTGGTGCACCATTTCATTACCATTTCAAATCCCGGCATCGTTTCGTTTGTGTTGCGTTTGCCAAACCGATCAAATGTTATTTCAATCCGTATCTTTCACTTTCTTGTACTCATTCTATTCGTCTGTTTTTTTGTCTTCTTCCTCCTATTATAGTGATCTGATGATGTCGGTGCTGCCGGTCACACCGGACCAGATGGATGGCAGCTATCAGCGGCTGTTTAATGTGGCCAATTATGGGCCTGCGCACGGTTATCACGCAAATGATATGTACGCGGTGCAGTAAGGGTGCGGTCGAGCATCGTTCCGTCGGCAGCACTTCCATCTCCACTGGAGGCGTTCGCGTGCGCCAGCACCCGTGGGAAGTTTCGCGGCATGCTGCAGATTTTCGGGAGGATCACTTTGTGATAGGTTGTAATCGGGGTTGCTGTCGACACTGTGCGTTCGCCTTGATTCGGTGATCGGGGGTGTTTTGTAAATAGCGATGGGAGAAGGGTCGATGGGTCGATTCTGCGACGATGGGCTTAAAGCAAAGCGCCCTAAAACTGCTGTAAATAATGATTCGGAGCATAATTTCGAGACAAACGTAATGCCAGTGAAATGTAAATCGTAGCATAAAAAGGATAGGATGTAAGCCAAAGTGTATGAGAGGTCGAAGGATAATCTAATTGTAAAGAAAGTAAACTGAATAAATTGTCAAACGCTGTACAGAAATGAAGAAAATGAGTTTTTTTGTAATACGTGCGTCAAATTAAGCACTTAATCTTACGTTCAAACTAAGATCGTTTACTGAACGGCCTAGTTGTTGATTTAATTTAGTCTAAAATAAAGCACGTGTGCAGAAATGGCAGATTAATTAAAGATTTTAGACACAAATATAGTGGTGGTGTACAGTGGTGTGATTGACTTTGATCACTGAGGAAAATAGGTTCGATTAGCATTATTCGGGACCATTCGGAACCGTCGGAGTCGGAGCTGCTCAGAGCCGGCTGATCGGCGAAAACGTGAAAATCATTATAAAGACTGACACTTATCTCAAACTTCAACCGATTCCGGTACCAACTGACTCTGGATAGGTCTGGACGGTTCCGGAATCGAACTAAAGATAGCTCGCGTCGGTTCGGAACTGTGGGTACATCACTACTCTACTGGTACAAATTACCACAGTTGATCTTTAGTTTTCGAAATTTCATTGAAATATTTCAACACCGGTGAAACATTTCATGGAGCGCGTTGAAAAATTCAAATCAAAACCGTTAAAATCAATAGGAATAAGACAGGAACATTTTTTGTTTATAAAATTAAAAAAAAGTTGTTAAAATTGGACAAACAACTATTGTTGTTAGATCAAGCTATGTTTCAATGCAGTTTCAAATAAGCAATTTAAAAGCTTTTGCTCATTTTGATTGGCCACCATCGACAAGCAGAGATTATTGTTTTAAATACTTCTGTAAAAAGACAAATAGTAAACCCCCACAGACAACTTAAGAAAACTCACTAACTTATACCGTACAATACCAAACGTCCAGGGATTGTTTCGGTGCACCAGAAAGCTTTTCATGAGCGAGGCAGTGGCAAAATAACAATAAAAGAGCCCGCTCCAACGGCAAATAATCATCCCTGTTGCTTCTAGCCGGGTTCGGCGTAACTTTAACGCCCCTGTTTTTCCACTACCTACGATGCCAACAACCACTACTTCTGCCTACTTCTAACCCAACAATGGAAATGAAAAGAAAAACGTATGCTGCGGTCCAACGTGTGTGTGTGCAGCGCTGTTTCCGGTCATTCTTCCACTGCGCTGCTTACCTTTTTACTTCCCGCTGGCTTTACGACCGTTTTTCTCGCCCTTTTTCCTTTACTGCCGTGCTAATATGACGTGCGATGTGAGGGAGGGGGAGTGGGTACGCGGTATAGCTTCTCATGAAAAACCCTATCCTAACCTCCGAACACACACACACATTCAAACCACCGAATCCGACCGAAATGTTTTATTGCTCCGTCGGTCGGTTGGTGCAGGGGACAGGGGACCCAAAAGGTTTGCAGGGATTACCGTGCCGACTAGTTCCCGGAAGGCAGAAAGCCAAATAATGCACTGAAGACGATCGCACCGAGTCGACGAAAGGAATTCTAAGATAATAGGGGTACCAAATCGTCAAATAATACAAAAAATAGGGAACGGGTCGGGAAGTGAATGTCACTTACGAGTGTTCTATGGTGTGTTGCTCAATTGTCCCTTTTTACCAAACAACACGGGCCAAATTGAGGGACGATAATTTTCCACTGTATGCATACGGGTTTATATACGAGAAAAGAAGAAAAACACAAAGAAATCAATACGGTCTGCACCAACAACAAACTATGGCACGGGGCCACCATTACATGGTTGGCAAATTTACGAACTGAAGACATAAACCGTTTACCACCCATTTTAACGATTGCTTGGACCGATTTGGGAGGCTTTGTGGGAGCGCATTCGTCCCGGTTATTTTTCTTGCTTCTTCTTCTCTTGCCATTGGCCTAGTGTCGATAATAAACTGGGGTTTAAGGAATGCGCCCGAAACCGGTCATGAACGATCATGACGATAATGATGATGGAAATGAAGGATAAGGCCGCAACCTTAATCCGATGTGACGCTATTGCGCGGCTAAGTGTGGCAAAAGTGCGGAAAAAGCTTTCAGCGTGTTTCAAGTGAATCAACTTATTCCGTAAGTGCACGTAAATGTTGAACAGGTAGTGATAGTCACGGAGCGCAAAAGACTCTTTTATGAAAAAGGCCTTGAAATTTAAAAGTAGAAAATAACGGTAAAAATGCCAGTAAAATGTCTATTTTAGTTGTTTAGCGTAGAAATGGCCGCAGAAAAGCTTTTCCTGTTGTGCTTTTTTTTCTCGGCCTACTTTTTTTGTTGGCTACTCGCAGAACAAGTGGTTGTCATGGTAATGATCTTTGAATGTTCTGTATACTCTTTTTTGTTTCCGGTTTTCGTAATCAAGTTAAAAAAGGTGATTGTGTGATTTTTGTTTCCGGTTCGATAAGCTTTAGGTTTTTTTTTGTTCCTCGGTGCCATCTTTTCCTCCTAGGATTTGAGCAGAACCTACTTTAGCTATAGTTTTAATTAAATTTTAGAATCTTAGCAAAACGGATTGGTTCCTTTTTTTCCTTTTTCTCTCTCTCCCATTTTTGCTTTTCTTTTTGCGCGACGCCGCGTCCATCCTTAATAAGGAGACCCTTTTTTTGACTTGACTTCTTTCTACCCATTTGTGAAGGGGTTTTTTGCCAAAAATTAGACTTTTTTGTTGTGGTGAAAAGTGATGTTTTCTCTGGAGCGCACCCACGACTCCGATCCGACTCCAACTATTGTTAGTTCGATTCCAACTTCGGCAAAATGGAATCACTAGATCCGCCCGGAGTCGTCCGGAGCCTTCCGGAGTCGTTCGGATACGTTCGGAGTCGGTGTCGCCCGGAGTCGTCCGGAGTCGTTTGGAGTCGATCGGAGTCGTTCGGAGTCGTTCGGAGTCGGTGTCGTCCGGAGTCGTCCGGGGTCGTTTGGAGTCAACAGGAGCTTGTGATCAGACATTTCCTTTCGTTGTGTTTTTGTCTTTCACTTTAAGTGTTCACTTCTTTTACGGGACTATGTTTCGAAGGCCAACCACGGCCGACTCCAGACGACTCCAGATGACTCCGTCAGTAGCTGATTTCGGATGAATCCAGACGATTCCGAACGACTCCAGACGACTGCGAACGACTCCGAACAACTCCGGACGACTCCGAAATACTGCGGATGACTCCGACTCCGAATGACTCCGGACGACTCCGACTCCGAACGACTCCAAACGACTCCGAACGACTCAAGACGGCTCCGGACAACTCCCGGCGATTCCGGACGATTCCGAACGATTCCGGATGGACCTACCTTCCGGAGTCGATTCCGAATTTATCGGAGTCGGATCGGAATCGACTCCGGATGTATGCCAACTTTACCCATCACTAAACCAGAACGCCCCGAGAAGTCCCTTGCGCCCCGTTTGATGATCGTGTTGCCTGTTTATGTTTGTGGTTTAATTTATATACTTTTTTGGAAAAAAAGCGTTGTACCTTGTGTCAAAAAAATTGAGCTTTTACTTAGTATGAAAGTGCTGCGAGGGTTGCACTTGTGTTGAATGCTACAAAAAATGGGGAAAAACTGCAAAATATTTGTGTTTATCTTCCTAACAAATAGCTGGAAAGGTCGTTGCACAATGTTTCTACGTTGGATAGCAAATACTAAAAGCTCTAAAGCTCCAAAGCTCCTTTATTACAGCGTTTCCTATAGCATGGATAGATTACATCGGTGCATCCATGCTGTGGCATGAAAATAATCTTTCCCTTTTTGATGTAGTCGACATTCACTCGAACGTCCGGCAAAGGCCTCTGTTTCGAGTTTTTGGTGCCCTTTTGAGGGGGATGGAAAACTTTTTTTGTTTCCTCTTATTTCCCGTGGATGGATTCCATTAAATCAGCGCACGGAAAATTGCAACCGATTACGTGAAATCGATACAAATCCTGGAAGCTATATGTGCCTGTATAGTGTTCTACAATGGGGCGTGGGGATTTTAGGTGGTGGTTGTCTGCTATGGTGGAATGCCTGCCATGGCGATGATCGATTCGGGATGGCGTGGGGAGTGTGTAAAATCTGTGTAGCTTTTCTTTTTATATCCTTGGGTTGTTTTTTCTGGCACAGCGCGGCGAGGTGGATCATAAAATGCTACTCTCGGAATGGTTTGTTTTTTTTTTGCCAATTTTGAGTTCAATTTTTGGAAGCGTCGTAAAACTGGAGAGCAACGTTCGATTGTAGAAATGTGTTGAATGAGATTTACGATTTACACCTGATAATTATTGGAGATTTGTTGTAACAATTTACAGCTTCGGTCGTTCCGGAAGTTCACACCCGCAATAAAGTATCGGTGTAAGTATTCGTAATTATCGTATTGATTGATAAGGGAATTAAGGGACGATGGAGAAGATTTATGGATGCAGAGGTCAGAGGTCGAAAAGCAACAAACAAAATGATGAATGCCAATAAAATGTGCGATATAAAATGTTTAACATCTGTTTTATTCGCCTTGAAGGGGAGAGAAGGAGCAGTAGAGAGAGAGATAGAGGGAACGATTTTAAAGGGGTCGTTTAAAGCACTCGTTTTAAG
The DNA here is from genome assembly GCF_943734685.1 of Anopheles coluzzii. NCBI lineage: Eukaryota > Metazoa > Arthropoda > Insecta > Diptera > Culicidae > Anopheles > Anopheles coluzzii. The sequence continues at coordinate 70,031,153 of NC_064671.1, read as the reverse complement.
GGCTAGATAAGAACAGGTGAAAAGGTAACGAGAACATCATAACTCTTTTATTGACGCTTCTCCCTGACTTGCATTGCAATTTAAGCTTTTCGGGGGTGATGTTACAGATTTTCAAAGCATGTAATAACATTTTGTGCGTTAAATTCCACAGTAAACATTTTACACTTGATGAAAGTACGTACAGGGCACGCGTAAAATGCTTCTACTTAATGGCATCAGTTGGTATTATCAAAGCAAAGTCAAGTCGTTACTAGGGGTAAGAGTCTCGAGGCAATTCGGTGCAGGAACTGATATTGAACCCATAGCGTTTCTGGGTCTAATACTGGCCTCATATCGGTTCCGAAACTAATGCTGAACTTACATGCTGAACTTGCTGCAACTGATACCTTATCCGTACCAATACTGGAACAGATCCCGATTTTAAGCCGTTTGTGGAACTGTCCTAGAAATGCTCCCGCAATTTAGGGGCCCCGTGGATGGTAATTCCACCACATACAACAGTGTGTACAGTAGTGCCAGTAGAAGCTCAACACAATATAGGCAATACAACGGAAGTTTACAAGTCTTGCTTTATAAAGCGACCAATTCAGAGGACTTACAGCCATGCCAAGTTATTGCTCGCGTTGCCTTCTGCTTGGCCTATAGATGCTCAAACACCGTTTTAAGGTAAACCAATGTGTGTTTGTTGCAAAAATATTCGTCTAAAAATGAATTAGACGTTGTTTCTTCGAGAAGAGCAACATCTACGTGCCTTCGGGACCTCTTTGTTCTCATAACTTGCTTGTTGGTGGGAGCAGGCATACCTTATATGGATACAATGAGCCGTTACTAGCTATAACACGGCAATTCAATACATGGTCTTATCACTTTGATTCGAATTTAACGACCGACACATTTAAAGAGAATATTTTATTAATTTCCTATTTTGGCGAAACCGGATTAAGGCAGCTGTTGGGGAATTAAGTTAGGGATTAGGTGTTGAACACCTAAATAAATAAATTAAATTATTAATAAATAAATATATAAATAAACTTTATGGGTAGTCGAAGCATCATAACCCCCCCCCCCCCCCCCCCCCCTTGCCAGCAAACCATTACTGTGAGTTGTCCCAACAGGGGGCCTCAACTTCTTTTACCGCTTAGGGCCCCCGCTACCCTAAATCCGCCATTGCCCGCAACGGAACGAATTGCGAACCTGTTCCGATGTTGGAACCGATATTATATACGATCCAATCCAGTAACTGATACCTCTGGTCGTAAAAATCATTTCCGGCAGCATATCTGTAGCGTAGAAATAAGCTTAGAAATTAAGCGTAGGAAGCGTACAAATGGAGCACAATTATTTTTGCATAATTTCAGGCGCACAGTAGCTCTACTCGACTGTTGACAAAATTTAATGCAATTACATTAAAAATATTAAAAAAATATTCAAATATCATCTACCACACTTTGAAAAGACCGGAAAGCTAGCAAAATTCGACATCCAATCTCCAAAGAGTGCATTTGTGCGATTTGTTTTGTACCGGAAAAAGTGTCTCCTAAACCCTATGGAAACGCTGCTGCCGAATCACCACATCCGCCGTACGGCGATTGCCATTTGTCGTTGTTTCTGTCAGCGTGGGGATATCGAAATGCAGCACGATTGAATGCGCTACTACCGTACCTTTTTGGGGTTGCTGCAATCGAACGGCGGTGGCGCAGGCATATTATTCGCGGATCCGTTCTACCCAAGATTCAACCGCAATCCGGAGGCGCTTCCGGGATCTCCGTTGGTGATGAGGCTTCCTTTGGTGGTTCGTTCGTTACCGGGGTTTTGCTTCTATTCATAGCCATGGGACTGTGCTGCAGGGTGTAGGGTTATTATTTGTCAATTTTCTTTCGTTTGTGGCTTTGACGGGGCTTATTTCCGGCAAATGCGATGGATCAAGGTTTGCGGAATTGGAATGCAGAAAGGCTAGAAATGGAAGGCTAGAAATGGAAGGATTTAGATTTCATAAAGGATGGTGCTTGGGAGGATATATTTTTGGAGCCTGACTGTTTTTAGGTTGAAACTGTTTAGAATAATGGCCATAAATCAGGATATCTATGGAAGTCTCTTCAAATATATCTTCAGGCTTTCCGAGAGCTTCGGAAAGTCCATTATATATTGTAGGGAAGCACATGAGGAAAATACTTTTAAATAAATTGGAATCATTTTCAGAATGTAAAATATCCTTAAAAACATAAACAATCAAAGCTCCAGAATCTATCACAAAGCTGCCGTAATTGTAGGAAAGCTCTCCTACATCGAACCAAACAGTGCTGCAAAATCTCACTGTCAATGTCATAACAAAATCTGACTGAAACAAAATCCATATCAGCGTCACGTACTCAATTGTGATAATCAGAGGCGATACTCAAAACGATTGGTGTGACCAATACATGCTTCATGACACTTTTGCGACCATCGCGTGGTCAGTCACTATGTCATGACTTTTTTTTTACTGTGATCAGTTGTGCAAAATGTCACTGACATAGGCATGACAAATTCCGACTGAAACAAAATTATGTCAGCGTCACGAGCTCTACTGTGATGATCAGAGGTTAGCCTCAAACAGTTGGTGCGATCATCACATGCTTGGTGACATTGTGTGCAATCAACTCTTGGTCAGTCACTTGGTGGTCATGGGAGACATGCGGTGCTTGCGAGTGGTTCTAAGAAACACAATGAGCATATTTGCTTGCTCTCTTTGACCCGACAGGTATTCAAAACAGCCAGATGGAGAAAGCATGCTCACTTTGTTGGTTGAGCCCTCACGTCAACTATATTCCAAGAATTTCGTGATTATCCCCGACAAAAATGTCACGACCAAGTTAATGACCAAGAGTTGGGTGCTAATCAAAATGTCACCAAGCATGTGATTGATCCTTGAACTGTTTGAGTCTCGTCACTGATCACAATCAGAAATCTGGCCTCTTAGCTTTGACCCTCTTGAGCTGCACAAGATTTCGTCGTAATTTCCTGCACTGATCTTGTTGTAATTGATAATTTCACTATAATTCTATCTTTTCTTGATATTCGTCAACTTTTTAAAGTACAATATTACAAACAAACGATGTAAAAATGGCCGACAATGCTTCCAGACCACTGCATGCACAACAACTAAAACCTCTATGTATGCTACGATGAAACTATTGAAGCTTTTTCATCCAGCTGTCAAAACTTTCCCACGCTTTTTGATCAAATGTTCTGGACGACTCGACCTCTGTATTATATAGACTTTGATAAAGACTTTGGTTTTCGTTGGTGAAAATCTCCTGCTGGTCATGACATTTTGCAGCACTGGAACCAAATGTGAAATGTGACAGTTGAAAATGACATCTTGTTCAAAAATGACAGTTTGATTATTCGCATCAGTCACCATGTAGTACCATTCATTAATAAATAAGAAAAACCAGTTCACAAAGTGTTTATCATTCGTGCCAATTGTTGCAATTCACTATAAATCGAAACCCAGCGAAAGATTTACTGAATCAATCATCCATTTTGAACCGTGTGAGTGGCCAGTTTACTTTAACCGAAGCCGATTGTTTACAGTGTTTTCATCAGGAACGGTTCAGAAGCATTACTTTTTATCACAATCTGTAGCACACCATCCGCATTACGAGACACACATCCGATGTCCTCCCGGGTGAATACAATGTCCGGTAAGGATAGGGACGAGAGAGAGAGAGAGCAAAAGTTCAACCCTACTTTATTGTTCCATTCTAAAACTGTCGGGATAATGTCACCTGGGGAGAGGTTCAGATCCTCGGGACGTACAGCTTATGCTCGTGTTTTATATAGTGGCACACTAGTGTTGGACAGTGAGGACAGCGAGATGGGAAACCCCCGATAAGCAAGACCGGAAAAGAAGTGACCAACATAATGAGAGTTTCCGTGGGGTTTACTGCCGCGGCGGGAGAAGATGGCCTGTGGCCTGTCCGCAAGTACGTCGTCTCTATCCATAGGAAAGGATGGGGGATGCCTGTATCGAAATGCTTCCATTATCGGAACGCTGTTTATCGAATGATGGTATCGTCTTGTGCAAGCGTGTGCACTTCCCGTGCTGTGCTGTGTTGTGTTGTGTGCCGTTGCTGTAACCTTTGGTAATGCTTTGCTCCTCCTTCGTTGCTCTGAGATTGCACACATACACACTATAATAACGGTACGTCTCAATTCGATTTTCGGAACCATTTCCCGTGACATCGTGATTCTGTGTGTGTGTACTAGGCAAGGAAAACTTTGGTTTTTTATAGTTTTTCAATGCGGAAGTGTCTCATACTGTTGTATCGCAATGTTTCGTAGTTTTCTTGTACACTTCTTTTCCCCACCATCACCATCCCCATTACCGATAAGGTGAACGAGAAGGAGCTCTAGCTTCTGTTGCTTATCGGAACTCGGACCTCGGGCGATACGATGCAACGATGAAAACGCTGTGAAGCAAAATAAACCAGCTGTCCAAAGTCGAAACAAAGACACATTAGATGGAGAAACCTTGAACTCACTCCGCTTCTTGTGGGTGTATCAGTTTCACCAGAGAAGAGAAGATAAACAATAACACCGAAACCGGAACTAGTACAGCTCGCGTAGTTGATAGCTCGCGGGAAAGTATTGACAAGTTTCCCCCATTTTTTATCACCACACTCACCCAACTCTAGAGCTGCTATTCGCGGTGACCGATTCCTTTCGGCACGCTTCCAATCCCTCATCGTAGCTGAAGACACTTTCAATTGATTGAGTCATAAATCTTCAACCACCCGCCACTGCTGCTGCCTGCTGAATGGAAACCGACAGAAGAAAGTAGTGACCGACCCAAAAGCAGCAGTGAAAAAACATCACCGCCACAAGAAGCGCCACTCGTTTACTACTCGTTGGCACGTGGCAGGATCCCCCGGCTTCGGGAAGTGGCTAACGATGCTGTTGATTTTAGTGGATTGAACATTGACAGACGGTGGGGGGCTGTTTGCTGGAATTGATTGAACGCCTCGCGACGATGTGTCTATGAGGTGATGAAATTAATTCCAAAATACCAACCCATCCTTCTCTCTTTCGCGCTCTTTCTCTCTCACTCTCTCTCTAGGTTAAAGCGATTCGTCTTTGTTAAAGCGATTTGTGGGAGAAAGGTTTGTCTTTTCCCGTGCTTGCCCCTATGGCTACTGCGACTGCCTCTTCTTGTCAACGAACGCTTTTTCCCCGCTAGCTTGTTGATGTCGATACGAAATTTGAAGGTCATCAAGCGACTGCTCGGAAGTGGTCACCCCGTGGGAGGGCGTGCTCAAAGGAAAATTAATCGTTTCATCGGGAGTGCCCGGCCAATTCAATGTCACTTTGGGTGGGGGACGGAGGGTAATGATTTTCGTTGGAAAAAAACAACATACTACCGCTTTTCCGTCGGTGTCGGGCGTAATTTAATTGGTTTGTTTGCCGAGGGAGGGTAATAAATTATCTTCTTTTCAGCATTGCGCCCGGGGTTTTCCATCTTTTGATAGCCGAAGACGGGTGTTTTGCAAAGCCGAATGGAAAGTGAGCGCTTCGGCGTGCGCTATTAAGTGGGGACAACGATGGGCTTGATGATGGTAGTTGTTTTCGTTTGTCACATTTAATGCTGCTGGGCGTTGATTGATGAAGCGGCTTTTGCTGCGTCTTTCAAGGGCGAGGTAAAGCGTTATCACTTACGACATCGATGCGAGAGAGGCGCCAGTGGAAATGGTTGAATGGGCCCGCAGGCGAGGTAGCGTTTAAGATCTCAAAATCCATCGTAATGTCCGCAGCAATATTCTGATTTATTTAACCAATGGGGTACTGTGCGGTTAAATGCAGCATCGCTTGCTGTATACCGGAAGGTACGACAAGGCCTCTACGACCACGTATTTCCCACGTGTGTCTCACGAGATTGCCCAAGAACGCGACCATCGTTTGCGGAGGTGGGCACAATAAATCACTTGACGCTCTGAGACGGTTTGAACGTGTCTGGCATAAACGTGTTGCGGGTCATATGCGGGCTTCCTTGTGGGAAAGCTTCTGAGGGCACCTGAGCACCTAGACATCCATAGAAGGCCTTCAAGCGAATGGGTTTTGTTCTTTCGACCTGGACGTGGCGTAAGAGAACGTTCTTACCGACCGAGGTCCGAGGCAAAGGGTGTCTCCATTGGACAATGGAATCCAGCACGTCACGGTGCCCCACCCCCCGGTTAGCGTCAACAAATCAAAGGTCTGTGCACTCAGTGTGCCACAAATCGTTTGATATGCGCACTCGGTCGCTTCCGATGTTTTGATTTCCAGTGTGCACGTTATGATGTACGAGGCTGTTCGGCGGCGTTGCTGAGCTACGGCACACATGCATCAGCTGGCTTCAGTAGTAGGCTTTGTGCATTTGTAATGCTTTGCGGTGTTTGCGTAAGTTCTGCAGCATTTACTTCTGTTGACTGTTTTTATTTATGCTCATCATATTTTTGTCGCTTTATTGCAGTTTTATTTCCCCCAGCTGAGAGGAAACTCAACTCTGCAAGAATGCAAGAGTAGCCTGAAAGAATTCTACTTTCATCATCCAAATGTAACTTGTCAAGTCAACTTCAAAGTGACTACAATTCGACGAATCCTTATGCCGGTAAGTTTTGCAAAGTAATTTTATTTTCTACTAGCAAACGGTGAAACTGCCGGAAGCGTTCTGGAAATTGTTCTAAAGGATGGTTAAAGTTTTCCTTCCGTTTTGGTATTCTTTTTTTTTAGGTTTGGTTTGGATGAAACGAAAGCAACGATGCTTAAATGAAGGTAACCTCTTATTAGTTTTTGTGTGATTGTGCTACGGGGTGGACCTTTTAGCTTGAACTTCTAACGGCTGTAAGTTTGCTTCTGTCTTGTGTTGTGCTACATTTTTATTAAAAGCTTTCGTTTTAATCATTACCTTACGCTTTCGGCTTCGGGACACAGCCAGGAGCATTTTTTGTTCAAGCAAACAATGCCAGCCTCAAAAATAGCAAATATGATAAAAAAAGGGAATAACTCAAAGTGTTGCTTGGTGTAATTACTTTTTCATGTACGTTACATTTTCCGTCACAATCGGATTCTTTCGCTTTTATTCTACAAACCACCAGGCGCATCCATTAGCCGGCAGCGTTTCAGCGTGCTTTTCCCACTTTTGAAAGCCACTTTCAAACACCCAAGTAAAAACTCGCACCAAAAACAAAGCAAAAGCTTACAAAAGCTGATGGATTGATTGGGTGTTTTTTTTTGTCTTTTTTTCTTTTTTCGCAGCATTAAGCGGATAAATGATGGAGAGAAAAAAAAATCAATTCTGATGGGAAATAAAATGCCCCCGGCCCCGGTGTGGTTCTGGAAAGTAGAAGCTGCGATTTCGTGAGCGTTTGATTTTAATTGAAAGCATCAAATTTCATACAATGCATGGGTGTGTGTGTGTGTGAGTGCCATGGACAGGTGGTAGTGATTGAAAGACGGCAAAAAAGTTGTGAAATTGGCTCCATAGTGTGTTATTAAGAACAGATTTCAACGCTACAGTTGATGATATAGTAATGCATCAGCCAAATGGTTGAATTTTAAAATTTTTAAGATACTAGTTAAGGCCCGGTAAAATCTACCGGATGTCCTCAAATTTCGAATTATTTTCAAACTCTACACGTTCAGTGTCAACAACCATAACTCAAACACCTATTTGTTCTTATTTGTTCTTACAGATGTGTTAACCTTGTAACTTCCTGGACAGTTCTTACTGTACATTGCACAACCGTTAAATATCGATGATGCTACTTTTGAGCCATACTGATGTAAATCTTAAATCTTAAATAACCTTTAAAAACCAAGTCACGCCATTTTGTATTTTTTTTAACTGGTGTTAAAAATTAAGGCTATTTGTTACGCACGTAAAGTACCAATGAATCTTATTTACTAACACTTGTAAGTAATAACAATGATAATCATGATTGGTGAGTTTTATGGCCATTTTGATAAAATAGAAGGTTCTGTAGCTGCATTCCTACTTATTTTCAATCGAACTGATACGTTCCATGCCTCTGTTGACACAAATGTATAATTTTTAATTAAAATTAAAAAATAATTGATTATTATTTTTTAGTTATCGGCGTGATTTTTTGGAAAGCATAGCTAAGTAGTAACCTCTACAACGTGTTAATTGAATAACGTATTGATGTGCAGTGGATTAAAAAATTAGGGTGCAGCTAACACATATACAACATGTTTAGATCCAATCCCAATTGCGTACTTAAAAACATACAATTTTCGAAATGCTCACTTCTGCTTCAATCCATTTTGTGTTTTTTGTGCCCATAAATGTAAGAGTGAACTACAAAAATATGATATCGCACATGGTTCGAATTCCATTTCTACTCTTTTTTTCGACTTATGTTTCATACGTTAGGTAATAAGTAATAGATGCTTGGATTGATTAGATTGATGAGATTTTCAATGTAAATTTTCCCGGTCTTAAATTTCAAAAAGGTCATTTCCAAAACCGCCGTCAAAATTTTATTTTATTATCCTGAAACTGGTTTTGAAGTATTGAATGGAATTGGTATTTGTGTATGAGACAATTGTTATTGTTGTGCAAAACATCAAATTTCAACAGTGAACATATTCCCTCACATTACTATTTACGGTGTAGTTCTAATATTCCAATCTATACTGTTATAGAAAAGAATGGTTCAACACTGTTATAGCCTTTCCAGATCAATTAACTAAATTCACGATTACTGGCAAACTACTTTAATTGCTCTTGAAGCCCCACATCTTTCAGATTTTGCTTTTAATTTGACATGTCCTTAATTATAACGTGGTTGTTCTTAATCAGCACCATAGTACGGTGATAGCATCACATGGTAGATATCGCCATCATTCTTGATAGATACAGTCAGAATCTTTTCAGCCCTCTTGGGCACGTTACAGTAAGCATAGTTTAATTGTGGATCGTTCTGCAGTTGATGCTGATCCGGCTAAATGCAGTGCGCACGGTTGTCTCACCTAACGCGCAGTATGTTGCAGCCATGTTGCTCAATGAACCATCTCTCCCTTTAGTGCTTTGTTCCGGAAGGACATCCTGAAATAAGGAGTTCTTCCCACCCGCGAGCAAATCGTTACAAATTCAATTTTAATTTTCAAGCCATCAATACTCCCGCCGCTTCCTCGCTCGAAATTTCAGCAAGGTTTTTTAGCATATCGGCGCTTAGGGTCTCTCGCTTACCTCTGCTTCTTATTGTCATGCGTTTTCCTTGTCCCGACTCAGCCTATAATGCGGAGTAGTAGATTTGAGGGTGTAGTAGATTTGGGGCGGTTCCGTGGTACGTGGTCGTCAACTCGAACGACTCAATAACATGCCCGTCATGGGTTCAAGCCCAGAATGGACAGACCGCCCGCAGCAAGGATTGAATATCCGGCCACGTGATAATGAATTAAGTCTCGAAAGCCTGTATAGGCCGGCATGTCCGCGTAGGACGTTACGACAAATAGGAGAAGATTTGAGGGAGTGTACATGTTCGACGTCCTGGGTATAGTAACCCGTTTTACAGGATATTATATACCACACTTATCTGCTGATGACGACGGTGTATGTAGTATTTGAGGTGCTTAAGCACCAATAATGAGTATGGTTGGCTTTATGAATGATTGAAATAATTGGAATATCAACCATTTCACAATTAAGCTATTTTGCATGGTTTTCAAATATGTTTTTTTTAAATATAGCCTTGATTATCTTGATTTATAATGGGAAGTGGAATGAGATGGGCCATCATCAGGTGGCTAATTTGCATCTTTAATTATTTAAAGAATTGTTCATTATATCCAATACCATGTAATTTCAAATCGATTTATCCAAACAAAAAATCTAAGTAACCATTACCCGCAACATCCGCGGGCTAGCAATAGTGCTTGGAGCAAGTCCTTTCGCAGCAACGCGCGTTGCTAAGAGAGCTCTGCTCTCACCGCTTTCTTTCTCTCTTGCTGAATGTTTACTCTCACGTCATTGCGGCGATTTTCGATTTTATATATAGTGAGAAGAAGATTTAAGATAAAAAAAAACCATCCTATTTAGGTGCTCTATATCGTTCCTGTGTCCAACAACACTACAAAACTATAAATCACCAAAACAGTAACACTCAAAACGGATGCAGCAATTACAATGAACATCCCACTTGGTGTACACCCCGCTGCAAATAATGCATTGCACCGCGGCTGAGGTGTGACTTATGGTGCGATAAAGCCAGCAACACGCCGGACAGAATGATTTAGTGCGTTTATGTACGGTCATTTGGTTTTAGTGTGGTGCCCACCACTAAATCGGACAGAACAAAAGCTAAACTTTCAGGTTCAACAGTAACAAAAAACGGCCTAATCAATTGAGTGGAGTCGAGTCGATATTGTGTGGACCAAACTGGAGCCTGCGTGTGTGTGTTGCTCGACTTTATCGCGCCCGAAGAATAATAACCAAAAAAAAAAAAGCGCCACAGTAATCCAGCCAAAATGGCTTGCCTGTTGTTATTTGTGTGTCCTGTCTGTCCGTTTGCAATATTTTTCATTGCAGCTTTTATTGCAGCAGTTGATTTCGGATCGAGGGGGGGCGCCCACTTTGGTACTTTTTCGATGTACTTTTGAGTGTACAAAAACGGTGGCCCCACAGTCAGCCCACCCAGCCCAAATGGTTGCCGAGTATCTATCATATTTTGTGTTGAAGGCGGACGGAGGGCGACCATCGACCAAGATCAAGCTGAACAGGGGCAGCAGCGTTGGAGACGTGCTGTGCCTGCATGTGCCCCGTCTATCTGTCTATCTGATGCTGTCGGATGCTATTTTGTTGGCAATTGGGACAAAATATCCCTCCCCATCCTGAAAAAGCCACTTAGAGCCGTCCGGTGTACAACGTCAGCAGTAAGCAAAGTACCATAGTAACAGTATTGCTGCTTCTGCTGCTGTTCGTGCTGGTGCACGTGAGTGATATCGGGGTACTATTCCGCGCGAATCAAAAGCAAAGCAAAAAAAAGGGATTTTATTTTTATGTTGACTCGCACGTTTTGTAGCATCCCCACGCAGAACGGATGGGAACGGGGCCAAACCTACGCTACAGTTTCTTTTTCTGCATTGTGTCATACGTGTGTACATGTGATTTTATGTTTCGTTGCGCACCCGTCCAAAAAACGGCGCGCGCGAGTTGGGCGTTTGTGTACCATATCAAGCTGCTTACCCCAAAAACAGGGAAGCAGGGCAGAATGGGAGGGAAATTTATAGTTTTTCCGAGACTCCCCTGGATTCAGGAGCAGCAGCAGCGTCGACCCACGGACGGTGTTATTATTATGAATGCAACACGCCAAACTTTTCGACTGGGATGGTGCAATGTGCAATGCAATGGCTTTTATTTTATTTGCGTTTTTGTTACGGAGTAAACGTCCCCGTTAGTTCCCGTACTAAAAAAAAACACAGTATTAAAACATCACGGATAGGCGAGACGCAACCAAAACCAAAAAAAGGGAACGACGACTGATGACGAATGCCATTAATTTTTGGCTAGCAGCTCGTAAAATTTGAACAGTTCATGTGCGCGCACGGTTCGTTTGCAACAGTAGTACCATCATCATCATCATCACTATCATCATCATCATCATCGGTGTGATCATGGTTATAAACATTAAATCTTTGTTGGTGTAGTCGGTTTTTGAGATCCGGAGTTGTCCTCTGAAGACTCTTTCGGCACAACGTGTATTACATGCAAGCGAACCCAACACACAGCATAGAAGGATTGTAGGTAGATTGTGGCAATGTGTGCATGTGCGCAGCATTTCAGCTGCAAAAGCACGTTTCGTGAAAATGGCCACGTCCCCGGCAGGGTACGGGTGGTTTTCATTAGACCGCCGGAGAACTTTCGACCGCGAACTGCTCACATGGGAGTTGGTGGTTATTGAGGTATTTTCGCTGCCTGTTGGCTTGCTGCTTGTGGTGTATTAGCTTTGTTGTATGTCGGTGTGTGTGTATGGGTGTATGGTTTTATTTGCTGTTGCATTGTTTTACTAATGTTTTGATGCTGTAAAAATAGCATGTTATATGGATTGCTTTTTTTAAAGCAAATAATGATTTTATGAAGATTGTACTTTGAGTAGTAAAAGTAGCAATTAATCTGAAAGCGTTTGCAAACAGTGTGTTTTTTCGTTGAAATTTTAGCCTTTTTCGTTTTTTTACAGTGTCCTCCCATGACCCGTATTTGTTTTTCGTTCCCACAATTTATAGACATCGTCTCATTGAAAATACAATACAAAAGTTGGAGAACCATACTAAAGTTGCGTCTTCTCTGACCCGAGTCTCTCTTTCAAAGAGCACACGGACTATGTCATCAACAAGGTCAACAATAGTCTTGGTTATATTTGTCGCATGTCCACAGAAATTCGCGATCCTTTTTGTCTTAAGTCCCTTTATTGTTGTTGGGTCCGTTCCGTACTAGAGTATGCCTGTGTCATCTGGTCTCCTGTCCAAGTATCTCTGCTCCAAAGGATTGAGAGGATCCAGAGACGTTTTACGAGGATCGTATTTCGTAGGTCGCTGGGTCATCACTCTATTCCGCTTCCTTCGTATGACGATAGATGCACTTTACTAGGCCTTGCCAAGTTGGAGCACCGCCTCTCGGTCGCTCAGGCTTCTTTCGTTGCTGGCATATTGCTTAATACGATTGATACTCCTTCCCTTCTATCGCGCTTACATTTGTATGCACCTTGTCGCACCTTACGTTATCGTTTTCGTCTCCAGTTACCTATATGTCGTACACGTTTTGCTCGCCATGAGCCTTTTGTAAGAGCTATGTCGTCTTTTAATAGTACTTCAGATCTGTTCGATTTCAACCTATCCTATCCTGTCTACCGATCCCGTCTTCGCTCCTTTTGCGTACCATAAACTCCTTCCAACTCCTTTTTGAATAATTTTATACTATATTCAGTAAGCACTATTGCTGTAACCCAACGTGGCCGAGCGATTAATAAAATAAAATTAAAAAAAAAAAATAAAAAAAATAAAGTTCAATGATTTGTTTCTTGCCTTCTGGCCAATTCAAAAAGCTCATCTTAAAGAAAAATTCTACCTTGGAGAGAGAACACCTCATACGACAAATTAACAGTAGTTCAGTCATTTATGATAGTGAGACATGTTCTCTGGCCTTTTACAAAGGGCAATGGGGCCATCCCGTTACTTAGTGACTGAAAAATCTATTATTTTATGAAATGTGTCCACATTTTTTCTAAATTCTTAGGATTTCATAACGAAACTCATATCTTTGTTAACGTTCTAAATGACCACATAACAACGCAATTATTAGTTTTTGTAACATAATTGTTATCAATTGATATTGTTTTATTAAAATGTATTGTCTTTTGACCATATTTATGTATTCTAAAGTGTTTTTTACAATAATACCATTATAGGTACGCAAAATAGGAATGTTCTTATAGTGGTCTTAGTTATAAAATCAATAAAAACATAACATTTTAGATTTTTTCGACGATAATTTTGACATGTCGCACTGCTTTAATTAAAATAAGCAGCAGAAATGAGTTTTCTGTAAGTAATTTACCAAACAAAGGCCAAAATTCGCTGATCTGGCTGAGTGAAAAATCGACTTCAAATCAAGCTTTCTCTTCCGAGAGTGGTTGTACGACAGGTGTTATACAGTACTTTAGTCAATATTTTAATCAACCGAATTCATACATTTTTTACGATCAAATTATGTAAGATATCTAAATTATGGCAGTAATCCTAGCTATTCATACGAAAACAGCTTCAAAACTAAGTTCCATTGATATTATACACTGTTTCTGATGCATCTTTGTTTACCATCACTATAGGAACACAATATGACGACTATAGGAACCATACCACCATTATAGGTACAACGAAGCAGTCACTAAAGTATGTATTTTTTTCGTAAAATTGATGTGTTTCATGGTAACAATGGTTGTATTTGCAAAGATAAAACATATTCCAATTGCTATGTGTTAAAATATTCATGAATTTACCTTCCTGATACTTAGAATCCATTAAAACACATTTGTACCACTACAAATTGCACCACTATTGATACCCTAATATGTAAAGCCCTCCAGATGTGTGGAAATCGATTTTTATAATTTTTAGAATTTTTTCCCTTGATGCTCAGCCTTAGAGCATGTTTCAGTATGCTATCGTCAAGGTAAGGGAATATTTAGATTGAAAATGGATAAATTGAGGCAATTCAGTAGTAGTTTTAATTTAAAAAAATGCCCAATTAAACAGAATTACTGTCGTTTTGTTCCACTCCATAACACCGTTCCACTCAATTCATGTGGTCCAAAACTTTCATTTTATTTTCAAATAAATTGAAACTAAAGTGCCAAACTCGAAATCGCACGCGTCCAAAAACCACCTCCAATCTGTACCATAATGCTTAATGTACCATCATCGCCCCTATTACACCACCCCAAAAGTCTTGTTTACACGGCACAGCACCACAACTCTGGCCGACGTGTGCACGTAGCTTCGATAAAGTGTAATTTCCCGGTTTTAAAGGGCAATTAACAAGCCGTTACTTCCCAACCGCCCGAGCGAGGAAGGAAGATTTTCTCCACCACTAGCTTTAGTTAGCTTCGATGAAAGAAGCCGCCAAGAAATTGTCCCAGCTTAAGACTGATTTCAGGCGACGACGGTGACGACGACGACGAAAAACACGAAATATTGCATCGTTTGCGGTGTGTGTGTGTGTGTGTGTGTTCACGAGCGCCCTCTTATTTCCGTCCCATTTCCTGCACTTTGAACGCTGATCGAGTCCGCTCGGTCGAGTGTCGCCTGTTTAGTCGTCTTATCGACCCGGAATGTTCTAATATTTTGTAGCGGTGATCGCTTTTTACGACGACACTTGGGGCGCTTCAGGGGGTCCCCTGGTCTGCTGCGCATCAAAAACAAACCGACCGAAGAAATGATGAGGCCATCGGTTTTTCGGATGCAAAACAGCGAAAAGCATCCGATACGATTTCCTTCTTCCAGCTGCTGGTGGCAAGCACCCGACCCGGGGAAATAATGTTTTATGTGCAAAAAGGTAAAACAAAATACCCAGCGTACGCAACGAGAGACACTGGCGACATTCGATGTTGCGCGAGACCACCATTAGTGTAATAAAAACAAAAAAGAACCGCCAGAGCGCACGCCATCCATCCAGCCCGGGGGGCGTTTTTGCGCTGGTTCGAGAAAGTCTCGTTTTAATGGGATCGTTTTTCGTGTTTTGGTGGAGAGATTTTGCGTTTGAAGGATTATGGCACTCTACTGAGGGAGAGAGCGAGTGAGAGATTTCAAAAGGGAGGACGATACAGGCACTTCAAGAGTGCTTTTTGTATGGAAATTGCTGAAGAAAAACAAGCCACGTGGCGGCATAAGATGGACTTGAGATGGTCTTTTGTGTCATGATGCTGCTTTTTGTTTTGTTGCTTGTAGGAACAAAAACATAGACATTGTTGGATAATTTTGTTGCAAAATTAACATAGCAACTGATTAAAAGTTAAGCTTCTCGCAAACAGTGCACGTGCTAAAGCTGGAGAAGCTTTTTTTAACACGCAATGTTAAATACATCAATTCATAACAGCATAAAGAGAGAGCGGAAAAAGGGTATTCTCTAATTAGTGTTCGAAGATGATACACTTTGCCCTTTATTTTGTGAACGGTTTGGCATGAAAGCAGGAACATAATAACATCCCGATGTTATTATCCCGATTTTCCCTCTAGCGCTCTCGTCTTACGCAAGCTTTGTGCCAAAAGCTAAGAACATCAACAGCTACAGCCAATAAAATGCTGCAGCCGTAAATAGACTCATTAAATTGTTGGCAACTACTAGCATCAAGCACCAAGTTCTCCAACAGAGAATCGATCGATCGATGCCACAACAAATGTGGTACTTCTTCGTGCTCAGCTGCCAAATGGTTACGGTTTTCCTTCCCGAGACAAAGTTCGGTTAAGTACCCGCAACGTGCAATACAAGAAGCGGGCAAATGCTAGCCAAAGAAAGCTTCAGATCCACAGCAACAACAACAACAACAAAAACCCAAAGGTCCTGCCCAAGCATTAGGTGGTTGGTGGCGATACAGTTTTCGGGTGGGCGTTAAGTGGTATTTTGTTTTTATTCGCAGCTGTATCTGTGCACTGTCTCGTGCGGCGGTTCCACCTTCCACACGTCCCACCAGAGGACGTCCCATTGTGTGTTTCAACCGTAATCGCCGTACAAGCAGCAGCAGCAGCAAAAAAAACCCACTTCGTCTCAACCATTCATCGAGGATTGGGTGCAATGAAGCGGAGATTTAGGATGCGTCCGGAAAGGATCCACACACTGTCTGTGTGTGTGTGTGCAAGCGTTTGTTTTCACGGTCGTTCTTTTATGACTCGCTACCAGTCTGGATTGGTGGTGGTGGTGGTAGCGGTGAGGTACGTTCAAACCACTTGACCGGAAGTGTGGCTTCTTTCGAATCGCATACTGTCCAACAGGTCAGGCGGGTGAAGCTGTGCAGCGCAGAGAACCGATTTACAAGAGTTGTGTGGACCGCAGCAGTAGCAGCAGCAGCAGTGCACAGCAAAAGGCAAACCGAGAGATGTTGGTCTCAACCCCCGTTCCGAACTGGAGTGGTGAAAAAGTCCTATTTTAACTGCACACACACACACACACACACACACACACACACACACACACACACGCTAGAACGTACTGCTTGCTCATCCTTCGAGGCTTTGAAACAAGCTTTCGGTGTTTTCGCTTCTCCTCGGAGGCTCTGGCTGGCCTCTGATCGTGTGCAGCAGGAATAAAGCGATCAATTCAACTAAGATAACATGATGCTCAATGGGAATGTTTCTCTGTGTCAGTGTGTGTGTGTGTGTTTGTGCTTGGATTGGTGTTTTTGGATCATGAATTTGGAAATCGCTTTCGAGGGTTTTTTTTTTGTTGGCTGTTGCCTTTTTGCGTCCATTCTGGATGGCATTTCATTCGGAATCGAAAACTATCATGTTCGGATGGGTGTGTGTGTGTGTGTGTTGACCGCAATCGTTGCCTTTCACAGTGCCAATCGATCGCGGTAAGCAGGTTTGAGGTTGGGGCGATTGAATTGCAGCCAAATTTTGTGTAAAATGAATGGAGCAGCACAAAAAAAGGTTCTGATTACGCAACAGAACTGCTATTTTGATTAATTTCAGTAGTTGAACATTAAAAAATCAAGTAATTGAAACGTTGTTATCTTACGCGATGCTAACATGGGCTTGAGCTACTCTGGGAACACAACAGAGCTTTTTGTTGCTTACTTACGTAGTATCGTCTGCAGCTGGTGATGCCCCAGGTGATAAATGGATGAGTATTGTACACTACCGTATCGCGTTCAATACTCATCCACACTACTACTTTATTTCTAAAAACCTTATGTGAAATCGTTTCAACGCAGTCTATACGAGTTTATAAACAACTAACCACAAATCTAGTCAGATTATGGCAATTTATACATTGCAGTGTTAAACATCTCAACACTTTTTGAAATATGGTAGAAAATGCCTTTAAAGTGCTGAAAGAAACAATGTTGTGCACCGCATCATAAACTGTCCTCTTTGATACTCTTTAATGAGATGAGATTAGCAGCAATACGCACTTCAAAACAATTTAATTTACTATCGAGTTTTGTATTTAGCTACTTCATTTAATTGCCTAGCGGGTATGGCAAACGTTCCTGTCACACTAGCTCAAAGGTCTCCGTATTAAACGCTTTCTTTTGAACCCTTCTGCAATGAACGCTAAGCTAACACAAAGCGCAAAGAACAATCCCTTCGCAACAATAGCAGCAGCAGCAGCAACAACAAAAACAAAAACCGTTTCTAAATCCACCATGGAAGAGAAACCATGTTTCACCGAAACATAAACTGTCAGCTCAACGTTCTCTAATATCATGGACACTGAGCGAGAAACGTCACCATCGTCAACGGTTTTTCGTTCGTTCGTCCGTCCGCCCGTCGTCGTTGTCATCGTCAACTGACGTGCCTCACATGCTCATGGGCAGAGCTGCACTTACAATGCATTGTTGCCGTTCCTTTCCTCTTCCCTACCTCCTGGTGGGTGTATCAGGTTTAGGAGAAAAAGATAAAAATGTCTAAAGCCATCAGGAGATTCCTTTCAGGAGCAGTTGAAGCGTCTGTGCAATATCGCGCTGCTGGTTTGAGTGATCGTCGCTTTTCCTCTTTTGCGACACTGTTTACGGAGGAATGTGTACCCTGTCTAGGAGCATATTTTGTACGTAAGAAAGGATAAAAGCAATCAAAACCAGACCAAGCAAACGCACTGAGACGTCACACGGCGCTGGTTAGAGGTTATAATAGGAAAAGAAGGGTTATAAATGTCAGACTGTCCGTTCATTAAAATCTGAACTAATGTGCTTTTGAAACAGTATTGCTGTGAAAGCAAACGACAGTAGAGGAGAAGATAAATGAGAATATTCCGCCAAATGTAAACCCACCCATGTAACAGGGTTTACTTTTCCATTTAATTAACATAAAACGCATAACGCAAACTGTACCGAGTTGACGGTGTACCAAAGGCAAAGAAGCGCTTGCCACAGCCAGCGTTTAATTATCGCGATCTTCGTCTCCGTTGGTGGCTGTGCTTTTGCTGTTGTCGTGGTTGTTGTTGCTGCTGCTGCTGCTGCTGCAAAGGTGTAAATTACAATCGCAAATTTCACACCTCCCTTACCTTACGGAGCGCCGTTACAAATACATCTCGTTCGCGTAATTAAAGGATTACAAGTTCGGCATCTTCAGCCCAGAGAGAGAGACGACACAGAGAGCGAGAGATAGAAAGAGTTTGACGTAGCATTGATGTTCTCGTCTTCACCTCTCTTTATTTGGAGGTTTGTTTGTCAAGCAGGGGGGACAAGCAGGTGCGATGGAAATTATTCAACCCGCTTAGATAACAAGAAGTACAGCCCCCAACCCCCTTAAAACCTGCATCTCCATTTCAAAGGAAGCTTTCCAGCATCCGAAAGGGGGGACAAAAACAATCTTTAACCCCGGCTTCAACACGTCAGGCTTTTGTGGCTGACTGGAGCTTTTGAAGTATGGACTGGTGTGTCTTTGCGCCTCCCTGTTGTAAATGAGTGGGTAAGCGTGTGAATCTCCATCCTTCATTGAAATGCTCCAAAGTGTGAATAAACAGACACAAACATACAGAGCGCGGGTGGTGTGAAATACGACGAGGACGTGCAGGAATCCTGAGCTCTTAACCGCTTATACACTTGCACAACACACTTTGTACGCAACAGCGTAATGCGATGCTGAGTTTTGCGATAACTCCTGGCGGAGGTGATGGTGTGGATTGCGCATTTGTTAACACACACACACACATACACTTAGTCTTTTGTCAAAACCTTGGTAAAGGACAAGCCCAGGCTACAAGGAAACGAGATACCCGCGGGAAGAGAAGGGACAAGGTTACGACTTCCGAAGGACGTAGCTCATAAATATCTTTTAATTAAAATGTAAAATAACAGTGCTCGTTTTGCACGACGCACTTTATGTGTCCCCTTTGTCGACTTGTGGGAGGTGTGTTGGTGTTTTGGTGTTTTGGTGTTTTGTTTTCGGTACCGATGTGCTTCCTTGCCTGTTTACCATTACCGGATGGGAAGCTACTGATACACACCACTCACTACCCTCTCTAGCTTGATTCTAGCGCCTGTATCGTAAATTGAATGGTCTTGAGAGGGAGGATTGGCCGGCCACTCGATCATTCCACGGCGCTAGGGCTCCCGAGGGAAGATAAAAGATTATGCTGCAGCTACCTACCTCTAACCCAAAGGGCAGAAGATCCTTTCTTAAAGCCTTGTCGTTAAGATGGACTTGGGCTGATAAGAGAAGAAGAAGAGCGTAACAGTTTAGTCCAACCAAGGAGGTTTGTTTTTGTAATGATGGGATTTACCGAAAAGAATGACACTGAGTGGTGCTTGGGAGAGAGTTAGATGTTGGTCATTTCCGTTGGATATATTTTTGTAATGGAAATGTATTTTGTTAACCGTTTTAGATACATACATAAACAGGACTCAGCAAAGATTCTCGGAGCGAGTTTTGGTCTGAGTCAGGAACAGAGTTGAACTCGCGTCGAGTAATATACCACACCAACCGTTTGGCACACGACTATGAAGTGTGCTTACTATGGCAACGTAAAAATCCCTTCTTAAAGTCCGTGCAAATATCAAAGCCCAATGCCCCACGAGGAGCATTAAAACGGAAAACAAGTGAACGAATTGCAGGTGAATAAAACAATTGAGGTAAGTAAGCTCATAAAATTAAAACACCACCTAATACTTCCTCAACCTTCTTTATTCTCTTCCTTAATCCCCCCCCCCCCCCCAAGCACCCAGGGGTTGAAAGTAAATCGTTTCGATATCGCTTTACATTTATCTCACACGCTTGTAAAAATTCAATTTCCATTCCTGCAGTTATGGAAAATTCAATTACTTGCGTGCCTTGATTCTTGCCCCATGCATCGCATCTTACCGGCGCATACTGCTGGCGGAGGAGCTGCATTACCCTTCGGATGATAATTCCGCAGACGTATTGGGGTGCCTAGGAAAGTGTCCCCTCGCTCGCTCCTGTCCTAGCCGTAGTGGTGTGTATACGTGCAGCTGCTTGCTTGGATGATGGTTAAAAGGTAAAACAAATAGAGAGAAGTTCGAGCACAGTGCAAAGCAGCATGGCAAGCAGCGCTGAGCACCACAGTGATGATAGTGCACAATTTATGGTAATAGTAACGACATAGCTGGTGCGTTAAGTGAAGCGTACGTAAATGGGCCGAGCGTGCAAGCGTTAGTCTTGCGTTTTTAGTATGCAAACGGAAAGCAGTTTCTTTTTTGTTTATTTTGCAGAAGAGGGAGGATCTTGGAGTTTCTGTTTTTTTGCCTCATAAAATATGAGCTGAGTTTTTTTTTCATTTAAATTTAATTGAGTTGTTGAATCAGCCATCTTCTTTGAGTCGTCACAGAAAAATGGGTGTATAAATAATGTAATGTTTAAAATCAATAATCAAATAACACAACATGTCCTCAATCCAAAAAAAGCCCTCTACTGATTGGAAAACGATTATGGAATGACTGTAGATTTCCAATCGACTGCTCAATTTCAAATTCAATTGCGAAATGGCATCTTTGCCATGCTGCCTCGTGTGCCTCGTGCAGGCCCTTCCCTTCTCTCACAGAAGCTTCAGATGACGGTAGATGACAATGGTCGTTTTATGGATTGAATTGGAATGATACTCGGAAATGAAGCTGGTGACATTCTTTGGCTCATATTTGTCCTCCCCGTTCTGGCTCGCAACCCATTTCTGCAGGGAAAACCCCTTTTTCGCAAATGGAAACCCCGGAAGCGGGAGCTGCAGACATTTATGACAGACAGGCTGGTATGTGTGTATGTGTGTGTAGTGGTGTAATCGAGGGTAAGAAAAAGGACTCTTCCCGCTATTCCACACCGCCACTCTGGTCTTCCCGTCACTCTATCAAAAGGTATGTGTGGCGATGGAAATGGTGGTGTAGTTAGTGAAATGGTAGATGCGGGAAAGACAATCCATTGCGCCCGGGCATTTATTAAAACCAACGACGAGAAAAGTCGACTTCCTGGTGTGGCGAAACAGGGCTGGCCACACATGCCTTACATTCTACATTGCATTCTGCTCCTCTCCTGCTGAAGCATGTGCCGGAATGTGGCAATAAAATGTGCATCCTAATTTCAAGTACCGCTCGAGTGCGGGAGTGACAGCTGCTAAGGGCGAGGAGCAATGAAGGAAGCAGGGCAGGGCTAGGCTGTAATAAAAGGTATGTAAAATTATTTCAAACCGGTTGATGTAGTCATGTTTGCTTTGGGGAACGGCATGTGGATATCATCTTTGTTTGAGGCTATGCTTCTACCAGTTCCAACTGTAGGTAGTGATAAGAAGCACCTCGCCACAGGGGCAGGTTGATAGGCCACGGGAGGCGTAGGTTGAAAAGTTTTCCGTCCGGGCCTGGGATGATCTGTCGTGTTACATTCTTTATCTTTACCGCCCATTTTTCGTCCGGCCAAATGGTACACCGTAACCTGTTCGACCGGAGGAGGAGTGAGGATAGGTTTGACAGACATGGATTATTGTACGGGGGCTTATATGTGGGAAATTCAATCCTTTGGAAATGTGTGCAGAGTTGCTATAAGTATAGCCGTTGCTCCTACCATCTGGCGATTCATTTGTTTGCTAGAAAGCATTTCCTGTTAACTATTCGAAAAATGTGTTCATTAAGGTTTCAAATTGGAATGTAAGATTCTGTTTTATATTATATAAAAGTACATAAAACTATGATACTTTGGAATATCAACATAAGAATGTTTGAATGTTGGTTTGACAGGCAATTTGGACTCTGTTTAGCACGGGCTAGTGATCTATTGGAAAGCCGTTCGTGCTCCTGCAAGGTAGTAGTAAGGACTGGCTCTTGAGCTACTTATAAATGAAAGCTTAGCAAGGCTGTATAAGATTGGCATGATTGCGTAGATCATTAAGCTGAGAAGAAGATGATACATGTCAATTTTAGTTCAAAGTTGAGTACACGCTCTATATGAAAGTATAGAAAGGTGCTGACGAGGTATTTCAATACAGAAGAGTTGTCATCATTGTAGAGCTTTGATGCCCCAGGCACGTCAGCATAATTACTCCAGGTAACATCGATTTTTAATGTCAAATTGTTATCCAAACAATGGTATGCCTTAGTACCACTGATGTGCTTGTGCCACAGAGTTGAATTGTGAAGCTTTTACCTATAATAATATTTTCATATTTTTTAGAGATTGAACCTTCATACCCATTAGGAATTCGTTCACAATAAGATCATTTCAATCTGCAGTAAGTTAAACAACTCTTTAAAGGTTTAACTCCGTACACGCTCACACGCTCAATATAGTTCCGAACGCTCCAAGCACTCTGTAAGCTTCACACCACCGCTTCACCAATGTTGTGATCGATGGACGCCATATAGAATCTACGTGTGCTTGTCGTAAGTTACAGCTCTCATATTGAACAGGCTCTGGCGCTCCATAAACGACACTTTTTAGCACTAATTGGCATTCAATGATCTAATGCTATTGAATGGCTTAACCAATAACTAGGCTCATTGTTGGAATAGTGCTCCAAATAAGTGACACATGCTCATGATCAAAATAACAACCTAAACCCTTCCGGGACATTCACATGCGCGCTCAGTTTATCTCTTACAAGCTTCTTTATTCGAAACTAACAACTTTGATTGCTGCTGCCACTTCAAGGCACCAAACAAACCGGCTGACTTTTCGCGTCATATAGATGCAAATGTGGGCAATCTACTTGAACGGACGAATCTATTTCCGTCGGTTCCAGTTCCGGGGTGCCCACCCATTCTGAGTAAAGTGTTTTTTCCAAACCTAACGCGCACACCCGTGACCCGGCGTCCTGGCAAGATGAACAGTCAAACCAAATCCAATTTGTAGCCTGTCTGGCGGTGGTGATAAGGGAGAAAGTTTTCCCCTTCCCTACACTCATCCGCCCTTTCATCCATCATGGCGGAAGGACGAATTTGTCTCATCGTTTCGGTGCGGAGGTGTCCATTTTGTCGGTTTGGCAAACGGCGTCAAAGGCAGCAGGCGAGGTGGTTCGGGTTAAGGTTGTTGTGTGGCTTGTGTGTGTGTGTGTGTGTTTGACCGATGGGGTTAGTATGACCGGCACCCAATTGTGCACCCATTCACACGAAGAAGGGAAGAAACTTCTTGCGGGGTTTTCCTCCCTTCTCTCTCTCTTTGTGTTTAATCGCATCAAACTCTCTCTTGCGCTCCCCACGTTTTGTATGTGCAAACCAGCGCACCACGGTGAAGGAAAAGTTTAACCGTATTAAACGCCAACTGGCAGAAGAATAGCCCCTTCATCATCGTCATCACCATCACGCTCCCCATCAATTGAGGCCGGTCTGTTGCCAATCATCCGTTACCATGCGCCTCCATTCAAAAGCTCATTAGACACTCACTAACGATCAAGCTCGCCCACACACACGAACGCACGTGTATGTGTGTTTGTTTTGTGGGATCATTCACCCCGTACCGTTGCCAGCAACGCAGCAACTTCCAAAACCTCCACTCCAAAAAACCACTGCAATTGGGTCAACAGTCATGCGAAGTTAATCTACATCGCTCGCTTTGGACCCGTCCGCTAGCCCAAATGAACCCCGTTTGGTGAAAGTTTTTCCACATCACACGCTGCGAAAAGGCTAAGGGTTCGGTTTGCAGGACAATTGCAGCGTGGGTCGGTACGGTTGCGCCGTGAAAATGAAGCATTATTTGCACCCCGATGAATACGACCATAATTTATAATTATTTCCTACTCATGACCGACCGACCCGACCGGGTTACCACCGAAAGCTTTCATCCGGTTCCGAATCATCTCGCTCGCAGTGTGCAAATCGGATCACGCAAGCGAAAGGCACTTGAATGAGGGTGAGAAGAAGGAGCTGCAATTGCATGTCAAAAATTTTTCGGCTTCCTGACTGGTGGCGGGGCCCGGTGCCTCGTAAATTTGAGGTTTGGTTCATCCTTTCGAGTAGCAGTGTGCACCCGTCAGAAAGCTTTGGGGTAAGTGCCATCCGGGAGGTTGTGGTGCCGTTGCGTGGAATGTGTGTATGTGTGATTAGAAAGTTTTAATAATGGGGAAATTAATTTAAACATCATCGAGAGGTGCGTTCCGGTTTGGTGTTTGGTGCAGTGACCGGATGGAAAGTAGAGGTTAGATGGATTTATTAAAACAAAAGTGATTGGCGGAAAGTCTTTGCTACATGTTTGTATTGTGAAGTGTGCACAGTTTTTAGGAAAGTATGAATAAATCAACATTTATAAGCATGTAAAGGGATTTTCATAAGCATATTTTTATTAAAATATAAAATAATAAACCGACCTGTGAAATCTGCACCCAACTGTCACGTAGGATGTACTCGTCCGCTTGTGTATGTGTGTATTTTTGTTTTTTTTTTTCGATTGTTACTTCAAGAATTCAGATTCATCTTCTGCCGTCTGGTGCCATACTCTTGCTATAAATCTAAACATTATTAAATTCCAACCACTGTTTGTCCGTGGTGGAAGCGCCACCGCCTGCTTATACTGTTGCAACCGTCGGTTGGTTGGTTTGGTCAACTTGACAGTACAGTAGTGTGCAGCAGCAGCAGCACCACCACCACCATGAACGAACAAACAACGTGGTGGGGTTTTCCACCACACCGAAGCAAGTGCAATTGATTGCCACTAGTGGATCAAACAAGGGCAGGGAGTAATAAAACTAATATAAAAATGTTGCGCCACACTTCTGCTGCTCGAGTGTGCTTGAGCACTCGCCCTGTTTGTGTGTGTGTGTGTCTCTCTCTCTCACTGCCAAGGAGTATAAAAGTGAGTTTACTGAAAAAAGGAGCACGAAATAGGTAGAAACAACGGTTGGTCTGTTGGATTTTACTTGGACACGGTTGGAGCAAAACTTCAACCCCGATCGGCAGTGAAGTCCTTTCAGCGCGGCGGGAAAGGATAGGATGAAAAGCGCAACAAAGTAATCCGTTGGCAAAACAAAGTTCACATTGG
The DNA here is from genome assembly GCF_943734685.1 of Anopheles coluzzii. NCBI lineage: Eukaryota > Metazoa > Arthropoda > Insecta > Diptera > Culicidae > Anopheles > Anopheles coluzzii. The sequence goes on along the minus strand of NC_064671.1, from coordinate 70,005,491 downwards.
AAGGAGGCGGTTTTGACAGGGTTGTGAGTGGGTCCGTGTTTGCCGAGCCGTTGACGTTGAGCTGTCATTACCGATTTCTTTTGATTTATAGCGGTGCAAGGAGGTGGAAAACAAAACAAAACAAAAAAAAAAGGTTTCAGGACGGCAAAGCGAGAAGTAGGTCAGATGGAAGGGAAAGTTAGCTTGTTTCTGTTTTCATCTGTTCGACTTCCGGAAGGGCGCAGTGTAAGTAATGAAATGTTACTTTTTCCAATTATCTACCTTTATTTTACCTTTTTTGTATGGAGCTTAACATGACCCACTCTCTTCAATACTATCGGACAGGACAGGCGACATCTGACATAATTCAGACACATTTTAAAGCTCATCCTCACACCTGGCAGGAAGACAACGCTTCCGATGCGCCGTATCGGTCCCAAGATAAATTAACGTTGATTTTTGATGCAGCAGCAGCAGCAGTCGTCTTGGATGACTCCAGCGCAGATGTGGAACTTTAATGCTGCTGCAGAGACCGTCTACCGCAGCCGGAAGTTCCTCCCCACCATCCCAGGTAAGGGTAAATTTTAATTAATGGCACTCGGGAGAGATAGAGGATTAATTCACCCTAGACGTACAAGGGAAGACGCACGCTTCTTCATCACACGGTGCCACAGACGCTGAGCCCTCGTGAACCGAAGTGTAAATTAGTCAGGCAGCCTCGGGAGCAGCCCACACACTGGGGAGCTACTTTTACGACGGCCTGGGATCAACCGAACCTGCATCTGCACTGCATCTGGTTGCTCGCCCAACAAGATGTGCAGGGCAGTGTCCTTCGCTTTCGAGCGCTTTCTCTTTGCAATTGATTCATAATTTATCAATTCTAATCGACGCTCCTGGCTAGCAGCCTGGAAACCGGGCCGAGCAGGGTGAGTTTTCTTTGGCATGAACGTGCTGAATGGTCCCCTTCCGCTTCTAGTAAGAGTGTGAAATCCGGGTTTTCAGTTCTATCTTTGAAATCCTACCGCCATACCGATGGACATATATGGAGCAGGGCGTAAGAAGAGAACTCCGTTTTACCTATTCAAATGCCCCAAGAACACTTTATGCCCCAAGAACACCTTGTCCTTTCGGCCGGTAATTGTCTTCGAGTGAATGCGAGTCTAACGGAGTTTTGGGGAATGGGATAAAACGATGTGGTTTTGAGATGAGATTGTGCCTAAGATGGTGTGGATCTTATTTATTTAAGCAATACATTTAGCAAGACGAAGCATAGTTGGACTCGTTAGCTATCAAGGAGAGGGGAGCACATTAGTATGATCTTGAAATAATGAGCAAGGAGGCCTCTTCAAAGCGCGGGTACGTTCCTTGTGATTTATAATCTGCCTCATGTTCTGCTCGCAAGCAAATGCGAGCCGGATGTGGTTTCTGATGCTCTTCTCCTTAGCATTGAGATGATTTTTTAATCCGTAAGAAAGGACTATCTCGGACACACATCATCATCATCATCATCATCATCATAATACACACAAACACACACACACACACACACACACACACAATGTGGAGGACGTAGTGCCCAGAGTTCAGGAAAATCAATCAATTTCTCATCCAATTATTGGATTACGGGCTGCTGACTGCTTCGTACTTTTGATTGGTTTGTGCATAATTGATTCTGAGTCTTGATAGGCTATAAGACTATCGGTTCTTCCTCGCTGTATATCTTATGTTTGGTTTGAGATTCCCAGAGAAGCTTAAGGGCGGCACGCGCGTTAACGTTGGGTTAGCCTCGTTGGTGCCCGAGGTGAGCACCGAGGGATCAATATTTGCTTTGGATTTGTAAAACTTTACATCTACATCATCTAATCACTTTGATTTGAAGTTGGAGTAGCGCAAAGCCTTAAAGAGAGACACAGTGAGAGAGAGAGAGGTCGTTTGATAAGGAATGAAACTTTGTTAAATAAATTATTCGTTTTAGTTACGTTAAAAGTATACTTTTAGTAGTGCTAATGTATCATATCCTTAAGGCAATTGGCAATTCCAAGCCCAGCCAGATACCGTTCGCATCTGTTTCGATTTCGCAAAATTTGATTAACTGGGAAAGGAATAGCTCGAATTGGTTCGTTGCACCACTGACACACACAGACGGTAGTACGTGAGAAAATACGAATGCCTTAATCCACCTGGGTCAACACAGTTCCAACAGCCGTTTGCAATGGAATGCGTTACGGGCAACGTTACGCATACCCTGGGAACCGTGTGCGGAAACGGTACGTGAAAAACCTACCGAAAAATGAAATTGTCCTTGCCAAAGGAACCAACACTGCTGTACAGTGTACACTGCATCGTTGCAATGCGTTCTGCCGATGGCACGTATGGTAGACGGCGCTTCGGAAGGACGACGTACGGCGTATCCTCGGGGCACAGTGCAGCACGTCGAACGGAGACGCATTTAATGAGTCTGTGGACACAAGCAACATATGGTTCATATGGTTGTTTGGCAGTGTCAATATTTGTTTGAGATTATACAACCGGGTAACCCTTTTCCTTTTGCTTGAAAGAAGTGATTGAGTAATGATATTGTAAAAAGAACTCGATGCAATGACTATTGTTGCTGTGAAAAATCTAAATTATTTTCACTCATCATCTCTCTATTACAATCACTTTGTTGGTCGATTTATAATTTATATTTCCCACCTGCCTGCTACACTCCACCTCTGCCTGGTGGAGTTCCAAATTTATTACCACATTTTACAATTCTCCATTTACTTCACCGTACCGTCGGGGTATGTTCCTTCGGTGTGCCATAAATTACGGCTGGCACTGTTGTAGTACTTCTGCACACTCGGACAAATCGATTTGGGACTTTGGGGATGGGGTGTAAAACCAGCATCATTACCTTCATCCTCATCCCGCCCGAATACACACACACACACCGTTCCTTACCTTGCATGACAATGAAATTCGACAATGTAAATTTCTGTACACTTCCGATCTATTCCCTTCGGTGCGGAGTCGTTTCTTCGGTTTTCGGTTCGCTGTACAGAGAGCGAGTCCATCTCCAAGTGCTTTCCGGCGACAAACGGGGACACACACCCGCCGGATAGGACAACATCGCATTCAAATCAACCTCCGGGCTCATCCCTTTTCCAGGTATCGGTTTACCTTGTTCGCGTGCTTGTAATCTCAGCGGAGCAATGAATTGAAATTTGCACAATAGCTCATCGGTAGTGCACCGTACCATCGTGTTGCGTGCTGCATTTTCGACCTCACAGGTGGAAGCAATCCACTCCGCGCCTTCCTGGCACCGGGGCAGCGAACGGAGCAGAAAAACTCATTTGGGAATGCATCGGGCGTGCGTACGTGTGCCGCCCGGCAGACGCTCCATCAGCATTCACCCGTGCCAGACGCATCTGAGGGTAAAGATGGTAGTGACAGTGACATGGCAGAAAAAGAGGAAGAGAACGCTCACGTATCGGTTGCAGCCTAACAATTGCTATTGTGCGTTGTCCGGGCACAACAACCTCGGCTCGGCGTATCTGTCATGTCTTGCAATATCCTTTTTCTGCAGCGGAATTTGGCTCATGGATCAACCTACGGGTCGGAATTTCGATTGGCCGCGATGTCGTGCTAAAATGGGGCTTAAACACCCAGTTTTGCTGGAGCGGAAGTGATGCGTATGTGCGCGCGTGCTGCTGCTGCTGAACCTGGATGTGTAGTGTAGGCGCGTACTCGGTTAGCTTACGGTGGATCAACATGATGCTTTCGTTTGTAAATTCATACGTGTTTTTTGCGTGCGATTGATGGTGTGGAATGCAGTTGACGTCTGATCCTGGAGATGAACTGAAAGAGTTTATTGAGATAGTGTACCAATACTTTGTAAAGATGGGGCTGGGACTGTTGTGTTGTTGATGGATCGTATGATGGATTTTCCAAGGATAAATTTTCCTTTGTTCGTGTTACAAATACGAGGAACTGTGACGACTTTTTGGAAGGAAATGTTACATTTTATTTGAATTGCCATTTGAACAGTGAATGCTGAGCGACAACTTTGCCGAAATGAACACCTGAATGATGTTTAACAAATATTCCTTCTTGTTTGGGTATGACTTTGAATGAAATAAACAAGCTTTGTCCTGGTTTTACTTTAGTGGTGATGTAAATAAAAAGATAAAGACAATTGCAGGCTTAAAATTAAACAAAATAAGACGAAAAAATTATAAACTTACACAGATAAATGCATTAAAATTACCTATATGATGGTACGAAAAGCGTGTGTTTGAGCATTTATAATTTGCTTTCTGTTTTTTTTTTAATGCACATGTTTTGAATCATTCGTTTGTGGTCTCGCCTGTGGTTATTGATATGTAGAATGTATTTGTTTTTCGTGTTAAAACAGAAGAAATTATTTACACTGTTTTTCCGGGTCAGTTGCTAATGTGAACGGCATTATTTAACAATCGTGTTAGCATGATAAACTCTACACAAAAATCCAATAGTGGGGGCCTTCACGATTCTAGTTAGTTTTTTGTATGGAGTTTGACAGTTGGAGGCTGAAATCATGTAAACACTCCATACAAAACCACACAAAAAACTAACCTGCAATTTGCAGTCTAGATTATTCTAGCCACAAAGCTAGAATTAGATTCGAGTATCTGCTCGAAAACACGGTTTTGTTTATATTTATCCCAAGGTGCATTAAAGAGATCAGGTGATGCACTATAGAATCAAAGTGTATGTAGTCCAGGTGGTCTCATAGCATTTTTTATACCCAATTATGAACATCGCTTTTTGATCGAACGAGTGAAAACTTTTGCTCAAACGAGCTTTCTGGAGGCTTGACGAATACTCAAAACACTCTTGAAATAAAAATCAGCATTCTAAATTCATACACCTTGGGATAAGCCCACCTGTATATTATACTCACTTAGATAGCTGCTCGAAAACTGCTATACAATGCAAACAGCTGACAAGCTGAAATTTCAGCTAACGAACTTTAATCGGAAAGGGCCCCAGTATTTGTATTTCTAATTCGATTATGCAGTAAACCATCACAATTTCCACCTCTACCTGCTAGTAGGGTCCACCTGTACAAGCACAAACCTTGACTGCAAAGCTGATTAAATAAAAGCTTGTAATACTAATAATAGTAATGAGAAGGTTTACAGCGGATTACTCCAATCAATGGGCAGTTATCGTAACATCAGCCGATAGTGAAGGTGTTAAAAGCTCTTCCATAAATGCTAATTAGTATTGTGTGTGTAGTGTCCGTAATGAGAATTGTAATAAAAGGGTTATTTTTTAAATGCCCAGCAACAGATAAACCATCCATTTACAGTTGGCCCACACATCAAATGGAAATGGAAAATTGCCCCTCAATATACAGTGTATGTAGATCCTCCATCGATGCGTCAAACCCAATTGTCATAATTAACAAATCACAAATGACACTGTACGCTTTAAAATCAAACGGAATGGGGAATGGTTACACAAGCTGGATTGTTTCTATTTGCGATATTTTAAAACCCCCCACCCACCCCTGATGGGCAAACATTTTCAAACACACACACACACACACACCAAATAATTTGCACATTTACGGTCGACAGCAATCACCAGTTTGTTTGTCGTCTGTCACCATCCTCCAAAACAGCGGCGTGGATGTGCTTTTTCAACATCATCATCCTTATACAAAGGTGTGATTGAATTTTCACCTTTTCGCCCCAAAAGTGTACATTGACTTGTTGTTGCCCTATCCCTGCCCCTCCATTTGTGTGGTTGTGCTGTGTACATTGCGCGTCGTTTTGATAATTTTCCACCGTTACCGCGAGGTGGAAAATTGAGGCAGTTCATAGGGGGACGAGGGAATGTACATGCATTGAAAACTATTGCATTAGTGTTACCATCGAAACTCGAAAGGGCGGCCACCATGTGGCGCTAAAATTTGAACCAAAGGGGTATAAATATTGGTTGGATGTTGCCTCTTGTTCACGCCGACCGTCGCTCGGTACGCGTCACTGAACAATGCACTCGAATTATGCGGCTAGAAACAATCGAATCATACACTGCCGGTATCGATGCGTTGGCCAACGCGCTTTGGCATTGCAAGGGGGACCGGGACCGGTCGGGTGTGTTCAGCACACATAAAATCAACAACGCCTTTTGGGGGCGTCCTGGCCGCTGATGCCGTGATGCTGATTATTGATTACGGCCGACCGAATAATGTGATCGACGCACGTGTGCGTTATATTCTTTTCCTAATTAATTGACACGGATGCATGTTGGGTGATGTTGGTGACTTTTGGGACCGATTTTTGGGAAGAGTTTAAAGGGCGGAGGAAGTGTTGGGGATGAGTTTTGGAATTATTTTCACAGCAATAGGCGTTTCGTTTGCATATTGAGTGTGTGTTAGAGAGTAAATTTACTTGATGAAATGATTTTCATATGAAATTAGTAGTGTTGATTTTAGAATTATTCATATTTTTGGTTCACTGACACAAAACATGATGCAGAAATGATGCATTAAAATAAAACTCAATCATCATGACTGATTCGTCTGAATGCTATTAGAGCTAAAAGCTTTTCAATTGCTTACGCAAACTTTCGCCATAAAAATTGGTATTTAATAATAATACATAATAACACCCTCCCGAAGAGCATTTTATTGAATGAGCCACGTTAAATCATACTATTGGGCAACACAATAACAACATCACGAGCGCCAACTTCGTCCTGTAAATTATTAATTGGCTCTTACGTCTTTTGCAACAAACGCGCCCCATTAGGTAAGTTGGTCGAAAGAGTATTGATTGTTCGATTTTGCCTAAAAAAGCGCTTTCCTGTGGGCGTGTGACTGTAGAGAGACTGCAGCTACTGTAGAGAAGCAAACTTTTTGTGCAAATTTCTGCTTGAAGGGCATTATTATTTAGTGAAGAAACGCGCAGCTGCTGGGAAAGTTTTGCAACGTTGTAGCACTTCAACCCTGTGCTTGATGAAGGAGTGCTCCCGTTCAATTTGGAAGTTATTAGTGAAGCGCTCAACCACACAATCTCCGAACACGAGGGGTCTGGTTTGATTGTTGATGGGAGAGGATGCTGTAACTTGCCCGTTGTTGTGGCATAACCGGCCTAACAAGCGCGTAACAGCAACGGAGCAGCTCCCCTTGAAAAGTACACTCAATTTCTTCGGCGTGGAAAGTTTACCGAGCCCGCCCCCCGTTTTACGCTAATTGATTGCTGTGTACCAATGTTGGTCAACCCAATTAAATGGAGGAAAAATTGGAAAGGTGGAAGTTTTGCACGATATTTACCCCTTGAAATGTTTCCAGTCTCTCGTTTCTTTCAAACAAATCTACTCTCTTTTTAGCAATAAGCACAATGACACAAGCGGTTGACGGTTTTCGTTACTTAGGTTTCATCCGAATTCGTATGCTTATATATTTCTTACGTTTCTAGCTGTATATTGTATTCCTTTTTACAAATTACATAACCTCCCTTCCTGCTTGCCTCCTTCCCGCTTCGCTCGATAACTATTCACAATAATATAATCATCATCTGTCATCGCAAACCATTGGTTTTGTTGTTTAATAGCGAATTGTTCTCTCCTAACGCGCGGGTTGGGTTTCCCATCCCAACCCCAATTTGTCTATATCATCATCACCCCCGTGTCTGCTTGCGCAGGATGTTTGATCAGGAAAAGCATCACTAGCGATTGGTTTGATTTGTTTTCTTGTATTGTTTTCTTCTTCTGTTTGTTGTTTTTTTTTGTTATATATTTGATAGCGTTTCTTTATTTAACTGTCTCCTTTTACTCACAAAAGGATTTTAACGTCTCTCTCGCCTTGACACTTGAAGCCTGAAGCATTTGCTGTTCCATTTATACATACATGTCAAGCGTTGTGTTATATTGTATGTTACCTCTTTGTATTTGGAGGCTTTACGGGGTGGTGGGAAATTGTAAAGTGATAATACAAGTTTAACAACAAAGGTGGGATAATATGTGATAATTGATAATCATAAGCTGTATTTTAAAGTGTGTGTGTGTGTGATTTTTTTATAGAATACTGACCCTATTAATTTGAGGGAATATGGTGGAAAGTAAGGAACAAAATCCTTTTTTTTGTATTGTTAGCTGAAACGATAGTAAATAATGTAAGCAGCTTGAAGGGATTTTATTGCAATGAACTTTCTCTATCTTCTGTACAGCTCCACATTCTCCACTACCTTTTCATCTGTGTTTGTATGTGTGTGGTAAATGCAGTTTTTTGACTGCTGTTTGCGTACCAATACATGTACAGTATGTGAGGGATGGGGTGAAAATATGGTCATTGATGCAGCTCGAGAATTTTTTGGTTGTTTCTAAGCAAAGTGTTCGATGAATATGAGGTGTGAGGCGAGTCTGCTGTGAGTGCGTGTAGAAAGGGATATGCAGAGTAATAAAGCACAAGCGACAACATTTAGGTAGCAAGTATGCATGTGTTTTTCGGGTTAGATATATGTGTTAGATAAATTGTTTCCCATTCTTTCCGTACTACCTACACAAACTGTTCCGCGACGATGAGGAGCATCTCATCTGTTTGCCGTTTTTGTATGACAGTATGGGCGATTTTTTGATAAATGATCTGCCTAGCGTGTGAAGTGATATGCAGTGACAGGATAGTATGTGTGTGTGTATGTATGTTTGTGCATAGTTTTGGGAAAGCTTGTCTTAAAACCCCTTAGCTTAAACCGGGATGGTCGAAATGTTAGAACATTTAGAATGCGCTTTAGTGTGTAGCTGTGTGGTCTGCAGGAACTTTTGCACTGTTTCTGTCGTATGTTTCTTATACTCACCTACGATCGTCTGGTTCCTGGTTTTTTGCTATACTTTTCTTCATTGTTCCTATTGATTTTTGTATTTATGTATTATAATTTTGGATAGATTTTCAGCTCAATGGTACTGTTGCGCTTTGTTTTCTGTTTTTTTTTGTTTTGTTGGAAGCATCGATTGTTTGTGTTTTTAGCATATCATTTTCGCAACAATGATTAATCTTTCTTTCCCATTCTTGTTGTGTGTGTATGTGTACGTCCTAAATGACCACAATATATTACACTGTCCCCTGTCACTTTTCTGCTCGCTCTCTTCTTCTCATGCATTATCCTTTTTGTCTATACAGTTATGCTTGAAATTGTAACGACTTTATATCGTACGCTGCTCTGTGACGATTCATTTGCCTCCTTCAGAACGGAAGCCGATCGTCCCAGTTGACCAGCAGTCACAAGTACGAAACTGTACTGTGTACACCTTAATTTTTTCTTCAGTTTTTGCTATAATTTGCAACTGAAGTGTAAAGTGTATTTGAAAGACAAAATCAAACTCTTCTTAAGCTTTTCTTGCTAAAGAAAAACAATATTTAGTGTAGCAAAAAAAAAAGCTGGCATCTTTTATTGTTGCCATGTCTTAAAATAATACCTAGTGATTTCATCGAAAAACACCCCAATCGTACCTTTCTCAGCAGACAATGGCATGTAGAAACACGTCAAATTCGGATTTCGGAAGCTTAACACAAGCATCAAAATGGCGAAAGAAAGAACAAAAACACGTTCATCACAATTCAGCTCAATCGTTCGATTACAGTTTTTATGCAGTAAAATAAAAATAAAAACATTCTCATTTGCAACACTATCATTAGTATCAGGAGTCTCGTCTTTCTAACTGCCATACTACTTTGCTTGTTTGTTTTGTCGCATCAACTTCCTTAGGGTTCGTTTACTCGTGTCGCGGGAGGGAGGGAGGGTTTGCTTTTCCAATTCAGTATGCAGTATGTAAATAAATATATAGAATTAAACCTCTAAGAGCATATTTAACGTAAGAATATACGTATTTGTTTTACGTTTTGTATAGTATTAAGATTAACACAACTTCACGCACCTGACAACGACAACACGCTTGACGGTTTGCGCAGCCGTTCCGCGCGTTTGTTTTCTTTTTTTTTCACTTGAAATATCATTATCATCGTCAAACATATCGCTTTCGCTTTCTCCAATCAGCCAATCCGTCTTCTTAACTAGTTTCGGTAGAGATCAAACTCATCCCATTTTTTGTGTGGATTAGCTCTGTTTGCATTGTTGTATATAGTTTGTAGTTTGCTTGTTTCTTTTTCTTCCTTGTCTTCTTCTTCCTCTTCTTTTTATCCTTCTTTCTCTTCTTTTTCTACTTCTCCCTCCTTTTCTTCTTCTTCTTCTTCTTCTTTCTTTTCTTTTTATTCTTCTTTTTCGTTTGCACACCTCATTGCTCGTTTGCTCGTTGGCTTTTCCGATACTTTCGTTTCACTTTTTTTGCGTTTTGTTTTTGCTTGCTTTCATTTGTATCAATTTTACGTTTTTCTCATACTTTAATTACTATCACAAATTATGGTTGGTAGATTATTTAGTGTTCTAAATCGTTTTCCGTGCTCTTGTGCGATCAGGATCACAGGTCACTGATCACGGACAGAAAGAACGTGTCGATTGAAAGGTAGAAATAATATTAAATAGAAGAAATAGCGAGCCTTCAAAGGCGCACCATTCTTGATGTAGAAACATGTAGATTAAAGTGAATCATAACTCTTCTCTCATCAATCAATATCGTTTCGTAGAACGATACTGAAGAACAAAGTGACAGTTAGAGTGACCTTTTGTAGGTCGAACAAAAATTCGAACAAAGAAGAAAATTAAAAGCTACATAACTAAATCTCGAAACTCAATCGAATGGGAAAAGGAAAAGGAGCAATATGCTGCCTATCTGTCAAAAAACCAAAACAAAACTTTACTTTAGGCCATACTGCTGTCGTTCGCTTGGACACCGGTCGGAGCAGGAGTAGGCGCGATCGGTGGCGCCGTACTGGACACCCGGTTGTAGGCCGTTTTGCGCTGCGGCAGCTGGTTGCAGCGGAACAGCAGCTTGAGCCACTTCTTCACGCTCTCGATGGTGACCTGCCGATAGAGTAGGGTAACAATGACGAGCAGCAGCAGCACGGCACCCGCCAGCAGCAACACAATGCGCAAATCATTGAACCAACCATCCGTCCGGTCCGCCGTTTCCTGTTTGCCGTCCTGCAAAGCGTCCCCAGCGTGACCGTCGACCGTGAGGCTCAGCTCGTCCTGGCTCGTCCTGGCGGTAGTACTCGCGACTATCACCTCGATCGGCGCTGCAGGCAGCGGCGAGGTGAGACACTTGCACAGCGCACAGCCATCGGTGCGCCGTTCGTACCCGTACTTGCACCAGATCGCACAGTTGTGCTCCTCGCAGAAGATGGACTTGGCCGGATCGCACACCGGGCAGCACACGTTGGGCAGCTCCAGCTTGTGCTCGCAGTTCAGTGGTTTGCAGAGCGAAGTCTGACACTTGGGCTCGCCGGCCTCGCACCGGCAAACGGTGCACGCATCCTCCTGCCAGGTGGCATTGGTCGGGTAGGAGGTGCGATGAGTGCTCGAGAAGCACATGACCGGTTCGGGCTGACAGTGTACGGCCGGGCAGCAGTTGCCCGGCTGACCGTGCTGCAGTTCCTGCTGGTCCACGATCAGTGGCTTGGTGTCGGGCGGACAGACCGGTTGCTCCGGGCAGGGCAGACAGGTGCACCGTGGGCAGCAGAGTTGCTGCAGCTCGGCGTAGTCGGTTTGGGCGGCGGAGGGCGATTCGATCGTGTCCCGCTTGGCCAGATGCCGATGGAGCCGCTGGACACTGTTGGCGTACGGGAACTGCAGCGCACTCGGGATGATCTTGATCGGTCCGTGCGCATTGGTGTTCATGGCGATCGCGCGCTTTTCGCGCTCATTCGAGTCGGACTCATCGTACTCGTCGGCGTAACCGAGATCGAGCGGGCTTTGCAGGTAGCTGTCCGGTGGGCAGCTCGTCGGACACTGCACGCTTTGGCAACGTGTTGCGAGATCTGTTGGAGGGAGAGAGAGAGAGAGAGAGAGAGAGAGGATAAGGGCAACTATTAATGAGGTTCGTTATTTCGTGGCTCGAAAAGTGAACAGCAATCAAACGTTTGAATGCCGAGGAGGACTTCATCAACACGTAGACTCGGACATACATTCAACATTTCCGAATTAGCTCTCTGTGGAATCGATCCAGTGTGACGAAGTCGTGTTGGATTATGCTTGTTCGGTTAGACCCACTTGCTTCATGAAATCAATTAACTCGAGCAACGATTCAATTGAGCCACATTAAGCGATAAACCTCACGAGAGTGCTGCACCAACATGGGACATTCGCATTCGCATGAAAAATACGCGTGTGAATATCAAGCCTAACGCAGAGAAATAGTGAAGCCATTCCACCATTTTCGTATCAAATTCCAATTGGCTATCAGGGGAAGTACAAAAATCCAACCCAGAGAATATCGATCGAATTGTGTGTGTGTGAGTGTGTTTTTTTTTGTAACGCAAATTGATAGTCACAAACATTGCCATCGATGTGGCGATGAATAGTGTGTGATAGTGCAATCGAAGGGAAAAGAGATAGATTGGAAACCATCACCGCGCGACCGGCGTCAGCCTATTATTGGCACCGTTGCTCATCTCGGGCGGCTGCTGCTCTTGCCCACCGCAAACCGCTCACGCCGGAAGGCAACCAGACGGAGCGGATGAATTCATTTTCCGGCTCATTGCAACTCATCTGTTGCCATTGTTTGTGAGGAATAGAGATAGAAGGGGTAGGAGAGAGAGAGGGAGAGAGGGAACCGGGTGCCACCCTTCCAACCATACAAATGCGTTCCCTTCAGCCTGATTTCAACCGGGAGAACGACATTATTCACACTTCGGTTTTGGCTCCTTTTTTTGTTGGGGCAGGACAGGGATTCACATATCGTAGCACACTCGGTGGAACGGAAAATCAAAATCATTCAGCTTTTGGCAGAAAGGGAAGCAACAGCAAACAATTGGAGGATGTGTGTGTGTAGATTTATCTCTCCTATTTTTTTTTTTTGGTTGATGCTCTGTGTGCTCCTGGTAACGCCGTTTTCCTCATTAGGGAATTCACCAGCTGGTGTCGATGGTGTGTCATCCCCGCTCGAGGCAGTTGGTGGCAGCTGAGCTAGAATTAATTCAATTTCTGGTCGCTTACTGTGCCCGGCGGTTGGGGGTCGGTTTTTGGTGGAGAGGCATTGCGAATGCAAATGGAAGAATGATAGTGACAAACTTCTGCAACAACGAATCACACTTGTGCTGGATATGCTTTGCGCAATATCGCTAGGGAAATTCATCAAACCGATGCACAGGCGGCGTTCGATCGATTGATTGCGAGTAGTTTTAAGCGTATGTGGGATACGGCTTGATAATACCGGGTTTCGATCGAGGCGGAGGGTTGGTTTATGATGAAGCTTTCAGTGGGTTGGTTTCATTAAATTTGCACCACTAAATGGCTCTCAGGGGAAGGTTGCGCATTTTTTACGGTTTTTTTTGTTCCGCAAAATGCATTAGATTCATCACACCAAGTGATATGTGAAAATGACAGCTCTGATTTGGGTTGCGAGTTTAGCCGTCTGTGAGTTCTTAAATATTCTAGTTTAATCTAAATTAGTGAGTATCACTGGCAGTTTGTTATCACGAACGAATGCTATTCTTTATAGTAGTTTCGATATTAGTTAATGTATTTAACCTACTTGTTATTGTACATGTGGTGACTGATATAGATTTGCATTCTTTGCATCATCTCTCGGAAAGAATTTGTTTGTCTCAATTGCAATTGAGACTTCAAGCCCACTAACAGTTGATTAAAACATTCAAGAGTTCTAGAGCCTAAAGAGAGTGTGTTTGGATTTGAACTTGTCATACATTTTGTTTAGGAGAATTTGCTGCTTGGGTCATATTTTGACAGCTCAGTGAGGGATACAGTTCCGATCCGCACGGAATGATCGATTCCGTTGCGACGCTCATCACTACCATTTTTTTGTAAGGAGAAGACAGACGCTTCGTGAACTCGAGACAAGAAAGTCGTACTTGTGCGCAACACTTAAACACCACGGATTTGTTCAGCCTTTTTCATTAACTTCACTAAAACTTTGTAACTTTGTAACACAACGTAGGACTAAAATAAAAACTAGCAAACGTAATCAAACCCGTCTAAACATATGGTGCTTCGTGACACAGGATTGTGATTGTGATCGTTTAGCGTGATTTCGATTTGTTGTTTGGAGTTTTTTTGCGTTAGTGAAGTGAAATGGCAACGTCTAAAGGCCACTCGGACGAGTCGGATGAGGAGTTGCGTGGTTTCGCAGATGAAGATCTGGAAACCGCAATTAACACAGTGTTGGTGAAAGAAGCATCCTTACTTCAACACCACTCTACGGAGTTGGATAAGAAGATGGTCAGGGGAGCCTCGGGGGAGGGCCCTAAGACAGGAGCATTCGTTGAGCCCAACGCGGTGTTAGAAGTGAAAAAAGCTGAACGTGATGGCATAATCCGGTGTTTGAAGCGTCAGGAAGTGTTTTTGCAAAGTTACGCACAAAGTGACGCAATGTATGTTCCAACAAGGTTGAAACGTGTTCGTTCGTGTTGGGAACAATTCCAAGAAGTAACCCGTGAAATTCGTTCGATCGAGGGAATAGTCCAAGCAAATGAAGAACTGGTGGACGAAATCGACGAACAGTGCATGTTGTTGATCGGGCAATTCGAGGAAAAGTTGAAGCGTCCAGAAAGTGACAGTGCAGTGGCAGTACGTGTTTTGGACGAACAAAAGGTTCGGCTACCGCCTCTTGCGCTGCCCGAATTTTCGGGAAATTATGATGAATGGTTGCCTTTTTACAGTTTGTACAAAACGGCAGTCCATGAAAACAATAGTTTGACGGATACAGAAAAGATAATGTATCTGAAGCGTGCGTTGAAGGAGGAGGCGTTCCGGGTAGTGGACGCTTTTCCTACGTGTGGTTCGGCGTATGAAGCCGCTTGGAAGGCTCTGGAAAAAAGATACGCCAACGAATATCTTTTGAAAAAGCGGTACGTAAACGAACTGTTAAATATGCCGAAAATGAAAACGCGCAAAACAAAAGACATCCACAGCGTTGTGGATAGTTTCGAGCGAAATGCAAAGCTTTTGGACCAGCTTGGTGAAAAAACCAGTGGTTGGGGTATGCTTTTGACTCAGCTTCTTTTGTCAAAATTGGATGATGAAACTCAGCGGAATTGGGAACGGCAGTTAGAGAGTGATAGCGAGTGTTCGGTGCAAAGTTTGTTCGATTTTCTTCGAGCAGAAACGCGTGTTCTGGATGCCATGGCGGTTGACCAACACAGTTTGGGTGTTACGAAGAAATCTGATCGTCGCTTTGTTAATCTTGCTCTCAAAGGAGAAACGAAATGTGCGCAGTGTAGCAAACAGCATAGCATTGTGGTGTGCAGGTCGTTTGGAGAGTTAACAATCGATGACAGGTTGAAGGTGGCTATGCAGAAAAGGCTTTGTTTAAATTGTTTGTCGCCAGGCCATTTTGCGAGCAAGTGTTTTTCTAAAGGTCGATGCGGCACGTGTAAAAAACGCCATCATTCTTTGCTTCACAAAGAAGACATGCCTGCAATCGAACAAGTGCAACAAGTGTCAGGTGAAGAAGAAGAGCAAGAAGTGTCCGCGGGGGCTAGCAGTATGTTAGCCGTGCTACCTGCGCTGAAATCGTCTACGCATGGGCAAGTGATGTTATCAACCGCGATTGTTCGTATTCGAGGAAAAGGTGGAAAATGGTTTTCCGTTAGAGCCCTTTTGGACAATGGTTCGCAGATCAACATCATGACAGCAGATCTTTGTCGACGTTTGTGTTTGCCCAAAGTGCGCGGTTCGGTAACAGTTACTGGTATAGGAAAGATCGGTGTGCAAAATACCCAAATGGCAAAGGCGTTAGTATCATCGGAAGGAAGAACGTTCATGGAACAAGTTGATTTTGTAGTGCTCGAACATATTACGGAAAATCAGCCTTGTGGTGATATGCGTTTCGATGTGAAAAGGTGGCCGGGTAACATGGTGTTAGCAGATCCTAATTTTTACAAGAAGGGACCGATCGATCTGTTATTGGGTGCGGAGTATTTTGTGGACATTCTTCAGCACGAGTGTAAAATTGTTCCAGCAAGTAGTGATCACCCAGGTTTTGTGAAGACTGTGTTTGGTTGGGTTGCGTCTGGCAGAACAAGTTTTCCGAAGAACCAGCAAGCCGCATGTCACCTTGTCACCGCTGAGCCGTCGTTGGAAAATTTGACGGAATGTTTGGAGCGTTTTTGGACCATTGAGGAGCTACCAGACAAACCTCAATTTTCGCAACAGGAGAAGGATTGTGAGGAGAGTTTTGCACAATTTCATCATCGTGACGACGAAGGCAGGTATGTAGTTAATCTGCCTTTTAAGATTGGCGAGCATGAGCCATTAGGCGAGTCGAAGCAGTGTGCGACCAAAAGGTTTCTGCAGTTGGAGCGGCGTTTGAAAAGGGATCCGTCGTTGGGACGAGATTATGCTGCAGTGATTGCCGACTACATTAATCAAGGTTTTTTGAAGAAAGTAACTATCGACGAAACCGGTGATGACCGTCAGCAGAGTTTCTATCTTCCTCATCACCCGGTTATCAAAAGAGCTAGCACCACCACGAAGGTAAGGCCAGTTTTCGATGGTTCCGCCAAAACATCGAATGGTGTTTCGCTTAATGAAGCCTTACTGAAAGGGCCTGTCATTCAGGATTCATTATTGGACATATTGTTACGATTTCGTATGAAAGCATTTGTATTGGTGGCGGATATTAAACAAATGTATCTACAGGTAAAAGTAGATCCGAAGCATACGCGTTACCAGCGTATATTATTTCATTTCATTTCATTTATTTCATACAATATCCGCCATCAAGGCTAAATATAATAGACTTAAAACTAATTTAATTCTAACAAATAAACAAAATAATTCATGAAAAACTAAGCCTAACTAACCTAGTCTTGACCTAGCAAAAAAGAAAAGAAAAAAAAACAAGAGTAGAGCGTAGAGACTATCATAAACTTAACAAAAACAAAAAAAAGAGAGTAATAGAAAACTAAGGAGAATAATTAAAGGGAATTAGAAGAAAAAATACGGTTACGGAAAGAGTTAAGAGAGGAGTCGAAATCAAAGAGATAGTAAAAGTGGTTAAACAACCTGAAACAGGACAGAAGAGGGTCATTGAAAGTATAAAGAGTATGACGTGTTTCAATTGACAGAGGATCACGTGGACGAAGAGAACGAGAGGGAACATACAGCGAGATGGACGAGAGTAAATCAGGAGCATCAGTAGCAGAAAGTAATAAGCCACCAATAAAACAAGCCTGAAACACTTGGCGGCGGAAGCTTAAGGAGTGAAAATTGAATAACTGCAATCGCGTTTCATAGGGAGGTAGTGAGGCAGCACCGAACAAACGACGAAAGGCAATCCTGGTAAAGAGGCGCTGAATGCTTTCAATTCTCGAACAGCCATCAATAGTGGGAGGATTCCAGATGATACTTGCATATTCAAGAATAGGCCTTACCAAAGCACAATAAAGGATTCTTAGGATGCTTTGATCTCTAAAAATAGAGGTAAAACGTAAGATAAACCCAAGGGTTCGATTTGCTTTTAGTAGCACCTCATCAAGCTGCAGTTTAAAGTTAAGACGACAGTCAAGTATAATACCAAGGTCACGGATGGACATAACACGAGAGAGGGAAGCGCTAGAGAGAGTATAGTTAAATAAAATAGGAGAAAGAGAGTGAGAGAAAGAAATAACAGAACATTTTTCGGGACACAGGCGAAGTAAATTGGATGAACACCAATGAGCAAATGCATTGAGGTAATGCTGAAGTCTCAGACAATCAGAAGAAGAAGACACAGGTAAAAAGATTTTGATATCATCCGCATAAAGGAGATGACCATCAGGAGGTAAAACATTACAAACATCATTGATGAACAAAGAAAACAGAAGTGGACTTAGCACACAACCCTGAGGGACACCTGACGTACAAAAAAACTCCTCAGATAAGTACGACCCGGTTTTAACCCTGCATGATCGATTACTTAAATATGAGGACAGCCAGCTAATAATGCCATCACCAAAACCAAGTTTAGACAATTTAGCTAATAATAAAGAGTGAGGCAAACTATCAAAAGCAGCATGAAAGTCAGCGCGATTATGGCGCGAGGATCCAGCATTGCCGATAGAAGTGTATGAGCTACAGCGTGTTACTTTTGGTCTGACTTCATCGTCATTCTTAGCAACCAGGGTTTTAAAGCAGCTGGCGATTGACGAAGGGGACGCCTACCCTAGAGCTCAGCAAGCGTTGCTGCAAGATTTTTATGTGGACGATTTCTTGGGAGGAGCAGACAATGAAGAAGAAGCACGGCAGCTGGTTGATGAATTGTTAAAACTCATGGCGAAGGGAGGATTCCATATGCAAAAATGGAATTCTAATTCATCTGCTGTTCTGGCACAAGTGGCATCTGATGATTGGTCACGTGCAAATGTTGTGAAGCTGAGCTCTGAGGAGCCGGTAAAAACCTTGGGAATAGCCTGGCAACCCCTAGATGACGAACTGTTTGTTGAGGCCAGCATTCCTGTATCTGATGAGCCATGGACCCGGCGACGCGTGTACTCCATGGTGGCTAGATTGTTCGACCCTCTTGGCCTTCTAGCACCAGTTACCGCATGGGCGAAGATCCAGATGCAGGCTTTGTGGATAGCTATCGACGATTGGGACGAACCAATACCGACGCAAATGGAACTCCTGTGGAACCAGTTCCAGGATCAGCTACCCCGTTTGAAGGAAATCAAATTTGCGCGGCATGTGGTTATCAGCAATCCGGTGAGTGTCCAATTTCATTGTTTTTCCGATGCTTCAGAGGCGGCGTATGGTGCCTGTGTTTACCTTCGATCAATGGACGGCGATGGTAACGTCAAAGTGGAGCTAGTAGCAGCGAAATCCAGGCCAGCCCCTTTGAAGAAAATTAGTCTTGCCAGACTAGAGCTGTGTGGAGCAGTATTAGCTACGAACTTGAGAAAGTGTGTCGGCAGAGCGCTCAAGATGGAGGAGGCTGAAACCTTCATGTGGACGGATTCCACAATTGTTTTGCAGTGGCTGCGATCACCTTCTTACACGTGGGCTACATTTGTGGCAAACCGCGTCTCGGCGGTACAGGAAAATGGAAAGGGCTATACATGGCTACACGTCAGAGGCAGTGAGAATCCGGCGGACATCGTTTCTCGTGGGGCGCTTCCGAGTGAAATGATAGCATCAGTTTCCTGGTTCCACGGTCCTTCTTGGTTGATGTCTTCAGAGGACAAGTGGAGAAAGTCGATGCCGTTGGATCCCCCTGACGAAGGCGACCTTGAAAGGAAGCGAAAGGTCTTGGTAGCAGTTAGCAGCGAAAAGACTGAGGAATGGGCTGAGAGGTTTTCGCAGTTTTGGAGATGCCTCAAAGTGACAGCCTACTGCCTCAGATTTGTAAAAGGATGCAGAAAGTCCGGCGAAGTGTATCCAAGTAAGTGTCTAACTATGTTTGAAATCGTTGCAGCTAAGATGGCTTTAGTGAAGATGCTTCAACAAGAACACTTCGTAGCGGAGATAAAGGAGCTAGCGAGTGGGCGTGTCATTCCACCGAGCTCTAAATTGAAGAATGCAGCTCTCCAAGATGACATCGAGTGGCACTTCATCCCGCCACATGCTCCGAACTTCGGTGGTTTGTGGGAGGCGGCCGTAAAGTCTGCTAATCGGATCCTGCGGAAAGTGCTGGGCAACCAGAGACTTTCTTTTCCTGAGATGACAACGGTATTAACGCAGATCGAGGCGCAGCTGAACAGTCGTCCTTTGACGCCACTATCCGAAGACCCGTCGGAAATGAATGTTCTTACGCCAGGGCATTTCTTGATTGGGGCACCCCTGACGGCGTTACCCGAGAAGGATGTCTCCAATCAACCTGAAAATCGTCTGCGTCGTTATGAACTGCTTCAGCGATTGGTCCAGTTGCACTGGAAGCGATGGCAGCGAGAATATTTAAGTGAACTACATAATTATGGGCAACGTGTATCGCCTGTTAAAAGAGTTGAAGAGGGACAGGTAGTTCTTTTGAAGGAGGATAATGTGCCAGTTTGTGAATGGCTAATGGGTAGGATCGAGAAGACTTTTGTAGGGCCAGATCAGGTTGTACGAGTAGTTAAAGTGCGTACGCAGAAAGGCAGTTATACCAGACCAACTTCAAAGATTTGTATTTTGCCAATTGAGGGGTAAATTTATCCTAAATTTAGAGGGGCGCCATGTTTGGATTTGAACTTGTCATACATTTTGTTTAGGAGAATTTGCTGCTTGGGTCATATTTTGACAGCTCAGTGAGGGATACAGTTCCGATCCGCACGGAATGATCGATTCCGTTGCGACGCTCATCACTACCATTTTTTTGTAAGGAGAAGACAGACGCTTCGTGAACTCGAGACAAGAAAGTCGTACTTGTGCGCAACACTTAAACACCACGGATTTGTTCAGCCTTTTTCATTAACTTCACTAAAACTTTGTAACTTTGTAACACAACGTAGGACTAAAATAAAAACTAGCAAACGTAATCAAACCCGTCTAAACAGAGTGTAATAAATGATATAGCTCTTCACTCGAACTAGTTCTTATACGCATGGAGCCAGGCCCTACAGTCCGCAAAGTCCTTTTACGCTGTCCAAAAGGTCATAGTTGGCTTGATGGGCACAAGGTAAAGTGGTAAGATGGGCTAGTAAGTAATTAATTCATTGTATTGCATAGTCTAGGTATGTCCAGTCCAAGTTTTCTTCATAATAAATAGTGGTGAGATTCAAACAATCCATAAGCGACAGACTAGGAGGTCTTCTATTGGGCGTAACGTCCTACGCGGACATGCCGGCCTTACAGGCTTTCGAGACTTAATTCATTATCATGTAGCCGGATAGTCAATCCTTGCTACGGGGGGACGGTCCATTCTGGGCTTAAGCCCGTGACGGGCATGTTATTGAGTCGTCCGAGTTGACGACTGTACCACGGGACCGCACCACAAGGAGGTCTTAGATAGGACATATAGCCTTTGATGCCGTCCATAATCAAGCAGAAGTTTGTGCTTGTATATCCTAACTGCAGAATAGTAGCAGAGGGCCCAGGACACTGAACGTCATAAAAAATCGTTAATTGACCTTAAAAAGAAGAAGAAGAAGTAGACACTCAGGACTTTTAGACACTTTCGGGATGTTTCTTGAACATATTGTGCGATTCTGGTCACAAGCACTGCGCCTAACTTATTTAAGATAAATCAATTATCTTATTTTATGTTACATTCCGGAATGCGTCGAATGCATTTTCCAATGATAATCCCTAATCGCCCTAATCTGCCAGCGCCTGGGCCTGAGGAAATTTTGTATCCAATTTCCAGCCAATGATTTCCCAGGTGCATTAACGATAAGGTATTCGGAGTTAGTTTGCAAGCTTCCAAAAACAATACCCCATCCCTGTCTAGTTCTTCCGAGATCGACTCAAAAGCCAACGTGCGTGTGTGTGTTATTTGATTGCCACAAACAGTATCAAGCGGAACTGAAATAGCACTCAATGTGTTATATATTTTGCAAAGAGCATCTCTCTCCCTCTAAAAGCATAAGCTGTGCGTGTCCAGCACAGGGTAACTCCTTTACCGTATCAGCCTGTAGCGGCCCGGGTGAGTGGCAAACGACGACAACATGGTTTCCATTAAAATCGAATCCCCATTGCCCTGTTCCTGTTTTATAGGCTCTCCTTCCCTCCCCCCCCCATGCTGGGCCGATCAAAAGCGGGCAGCACTATTAAATGGTGCTTGATAAGATAAAAAGTCGATTAAGTTGGGGTTTCTGTCCGTGGCACCCAACGGTGTGTGCTACACCAAAGACGGACGGAGGTTGGACAGAACGGAAAAAAAGAGGCTCAAACTTCGCCCCAACCGGCAAACCGTTTCCATTAGCTAAAGAGCGTGCAAAAGCAGCAAAACCAAAAAAAAACCGAATCTGTGAACTAAAGTGAACGAGCGCGCGTATTGTGTGTCACTTCTAATAGATAGAGTTGTGAGCGTTTTAGTGCTGTTTCTCGTCCCGCAGGTGCGTGCGTGTGGGTTTGTCTGTTTTTTTTTTTACGTTCAAATACGCTCTCGCGTATCGAGCGTGAAGCGTAATGTTTCGATTGTTAGTTTGGTGCGCGAGGCTGTATAATAGGCTTATCTTATGCTCGATCACACATAAAAGTACGTGTGCGTGTGACACGCGAATGGTCGGTGTGTTTTGACGCGTTTCTGCCGTGGATGGTACACGGTCGATTTGACAGTTTGCTGCCCCACAAGGCCTGAGGATAGTGGATGTGTTTTTTATGTTCCGTAAGAGTGGCATGAGTACAGAAGATCTGTCTTAAAGGGGAAGCTTTACGAGCCTTGTTGTTGCTAAAGGTGGTTTTGTTTAATGTATGGGAGTTAAATGAGACTGTTGAGGATTTGCAGAAGCATTTCTAAATTAACAGATTTTCTGTAATTCCGTTAATGAACGGCTTTAACGGATTTTACGAATTGTCTGTAATTATTTTACGCTTTTCATCAAAATCACCCACAGCGTTTTGTAAAATTACGGTAACAAAACGCAAACCGTGCTCATGTTCTATTTCGGTGTTGAAGCTTGCGCCGCAAACTATTGGCCATCCCTGTGGCCGCTGCGAGATGAATTTTAAATGAACCAATCGTGTTAGCATAATTTTTCCGGCACAATGGGACTGTTTTCCATTTTCTAGCCTGCTGCAGCTGTGGTTGTGTATGTGCGGAATCGATTTTTCATACACCACTGGGCTCACCGGTATGCTTTATTGATCACATCACATTCGCTGTCCGCGGGTCGGTCACTCGGTCGGTGGTCGGATCGATAGGGTGTCGTCAACGGGTGAGGGAAAATAGGGATGCCGGCAGCAGCATATTGTTCGATTTGTTTTTTTTTCTGTTCTGCTGTTGTTTTGCCTGTCGGCTGTTGGTGAAAATTTACGCAACGATGATTGCAGGCCTCCGTGCCAATCCATGCTGATCCATGTCAGCATAAATGTCCCGGAGCCCCTTGCCGAAAGAGAAACACAGGAGGGGCAGTATAAAAAGGCTCACAGCAAAAAGAATAAAGAAATAAATAAATTTTATTCGTTTCGATTGCCCGGTAGCAGCGGACCCGTGTGGGCCAAACATCGTGTTTCGGCCGCCTTCACGGGACCCATCCCCCTTTTGACGCGAGTGAGTGAAAAAATATCCCTAAATTTCATTCGAATGGACGCGCACACTGACCACGTCAGTCATCCATCATGTCTGGCAATAAATTTTCCGCACCGAAAATCCCAAACTACCAGGCTACTATTCGCTCTCTCTCTCTTTCTCTCTCTCCATCGTCCCCAATTTGGACCCGAAAGCAACAAATTACAGAGAACGCGCACTGACATAAGGGAAAACCCGGAACCCGGTGGGAAGAGACAGCGAGGTGATGGGGCAACCCGACCTCATAGCTCATGAAAATGTCAACCCTTATTTTGCAGCTGGCAGCCGGCCTTCCACAATGTGGCCCATAAAAATATAAAAGCTCTCGACGAAACATTCAACCACCCGTCCCCAGCGCTAGCGTCCTTTTTTGGGGCGGTTGAAGTGGTAGAAGCACTTGACCTCACATGGGGTAAAAGCATGAGAGCTTTTTTTTTTGTTCGGGTGAATCCTTTCGTCCGTGGCACACAAATTGTATCACACATTGAGCGATCGCTCGATTGATCGGACATTTTGCGCGTTTGGCTGCAAAGCCAGGCGAGCAAATTGAACAGATTAGAAGTGGATTCGTTTGGTTTAGGTTGGAAAAAGGGGGAAAGGATTTGTTTTTTCTTTGTTCATCGCAGCAATGCGTTGCTTTGTGAGTGTGTTATACTTTTGATCGTTTCGAGAGAAAGAATGTGTCATTTTTTTGTTGGAAAAGCACTGTTTCAACTGTGTGTTGCAACAGTTTTAATCAACGAAATGAATGACGATAGCATGAGTGTCCCACGCGTATTTGCTGTTTTGCTAAAAAAAACTATCAAAACGTATAATTTAATAATGAAAATTCTGTTTTCTATCCAAACAGAGTTTTCATGAGTTTTATTTTGTTAGTCTGAGATGTGTTAGAACATTGAATGTCGCATTCTAAAGGCTCATAAAAACCCTTTAGTTGAACTCTTAGTAATCTTAATAATGCTTGTAGCCTTCTTTTCTGCGAAAAGTAGTATAAAACATATGGCTCAACAAACAAGAACATTAAAAGGTCCGAACTGTGTTTAATTTATGTTTTTTTCTTTATCTGTTTTAAGTCACTATCGACACTCACAAATTTGCATCCAAAATTATGCCCTTTCCATGCTCTTCTTCAACCATTCAACGGATGCGTACGAAGAAACTAACACTAACCGGATACTACAACAACGTACACGGCAGCAAAGAACGGCCAACTTTGCTAATGTTAATGTTAATCTTAAGCAAACCCCTTAATTTATCGGTCCATAATGTTTGATTTTTATACGCGCTTCGCCCGCAGGTTCGTCCAAGCAATCCTGCCCTCGGGGGGGAAAGCAGCGGATCTCAGTACATTACGGAAACGCTAACCGGGCATAAATTAGATAACGCACGCACCCACTGTATTGACCTTCCAGAGCGCGGGCATTGAGTGAGTTGAGTTGTTTTGGTGGAGGAAGAGAAGCATTAGCTTTGTGTAACGAAGGGGGCGTGCGTAGTCACCGTCACCGCGGTCGGAGCGGTAGGTCGTAACGCCTATCAGAGGGCGATAAACACAGCTAAAATAGGTTAAGGTCTAGTACATATTGCGAGGGAATGGTGCGTTTATTGGAGCGCACTTTAAAGTTTTGCGCTGCCAAAAACTCGACGCACACGGTTTGATGGAACCACCCAGCGCTTCCTCCTACTTGAATGCTGTCTGGCACAGTTCTGAGAAACCCTACAGACACAACGAGAAGAGGAGCCACTCATGATGAAACCATATTTGATTAGAGTTGTTTCTTGCGCGCGGGCAACACCTGCTGTTCGCGCGGTTTTCTTCGGTGACATTAATGGGAAAGGTGGTGAAGTTGATCGCTGAACAACAAAACAGCAGATAAAAAAAAAGAGAAGGAAACCCCTCTGGAATGTCATTTTTGATTAGCAGCATACACCGAACTTTCACGCAGGGCTGCGCGTGGTCTAACAAAACGAATTAAAGGCGTTAGCAAAGTCATGCAAGAAGTTGCTTTCGTTGTGTGTGCGCGTGTGTTGGGGTAAAACTTTCCACCTTTTGCATCGTAAGTGTAAACGAACTCTCGCTCCTTCTGGAGGTGCTTTCCACCTTGTCACAGACACCGGGCGATGGTGATGAACTTTCTCTCTAGCATCCCTTCCGAGAACATTCTTCGCCGGTTCACTCAATCCAAAAGGCTTGTACGGTGCCGCCCTGTCACCGCGTGGCCTGTTGTGTCGCCATAAATTATTTATCATTTCCCTTCGGGTCGTCATTATTGCGGTGGGTTGAGGAATACAGCCCGAGAGTGTGTGTCTGTGTGTGTGGATATGAAGGGTGGAACATTTTGGAATACATCGCTTTTTCGGTACCGCGTCACAATAAAAGCGTTCTTTCTGCTTGCGTGGCCCAAACACATACAAAAAGTAAAAGTAAAAAGCGAAAGGAAAGGTAAAACCTCACTCTTCCGACGAGCTTCACCGGATGGCTCCCGATTTGGGGTTGCGTGCAATATTCATGCACCGGCTGAGGAACTCATTTTCCGGCTTCGTGTGCTGTCGCTTAACGCGAGCCGTGCTGGCATTTTCCGATCATCATCACACGTATTGCGAGCGCTTTCGGATGAGTTATGCTTCGCTTAATTTTTCCGATGCCAGCCGGTGTGGAAAGGTGACACTTTTTGTTGGTTGTCCACCAAGGTGTCGTCAGTGTCGGTGGTGTATGTCACTGCCTCCCTGTCGTATCCTTTTGAAGCGCAGCCCATCCGCGCCGTGTGTTTCTGTACGCCGCGTACCATTTGCATGCTTCGTCTGTGGTGTGTGTATTATTTGCACGAGAGAGCACCGAATGCCGAAACCATTTTGACGTTTCCATTTCATAGAGTGCGATTTTAATTTATCGTGATGGAGTTTTTTTTGTTCGCTCCTTCCTGCCATGTACCATTTTCCACCGGGCTGAATTTGGACACGCTCCTGGCGGGATGTACTTTGGCGCGGTTGAATTGTTGAGGACGCACTTTGACAGGTTCGTCACATAGCTGTGCTATCGATTACGGAGTGTGGGTGAGTTGTTGGAAGGCCTCGGAGGCTTGTTATTAATGCCGCTCTGGAGGATGCTGGTTTGATGTATCACCGCATATTGAAAGTAAGAAAGACACACACAACAGCTCCAACAATCAAACGATCGTGTGGATGAGGTGTTTATTTTCCCCCCAGCGGTATGCTGCGAGAACCAAGCGAGAGGAGAGAAAGAAAATAAAAACACAAGAAGAAAAACTCGCGCAATGGAATTTAGCAGAATGATTAATCGACAAATTGACGGAACTTGAAGCTTCCCGGTGGTGGTTGTAGTCCAAACACACGCACACACACACTCACAAAAAAATCGTTACGGCAATCATGCGGGACAAGCAAAATGGAACAGAAAACAACACGCACAAAAAAACCCGGAGAAACTGCAACAGATTGGCAGTGCGAGATCCGGTAGACGAAAGACAGATTTCGTTTAAATGCGCGCGCTAAAAATAGAGCCAATTAATCATCTCCGACCGCTTGGTGGATCGAGGGAAAGGAGTAGCAGGAAGAATACGAAACAGGGGGATAAATTTAATGTTTTTTTTTGGGTGGTTGTTGTTGCTGTTCGCTTAGTGCGTGAGACAGAGGGCGTTGGGCGTTTGGGTGAACTGGATCAAACGGGGGCGATTCATTCATGAGTGTGAAAGAATGAATGTTTTTTGCTGTTCATTTGAGGTCCCAAAGTAAAAGCTGGGAGGAAAACAGGAAGCAAAAATCGATAATGGAAAATAGATCGATGGGTTTATTTTTTGGGAAAAAAAGGTTTTTCTTTTGTGTTCGGAGAATTATCCATAAAAACCTACGCAGCTCTCTTTTACCCATCAATATGACGTAAAAAATGAACACACGAACGAGCATCTTATCGCGTGATTCATTGAGCGAATTTCCACTAATCGGAAGCAGCGGCAGCGGGTGTGTTTATTTTTTCTTTCTAACACGTCACGGCCTTATCCGACTTAATGGCAGCTGGTTCTGACTAATCATCAGTGTTTGTGCTGGGGGAAAATTGCGTAGCTGTATTTGTAAAGAAACTCGTCTTGTTTTGATTCCTCCGAACTCTAAACGAGGGAAACAACGTGAGCAAGAATTTGAATGTCCTATAAACATTCTTTCCGTCAGTTTGCAGCATTTTGAAGCCAAAAGAGTGTGATTCACTTGGAATTCGTTAGAGGATTGTGCTACATTTTAAACATGGCCCCCCAGCGGCGTAAACATGGCTGGAGATGGTTGTCATTCCGATGCGATGAGACATTGGTCCCCGGCACGGCTCGGGGAAACTATGCATGTTTTCTTCAAGTGCCTTTCGGTGTGGCTACAGCTCTTATCCACTGACTCATCCTTAGTTCCACGCCCTTCAACGATCAATCTGGTGTGGTGGGGTGGATGTTTGTGTGTTTGAAGTGCGTCCCGGCATCACTAGAACATACATGGACAGGTCTGTCAATGGCTGGTCTAATCGTTGGCAGAGACCGCAAACGATATTGTCATTTCATTGCTTCCATCTTCCCGCCTAAAGCAACCAGCTCCTTCCCCCTTGCTATCGCTATATGATGTGGTTTGCGTGCGTTTGATTCACTCATCTTCCCTGCACTTCATTTAAGGGACCAGAAGCCTCTAAGGAACTGCGGTAACATCCCGAAGAAAGAAGATGTTCCAAAGATGAATGGAGCCCCGGAGCTGCGTGTGTGTGTGTGAGAGAGAGTATGGAAACATCAATTTGCCGCAAATAGTACCAGTCCCGGGACAAGAAATGGATCTGGTCCCTGTATCCCATGTCGTTTGCGGGTTGCGGATGACATTGACACATTGGCCAATATTTGATTCGGATCTTTGGCTTTGCTGATTAATTTGCTTTAGCAGTGGCTTGGCCCCTTGGTTCCGTCGGAGCTAAAACGAATTGCTCCCCGGAGGGAGTAGTTCGTCTTACGATTGAGTGGATATAAAGAGCCCGTGTCAAAAGCATGAGTGGTGATTGTTTGCTGTGGTCTGTCTGTCTGTTCCGTCCTGTACCAGTATCTCTTCCTCAAACAAAAGCCAATAGATCTTCAAGATCGAACCGATGCAGGGCAAAAGAAAAGCCAACACCCAATGAGTGGCTTTTAATGACTGGAGGATTCTGCTTGCTGGGTGTGTGTACTGTACTGATACTGATTGTCGGTCGGATTGCTGTGGGATCGATCCCTTCATCAAACCCTTTTTCTCTTGGGGTTTAAAACGATTGACTACCTTTTAAGTAGAGTACCTCCCGCTGCTGCTGCTGCTGGGGAATGGGAATTGGATAATGGTTACATCAAAGATCAATTAAATTCAAAAGCAAGGATTAGTCGGGAAGAGCGAACTTTTCTTTCGAGCTCGTACCCGTTTTGGTTTCTGGGTATGGCTGGGAATCGTTTAATTAGGGTTGAGCGACGTTTAATTCTTTCCCAGCCGCTAAGCGTGGTTTTTCTCCGTTTTTACGGGTTCTTTTTTCTTTTAATGCTGGTGCGCGATAAGCGGTAATGGAAAATGGTTTAATTTTTCGTTTTTTTTATTTCTAGTCCATTACCGTAACAGCGATGCACTTCTTTTCGGTCGTAGTGTAGAACAAGATGTCTGTGCTAAATAGGGGTAATGATTGCAACTTAATGACCTTAAGCTAGTTCCCAATCAAGCACTGCAGGGCGAAATAATGTTGCGGACACACGTTAATCTCCTTCATTTGGTCTTTTTAGCGTGAAATTTCTCAATTAAAACTCAATTCGCAGGTGTGATGGAAGGTTGGGTAATTACAATTCGTTCCCTTCCTTGGGTGGCGTCATCTATTTCGGTATGCAAAGGCCATCTTTACATCACAGTGACGTAAACACGGACAGGAAAGGAAAGGGCACCCGAGTACAGGCTACAGTAGTAAATTAAATTATTAACATTCTTTATTGACGACCTTCAAGCCGAGGAGGGTGGTCGGCGTTTTTCAAAGCGGGCGGCACACAGTGAACCAAAAGCGATCGATTAAATCGGGTAGCAAAGGGGCAACAGTCAGATGTAGGGAAGAAGTAGACATAAAGGGTCACACACACACTTTGATTCGTTTGACGCGCGTGACCACACCGGGTGTTTGTGACGAGGGTGCACGTCCAGCCATTAACTAGCGGCATTCGTATTCGTGCGTAAAGGATCGTTTATTGTGAGTTTGTACCACCCGCGACGCGTGACACAAATAAGGGCTAACAGAGGGTACGCGCTTCATTGATGAATTCTTCTGCCGGACTTGGTGCAAAAGGTGTGCGTGTGCCCTGTCAAGGTAGGAAGTTTAAAAGAGGTGTCACGGTTTTTTGAATTGGAAACTCCCGAACATGGTGGCGTACTCCAGCAGCAGGGGGTCCACTGTTCTCTGTCCGTTAATCTGTCCACCAACGAGGCCACCGTACCCGAGAGTTCCGCGCGTTCACTGTCTACGGGGCTACGTCGCTCATTTTACACCGTACTCGAGCTTCGGCTTCACAAACTTGCCGCTCCAGGTCAAAGTAGAGTCCCAGCGGGCAGCTACCTTCGATCAGCAGACCCTGCCAGCAGTTCAGATACTTCTTGCAGTCGGTCGGGTGGGGCAGAAAGATGCCGATGTTGTTTGAATCGTTGCAGTCCAGTTCCTGCTGGGCCTGGGCAGAAGGTACGCTGACAGACAGCACCAGCAAACCCACACACGCGATCACTAAGATGAACTTCATTGTGAGAGGTTTGGGATGAAACTAACGCGAGCTCTGGAGTAGAATTGTTTGCGGTCGTGATTTGAATGGGTATTTTTGGGTATCAACCATCATTTCAATTTGATAAGATATCTGGTTGAACAATTCAGTGCGAAGAAGCGATTTGATAACGGCTGGGATGTGATTCAGATGGCTGAATGGAAGCTTCTGAAGATGATACATCCAGTGTTGAGTTTCACAATATGTGTAATGAGACTCTCGCGTACACACACTCTTCACTGTTTTGGGGGTGTTGCATCCAATGCAACAAGTTCATTATCTTGCTCAAGAAGTAGCCCCTCAGCAAAACATCAAGTGGGAATCACTCATGGGAAGAAACTCTTAAGAAGCTTCAGAAAACACAGCAAACCTCGATGATGGCTGACAGGAACGGCAGCGAGAGTCTCCGTCTGGAGAATAATTAAACTTTAAAAGCAAAAAAAGCGGTGGAAAGGCAGTTGGCGTCACTTCCGACGGTGTTTAGATTAAGACTTAAGTTCCGGCAAGACGGCAGTGCAAGATAAGGCATCCGGTGAGGGGAAGCCAAAGTCAAGACGGGTAGGAAATGTTTCAACACGGATGAGTTACTTTCGGGAAGGATAGCACGATGCTGGTGCTACTTTTCAGTCGAGTTTTTGTTGCCACTTTTTCGAGAAACTGTTGCAGCTTTTCAGCTGGTATCGTTTCATTTCCAAGTAAAGGGCAAAGTTTTGTCTTGCGCAACTTTTCGCCCAAACCACACGCAGTCTCTGTCTGTCGCTAAACACTGCTTGTGAGCCCTTGTGAGCGCCTGTACGGCTAAGTTATTCCATAAATATTGCTCACGGTTGTTCCTCCTTTGCTGTCGTTGAGCGATGGATCAATGCAGGTATGGAGAATGCAGATTAAATATTGATTCGTTGGAGTGGGTTTTTGATGGAAGAAAGGACATATTGCGTTGTCTCTTGGAAAGCTAGAATACATTTCAAACGATAGGAATTTAGAAGAAATTGGAATATTTTTGCATTGTTGGAGTGCTGCTCATAATTTCCAATTGATTTACAAACAAAATATGGCAACAACCTCGTTCCATCTCGCTGCACCATACGTATCCACCACAGGTACCACGCTTCTTCTTCGTTAGCTCAAGTGGAAACATCGCAAGACATGCTGCCACATTTTACGCTCCATTTATGACACTTTTCTTCGCGGTGTGCAACAAGGCAGTAGCATCACCCTCTCCCCAACCAGGTACACACGCTCGTGGGAAATTGTGCTCTCAATTGCAACTGGTACAACTGCTTGGGTAAAGCTTACGACACGGCGACGACGACGGATGCAGCACGACGGATGCATCCGCTAACCCCGCTTTTTCCCGATTTTGTTTGTCTTTCTCCTGTGTGCTAACTCGGCGTGTTGCAGTTGACTTACAAATGCAGCCCTCAGCCACACCATCCCCACATCAAGGAGCAACCATACTGCACTCGGAAGCCCGACAGGATGCGCTTTGCTTATGGCGGTTTGGTGCACAGTTAAGAGTTACTGAGAATTTTCCCATCTGATGGCCCAGATTGCGATGCACCATTGTGACGACGAAACAATTGCTTGGTGCGTGGTGGTGTTGTTGCTATGTGCGCTGTTTCACTGTTCGAGTGTACACTAACCCGTTGTGGAAAATGATAAAACGACATCAGACGACCAGGTAGTGGGATTATGTAAGGGGTTTGTTATCGGTGCTGCGGTGCACAGATGGAAACAAAGGATAAACAGTTGCATTCGTTTGGGGTTAAAATGGGGAGAGAGGAATTCGTTTTGTTGGTTTAAGAATGCTTTTCCGATTTTCAGAACGATTTCTCGTCGTTATTGTTACTGGTTCGGAGCAATGAATGCATTCACAAGCGTATCACTTTGGCGTTGCAAGCCAGATAAATGGGAAATAAAATATTACTCCCTAGCAGTTACATTTTCGTTACATCGAAGGTGGAGCGTAGTGAAGGTATAATTTAAATGAAATCGATTTTGACTATGTGTGTGCAGAATAAAGCGTCCGACGACGCCCCGAATGTATGCAGCAAGATAAACGATCCAAATGAGTTGCTGACAGCATTGGGGATTTAGCTAGGTTTCTTCAGAATTTATTTCCACCTCCTAAGCGTACACTATTAAAAGAGGAAAACCCTCCTCTCTGCTGCACAGTAACTTATTAAGCCCCATGAAGTAAACTATTAACCTCTCTTTCCCTCTCTCTCTCTCGGTGGGTTTACTGAGGGCAGGTGATAAAAACTGGGCAGCAGTGCAAATAAATATCGTTGTCCCCAGCTGACAACAGCCCCGGCTACAGCTGCTGGTCACATGAGGCAGGCACGAAATTTATTTCATCATTATGGTCAACCGAAGCATCTACCCCATTGGTACGGGTGAAACCGATCTACTGTTTTTTTTCCCCCATCACACCCTGGTTCGATGGATAGCAGTAGCGCCAGTGCAGCAGTGTTAAATCGTATGCCACCACCTTCACCGTGTTTGCAGGCTGTACCTCTGTTCTTGCTTGACCGGTGGCCGTTAACTTTTACGACTTTTGCACCTGCTTTTGCGCCCGCAGGACGAGGGAAAGCTAAATAAACAACAGCTTACAAAAATCCTAGCCAAACCCAAGGTGTCCCGGTCAGCCTTATGGGTTGAAAGAATTGGCAGACAGGCAGGGCACGGCCGAACAGACATACACATTTTCACACATTCGTTTTTGGCACCGTCTGTGTATGTGTTTGGACACCTTAAGGACGCTATTTATGTCGTTTGGTCCTTGGGAGTTTGGAGCGACCGTCTGCTATCCATCCGCAGTAGTAAATTGGTGGATTTTGGACTGAGAGAGAGAGACAGGGTGTTGGTAATCTTGCATTTTGCAGCAGACACCGGTGTATTTGGGGAATAACCACAGGAAGTGGCAAGGAACTGAATCCTCGTAGGGGAGTGTATCGCAAATCGATAAGCTTATTTATAAGTGACTCTCTCCAAGAGTGGTGTTTTGGAGCATTCACACTGCTTGGTTTGAAAATTGATGAGACACCCATATGGTCGGAGTAGGAGGAGGTATTGAGCATCCAAGATAGCCCTACGGATCTACGGAGCAGAGCCCGCAGTGGTTGTTGGTAGTTCATTGGTTTCCAGTGTTGTGGGCTGTTCAAATTCAAACCATTAATATTACAGCGCCGCCACCAGGGGCGTTTTGTTTAATCGCATACTGGGGCGGCCCCATTCTTGCGGCGATGGACTCTTGCTTGCGAAGTTTGAGTGGTTGAACCCACTCGCATAAATTACAGGCAGTCAGTCAGTGAAATGATATGCGAAAGCGCTTGCCGTTCGCCAAGCGCCTCGAGTGAAGTTGAGCCTCCACACTAAGCACAAGCACACTGATAAAGCCCTATGGCTTATGGGTTTGGTAGACCAAAATTATGAACGTGTGGTACAGGATCTCGGGGGCGACCCGCCAAAAGCCAACCGGAATGCGTATGTGATTTGGGGTAGGAGAGGGAAAGGACCTGAAATGGGGGTATAGCAAAACAAAGCCACATGTGTGCTGTCGTGCTGCCCAACTTCAGCGGTGGGATTCCCCGGCGAGGCTTAAGCTCGCGTTGCAGGGTAGATTGTGGCCCCGGCGTCCCAGTCTGCGTCCAGTGCCAGTAATTAATTAAGATATTGTGTCAAATATTTCATTCGAGTCGATAAATTTTCGGAAGCCGTTGCGCGTGTTCCCGACGGCCGGGCAGTGTCGTTTGGGGGTCGCAAAGCGTTAGAAGCGGTCACTTGACACCTGCCACCCCTTTCCTGCCTCCAGCATCCCTCTGTGTGCCTGTGTGTGTGTGTGTGTGCGATTGCTCCCAACATGGGAGATAATTGGGCGCGTAGCGTTGTTCAAGATTTATCGCACAATCATCTCGGCGGGTGTTCTCCCGAACCCGAAGCGTTTGAAAGTTTTTTTTTCCTATGTGTGTTGTGTGTTTGAGGCGGATGAAGCGCGCGTGTGTTTGTTTTGTGGAGGGATGAGGTTTTGTTGACAAATGGAATAAAAATAAACACACACACACGCACTAATCCGGTACATCTCTCATCCGTTTCTCTCCTCTCCAAATGCTAATGGAGCGATGGAATGTTTGGAAAAGATCGAATAGATCACCGATCCGAAAAGCAAGAAACAAACACCATAAATGGAGCTGATAGATAATTAGTGTCATGTTTTGCTCCATTCGCACGCCGTTCCCCCAGTGACGAGTGGCGCTTATAGTGTGTGGGCGTGTGTCGTATATGGGGGCTTTGCGAAGAAAAGGCTCTGCATGTGTGTGTTTGTGGAATAAATGGTCCACCTGGGAGACATAGCCGGTGGTGCGCGTGCGAGAGTGTTTGTCAAGTGAGTGAGGTTTATGTTAATTTCCTGATGTTTTCGTTAGCCTTTTTTGGCCTCCCCGCCGGAGGGATTTAAGAGGCACGTGTTGCTTGTTGATGTTGCTGTTGCTGCTGCTGTGAACCTTGCCAGAAAGGGATGCCCATGTATACATATATTGCCCTTTTGCATAGTGGAGTGAGTGTGATTTATGTGATTTATGCGTCTATGCTAACCGTCTGGGCCACACGGACTAGATATGTCGTGTTTGTTTGATGTTTGATGTTCGGTTCGATGGTGCATGATTGGTGGATGGTTGTTTCAGTGGATTAAAAGTAGCTTTAGAAAAGGCACAACTTATGAACCCTTTCAAAGGGATTCTTGCATTGTGTAGAAGCTTAGCTATCTTATTTAAATTGTGAGTACCCAAAATTATGTCTTTAATGTTCGCTTTGTTTATAATTTATGAACCAAATTAAGCCCAATAAAAGGAATATGAAATAAATCGCTTTACAATATTGTGCATCCTTCCCGTGTTTCCGCTTGCGACGGTGGTTCGGAAATTTGCGACAGCAAAAAGGCAACGGGCGACCACATGCGGTGAGAACATGTGTTTATTTATGAATAAATTGACACCGAAACATACCGGAAATGGGGCGGGAAGAAAGAAGCATAATAATAGAGGGAGATAAAGAGAGAGAGAGGAAGAGTAAGAGAGAGGGGGAGGGGAGGGTTCCGTGCACCTGATGCATACGGTAAGGGTAGTATGCTTGCGAAACGCTTCCTCTTGGTGGTAGACCTCTGTTTTTGTTATCGGGCTCCATTTTTATAATAGGAAGCTATTTTTCATGGCTCAATTTATGGGCACAGAGAGAAGGAAAATACTTCTTTTTTTCATAGAAAAATATTTATGATGATTTATTTATACGACACAAAGCAAAAAGCTCAATCGAGATCGGGAAACTACTTATTGTGATTAAATATTGGTGCTTTTTGTGGAGCGATATTAATTTTCTCTTCTTCCGCGAAACGGTTACAAATCTCTCGTTTCATAATTTTGCAAACTTTAATTGCAATAATTTCCCCCGAAATATGTACTCAAGCACGCACATCACTGCTACAACCGTTTGATGACAATTTCCCGGGAAGCCTTTTCCATGTAAATGTAAATTCCAGCCATTTTTTCACAACTCTAAAGGGAGAAGGATGAAGTAGGACGCGAAACTAATAAATAAATATCAACGCAAACGTGTTACGTGCGCGTCTACGAGTGATGTACCGTGGCTGGCGTGTAATTTCCCCTCGAAAGCTCTCCTGCGTGTGTCTTGCAATCCAGTCACGTCACGTGCGGGACGTTCCTATCGTGCTGACACGCCGTCGTGGCACATGCAAAAGAGGCATGTCTTATCTTGGCGAGCAGGCACTGAGAGACCTGTCCTGTTGCTGCTGCTGCTGCTTCCGGGAATGGCGGGAATGTACTGGGCTAATGTTAGCGTTTTGCCGGCGTGGTTACGCTTCGCTCTTTTACGCCGTCGCCTTGCAGCAGCCTTTTCCTTTTAGATCGTTCTTTTTTAAGGCCAGAAACAGGAACTTATCTGTTCTGTTCGGAAATTTGTCGCTCACTGGTTCTGTGCTTGAGCTGAGCGGGCAAAAAGTGCAGACAAAACCTTCCCACTACTTGAGGGAAAGCTGTTTTTGTCGGTGTGCTTTTGCACCACTTTCCTTCGACGGGGGCGCTAGAACACACGGGCACCGGCGTAAATATTTACGAAACAGGCAGAATTTATGACCAGCCGAAGGGGATGCTAGCTGCAGGATATGTGTGTTTGTGCACACGCGCGCGTTGATCGGGAAAATCGAAATCTTATTATCAATTCACCACAACATCACTATGGGGCGGTGTGCTGATTGCAGTAGGACAAAATTGTCCAACAAAACTATCCATAAAGCATTCATTGTTTATGCTCTATCCTTAAATTATTGGTTTAATTCAAGGAGACGAAGAAGAAGAGACCCAGTGAAACGATGAAGGATTCAGTGTCGTTGTAAAGACCCGAAACAGGGCACACAGTGTGTGTGTGTGTAATTTCTGGCTCTGGGCATGGAGTGTGCGGAAATTGTGCGCATATAAAATTAAATTTACAAGCCATACAATAAAACGTAAAAGCACACATACCCATGCCTCCCAGCGCAGCCATCCTGCTGGTGGGTAGTGTCCTGATTTTTATTCTTTCTCCCCTTTTTTTTGTTTGTACCGTAAACGACCCAACGGCGCGCTGCATAATGTTGGCTGTTGGCGGGGTCAGTTGGCGTTTCTACCACAGCTGCGTTTTGGCACAGAGCGGGCAGAGCGGAAAGACGGAAGAGCCTCCGGGGGTGTGAAAGTTTTGTGCCGGGTGACATAAATTTTGCATTAAAAAACTTCAGCATTAATTTATGCCGCACACGATTGCGTGCTGCTGCTGCTGCTGCTCACACTCTGCCTGCTTTTGGAATGAACGGGAAGCACCCGAGTGTTCGATTGGTGGGTGGTGTGGCAGAATTATCTTCCCTTTCCCACCCCGCCCCAACCGTTGGACAGAAATAATTTGCATCTCGAAGCACACAGCTTTTTATGGCTGCGAGCCTGCAGTTTGTTGCAACACACATGCGATATTGTGTGGACCGTGTGAGCGGCAAAAACGGGCAGGACAATAATGGCAGACGGGGGGCAGGGCAATGGATGTACGTTTTCGATGTTTTTACACTCCGGTACAAATTGATAGCACACGTTTTAATGGGGGCCGGCTGCACACAAAACTCCCATAACGCTGGAGCCCTGTGCGGCCCCGGTGTGTTTGTTCCGGGGGTCGGAAAAAGAAGGGTCTCGCGGACCCGTTGGGAAATTGTGTGTGTGTGTGTGTTTGCGTCCAGCCGGACGAGGATACTTTTGTGTCAGTCGGTCAGGAGGACAAAACCGCTCAAGTCAAACCCCGGTGTGGTGATGGTTCGTGTGGTTAGAAGGTGGACATGTTTGGTTCTCCTTCCGCCATCCCGCTGCAGCGCTCGGTATGCGGTGCGGTTGTAATGAAGTCATCTGGGACACGACGCGTTGTTGAACAACAATCCTCCTCTCTCTCCCTCTGTGTATCAAAGAGGGTGGGAAGGGTTGGAAGATTGCAATCGTTTTGTTTCCGATTGACCACCGACACACACACACACGCAGAGGCACAACAGTAAACGATTCAGTCAGTTGGAAAGTGCCTTTGGAAAGGCCACCATGCCCATGTCCTTGTGCACATGTTAATATCGATAATCGACCAAGAGGGAGAAAGAAAGAGAGAATATGTGAGGGATGCTGTTGTATGTAATTTATGATGAAATCGACTGAGTTGAACCCCCTCCGTTTCGAATAATGGGTGGGATTGTGCCTGTAATGACTTGATTTAAGCTGTAACGAATATTAAATTTAATTATGTAAGCGGTCGTTAAACAACCCTCCCTTTACACATCGGTGGGGGGAAAAAAGCATTCCCAAAACCCCACGCGTTTCATCTTTGAAGCTTTATTAATTAATGTGGTTATGAATATGAGGAGTGAAAAGTTATTAACATAATTAGTGATGAGCAACCATTATTAGTGCCAGCGATACGTGGAATGCGCGGTGGAATTTTAATTCGATCGTTATTGATTTTGGTGCATCCTCTTTTTTTTTATTGCATTGAGTCTTTGCAGTGCATTAAATGGAAATAAAAGGCTTCATACAGGAATGCGGAAGCAATTAAATTATTGTAGGAATCCAATAAGCTCGTGTAATTTCACTGCATGTTTTAATTCGGGTAGCTTTCGAACTTTTTTCGTGCAGTTTTCGAGCAGTTTTTGATTGATAATCAAAATAGTAACAAAAACTACTAGAATTCGATTACTCTTTGACACTAGAACCGCCGGGCTTTTCAACCTCACTAGAACCGCCAGATGGGACAATTTTGTCCCATTAGTTATGTGTCAATATTTGGACATGTTTATTATTACCTAAGGGTTTCTTGTGGATAGATAATTAATAAACATTATAATTAGGTATAATGAAGCTTCATTAGTAACTCAATCAATGATAAAATCGAATTCTGATCATATGAACCGCATACCAAATATATCAAAGCCAGTTTTCTGTAGAATAATATAACATTACCGAGCTTCTAGTGATAAACTCCTTATGATAATTATATTATAGATAGTTATTTCTTATAGGGTTGAACAACAGTAAATCTAGGCTTACAGGTATAAATTATTTAAACAATCAACTGATAAGTAGGGTTTTTATGATAATGAAACAAGTCTAATGTTCAAAGTTGTTTGGGTATAGGCAAACGTATATGACTCGCTTTAGAAACATTACAAAAATTCGATGTCAACACAGCTCCAAATGGTCAAAAGAAGAGGACAAGGTTTTTTTTCGAAAACAAAAGGAACACCTAGATTAATTATTTCAAACATCTAAAACACATCTTTATTTCATCAGAACCTGGCTCACATGAAACATGAAAGTTCTTTGCCTAGCTTGATAAGAAAATCGCGTCTAGATATCTTTTCTGTTGTAAGTTCTTTGCACAAACCCCAATCATTGATTCCCGCCAAATCCAGAATATTAAAAAAATGAATGAACAGGCCATCTTCTACTAGCACTTTTCACGGAGTACTGTCTACGCATACTTTCTACCCAGTGCTGTCAAACTTGCAGAAGCACATCCGTCACTCGTTGACAGCAGATATACCAGTCACTACTACGTATTTTGCCTTTGGTATTTTGGCAAAAATGTCCCATATGGCGGTTCAAGGATAAAAATGATTTTTTTAAAGAACCATATGGGATACAATTATTTTTATGAGCGCATTCGAAAGATCGTTCAAAATAAATAAAAGTCAGAAAATTTCAATGGTTTGTCACGACGGCAAGCGGAATAACACACCTTTTTCGAGTGCGATGGGACAAAAAAGTCCCATCGGCGGTTCTAGTGTTATGGTTTGATTTTGTCTTTGGGAGAGTTAAATTAAATTATTTTAATTGAGAAAATACGGATTTATACAAGCATCCTTTTTTACCATTTCATGGGAAGAGATCGTTTTCCTTTCAGTATAAGCTTCGCCTACGCAGCTTATATTCTATTGCTGCCATACATTTTCCCGGTTTCCGTGCCACAAATGATAGATGTTAGTTCAACCACAAAGCGAAAAAACGCATCCCCCAAGAAAAAAAAAATCGCGTGCGCTTACAGGTACCGTCGTTATTTTACCATTTTTATAGCCTAACAAGAAACTCCTTCCCGAAACCTGTGCGTTGTTTGTGCGAAAGTACATCATTTTTAATGGGTGATTTTATACCGGCTCCATTGTACTTTCCAGTCACGCGACGCTAGGGGAAGCGACATTTGTGCTCGATTTGGTAAATTGTGCAAGCATTTCCCGCGCACAGCAAGCACCGGATGCTTTCGTTAAGGATGCGAGATTGAATCGTTTCTGTACAGAACGAACAAGAACAATTTCATCCCATTATTCTATGTTCCGCGTTCTTACGTCGGCAGGGAAAGCAGATAAAGCAGCAAGAAAACTACCGCGCAGTAGCCCACGCAGCAGTTGCACCCTTTGGCCGAATCAATCCGGAAGTGGCTGACAGTTACTGTGGTGGTTGTGGATAAAAATACGCTCGCCCTCACTGCTACCAGGAGCTTGGCTCCTTTTGCGTTAACCTCTTGCGTGCGAGAAAGCGAGCAAAATGCCATTCAGCGATCAAGTCACTGTCGGGACATAAATCTTTAACTTTCTTTACTACACCGCCGGTCGGGGCGCAAAAGAAACCGCGAGAAGCGTACGCCTCGTGAGCAGAATAATGTAGCCACTTCCGGTCGTTCGCTTTCCATGGGACCAGCACTAAGGATGCGAAGCGAAACGCTTTCCACGTGTACGGCGCTTACGTAAACGCTGCATAAAAGGGACGGGAGGGAAGGCCGAAGGAAGGACCTTCAAAAGTTTGACGTACGCGCACCCGTAGAATTCGCCTGTACGCGGAAAAGTGTCTTATCTCTGCTGCTCGGTCCCGGTGAGAGGTTAGCCACGATTGCATCGCGTTACGCTGCTTGGGTTGGTGGTTCGGTCTGAATCAAACGATTTCCGGTGTGGTGGGAGCGGCGCACACGTGCACTTCCCCAAAGCCACACAAAAGCCCCGGAGGCACTGTTACCCGCAGCTGCTGGAGCGTGTGTTCAGAAACAGAAGCGTCAAAGCACTAATAGCGGACTTACGGAGGTTTAGTTGGTGGATGTTTGTGTGCCCTTCCCCCTTGACAACTCTTCCGCGTGCTCTTCCGTGGTGTTTGTGCGCCCGGTTGTTCCGCACGCAACTTCTGCCCCCGGGCTTCAAGGGACTCTGGACTTTCAACCATTGATTATAATTACCTGAAACGACACGCAAACAAAGAGAGAAAAAGAAGGGAAAAGAAGTCGTTAGAGAAAGTGTGTGTGTGTGTGGAAAAAAATCAGTTTCGCAGAAAAGTTTGCTTCGACCTTCCTTCTTTCGGTGGTCGATTACCGTTCCCGGGGAATGTGGAGAAAATCAAAAGGTAAAAGGCGAAACCACGTGGTTTCTCTCGTTTCGCCGGCCAACTTTCAGGCTCAGCAGCTGTCTATCGGAAACCTGCAACTTTTCAACCTCGTTCCACCACGGGGAGGTTCCCTCTCTTTGTGGTGCGTTTTTGTTCGCGCAAAGTTGCTGGGGCGTAAGGCACGAGATTTGTTTTTCCTGCACCGAGCAGCTATTATTAGATCGCGACTAATAACTCTGACAGACGGACGGAAATGACTGCTCGGTGCAGCATTTAGCGGGCCAGCGGGCTCTCAGTCTCTCAAACCGTGCGAGATAAAAGCCGTGTTAAAGTTGGAAAATGGACTACGGTGGGGCAGTATGGCAGAAGAAAAGAAAAAAAACCAACAAGAGAGGATGAAAATTACGGTCGCTGTGCTCTGATCGTTACGCTGAATGGGTGACATTCAGCGAGAACAAATGAAACACGATAGCAGTGGTGGAAAGAAATCCTATTTTATCCTTCCGAGCCGTTTCGAGCCCTAGCGCGGGGGGAGAAAATTGTTATCGCTTCATTCCGCGGAGGAAAAAGTTAAGCGCCACTACTGCTGTACGCCGTGCTGTTTTGTGTTGGCCTCCGTAGGCATGAAATAATGTTGCTTTGTGTGCTTTTGCGTACCATGGGGGGTAAGGGGGTATGAACTTTTCCTTAACGAATGAGCGTCCGCTGGGCGGAAATGAGCGTTCTCATTTGCTAACTTCCTGTTTGCCGTGTGATGATGGGTGGTGGTGGCTTAAAGTCGGGGAAAATGAAGTTAGATGTTGCGAAAATGGATTACCCGATTGTCCTGTTTGGGTGGAAACAACTAATATGGAAGGTTTAAACTGTTGAAATGTAGTCTGAAAGGTTGGAGCTTTGTGAGTAATTTAAAATCGGCAACAAAACTGACATCATGGAGCAGCCTGGTGGTTTTGATGGAAAGAAGGTTGTTTAATAGTCAAATGATTCTATTTTCACAGGAAAGATATTTTCAACGTATCGTAAAAGCTTTTCTTTTTCTGAGGATAGCAAATGGAAGCGATATCTTTGCAAGTATATCAAAAAGCAACGCAGCAAAATAATGGCTTGCGCGTACTAAACGAATGACTCGCCATTAAAATGAGATAAGTTTTTCACTCCCTATCCCTCTTACCCGTGAAAGTAGGCAGAATATTGGAATATTTGTCACTGTATAGCTTAACAGGGGAGCTGTGGAAAGTAACCAAAAAGGCAACCAACGCAGCCGTATTTTAAATCGTTGCCCTAGAGGAGGCATCAACGACTACTCAGCACAAAAAAGGGGTATTTTCGGATAGAGCCTCGGCGGAAACGGAACCGTCTCAAAGCCCGATAAGGACCGCCGATTGGGTTGCTTTATTTATTGACCGCCTTAGAACGTTTCGGCCCCTTTCTTAAGCACTTCCGTGTTTCGTGATTGTGGGTACTGTTTTTTTCTCGCAGCGAACGGAACAGCCCGCGGCGATAAGCGATCTCAGGTTTGGCGTCGGGGAAAGGCAACACGAAATAAACCAAAACAAAACCCTGGCTAGTGCTCGGGTTTTCCATTGGCGCATTATCTGGTGTGTGTGTGTGTGCCCAGTTTTTTCTGCCTCTCTGGAGGGGTTGATTGTTTCACAGAGATAATACAGCAGGAGTGAGACATAAAAAGGGCTGAGGGCATTTGCGATGGGCTTCGGTATAAAGCGTAATTTTTATGCAGCTTTTGGGAGGAGATGATAATCATCTTCAGGCGGATTCGACGTTGTATATGTGTGTGTGCTCTTTTTTTAAATAATGTTTAAATTTTAACGATTAAACCTTAATTTTACTCTGTTTTGATAAATAATTATTCTTTGAATCCTTTTTTGGAAAGTCGGTCGCTCTATAGGCTTCTAAGGAACTCATTTGTGTATTTTGTCCAATCATTCAGTTAAGGTGAATCATATTGGCATATGAGTCTTAGCAGTATGGCTTTATCTCTATTGAATGAATCGCGAGAAAATATCAAAACAAGCACGAAGGTAGTCCGTTGCCTGAAGGGCTTCAAGGATCCCACACTCGCTTGACACGAGTGATGTACGTTTATTCCAAAAGTGCTGACGTAATTGTTTTTGCTGCTCCCGTGCTAAATGATTCTCGGAACAGCCCTTGCCCAGGGATGTCAAATGCGCTACACCGTCGCAATGTCATTCGCTTAAAGTGACCACCCAGTGGAATGTTCCCTGTGTCACAAACGGGCAAACGAAAAAACCACGACCTTTTACCATTCATTCGTGTGGTGTGTGAAATTTTGGATCGTGAAA
Source organism: Anopheles coluzzii (assembly GCF_943734685.1). Lineage (NCBI taxonomy): Eukaryota > Metazoa > Arthropoda > Insecta > Diptera > Culicidae > Anopheles > Anopheles coluzzii. The sequence continues at coordinate 69,962,243 of NC_064671.1, read as the reverse complement.
GCAATTCCATAACGTTTGCCCTTCTCCGTCATGGCAAAGCAGGGGAGACAAATAAACTGTACGGAAAAATGCTTTGCACGCGGTTTCTCGTGAACCATTTGATCTTGCGTTGGAACCCCCCACCCACACACACACACTCAAGCACATATACACATGCAATTTTTTCGGAATAAAATGTGTCACCCTCCAGGGGAGCGCGCTCCGGTGTGCGCTTTTTCGGTGAACTGGCTGGTACGTGAACGTTTTGCACAAATAGTAGTCGAGGTAGCAGATGAAACCGCACTGCACGGGGGAGAGGAGCACATTGCAAGACAAAAAAAATGCGCTGGGAATAAGTTGCCTTGTTTGGAGGGGCAAGGAAAATCATCATCATCATCATCATCATCATGGTGTACCAGCCAGCCGGCTTCTTGGAATTTATGCGAGAAACTCGTGCCCGGGAGGAAAAATCACGTGCGCTTGTGAGAAAAAATGGCACTTTTCTGACCGGATCAGGTGCACACACACTCACACGTGACACACACACTGGAGCTTTGTGCAGCGTGTGCATTTACGAAACATTAGCGCTTAAATCGGGTTGTCACTCCGGGCGCGTTCTGTGTCGTCACGCGAGGGAGCCTTGCAATATTGAATTACGGTGAATTTTTCAACCGGTTTTTAGGTTGGCGGTACAAAGTACAGTACCAACCAGATCGCTTGCACTAGCGATTGTCGATTCCTAGTACATGTAACAGTTAAATAAATTAACAAAATAAGCGCAAAAGTTTCACGTACGCGCAGCTTCTCAGAACTCATTAGAAAGCGTTTTTAAAATGAAGGCAAGCATTCATCGGTATGCTTCTGCTGCGCACGGGTACACACATTTGAGTTACCATACACACCACCCTAAAGGTAGGAGTTGTTTGCTGCGGTTGAAAGTATAGTGTACCCACTGCAAGGGAAACTAGAACACGGGAATATTTGCTGCTTTGTTTTGTACAGGAGTTTGCTCCTGGATACGAACTGGATTGTCGATAATGTTACCTCTGGTCATTTTTAGATGGGACGGACGGGGAAGGGAAGGATACAACATAATGGTCGGACATGAGTACAGAAAGCTGTGTCGGACACACACACACCGTACTAACAATTTGTTTTCCAATTCCCCCGGTGGGCTGGAAAGGATGCGATCGGCATTTGTATGGTGGCTGTTGTGCACATGGGAACGTAGCTACAGTGCGGTGTGAATGTGTAGAATTGTGTGGAGGGCAAATATTGTTGTATAATTTATATTATTCGAATAACTAAGTTTGTTATGTTTCATAATTATTTGGAGGGTTTAAATATAAATTGTTTTTGTTGAATAATTTTTAAAATAGAAGTGCCTTTTCGAATTGAAAAAAAACCTCCGCCATCACTGTGTCTGTGCGCTTCAACACTGGCAAGGACAACGGGAGAGTACAGCGAAAGCAAATCCCCGCTATAATAATAAAAAGGAACTCTAGTACACAAGTATAATAATCGTAACAAAAATAAAATGCAGCAGCCGTAACACCGTACCACGGCTATGGCCGTGGGCCCTCCTGTTACAGCTTCTCCAATAAGCTGCTACAACTGACAGAGCATATTTTCAACCCATTTGGCCAACCAAGCAACACGGGATTTGCTGGGGGTGCATTTTACCAACACAAAACCAGCGACACAAGCTCTTGCAGAGACCATAACAGTGTTTGGCCAAACGGACAAACCATCGAACAAAACCGGTGCGAACAAGCGCCCCAGTGTGGTAGACAACGGTTGGATGCATTTTCGTGTGGCTGATTCAACACGCTGATACGATCCGATTTCGCGAATCATTATCAGTAGGTTTTTCGGAGAGTTAGGAAACTCGAGGGGCCTTCGGAGGACAGGGAATAATTTATGATGCTACCGGCGATGTGCAACATCCTTTTGAGTGTGAACTGTTTATAGTGGTTTATCCGGAGAAAAACACACATCGCGACTGCAAATGATGCAGTTTATCAAACTCCAGTATGTGCCAACTGTGGAATCCATGTTCTGTTTAGCAGGCAAAGGATGTGCAAATTATTGTAATTATTGCCAATGAGTCATATCTTATAAATAATTGTTACATGTAATTTAAGGAATTATACGAACCTAATTGTTATGGAAGTTTTAGAAAAAAAAACACGAAAATATACGTTAATTGAACTGATATTCACGCTAATCAAACAACAACTAAAAATATCAAACAACTGGGAATTAAATAAGTTCTCAATTATAACTTAAATTACCACTCGATTACAACACATTTCGATTTGAAAAGCGTCGCACCCGTGTCGCCGGAATCGAACGGTCTCATTATTGAAGTTCGTCAATCGAGCTGCTGGCGGGGCGGGGCGGGTACACCAGGAGGTGCAACCGCTCAACCCCGGCGGGCAACCGTCAACCGTTAAGGCACAATCATCAGCACAAGCATCAGTGCCGTCGGTCCGCCGGCAAAAGGCCGGCGCCCGTCCATCACCACCTGCTGTCAAAATCAGACGTCCGAGAAAAGCTAATTATTTGATCAGCAGGATCTCGGACGAATCGGACGACCCCAAACCGACTGATGGTGACGAAGCAGAGAGAAGTCGGTGTGTGCCGGATTGGGCGCGGGCTGTTTGGCTAAATTTCCCACGCTTGAGTGGACGACACACTCCATGGGGATGGCGCGGCAGGGAGAAACGGGCGGACGAGTTAATCAAGAAAAAGCGACACACATCGGGCTTTCGGGGACCGTGTGGACGTCAGCAGAAACAGACGCCGAAAGCGTGCACGAGCGTGCTCACCCGTTCTCCCGGTCTCACCCTCGCCGCCTGGTCGCCGCGGTTGTGTGACCACTCTCTCGAGGTCAACGGTTGTCGCGTATGTTCGCGCCCGTACCCGAGTACACATAGCGAGAGGTGGCGGTGGTGGTGGCAAATTACGGCCGAGACGTGTGACCAAATTAGCTCATTATTCAATAATAATTACCAATGTCCGTTGCATTATTCATGGGACAAATTATTCTTTATTAGCTGCTGTGTAGAGCTAATTTCTGACCGGAGTGTGTGCGTTTCGAGTCGGCGTTGTCGTTGCGGTTGCTGTCTTTAATACGCAACCGAGAGTGAGAGGCAGTTGGGTTACGTTTTCTTACTTCATAAAACGTAACCTTCTCTGGGGAGCTGTTTCCGCGACAGGCAACAAACAAAAAAAAAACGACCACCGTTGATTCAATGACCTCAGGTAGCTCGTTTTTCATCTCTCAACAACCATCCAACCCGTTCGGTTGGCAGTTTTGCTCTGCCTGTGCACATGCAAGCCTACCGTCGAAGGCACCGCCGGTGTGGCTGGGGTTTAACGATGGGTTTTGTGGACCACTAATGAAGTGTGCTTCAACCTGTAGGGCGTTTGGGAGGTTTGGTTGGATGCTGGCGGGCATAGAACCTTTGCATCGTTGGCACGTTTTGCGTACATTCATTGGATAAGCGAATAGGGGGGAAACGGGGTTAGGCAATTCAAGTGCACGCCGCTGACGGCGAAGGCAAACCGAGATCGATAATTAAAACGGCTAACGGGTTCTAGATACTGTTATCCTATGCTAACGGATTGCTAATTTGCATTTGTAGGAGGGAAGGGGGTGGGGGGAGGAAATAATCAATACCTATTATATTGCGTTGGCCCCAAGTGCAAACAATTGATCGTGGGTGGTAAAAAGGAGCGGGAGAGAGTAGAGCAACAAAGTGGTGGAGATTGCTGACGGAACGGTGATTTAAAGCCTGCATTAGGATGTTTTATGGATATGGTTTAATTTATGTTACCGTTTTGCGGTGTAAGCCGTCACTTTAATTTGTCCATCGCGGAACGATTTAGGAATTTGAAGGTGAACGGAAAGAGAAAGTAGTATCATGAGGATGGATGATGTTTTTATTTCTAAAATTAGCTTCACCGTTGACGGACTGCAGCGTAGTGTCGCAGTAAGTGTTCAGCGCTGTGTACGGTAAGGCAATAGTTCAAATCGCGATGCGAGAGTGAAACTTTTTCTGCTTGGTTTTCCTAATAGCATGAACAGATTAGGAAGTAACAATGAAGTTATGACTGATTGTCAATTGAACAAAAATCAGAAAACCAGTTTTATTGTCATTTTGCATAAACAGTTCTATAACATTAAAAGAATCAATAATACTTGATTTCAAATTCAAATCTCGTCCGCATACTCGTTACAAGCATTCATTTTTGTAGCGAACTTATTCATGACGATTCGATTCAGTCAACAACCGCCGAGAAGCATTCGAAGAAATCGGTGACACACATTACACATCCAACCATAAGACGGCAAGAGGAGCAGTAAAGTAAGCCATAAATAAAAATGCAATTTATACGATAAATATCCTGCCAAATGATATCCCAATCAACACCCCACACCGTCGCCGTCGTGGTCCGTGTACCACGCCCGGGAAACCTTTAATCCGTTTTCCCTCCTTGCACATGGCCGAAAAGCCGCCCACAAATGGAACGATACAGCATGAAAGCTGAAAGGATTCGTGAGAATCGAGTGGTCCACATGACCGAGGCGAGAGAGCAAAACCGTATACTGGTGAGTGGAACCAGTTGTTTACACTTCATCAGTGCGATTGGGTAGCTTCGTGTGTCATTGGCTTGAGGTGAGGCGATGTGCCACCATGAACCAGAAGCCAATGTGTCTTCCCGCCTGCTCGGATCGAATACAAATTCGCTTACTTTTTCCTTTTTTTTTATTGTTACTACCTGTGTTACTATGGGTGTGCTCTGGTGCACCTGGCGAGAGTTAGCATTTCCGTTCTGCTGTACGGTGGCCTGGATTGCAGACTGGGTGGTGGTTTGTTTGTAAACTTGGCTTTTTTAGCTTTCCCGCTTCAAACCGGCGGTATTAACTGTGTCGTTGTCGAGAACAACAACAAAAACAGAAGCAGCAGCAAAAAGTCTTCGGCTGTTGGTAGTGTGCAGCAAAACACGGAGCCACTTTTTCCATCGCAGCAGCATCCTGCCGTCGTGGCCGGCTGCCCTGCAGGCTGTGGTTTTCCCACCTTTGGCAAGAATAATCACAGCGTTGACGTTGGACGTCCCTGTGTATGTGTGTGTGTTTTTTTTGCAACTACGACACGCTGTGTTCAATTTATTTCCCATCTTGCCTGCCAGCGCCGAGGTTGAACGGAGCGCTGCGATCGGGACGAAATTGCACAACCGTTCAAAGGATTCCCTTACCGTAGAGGGTACTTCTCAGTAATCGGAATGTACTATGTGCCTCCCTCTACTTGTGGGGTTGAGTGTGTGTGTGTGTGTGTGTGTGTGTGTGTGTGTGTGTGTGTGTGTGTGTGTGTGTGTGTGTGTGAGTATTTTGTTTCCGTTCCGGTAAGGTCAAAAGCTTAATGGAATCGGCACTTGGAATCGGCGAAGGGAGGGCGCTGTTGTAGCACCTTTTTCCCCCACGTAAAGAATGCAACTTGGCAAATGGTGTATATTTCAGCTTTCTCCCATACATTTACACACGATACGAAGAGGTAGAACTCGTCGAGTGGATAGGTCCGGGGCTCTCGATTGGTTCGATGTTGGGGGTTTTCAATGGCAGTTTCCTATTTTCCGCTACAGAAATATAAAGGCAAATCGCTTGAAGGATTTGTGACCCTTGTGGAAGTACACACAGGAACGGAAGCGTTTGTGAAGTGGGCGAAGCGGATATATTCTGCGAAGAAGCAATTTATTTTTGTACTTCTATTGGTTGACATGCTTAACATAGAAAATGCATCTAGATTTAACTTTACAGTTTGAGGTCGATTTACTGACGAAAATAAAATATTGAGGAAAATACTAGACGATGTCGTCCCAGAGAATTACGTAAAATTAAGCAATTGTTAAACAAAAACGCGTTAAATTGGAATAGTTTCTTTATTTTCTTTTCAATTTACACATAGTTCGAGCGAAATAAATGCTTTTTGTGCTTTTCAAAACTTTTTTTTTGCAAACGGTAAGCACCGCTAAGCCGCGATATCCGTTTCACGATACGCAAACGTAAATTGAAAATTAATCAAAACACCTTTGCTTATCCCATTTGAGCTGTGTGCTTCACACAACAGTTTTTCATCTGTGTCATCATCCTTCCATGGGCGAACGACATGTAAACTGAATTAAAATTACACTTCACTACCAATCCCATCATTACACAGACACACACACACATACCCTTCGAACACATTTACAATCGAGTTGGTCCGATAGTTGTATCAGATTTTTAACACCCTCAGGTAACCCGCAAGGTTCCGTGCCTCGTCCCATCCACTTCCGCTTCCGATTGGAATGTAAATAGAAGTGTGAGGAACGGAAATAAATAAAACAGTGAAAATGCATTAAATCTCCCCCCCCCCCCCTCTCGCACCAGACTGTTCCCAAGCGTCGGGCCAAGCAAACGGCACGTAACCGTTCATTCATTCCTTTGGTGACGTCGTGTCGTCGCCCTCCGGTGCTGCGGTGGAATCGTAATTTGCTGTAATCAAAATCAATCTGTATAATTACAGCACGTGGTGTGGTGTGAGTGCAAATGAGCGGGTTCGGAAATGGAAAACGGGTGTCGAGGCGGGAGGAAAGCTCATCCATAGGTGTTTGGAATGCACTTTTGCATCATCTTGGTCAGTGGGGACTGCAAAACGATTGAAACGATTGGGAGGGATGGGTGTTTTGATAGTCAAATTAATTTCCACCGATGTGTTGGTACGTTAGTTCGATTAAAGTATTAATCGCCTTCAAAACACTTCAAAGCTTGAGCAAACAGCATGCTTTTTCTCTAGTTTTGAGCGATGGAATTAAACAGGAAATGGAAAGATTCATTCGATACTGTCACCGATATGGACCGTTCTGTGTTTTGATACGCTCGAGATTCCATTGATACGTGACCCTTACCCGCACTGTCAGAACGATTGGTTAGGAGGGGGGAGGGGATGGTGGTGGACCCCATCCATCCATCGATCGATCGATTGAGAGTGTCGAATCGATTTGACTCTCAGGGTGTCCAGCGAGCTGAAAACTGGAGCATCCATCAATCAGATTGGCGAAAAAAAGGGAACCGAAACAGGAACGTCAATTCAGAAGGTCATCTTCATGTTAACTACTGGCAAAGGGTAACACCGTCCACTCCCTCTACAGTTCGTGGTGGTCTACATGGTGTTCACTTGGTGTCACTTAGCACAGCCATTGGGGCACAGGGGTGTTTGAGTTTGAACCAGTTGATGTCCTGCTTTCGCGTTGAGGTACACACATTTCGGTGCAATTCTTGGCAGAAATGATGGACCGGTTTACTGCTGAGTTCAGTGACCTGTTTTTTGTTGTTTTTTTTTTGCCGATGCTTTCTCCCGTCCATACTGGCAAGGAGCAGCAGCATCAGTCGCCAGTGACAGTTAATTGAAGCTAATGAACTGTCATCGACACCGCACGTTCGGGTGTGCGCGTTCTGGTGGTTGTGAGCCTTCGAGCCTTTCGAGCAGAAGGTTTTTAGGTCGCGCTGCTTCGGGCTTCTTGATGGACAGCAACAGCAGGAACAGCAGTAGCAGCAAAGACGTGCAGGCATCGATTGCATCGCCGACACGCACTGCTTTCACGCACTGATGATGAGTGAAAGCAGGAAGCAGGTTGGCCGTTCTGTTGGGGGAAGAGATATCGACGACAAGATAACGATCACTTTGCACAGACTACGCGTTGTCGTTGGGGGAGGGAGTTGGTTGGTGTTTGTTTTGCCCAGCCTGGAGGAGAGCGGTGGAGTGGTTGTACGTTCCAGTCACGTACACACTCTCTGCGCTGAGGAGATAGTAAGTACGCAGCCGGGACGCGTTTGTTTCGGTACGGTAGGTGCGTGTGTCTTCTTGGGCGCGTGGTAATGAATCAATCAAAATCAATCAATATGCCACACACAGACACACACACACACACATGCTGGAAGACGATGGGCATCATGCATCAGCAGGTTGGTGTGTGATCCGTGCCAGCCGTAAGGGCGACAGTAAATTGAAGTAAATTTTAAACGCATTTTTCATTCCCCTCTTGGCAATGGGGCAAAATTACAGTGTTAACAATTAAACGCAGGCTGCTCGAACTACCCGCGTGTGACACGAAATTGCACGAAAGGTCATGTGAGATGATGAAACTCTGATCACCCCCAGGAGGACCTTTTGCTGACCTCCGTAATCCTCCAATGCCCTGCTCCAATGATGTGTCCAATGTCTAGCCAGCCGCCCTACCTTGGCGCGTGAGCAGGATTATTCCACTCGAAAAGATTCCTCGCCAAAATGCGGTCTTACCGAAGGCACTCTAGTGGAGAGAGATTTCAAAGAAATCGGTCTGTCTATGCTACGGCAAAAAGCGATACCACCTTCTCGTGCCACCTTCCAATTAGCAAAACCAAATCGATGCAAGAAAGCGTTCGTTCGCTTCGAAGCGTTTTCTTTGGAAATGTAGATTACAGCTAAACCGAAGAAGGTGGGCGAGAGGATCTGCTGCTGCTGCTGTTCTCAAGAAATTTTGGTCCGACTGAGAGTTGGAATGGAATGGTACCCGTCGTCTCGGGGCTCGGATTCGGTCGGCTAAGCTGGTCAAAGTACCAGACCCCTTCGAGCTGTTGCCCGGGTTGGTCCACGTGCGAGGCTTTTCGTAGGAACGATGGAAAGGTGTGAAATCCTGCAAAACGTGGGGCTTATCATGCTGAGGTTAGGGATGCAATTTTAGGATGCAAGAAGAAGAAGAGAGAGAGAAACACACACACAGTCAGATAAGTCTAAGACAAACGGTAATGCTGGGCGGTGCTCGTACGTTCGTCCATGCGTTTTGCTTCCCTTGCGTTCCAAAACGGGAAAGCTTCGTCTGTGGGCTTGCGGCGGCCTTCACAAATCCATTCCGAGGCCGGCTTTAGCTTTATCAATATGCAAAAGGGAAAAGGGATGCTTCGAGCCAAATTGCTACGAACCTGGCAGGTGGAATGAACGATTCCATATAAATTGATTTCAAAGCTGATTTCATAAATCGGGTCTCGAAGTTCAATCCACCCCAGCGGATAGGTTTGCGACACAAAGATTGAGGGTTTTGCATCGTGATAGTGGCTGCAAATCGCTTCACGAGAAAGAAAGCCTTTGAATATTTAACAGCTCCCTCTTCTTTCGATGTGATAAAGGTTTAGCGATTGATGATGGGAAATGGGTTAAAAAGTGAATCATAATTCGTGGGGAAAGGATATTGCGTGCTTGAAATTCCAATTCAAATCAAACAGGAGGAGCGATTTCTTCACGAAGTGAAACGCTTATTGATCATAAATGTATTCAGCAAACTTTCCAAAAATAAGTCCATCAGAGTCGTAAATTAGGCGCACGAGGCAAACGTTCCACTCTCAACTTCGGTTTATTGTTTCTTACCGTTCTGACGCGTTGAGACGCTGTTTGCACTAGAAATGCCAATGCCAAATCGCACCAGTAGGCGGAACAATTGAAACAAAAGCACAACAACACAAACTCTATCATGATGAATCACTTGGACTAGGTAATCTTCGGGCTGGGAATATTGATTAGGTTATTTGCACCGTAGTACCTCCAGTAGCCCCGTGGCACCAAGCGTACTGTCCGAACCCCAGTCGATCGATCGCAATGTGTAGGCAGCCTTACCTTGGTTGACTTACTTTGGCAACTACCTCACCAACCCGTTTTTCTCCGACACACCAATAAATCAACACCGGCACACACCATCCAGGGGGGGGTGAAAGGCTCCGATCGGAACTTTGGGCACACGCAATTTGTTTCGTGTGCCCGGCATAATTTTCTTCCCATCGCCTCACCATTCTCTCAAACACTCTTCCCACTGCACAGAACTCTTCCTCGCCAGGGTGAATTGAACCCTCTCCGACTGATTGGAAACCAGTATCGCCAACGGGCGTATCGCGCGCGCCAGTTGTGTGTGCGTGTTGAGCGGGAGCGGAACTTCTCGTTCCGTTTTGGGCTAATAAAACTTCCATCCAGCCAGTCGTGCTGTTGTTTACCATGCAGCTCCTCTACTTTGGGGTGGGGTTCAGAATTTATGTTCACGTGCGAATAAAAAGAATAGTTAGAAGAAAGAACCACGTTTGCACGATAAGAAACAAAGCACAGACACATTCGGGACAGTGAGCCCATCCGGACGGGCAGAGAAGTTGTCTAGGGCAGGACCGTGTTTTGGTTGTTCGTTGAGGATGTGCATCCAAGTACGAAGGGTAAAATGCATTCTTTTGTGCCGTTTGCGAAGTGAAATGTAGAGAGGGTTGCAGCACACGTGCACACAATTGATAGACAGGCCTGTTTCCAAACCACCGGAAAACCATTCCACCTTGTGGATGGGGATCGCGTATAAATTGATCCTATCATAGCACACTTGCTCATGATCGATCGAGCGGCGATGGCTGTAGCTGGTTCTTAAAAAACTCGTGCTTAAAAGTTGTGTCTTCCGCGGCTGGCTTGAGAAGAAGGAAGCGTTTCCAATTTCTTGCAACAAATTTCCAACCCCAGCCCTTGCTGGCTTGCATGCACAACACAACACCTCTGCACTCGCCTGCGCCGTCGTCAGCAGCAGCAGCAGCGTGTGCAACGTTTTGTTTTGTATCGGATTAAGATTTATATTTCGCAAATAAATAACTTTTCCATTGTGGTACGGTGCGCTGCGGAGGCGCTTGGGGATCGGAAGGAACGGGGAATACGGGATACGGAATACGATGAATGTGCACATAAGTTTCAACGCCGTCTCCGCCACGGTGTTCGGGAAAGGGAACCGAGGGCGCAACGTCGTTGGCGAGCGTCGTTCGGTTTGCATATTTTATGCACCTTCAGCTGTTTGGTTGTTTCGCTTCGCCGAGAAGCACAGGGGAACACGCGCAGTGCACCAAGGGGTTGAAGAAGTTTCAGTTCAGTGCTGCACAGATACCTACTTGCGTTGGATTCCCGGCTGGTTCCGTTCTTGGAAGTCTTGGAATGATCGTCGGAGAAGTTTCTAATCGCAATCTTGCACCGATCATATCGTGCCCGATGTGATGACGCAAGACGCCCGCCGCCGCCGGGCAAAAGTTTGTCCGTAAGGTATGGGATGGGCGATTGGTTGCCTGGTATAGCCCGGTGGGTAGACATTTGGTAGTGATTATAAACGAATGGAAACAACAATCGTTAATCGATTTTGTTTTCAAGGTGTACAATCAAGATGAAGTGGCTTGGGGAGATACGTTTGCTTGCTGTGGGCCTTATTGTTTGAAGCAAATCTTGGAACTATTAAAAATGTTGATTTCAAGGTGCATTTTAAAGTTTTGATTGATTGTTCAATAATAATGCAGAGTAAAGTATTAAATGGTCTTCAATGTTTGTAGTTAGTGAAGATATTTGTGCTTTGTACGATGAAAGATATTCCATTCGTGCAAGAATCTTTAAATTTTAGGTCTTTACAGTTAACATTTCGTTTACAAACTCTGTATGTAGCTTGGAAGAAATTAACTACGATTTAATCTGCTCAAACATCTGACGTTGGGAGAGTAACAGGACTATCACTTTGGGGAATGTCATTGTTACCAATATGGATACAAACTACATACAAATTGAAAGAATGACTTTGAAAAGACCATCAGAGACGACCTCAATAATTACTAAGCCTATGATAAGGATGAATAATGAGAGAAGGACAATAATATGAATCACTTCAGGGTATGGGATAGGAACAGAGATGAGGATCAGAACCTTCTCTTTGCTTGGACTTTGGAGTTACGCAACATAACAACATGCCCGTCGTTGGTTCAAATCTAGAATGAATCATCCTCTCATAGCAAGCACTGAGCACCCGGCTATGTCATACTGAATAAGTCTCGAAAGCCTATATATGCCAACATCATGTGTACACCAATTAGAAGTTCTTGGGTCAGTTTTCACACCCAGCCTAGAATCTGGGTCACTACTGTTGGTAATTTGGAAAACATTGTAAAGCCGTTTTTCTCCTTACATTACCAGCAGTACTTTATATAATTCAATACATTTGGCTGGAAATAGACGATCCACGATTTTCGCAGTTCCGTGAAAATTGCGTATTACTTGTACTGTATGGACTCATCCGAAGTCTAGTCCGAGGAAGATTTGACAGCACAACTGTACAACAGCTGTTATAAACAAGGCGCGAATTTCGCTATACCGCGTCGATCTCGGTTCGTCTATTTCCAGCCTTACAATCCCATTCGTTTTCAAATTATGTCAAACGATCACGTGGCTCTTGTAGTAAGCTGTGACACTACGTACATTACGTACATTTGTACTGTGTACCTGCCCTTTTACCTTGACCACCCTTTTTATCCATAAAATCCTAATCCTGATGCAAACTAAACAAAAAGCAACAAAAGGTTTCCCTTACACTCCCAACAACTGCTTGCGATAGCAAATTCCACCAGCCAACTTCTTGAACTACTCCATCCGACACACACGAGCATTAACACTTTAAGCGCCGCGTCATATGAAATCGCACGACGGCTTTGTTCACCGCTCAGCTCTGCATCTGACGCTCACCAATTCTCTTGATAACGAATGAGTTAGGCAAGAGAGAACGAGAACGACATGTGCTACGCCGCTTATCGAAATGAAACAAAAGAGTGATAATAGTCGCACGAACAATTGTCGCTCTCATCGCTCTCTTGTCATGCGCTACGTGCTCACTCGCAAACTGTGACGTCAGGCCGGCGGTCAAAGTGTTAAATATCCACTCCAAAAACGTTTCTACGAGAGTGAAGGTGTGTGTGTACGCGCATAGCTGGTGTAAGTGGTTTTTATTGTTTCTAGGAAAACACCTGCCTCATGATATCACGAGCCCTGCCCGCGCACATGGCTGGGTGTGTGTGTGTGTGTGTTGAAGCTTTTCTTTTTGCTTCATTTTAGTTGAACATTTTGTTTAGCTTGGTGACCATTTTCGCTCGCCTTTTGTACAGGTGGAAGAAGTGTTGCTGGTGTGCCAGGTCAGCAGGTTGTGAAAAACAATCAGCCCTCAAGTCGCTTCCCCTCTTCTTAAGCAGGCACTTTTAAGAGGCGGGTTAAACCCTCCTCTTCACCTGTGTGTGTGTGTGTGTCGTCTTAAGGGTGGTGGTGTCAAGTGCTGAACGGTGCGAAAATTGCACTTTGCACACAGCACACCGTGTGCCATCCGAAATGGGGAGCAAACCATTCTGTGGCGTCAAAAAAGTTAAACCAAGTGAGCGTGACTGTGTGTGCGCGCGCAAGAAGGTTTGCTTACGGAACTTGCTCCTTCACGTTAGCCGCAAGTGAGCGTGGGCAAGAAGCACTAATGTGTCGCATGCTAATTTTTCGGTCGCAAACTTTTACGTTCACGCCAGCGTGCGCATACCTGTACGAACCTGCCGAGCCCGTGTTCTAATGCAGAACAAGAATAAAGAGAAAAAGTTTTTGAGAAAAAGATGTACTTTTGTTTGGTTTTTTTAAAAAGGTTTTCTGGACGCTTTCGACCTACAAAGTCACAAAAAAACCCTCTCTTCAATTTGCAGTTTGCCCGTGTTGCATCTACTGCCACGCTCAACTTTTCTATTCTAATTGAAGTGTCCTGAAGTGTGGTTGTCCCCGCTCTCGTCAAACGCACATTGTAGCCTTATTGTCGCTGCCGCAGGCTAACCTCAAAAAATCAGCTACCGATCCATTTATGGTGCTGATTTGGTGTTTCGTCCTGAGCTCGTGAATGCTGCACTGCCTGCCTGCCTGCCTGCCTGCATGCGAAATTACTACCGGACAGCCGAAGGAAACAGCCGGTGTGCCATGGTGGAATGGAAGGTGGAATGCGTTGCTTAATCCGACACTGAATTGCACTTACGGAATTACGGGGCAAGGGGTGAAACCCGAACCAACCAACCAACCCCTCTTCACCGGGGGGATGGAAAGCCTTCAGTAGCTAGCAGCGTGTGTGTGTGTGTGCACGAACCGTGGGGGGCTTTGCGAGAGTCGTTCAGATCCCGGTGTCATTTACCGTCCAAGTGTCCAATTGGGGAGCCGGCGGAGGAGAAGGGGGAACTCTCAACACTGAAGGTGCGTCATCGATCTTGATGCAAATGCGTTCGCTCACAGTGGCGTTTCGATACGTTTGGCCTTAATTGCAGTTGGCTCCCCCGTCGCGTACCGTGCCATGCCATGTTCGAGCAGGTTGCGGTTGTCGAGTGCCGCGTAATGATCTTTCCTTGGAAGCTGACGATGACGACGACTTCGCTGTCGGTAGGGTATTTGTTTAAAATGATTTGTCAGGTTGGAAGGTTAGCTAATCGTTGTCATGTTGGAAGCACACCCTTTGGTTGTTCGTTTGTGCAAACGTTGAAGCGCATTTTATTATGCAGTGATTGTGTGTGTTTATGTTTTTAATCGTTTGATAGTTTTATATGTACTTTATATGTAATTTGTTATAGGTGGGGCAAGACGGCCACCTGGTTAAAATAACCGTATTTCTTAGATAATTGGAAATTATTACGTTTGTACCACTAGTGTATGTATTCCTACATGTCTTGAGTCACCAATGAACCCCTTTTCATCACAAACTGTATCGCAATATGGGTTGTTGCTGGTCTGTTTTTCGGAGTAGAATCCGCTCATAAAAGCGCACTATACCGCTGAACACTACAACAATGTTTACATTTTTGACAGCTCGCGCCTATGAAAGATGGTGGCACACTTGCCCCAAATGAGAGAGAAAGCTCTTTTGCCCCAAAAGTTGTAACTTTTTTGAAATTGAATTTTTCTGTGACAAAAAGATAGTTTTTTCAACTAACCCCACAAAAAATTTCAGATAGTTTTCTCAGCTATACTGTGATATAAATATTTTCTCGGTTGATTGTTCGCATGATTTTTGAGAGCTTATTTGGTTGGATTAAAAAATTATAATATTCTGCTCAATTTTGAAACCCATCATAAATCAGTTCAAAACCATGGGAAATATCGATTAGTCAATATGAAATTCGGGTCAGTATGCCTAGTCATTAAAAAGCAACCAACTGCATACACAATCGATCATTAAACTAAAGTTTTTAAGGAAAAATGCTTGGTGGCACTCTTGCCCCGAATTCCGCTACGTTAATTTCCTTGAAAAAACGTAGAATATTACCTTATTTATAATCAATACCATTGAAAAAGCTAGAAATCAAATCAAAATTGTTTGTGAAAGTAAATTTATGAAACTACTCCTATTCATCATTATTTAAGGCATGTCAGTGCGTATTTTGTGTTTGTATGAACGTAAGAGCGTAATCAAAAGAACCACTTATCCGCCCACAATTACATTTACCTACCCAAAATTCTCGATAAATATCCCACGAAATGAAATCCCCGCTTCTGAGGACACCCTCCACATAAGCTCCTCCCAATCGGGGCTACTTAAATGATTATTATGCTCCCGAAGCAGTAAACAGCTTTCCGGGGAAAGACTTTAATTTGGAAGGCGTGTTTCTAGCACCAGTCTATAGACTCAACCACCCAGACTATTAAATGAGGAGCGCTCATGAAGGGAAAATGTGATGTGACCTTGGTATCTTAAACCCACAAAAGCACATAGACACACATACCAAGGTACCAGGGCCACCCAGGCAGTACTGGGAAATAAAATCGATCCATACGCTTTTCTTTGATCCAGCAAAGCAGGTAAAGCAGCAGCAGCAGCAGCAGCAGCAAACGATGAGAGCGCTGTCTAACGTTTTGAGCGTCCTCCATATTGAAAATGTGTGTGTGCACACGGCCAGACCATTATAGGTAAATTTTTTCGCATGAATAATTTATCATCAAAGGCAACCCCGAGACCGGAGGGAAAACGGCAGCATTTGTAGCGACATAATGTTGTCGGCAGCTGTACACATTAGCTGTATACAAAAATATACACACACGCACACAAAATGATGCACGGCGAAACGGCACGGGAAGCAAAAATGTGTGTTTTCCAGTTTGTAATAAGGAGAATTTTAGGGACATTGTTTGAAAATTAATAGAATACTGGGAAAAGATTACGTTTTGCATATATTTTTGACAGCTTTCTGTTGCCGGTCGCTTCTAGGAAGGACAATATAATCTATTGCATTTTTGCTGTGCAATTTGGTCAGTTTTATTTTCTGCTTCATAAAATAATTTAATTCTACCAGGAATTTAATTCAGCTTTTGGTCATTTTGAACGTTGCATGATGAGCTTTAAAATAAAAAAAACTCGCTCGGGATTCATTCCCAACGATATCCCGTCATTCACGATCGACTTGTCAAATGAGTTGCAATCTCGGTGCAAAATTGATATGCCCTTTCCTCCTTTCCTCCAGGAGCTAAAACCCAGTACGTGTGTGCAGCAGTCCGCTTGGTGCAATTTCCATCTCATAGCGCACACGATTTCAATTTTCCATCGCTCCACACTGGGCCATGGGCATGGCCTGTGTCCATGCGCAAGACAAATGAACGGAGGCGAGAGATTGAAGCATCAACAAGCAGCAGAACGCCGCCATGTGGGTGAGTGGTGAATTGGGGAACCCAGGGGAACACTCACATACTCAGTGCCATATCTTGACTGGCTGACACGGTTGCTCGGCACTGTGTGTCCCGGGGACCGGGCAGTGCGCTTGGAGATTAATTTAATTGCGTAATAAATCGTTAGCCGGTCCACAACACGGTAGGTTCGGACCGGACGGTTCCATCTCTATTTCTTTTCCACCTTCCACGACACTCCCGCCGGCCATGGAAGTTTTGTAAAACCGCTCATTTTGCTACCGTCTGCGCAGTGTGATCTCCGGGTCATTCCGTGCCGGAATGGGAATCAGGGTACGAGTATGTTCCCCCATACGGTTTCCCACGGGCTCGATTTGCATCTCCCCCTTGCGGCTGTGCCATCTCGACGTCAGCCCGTGACAACTATGACCCTGTGAGCCGGGTCGTTGTTTTATTTGCATCCGGATGGATAGAAATTCGATTTGATGCTCATGTCCCTGTTTATGCAAAAACGAAACGGAAGCGCAGTGGAAGCTCAATACTCGCATGACTGGACGTGTCGTGTTCGCATACGTAAGCGTTGATGCTGCTCCTGTAGGTCGGCTGACCGAGGCAACCCGTCAGTGCCGCACTCCGGAATGAAAGCGAATAATTTGTTGCAAGTACGGTGGATGCACATTATGTTGCGCTTTGCAAAAACCAACTCAAATGTACAGCCCCTCTACGGGTCAAAATCTGCTAAAATTGCAAGAAAATGCACACACACAAAAAACGTGAAGCTAACAAGTTGCAAAACATGACACTGAACACCATTATCGATTGTTTGTTTTATGTGCTCACATTATGTTTGACAACTATTTCTCTTTTTTTGAGATTTGTGTTTTTCGTGTGAGAATTATGCAAAACATGCCGTTTCATTAGCTGGTCGACAAGCAGGGCACACAGCCGTCGTCGGTTTTCGATTTTATTACTGCTTGCATCAGCAAACGGTCGGTGTCGTTGCACGTTGCACATTATTTGCAACAAAATGCTGCTTCGCTCGAAGCGGACGAATGGCTTGACGTGAGGTGACGGCGAGGGGTTTTGGGTCGAGATGGAAGGGGACGTTTTTGACGCAAATTGCCAAACGCTGCACAAAAACGCAGCAGCGCGTTGCCGTTGCTGTAAAACGGAGTGGTCCGAAATGGTCCCGAATTGTTGAAGATGAAATGCAAGCTGGAGGAGATTGATTTTGGTTGTGCCATGTTCGATACGAGCCTGTTTAAGTGTCGGCACTGACGATCGATTCGGTTGGATTTGTTGTAGCGTGAAACAAACCGATGCAGATTGTGTTGCAAATTAATGGTTGAAGGGTTTGTAGAAGCGTTTTTGAAATGGCAAGTAAAAGTTTATGTTTTTAAATACAATATTATAGCTCAACCAGCTTTAGCGGGTCTCGTAGTACAGTCGTCAACTCGTACGACTTAACAACATGCCCGTCATGGGTTCGATCCCGAAATAGACCTTGCCGCCATACGTAGGATTGACTATCCTGCTATGGGGGGGAATCAATTAGTCACTGAAAGCCAAGCCCACAAGTGGGTACAGGCAGGCCTTGACCTACATCGGTTGTTGAGCCAAAAGAAGAAGAAGAAGAATTATAGCTCAAGGCAAACAAGTGTGGGAAATCATTTTGAAAACATCAAACAACATTGTATCTATGTTGACCTTTAAAAGTGACCCTCAAAAACCCTGCCAACAAGCAGAACTGAATAATGGCTGTATATGAGGCTTATAAAATTAAACCAAATTTCAACACGAGAAACATTTAATGTGCGAAGAGAGAGCAAAACACGAGATGAGGAAACAAATATTTTGACTGCGTGCAACAAGAGACGCGGAATGACATAAAACAGGGCTAATTTAACACGGTTTGCTTGTTTTTTTTTGTGGTTTTATTCTGGGGCTTAATGTCACTTAAAGTATTTGCCTGTAATTAATACATGCATATGCATGTCACGATAAGTAGTAAATATCAATCAATCACAAAACTTATTCTATTGCAAAGAGACTTAATAAAAGTAATCACACTTATCATTAAAAATAATAGCTTAATTAAACCATCAAAGCACAACAGACCAACACAATGAGACAACTACAAGGATGAAAAACCAACAAACAAACAAAAACTCATTCCGCCATCGCGTCGCAAAAAGCAATCAGGTAATAAAAACAAATTAATTGAAGTACAGTACAACTTTTCGGATTTATTCAATGTAAACAAGATAACCGGAAAAGAAAAAAAAAGAGGAACTGATCAAATACACGACGTTACACAGGCAGAAGTGAGATTGTTGAGGTGAAAGGGTGCGCAACCGATGGAAAGTAAATCGAAATGGTGAAACTCAAAGAAAGAAAACAACAGAGAACGAGAGAGAGAGAGAGAGAGAGAGAGTGAGAGGGAAAATATCGCAAAGCGAGGAAAAAGCAAATAAATGTACGTAACAAGCATAAAAACCGTACCGCATAAAAATGAAGCAGCAAACTTTTGAATGAGTTTTTGCGCAAAAGTTTTTACCTTCACGGTTGTTCCGTTCGGTGCAGAATGCGTGGGAATGGGTAGGTTTATTGACTGAGCAATGGATTTTGCTTCTTTTTTGCCGTTTCTGTAGGACGTGTGTGAGTGTGTGTGTATGTGTGTGAGAGCCATATCCTGAACTCTTTTCTGGAAGGGGCGCGGTACAAAATCTCATCTATTTTGCAGGTCGTGGTTTAACTTTCTTAGCCGCCGCCTATTTCGATTTGCTTCTCGGCTGTTGGTTGACATTTGACTAGCAGCAATGCGTTGTTACCAAAGAAAGGGCGCCAGTGAGGAGGGTAAAGTTTATGCAGCAAAGGTCACTGGCTGGGTTGGGGAGTCGGAATGATTGCTTTCGAATTTGACAAGGGGCCGGGGAACGGGGGAGACGGCTTCCAAAGCGCATAATCCAAGATCCGCGCCACGCGATCCGAACGCAATAAGGAAGTGATAAATGAAGGAAACAACTTGGCGTACACTTGGGAATGGGGGGGCTATTGTCGCACAGCACGCGCATTCGTCACAGCGGTGATCACAGAAAAGTGGAACATTTCTTCGCCCAAACCGACTGGGAGAGGGAAAGGGAAACGAAAGGCGTCGTCTCGTGACTATTTGCAAAAAATAAAACGAAGGGAAACAAAAACACGCGACCCGCTTTTGCCCTGCTACTGACTGACGGACTGACTGAGACTGGGCCGACGGGCGGGCGGGACAGACTGCAAATGCAGACCGCAATAATCGTAGCAATAATCATAAATTATCAATAAAATAACAATAAAAATCCATAGACTATGAAATCGAGTAATTTATCACACGCGACTAGTTTGCTTTCGTTGGTTCGGTTGCGATATTAGGGCACGGGCCAGACATGGGTAAAAGGGGGTGGAAGCGTTACTAATGGTGGGCAATGGGTTGGTTTGTTGCTTGTTCGTTATTCCCTTTTTTTTCGCCGTTTTGGACGGTTTTGTGGCGTGCGCTGTAGAATGCGGGAGGGCTGTGGCCAAACCCGAAGGATGAATAAATCGACAGCCAAATAATCGAGCGACAGAGAGAGAGAGAAGGAGCGACAGAGACAAGAGGCAATGAGGAATGAGTTATGAAGCTTTGCAGTGTCAGCAGCAAAGGCGGCTGTGAAGTTATCATCATCATCTCGCCGGCAACGCTAACCGATTGAACGCAACGAAACAAATCGCTTCAAAATGGCAGAATGTTTTTCACCATCAAACGACAATTTGTGTGTGTGTGTGTGTGTGTGTGTGTGCGTGTGCTGTGCAATTGTACAAAAGAATTGTTGTGAGGTAAGCAGACTGACAGCATGGATCGGCAGCAGCAAAAAAAAAAGAAGCTCCCTGAACGATAAAATCCTCCGAGCGATAAACGGTTTTGTAACGCCAGTCAATGCGGCGGCGTCCCGAGTACGCGCGGTTCGCCGCTATTGACGAAAGATTTATTGACAAGACGAATCGTTTCTGTGTTCTGCTTCCTTTTTCCCAACCCCAACCGAATACCAGCGCTGTTGTTTGTGGTTTTGGTCCCCCAAAAAAAAAACCCCCCGTTGTTTGGTAAATGAACTCCCTCTGGCTCGAGATTCGTGCGTTTCCATTGTTCGAGCGAATGACAGCGCACGCTAAATGACAGGTGGCACGCATCTTCGACACGCCATCTTTGATGGGTGGTGCGCGTGCTGCTTTCGGAGCAGCCAGCTAGAACATCATAAATTATTGTGCCCTCACTCGCTCTCTCTCTCTCTCTATCTATCTCTCCATTATAGGCCCGCCCGGAAAGAAGAGAAAACCATTTAGAGGTGTGTATCAATGGTGTTGTGCAGGGAGGTTACAGTTTTTTCCTACGAAACAGGTGAGTTACTACTACGCGTGCATTAAGGTAGTGTGTTCTTTTGAGTGTTTGCGTGTTTTATTTCTGTCGCACGAGATGCAGTTTGCATGTTGCTTCTCAAAGGTCAATGGCAAATGGGAAGGGTGGGAGGTTTAGTAGTTTATTTTCAGAAGTTCTTAATGTTTTGGTTTCTATTTTTGTTCCCCCTCTCCTGGGGGTGGGTTAGGTATGACACTAGTAGTGGTTATTTACGGTGAATGGGGAAGTTTATGCCATTCGTCGTAAGACACTGATTGGGGACGGCACGGTGCTTATTTTAGGATGGAAATAAAGCAAGCAAATATAAAAAATGAGAATATTTATACAATTTGAAAAGGAATTAATATGCATTAAAATCGATTAGTTTTCGTGATTGTATATGGAACGTATATTGTGCTTTTTTACCTTTTTTGCTCAAAAGCATAGGTACAATTATGGGCAAATTAAAAGCACATTTTCATTTACTAATATTTTGAATGAATAATTTAAAAAAGAGTGAAAAACTTAATGATTATTTTTTATCAATTCTTAAGAAACCCGTGTATGTTTTAATCTTTTTGTTTATATTCCAATGAAACATAGCTTGATTGTTACTGATTCCAAATATCAAACGTGTTAACACTTGTTTTCAGCAATTCTATTCATATTTGATCGACCATGTTCAGTTTGGAGGATTTAAATTGCCCCCAAAAAAGCTCACATTTCCGTCGAACCTCAGCGATACAGATTATCAGTTTCCCAAAACATAGCAAAAGTACCACAAACTGAACAACTAAATCTCTACACTACTCTTCAACATAATAACAGCACTATGTGCACATGTTTCTGTACCGTCACACCCAAGCCCACCTGCTGCACCGTACCATGCGTCTCCATTCGTTTGCGTCGTGGCGTCGCCGGAAAAAAAAATCGAAAAAAGCGGCACATTTCGTTCGTCTTTTTCTCGCACTACTCCATTTGGTCGTTCAATAGCAATGCCGTGTACCTTGGTCCGACTGCAGGGATTTTGACTGTTCATTTGTGTGTACATTTTCACGCTTGTACTCGGTGATGTGGCCGTTGTGTGGTTCATAAATAATCATCGTTTAGGTTTGATTCCGTAAGGCCAACACGTGTACTGTCGGGGAGGGGGGGTTTTTTGTTCGTACACGACTAGCGAGCAAACACAGTTTTTGTTGTTAGTTTCAGTTTCGATTTGCTGTACTGACATGTTGAACGTGGAGAGTTTTGCACATTTTTGTTGGTTTTATGAATAGAAAGCTTGTTCGTAGAAAAACAATGTTTTGTTTGCTTTGTTGAATGTATTTTTTTCACGGTTTTACTTGAAAAATCGCACAATAATTGATCCAACGGCTGCAGTAGTTGTTCAATCTATTCCTCGAATTATGATTGATTGACTTTTATTGTTTGGAAGACATTTTAAGTGAAATTGTATCTGCGAAATGTCAATTTTAGAGCCATTTTTACATACCCTAATTAAAGAAACCCTTTCGTTTCACGACCAGATGTGCTCAAGGTAATAATAATGTTTGCTTTTCCCTTTTTACCGCATTGCTTCAATGCCTTTCACTCTCTCTCTCTCTTGTTACTCCTGCAAAACTAACACGGAAAAATGTTCGTCGATCAGCTAGTTTGATCGCAGCTGGTAAAAACCAACGTGTACAGCGTTGGTAAAATTCCACAGATTTTCCCACGCCCCCGTTCATCGTTATAGTTAGTGCTGCTGACGGAAAGTCAATATTAGTGCAGGAATGCTGCTGACGGCACAACAATATGTGGAGGGAGAGAGAGAGAGAGAGAGAGAGAGAGAGAGAGAGAGAGAGAGAGAGAGAAATGGGAAAAACGCCAAACAAAATAGCAAACTTGAAGCTAAAAACACACAATCGCCAACCCACATCATTTGCATTCGACTTTCGCTGGCTACAATTTTGCCGCATTGAACGGCATGACCATATGCCAAGGTCAGGGTGGCGTGTATTTCCCCCCCACTCGTTTCGTCCTTTCTTTGCACTCTCTGGGGGTTTTGCCCCCGGTTGTTTCTTCCAACCGTCCCCATCCCCCTTGTAGCAATAAATCAACGCAAACGTGGCGCTGAAATGTGGCTCCAGATGCCACGGGTCTCACGTGCACCGCCCGCATCCACCCTCCCAGAGCAGAGGGTTTTTGTTTTTCTTACCGCGACCTTGGGTTATGATTTCCGTTGCGGGCATGTTGTGTGTGTGTGTGAGTGTGTTTTAGCGATTGATTTTCCCCAGTGACACAGATCGCTAGTGGTGCTAACGACGAGACGGTGCAAAAGCGGGAAAGCATCGGTTTGAATGTGAATATTAATCACTCCCACGAGAGACAGAGAGTCAAATAGAGTGTGTGACGAAAGCATCTTGTTCTGATGCGATCTGTGTGAAAGCATGATAATTGAGCATCGAGGCACCGGCAGATCGTGTTACCCGTAAAATGGTCCCTCATGTGTGTGTGTTTTTTTTTGTGTGTGACTGTGTCTGTTTTGGCATATAAAGGCCAAACATTCCATTCTAATCCAGGCCACAGCGGCGCTACCACCCCTCCCCGTCCCCACTCCCCACCCCCCACCATAACGTCTCTTTTGATGTGCGTATTTTTGCCTCCGCATGCGGCCAACCCGCAGCGAAAGAAGCGAATTCGAAATCCTAGATCAAATAGCCCCCCCCATCACTCCCCTGCCCCATCCAAAGATGATTTATCGACACCCACGACACACCCTGGCACCCCTGGTGGTAAGCGCCGGGTGAAGAGGAAAGAAAGAAAGAAAGAAAGAAAGAAAAAAACGAGAGCAGAAACAGAGCGAGACGGCAACGAACCTGATCGACCGAATACCCGCAGCCACGGGGATTTAATCTGTTTACAGCGGCATATCGTTTCATGCTGTTTTATTTATACAGCTCACTGACAGCATTAGCGTACACACAGACACACACACGTACAAACAATCGCCAGCAGATGAGCAGAATCAGCATGTGGAAGGAAAGAAGAAATTGGGGATGGTTTGGAACAACAGCAACTGCGAAAACGGCTGCTACGGATCCCAGGGGCGGATGGCGGAAAGGGGCCCTCATTTGCATACCGGCCAATTACCGAAAGCTGATGGACCGACCTGGTTGGTGCTGGTGGTGCTGGAGCGGGTTTTATGATGGTTTAAAAAAAAACAACGGACAGGAAGAAGGGAATGAAAGGAAACATGGGGCCATAGGGTGAGGGAGATGAGAGTGAATTCATAATTTTGCGTTTCGGCGTCAGGCGATCGACGTGTTAAGAATTGAAACCGATAGACTGGCATCGAAGAGGAGCGCGGGATGGGTGGTGGTGACTCCTCAAACACTCACCGAGTACGCCCGGGATGGCAAATGAAGTGCGATGATAAATTTTGATTGCATCGATTGATCGATGGAAAATCCATCGGACGGAGCAGCGTTCTTTTTTAAAACCGTGTTCGTTGGGAGCGATAGTTGGGAGGAAGACGCGAAAAGTGATGGGTGTAAAAAGGGTAGTTTATTTAAGTAGGTTGTATATTGCCTTAAAATTATGGGTATGCGAATAATGAGGATAAGGAAGAGAGGATTTATGCTGAAAGGAGAGTGCCAAACTGTGCAATATTTAATGGATTTGTTATAAATATAAACATGCGTTAAATAGTATCCTAAAGGGTATCCAATGGTCTCTAAAGTCTGATAGTTTTTACATTAAAAATCAATATATTCTAAATCAAAAAATATATTTACCTATCAAGCTTTTTATGTTTAAAATTCTACCTATTTGGTGAAGCTTGAATTAATAATTGAAAAAAAAAATTCTAAACTTTTTAACACACATGAAATGAAGTTTAAATTGTATTTAAAGTTTTAAGAGTGCTAGTTTTTGAATAAATTGGCTGATTTAGCGAATAATACATTGAATATTTAATAAGAAACGAATGAGATAGGTATAAAAAAAACAATAAAGGAAGATAGCTTAAGCTAAAGATTTAACTAATAATAATTTACACTATAATAATATTAAAAAATACATTAAAGCTGCTCTTCAATCTATTGCTATGGTATGTTTAAACTACCACAAAAACCCCAAAATAGAAAAAATAGGATAAAATGTTACTAACGTTACCACAAAAACATATTCCATTTCCATACCTTTGGAACAGTATCTCGGCGCACTCGGCTGCTGCGGCCCAAACAAACATTAATCAAAGCAAAATGCTCATCCAGGCTAATCGAATGTAAACGAATCCTGTTTGGCCACGCTGTTGTGTGTTTTCCGCGCATCTGGTTATTGCAAAAGAAAAACACAACAAACCCACACACACACACACATACATACAGACACACGTACATCATGCGAAAACGTTCGCTCGACGAACGTTTGCTGCGTGACGTCAAACGAAACGGACAAATTGTAGGAATTTCATTCAACCTTTCATCCAAGCATTAATACTACTACGTTTTTGTAGAGGGAATGGCAGATAAGGGAAGATGGTTAGAGGGGCTCCCGTTTTGCCTTTTTCCCCACTTTTCCTTCGACCACAAAATTTCCATCAGTGAAAAACACATACCCACCCGCCGCGCACCGTATACTCGAGGCGCGTGGGAAAATGACTATTGAAATTTTAATGCGTTTGATTCACGGTGGTGCGTTTGTTTAAAAATAACTTCCCCTTATACACACCACACCGTAAACTCCATCCCCACATAGAACCCTTTCCCCAAATTGGTCCCAGTGGGGCAGTATTCCTTCGCTGAGTGCGTCCTGATTGCGTGTGGAGCGCGCGCAACAGTTGCGCACCGGAGCGCGGTGGCTGGCGTAGCGGTGACGACGCGCCTGAAGGTGATTTAGAGTGCAAAACGACGACGCTTTCCCCAAGGGTTCCTCTAACCTCGCCAGGATGATGTCATAGGAAAAATGGGGGGGGGGGGGGAAATGTTCACCCTCTTGACGTCACGGAATGTACGGGTTACCCTTTTTCAGTGGAAGTGTTTAACCCCTTTTTGCCAGCTGATCTTCGGAAAATGGGGGTAGGAGAATAGACTTTCACCTAGCAGAACGTCCTGTTCGTCCGGTTTGCGTGAACTAGCAGCAAGCAATAGGGAAGGAAGGCAGAAAGACGGTGGTTTATGTGTGGTAAATCAAAACATCAACCAGTCGTCGTCTCCTGCTGCTACCGCTGCAGGACGGTGCGAAAAGATGACGCCGCAGTAGGCGATGATGCGTTGCGTTGCGTGAACGAAATGCTTGCGTTCTCAGTTGGGCGTGCTTCGCTATAGAGCTAGGGCAAGTGTGTCACGGATGGTTTGTTCTGGGGGTGTTTGTGTGTATATGTGTGTGTGTGTAAACAACCATCAACCCGCGGTTAATCTTACTCATCTTGACGCGCCGCGTGTGTCGTGGCGCGTTGCACGGTCAGCTGTGTGTGAAGGAACTGCATTGGCACGTTTCCTTCGCGTGTAGTTTTTTTTTTTTTCTAATGCGATTAAATTCCAGAAATGAAGTAATGAAATTGCTTCATGTGCATTGAACATAAAAAAATATTAATACGTCTAACACTTTTAATTTTTAGAACATTTCGATAAGAGATAAAATATTCAATTTAATTAATCATGTTAAATTAGCAAATTTCTGTAAAGATTCTCGATGCAATCTTGCACTTTGAAACGGAAATAAAAATGTTGAACGAAACGACTTGTTTTTCGACTTGAGCAAACCATAGCCAGCCCTCACATGCCACATGGCAATGCCGCTTCATGTCTCAATTTAAATTGTGTGTGAAAAAGAAAACACACAACACAAAGCAAACATCTCTACGCATCGTTGACGATTGCTTTGATGTATTTAATTGTTGTTTTGCTGTTGCACTTCTGCTACTATTATTTGCTTGCTGCTTTGGCAGCGTGACAGTACAGCAGCACGTGTCGTGTACGGTTGGCACAAGCCGTACCACTGGCCTGGATGCGGTGTTTGTAGGAAATGTGGGAAAAAAGGAGGAACACTGTGTACTGCACCCCTTCTTCCGGAATATCAAGTGGGTATGTTCAAAGGCGTCTAGACCTCGATCGAACCCTCGATCGGCTATTGGAGTCTAACCGTGATAGAGACTCACGTGATCATCGGGTGTGTGTAATGGTTATTTTCAAACCCCATTGCTGACGGTAAGCGGTGTGGTAAGCGATCGTACATCAAGCGCCTTACTAGTCGCTGTCTAGTCGCTTGCCTTCTTTGCAGGGAAGTTTGTTTTAATTTTTTGTTTTGGTTGAGGAGTATTCTGATAAACTAATTGCATCTTGAATTATCTGTCTGTCAGAGAGAAAGACGCTAGCGCCTGCTGTTTGTCGGAGGATGTTTGTTGCGTTGGTTTTTCGGTACCGAGCAGGGATTGGAATTTGAAAAATGTTGCCAATCGCAGACCATTTCTCATATAGGAGGGCATACATAGAGACAAACGCATTCGTGAGGGAGAGTAGAAATAGCAGCAAGAGAAGCAATGCTGATTTATTTTAAACCACAAACCACATCACTGCTGCTGTTTTATTTCAAGATGCGTGTGTGTGTCATTGACATACGTGAAAGAGGAATTGTGGCGTCTAGAAGGAACTTTGAAACGAAAGCACTTTAAATGTATTCTTGTACTGAAACAAAATATAATTGAATATGATCGCTTATACCTTACAAGATCTGCTTTTCTCATCCACCAAACGGTCAGTGTCGGTAAAGTGCGTGAGTAATTACCTGAAACAAGAAAAGACACAATTAGTTACGATATTTACTTCCAGAAGCATTAAGGCATTTGTTCAAATTAATATAAACTGTCCAGCACATAAACAGTGAAATAATCGGATTATTGTCCAGTGTGCGGATAAACAAATACTCATTCCGCTCTAACGGAGGTCAGGGGAAGATAATTATTGTTTCTGTCACTCCCTTTGCCGGAGCTTGGAGCGATAAAAACGATGATCCCTAACCAAGGCATTCTACCAAGGCGAACGCAATGGCTGTATTTGAAGCTATGACTTCATTTGTTATGCAGAATGCTGCAAAAAAGAGGCTTCTTGCTGTTCTACAGAGCAGTCAGAATCATCACAGCATTGCTGAAATGAAAGGGAAAACAGCCCACGCTTGACCGTGCTCGTCCGACGGATGTGTGCCTTCGGGGAAGGATTCGTTTTGGAATTAAATTGGGAACATGAGGCGTGTGGGTTTTAAAACTTGTAAAGTGATTGCTGTGTTTAAATAAATTAAATAAATAATATGAGTTTGGGTATGTGTGACGTAAGACGAACAAAACCGACGAACACTTTAAAGCAAGAGTGAACCGATCGAGAGACCTCCCGTTAAGAGCAATTTATTGTGAACACTCTTTGTTCGTCAGCTGGAGACCCCATAAATGCCATGAGTTGTTGCGATAACCTGAAAACGATTCACTGTGTCTTAGCTCATCATCATTAACACTCATACGTGTTGCCGCCGCAAAAGCAACACAAGTTGAAAAGCAAAAACATTCATCTCACTAAAGAAATGTAGGTTAAGTTCTCTTCCTCGCTTCAAAAGCCAGGTGGAACTACACCAAACCACAGCATTAACAGGGCGTACCATTGTGCTCAATGCCGGGGTTGTGGTTCCTGTGCAACGGACAAAAGTGTGTTATAATAATAAAAGCCAAACGGTTTCTTTCAAAGCACCATGGTCATTCAACTCGAATGAAGAGCCATAAAAGAAATTTGCATCTTTTGCAATATCTCGTGCCCGGACAGTCGCGGGTTGCTAACATACAGCCCTGAGCAAGGAAAGGAGTGTCCATTTACGACGTCCCGCCATCATATCTGCAGCACCGATCGCGCGTTTGGAGAAGAAGCCGACCATGTGAAGATCTCATTCGTCGTCGTCGTCGTCGCCGTCGCCGTGAGAAAACCGAACCGGCAAACCAATCCAAAACAAACAAACTGTCCACCGAGCTGTCAGGGATGGCGTCAATGGCGCCATCAGCGTGTGTGATAGTTATGTTGGGTTTGCGTTTGGGAACTGGATGATGCGTTGATGCAAAGCGTGAGAAGGCATCGGAAGGAATCGTTCCTCCAACCAGAAAGTCAAATGAAAACGTTTGCCCTGTGAAGCAAGACGTTCGCGAAATCTGTTCCAACCAAGTTCTTGATTCAACGTAAGTCGCTCCAGCTCGCCTGCTCGTTGCTCTGTAGCTGGAGTATCATTGGAACAAAACGAGCAGCGGCCGTGTCGATCGAGCAACACTCTACAACATTCTCGCTGGCGTTTTGGCTTTTTAAAACAGCGATAAAAATAAACACTCGACGAGCACGTTTCATCAGATTCCGCGTGCGATCGGCGCACGGGTTGGGCACGTCGAATATGTATTGATGCTGCCGGAATAATAACTCAATCAAAAAACGCGAAAGTGTGTCAGGCTGAAAAGGGGGAGGTGAAAAAAGACCTAAACGAACGAGTTGCATTTTGATCGTTCCAAAGTCCGTTGAGGGGTGTTGTGCACGAGGAATTCTAAATCAGGGGCCCGCCTCGAATGTGCCACAATTGAAATTGCACATTAAGTGTCGAACATTTCTATTCCGCTGCGGCACACAGTTGTTGAGTGTGTGATGCAAAAGGAGGAGAAGGAGGAGGACCTTTGGAAATTTAAAAACGATTGCATTCGATCGATCGATCGCTCGATGATGATGTCGCGGCACCATTTCGGAGGCAGAGAGTAGAGCTGTTGATTAGAGTGAAGGACATTTGTTCAAGTGAAATTGATTAATTATGATGATCTCTTGAAGATCTTGGTGTATCATGAAACACCACATATCAACAACGGATGGGTCTAACATACTGTTCAGATACCAACGATACCTACCTAGTGACGCTGACGTACCTCACTCACTCTCTCATTCTCTATCTCCCTTTCAGGGGTGCAAAAATGTGAAGAATGTCTAGGGTAAATATTTGTCACCCCAAAGTTTTGCGAAACAGGTTGTTGCTATTGCTGCTGCTGCTGCTCCAGCGACAGCGCGTTGTGGCAAAGTTTTACCATCATACTGCCCTCCTCCCATAAGCTGAGGCTCGTCTTTTTGGCTAGGTCAACACAACAAGCTAAAGTGTTACGATAAAGGCGAGATAGTCCCACATCGCTCCCTACCTGTTGCAGCGGCAGTGGAGGTGGAGGTGAAGGATGCGTGTACCGACGTCGGGAGCGTTGTAGTCGTCAGTTTTATCGTACCTTGATTGTTTTGACAGCTGTGATAACGCACTCGTAGTACGCACTCGCCATCCAACATCCAACAGCAGCAGCAATGCCCGTGAGTGACACTCACAATGTTCTCTTCTTGCACAACTCCATTGGATGGTGGAAGAAGAACTCGCTCGTCACCTTGCTGGGCGACAACAGACAACAACTCCATGGAGACATGTTGGCGTTGTTTTGGATTGTTTGTAGAGAGAGAGAGAGAGAGAGACAGGCGAGGTTGGTGAAAACTATCTATCCATCGACGGGAGTTGTTATGGCTTATGTTCGAACAGTTGGACCTGTACGCAATTTGTTGTTGCTGGTGGTCTATTTGATTGCGATAGCTATCCTTTTGGTGGCTGTTTCGGAGGGATGCCTTTTTTAGGTCATCCAGTTGTGGGCTTCGAAACCACATATACAATGTGTCAAATCGCTCAAAGAATATCAACCAGAAAATCGACTGCAATGCGACTGTGACTTATGCAATTTATTGCACCGGCTGTGTGTGTGTGTGTGTGTCAGCATCGATTAATGTCCCCTCCCCCGGTACCAATATCTCAATCTCGGAATGCGACAACCCCTCCGGAACGATTAACACATCCTCATAAACATCAGCGAGACCATTTTGTTGCAAATATGTATATTTAAAGCACGAACTGCCAATAGCCATAAACGTCAGGTTTTCTCTTGCTTCTTTCCCTGTCTCAGGCCGGGGGTGTGGCGGTAAGACCCGAGAAGGTATTTGCTGTTTGTTGACTGGCGGCAATAAAACGTCCACACTTTCAAGGGCGAAATGAAACACGTGCCACAGTGCATGAGTGTAAAATCGCGCAACAAACTTTTTTGTGGAATGCTTTTTTTGTTTTAAGATTTCCCAGCTGGTCGCGAAATTCGATCCGCACAGCCGCTATTGGAGGAACGGCTGACTGTTTCTGGGGTTGGAGGCAACATGCAACTGACATCCGCCGTTGGGGGAAACTTTGGACTCATGCACATGTGTGTTTGTGTGCGTGTACGACATGCGTTGCAATTTCCTGACACTGACATTCCAACCGCACGCTGATGAACGTTGGCCGTGGTGGTGGTGGTGGTGGGTTGCCAGTAATAATATAACGTGCAAAGCAAGTGTTTTCCCCTCTCTCATCCCCCCACCCCCCTTTCCTGCGCCAACCATTTTGAGCGTTTGCCAAAACTGGTGGTAGGCAAAGGTGGCAGCGACGGCTCAAGCGCAATTGGATGCCCCGGGTTTTGTGCTGAGTGTGCACTCGGTGGCAGAAAATAAGTCAGCGAGCTGCGGCAAACAAGCCAAGCCGCGCGGGCACAAAGCATGGGGGCACCCGGGTTACAGATGTTAGCCATAAGTTTTGCACTTTCTTCCCCTTCTTCTTCTGCTGTTGAAGGTGAAACTAACACCACTAACCCGTGGGCTTTGGTTGGAACAAGCGTAAATTGTGCATGCATCTTGTTGCCTTTCGACCACTGTAGTAGATATGGCTTCACTGGAACTGGGTTTGTGTGGTGTGCATCAGTCAGCTGATGCCGCTTCTTGTTACTTCGTACGGAATATCTTCTTAGAGGAAGAAAGAGAGAAGGGGTGTGTTCGGGCAGAAGGGAGGATGGATGCCATGATGTTATACAATTTAATTACGCTCTAATTAAACCCGGCCTATGCTACTTCTCGCGCCGCACGGCCCACGTCCCAGAGTCCGGTGCAGGCGACCGGTTTCTGTGTTTGGAGTTGTGCTCCAAGCTGAGAACGTGGAGTGTAAAGAGGGAGAACTTGCTGCAGCACCATGCATTACAACACAACCAACGCATCATCAATATGCTAGCCATCACACCGCGGCGTGAGAGTAACGCTTCGGTGGCATAAAACTGTAGAACACTCACACATCATCGATTGAGAGGTCTATTTTATTAGTCTTGTTAAGGAAGTAGTAGCGACAGGAAATTAAATGTATTTTAAAAACTTGTTGATCATGAAAAAAGCCAGGGAGGCACGCGCTCGTCGAGAGAACGATCGATGACGTGTTGGAATGTGCTTCGCTTGCGACAGGAAGGATACATGTTAATATTATTACATGTTTATTACGCATACAGAATGAAGTGTACTAATGCGTTGTGGTGAAGATGGTGTAATTGGTGGTACAATCTTGTATTTTATTATTAATTGAGTTGTTACAGTATTCCCCCTTTCTTCAAAAGCAAGACATTCTTGTTTTTATTCCCTGTAATGCGGATGGAAAGGAATAAATTACGAAAATTGTTCGAGTTTGATTCCGGTTTTGAACTTAAGACGGGCGCATAACTAGTCCGGTGCATTCACGACTACACCGCGGGATTGCTACCAGATAGCTTGGTATAGTTTCTGGTTTGTATCTACTGCTGGCTTATATTGCAAACCAATATTTTAAATTGAGTTTTGATTGACAATTTCTTTGAAAAAATGTCTATAAATAAACAAATAAAGAGTTTTACATCTATTCAACAACATCCTTGATTGCGCAGTACTTTTGCAGTGTACACAACAAACAAAAATCGAGCTCAACTCGCCCACGGTGGTGTCAGTAGCACCAACGTGATAGCAACAACACATTGTGCCGCGATTGCTTCCTTCTTACGATGTGTGATACGATCGATTAACAGCAAGTGCCTAATAGGAAGCAAAGCAACCGTAACGGGGGTAGCAGTGAAGGAGGGGGGGGGGGGGGGCGATAGTTCCCTACCGCGACAGTGCAGCTAGCTTGTTTGCACCGAAGCTTGACGAGTTGTTAATTGGCTGTTTCGTTTCAATTTCAGCGTCAAACGGGGTAGGGGGTTTGATTTTTTCTCTAAACTGTGCCTAGAGGAGGACAGGTTTTTTTCTGTCGTTTGTTGGTACTGCACGCTTTTGATGATGTTTACAGGAGTATAAATGAACGAGAGAGAGAGAGAGAGAGAGAGAGAGAGAGAGAGAGAGAGAGAGAGAGAGAGAGAGAGAGAGAGAGAGAGAGAGAGAGAGAGAGAGGTATTTGTGGCGAAAAATGTTACTTCCAACTCTATGGCTACCTCTAGCACACAACCGCCCTGGGGCGAAGGGAGCACAGGATGTTGAGGTTACGTTTGAAGAAATGATTTATTAGCCCCCCGGTATATTAGCGTCAAACGGTCGTCAACATGTCGTAGTATGAGGGTTTGGTCGAGACACGGGCGCTCCCTTGGCACTGGGCCACTTGAAGGGTTTGGCCAAGCAAGTGTAGCTCAATGTAAGTGGAGAGCTGATGCACTTATTTTTTTCTTTGCTGCAGCGTGGTAGCACCATGCACTCGGAAATGTAATTTGTGTTTAGTATTCCTTTCACCACCAACGCCCCACGGTGTCGTTTTAGGGTGAGCAAAAGACATGTGATCTGTTTGAAAGTATGGCCGGTAGGTTGGAATGTTTTCAGCGTACTTTTATTACTTTCCGGTTTCAGTGCGCTCCGGGAGTAGAGTAAAACAAATAATGGGCAAGAAATTAAACATCAAGAGTCTGTTTCCTGTTACCCGTGTTTGTGTTTGTGCAGCACACATTATTATATCCACACAATTAAACATTTTCCATTTGGGGAAGGAAAAAAGGAATTCAAATATCAAAGCAATTCATCATTTCAACCTTATGCACTCTCAGCACACAGACCAACTAGTAGTTTAATCTGGTGCTTTGTCACCACCCTTCTGCTGCTTCTAATTTCGCACATACGTTGCAAGCTGCCATTGAAACTAGAGCATAAAAGTAAACGATTATTCGCACCTTTCACCACCGGGTGATAAAGCGCAGCATAAAACAGGGGCCCAGCTGCCAGCAAGAACTAACGAGCGGAACCACAGTTCACACGGTTTGCACCACCAGCCCCGGCGGTGCCCCAAACGTTGGCTCGGCACCGTGCCATTAATCTCTTCTTTGTCCATTTGTCGGTTTAATTATGCTTTTCGGTGTCTCTCCCTCCATCTCAGGTGTCTCGCAGGGCGGAACATTGGGCCCCATTCACGAACTTAAGCGTACATTGTTTGGGTATTGGGAGGGATTTATGAAGAAATACATTGAAGGTTGAAGCAAACATTCTTGCTCACAAGATCGCTTAAACCGACATAGTTTAGCAAATGCCTAACGCTGGGTGCTAGACAAGCCCGCACTGCATCGTGGGCTTGCATTCACCCTGTATTAAAAATGGGCACAATATGCTTTACTCGAGAGCTGCATTTTATGCTCCGTTTCGTGGAGCACGTTTATCCAACGCTGGTTCAAGTGGGATTGCGCCAGCATTGCAGCATACATTTCAGGGCTTTCTGTTCTCCCTCTGTGGGAGGAAGATTGGAACAGCAAGATATACCTTTCAAGAACTGGGAAGCAACTCCAGAAGCAAACGGAGCGTATCGAAAATGCATTGCCTGGTGGTCTCGCCGGAAATCCTCAAAACGATCCTCCTCCCTTCACCACCCGAAAAGTCATTCCCATTGGAGTGCAACAAAGTACACGGTCGAGGTTTTGCGAAATTAAATGCCTCTTTGCAGCAAAAGCGGTCTGTAATTAGCTTTTCTCGCCTCATCTCTCTCTCTCTCGTCTCTCGTTCTTGTATGTTTGCTGCAGATTTTAGGGTGATATTTTCGTTCGTTCACCTTCCCCCCCCCCCCCAAAAAAGAACGCGATTTACCGGGCGTAAAATGGAAAGGCAATTGCTTGAGAGGCTCTTTGGCCCCCGGGATGATGTTTGTACGAGCCAATGGCAACAAAATTTGTCCCGCATCGTCTCTACACCATGCCGTTTGCTTTCTCTCGCCCTTTTTTTGTGGAGTACATTTTTTCTTAATTCGTTTTATTTTTTTTTCGGACGTTTTCTTGGGACGCGTCTCCGACGACTGCTTCCCAACGACTGTCGGTGGCAGACGACGGAGACGACGACGACGGTGTTGCGATTTCGCGGTCATTAAAATGCAATTAATTTGATTCGCTTTCGCCCACTTGGCTTGCGTGTGCCGGGAACCAACAGCGAGGGTGACGGCGTTTTCTCTTCGCTCCCTGGCGGGGTCTCTGATTCCTGATTTAATTTCCGTTTCGTCGGTCGATTTAACATCAAAACATGCAAAACTGCATCTGGACGATCGCACGAGGGTCGGCGTTGGTGGTGGTGGTGGTGGTGGTGGTGTACGATTGTGGAGCGAGTCCCGTAAGGTTTACGTGAAGAACTTTGGCACGGTAATCTTACACCGGAGGATGGGGATTTGTTTGTGGAAAGAGCAGCTTATGGGGATAATAGACAGCGAGATGTGAAAGTTTGATAAGAAGCGGAAGGAACATTAATTGAGCAATGGCAATTAATTCCTTCCCTGTGGTCGTTTTGGTCATTTGGATATACACAATGCTGGGTATGAGAAGTACTTCTTTATTCATATCCACCTTGAAATCTTTGTGTACATTAATTTTATGCTACATTTTATTGCATTTAATAACGATTGACCTTTAGGATCGAATAGTTGTTCCATTTTAAACATTTAATAGATCCCAGAAACTCCTTTTCAGTGCAATGAATGCTTCAAGACACTCAAAACTCGAAATGTGAACAACGACAACTAACATTGTTTCCATCGTCATTACTTCCACGTGCATCATAGCAACCCAACATCCTACATGTGGTTGCATACGTGGGATCTCGAAACTTCAGTCGTTGCTATGGTGTGCTGTTACCATTTGCTACCGGAATGACAACACTACAAAGGTACACGATCGAGAGTGCGCTGAGTTCCAAGTGTTGTTGAAACCCAGCAGAAGCAGCAGCAGCACCAGAAGCGAGTTGTCGGAAAAACCTCCTCTCCAATGCCAACGCACCTCGTCGAATCTGTTTCGCCTTGGTTTGGCGAAGCGAAATCTAATCGTCCCGCACTAGGATCGTGTTCCAAATGGGTAAGTTACTACTAGCCGTCTAACTTCCAGCAGCTGCAAATGGATGCTTCTGCGAATTGTGCCGTCCCGCCCGTTTCGTGGGAGTGTTGGCGGTCATGATTGAAGCAGATCGAAAGAGGGTGGTGCAGGGTGCAGGTGAAAATTCATCGTCCACAATACAGAACACACACTAACGAGTGCCATTATCGTAGTAGCCCGAAAATGTTTCAGCCAGTTCCGTGGCCGAGGTTTCCGAGTTGTCGAAAAAAAAAGAAGTGGGCTAAGAGGTAAGTTTAGCTGGCATAACATTGGGATGACGACGCGTAGGTTCTTGGTAACCGGGTCGATGTTTTTTGTGTGAGTTGTTCTTCCTAATGTGTTATTCTATCCCACTAGGTTAGTGTCAGCGTTTCCGGGGGAGCTCGACTGAACTCAGCTAGAACGGAAAAATCAATTTCTCCATCCTGATGGGAGCTTTTCATCACCCATCAGTGCCCAAGTCGTAACAT
This sequence comes from Anopheles coluzzii, assembly GCF_943734685.1. NCBI lineage: Eukaryota > Metazoa > Arthropoda > Insecta > Diptera > Culicidae > Anopheles > Anopheles coluzzii. Next base: position 69,925,655 of record NC_064671.1, on the reverse strand, counting down.
AGCACACACACACACACACACACGCTTAAAGGGTTGAGAAGTATGAAGATAGTGGCTCATACTCCAAACTGGCTTGTATCCTTGCACGGACTGGATGCTGACGCGCGCGCACAGTATACGCTATTTCTTGGTCGAGCGTTTGATTACTGATTGGGGAAGTTTTTGGGCAGCCACAGAATCACGTAGCATATCGTATCCGTTCCATTTCGGAGCTCTATCAAACCATGAACTAGTGTAGTTTTGTGAAATGTGCGGCTTTCTGTGGTCAATTTAATGCTCGTTTTTTAAGTTGCTATAGTAGAAGGGATGTGATTGATACACCCTGAGACAGCGTGGATTCGTGCCGTGCGCGAATTGCCAACGTTTTAGGCCCATGGACGTCAATCAATCATGCGCTAGTGGTCCCCCGCTCTTTAATGAGCTACGCCGGCAACCACGGTACCAAGGGGTTTGGAAATTGGGAGCTCATCAGCCCCCATTCGGAGCTGAACCGTGCCAACCGTGGTAAAGGTAAAGGGCGAGGTGTAATTTATTAAGATAATAATTGGCATAATTTGGTTTACCTTCGCAGATGAAAAATGATCGCCGCGTGTAGTGTGTGACGTCGAAATGAAAGGGAATGCCATGAAACTGGAGACCGGTGTAGCAACAACAGCTACACAACTGATGTAAGTAAAGCAGATCTTGAATCATAAAAAGCGCAAATGCTAGCCTCCCCCCTTGTATTTCTGCTTCCTAGTTGAGTATTGGCAAAGAATCGATACGATTAATCCCCGTGCGTTTGATTCAAACCAGCAACAGACAAAAAAACATGCTCACCCATCGCTTTACCAGCGCAAAAGGGAATTCTTAACGCAAGTTTGATTGACAGGCTGGCTGGCCCCGCGTGTGTCGTTTTGCTGGAGACGGACTCGCCGTTCCCGCGTCGTTTGAGAAGGGGAGGAACATGAGAGACAAGTTCACGACCATGGCGAAGACGGCTCATTTCACTTTACGCCCGCATGATGCTCGAACCTGTCAGATTAGCGCTGACTCGCAATGTAAACACCGGCCAGGTCGTCTGGCTGTCCACGGCCATTTCCCACGCACCCCGGTGCTCACCCCCCCCCCCCCCCCACGAAAGCCAGCTGTCAGAATTATTTACTCGGTTAATTAGGCACTTTGCTTCACTTGGTTGTGGCTTTGGCCAGCGCAGGCCTCCGATGCTTAGTAGAGGGGGGGTTCATTTCGGGGTTCAGTCGGGGTCCGGTGCGTGCTAAAAGTTTAGCAGCAATCTTGTCGCTTGTCTGATTTGTCGTACAAGAGCGCTGTGTTTGAAGTGACATCGCGCGAGGGACTGATAAACGTGAGAAGAGGCCACGAAGGGCACGAAGGTTTGGTGTGTTGGAAGCAATTTTTGTCTGGAGTCGATTGGAGTGCCCGCAGCAACTGCTGCTCTAGGCTCCAGACAGTTGAGGAGTTAAACTTTTGATGGGTTTGATTTGTTTTTGCTTCCTCTTGCAAACCAGTTTTAAAGCGCTGGGAATGGAGCGTATTCGTGGAGCATGGAGTGGAGCAGTCCAGTTGAGGCTGTGTGAACAGTTCTCCTGCCCCGATCTTAGCCAATCATACACACGGTAGCCGGCTAGTTGGGATGCTTACCCAATCCCACTTATCTACCGTTACCGCATCTGACCGTGGTTGATCCAGATAGTTTGGTAAGCGTTTCGCCGTTCGCGCTCTGGCGTGTTGTTATCGTACCCCGCGCCACGAGGATGCAAAATGAAGCTCGGCAAACATGGATGCTCAACTCAGCGGCTCGTGGCTCAAAGATGTAGCCACGATACTTGCCACCCACTCACTGGGATTGGCTTTTGGTCGCGCGACGCGCGGTAAACACACAGCAAACGAGCGCGCAAACAATTGGCTTCGTAGGATCGCGCGAAGGGCTTAGAAACTAGCCCTTTTTGGGGCCACTCTTGAGTGTGTATGGGTGTTCTGCACCAGTTCCGGTGCGGATGGATAGTAACGCACTATCTTGTGTCCTCCATGTAAGTTTGTTTAAGGTTGAGCCTTCCCTCACGCTCCCTTACGACACCTGTGCTGTTACGTGTGTTTCGAGCAGTTGCTCAGCTAATGAGGCAAGGTAATTTGTTTGCAGGAGTATTTCCGTGACCTCTCTCTCTCTCTTCTCTCCCTCGTCCCGGAACTTCAACCTCACACTCGTGGATGTTTCGCAAGTGTTTGCTCGAAAGCACTTCTGCGCTTCGAGAGACCACCAACAAAAAGCCTAGCCAACCACCTGCCACCAAGTGGCATAGCCATAAGTTCTAATAGTTGACTCCAGTGTTGGGTGAAGATATTGGCCGATAAGTTGGGCGTTGGGGCGTTTACTTTAAATTTAAACTTTACACCGTGAAGGTGTTAAGGTTAAATGAATTTTAGAAGCTCTAGTAAAGCAATGGTCCGATGGGGTCTCTCCGTCGGGTAGTGGGAGAAGCAGCAGCAACAGCTCGTTGTTTCAAGGTTTACGTTACGGTCCCTTATCTCCTTGTTTAGGTGTGCTGCTTTCAGTGCTGCCTCCAAGGTGATCCCATGTATGGATATTATTGTGTGTTAAAAACCAATTCCAGCGCGAATGCTTTAAAATGTAACACTGGTAAGAATGGAATGGAAAAGTCTGCCCGTGCGGTCGTCGAAAACCCGTCCCAATATCGGCTAGATATAATCGTAAAGATTCGTAATGCTTCCCCACGGTCTCTTCGCGGCGATTAGTTTGTTTCAGTTTTTGTTCACACACAGGACACGGGGCGCGAGAGGTGGTGGCACCCACTTAACCGACCGTGGATGCTTTAAATGTCACAACTTCAATTAAGGGCGCCTACCAATCGAGCGGAACAGATGATGATTGAGCGAACGGACGAACGAACGAGACCGGCGCATAATCATAATCGTAAACATAAAAACGGGGCCTGTTGTCAGCCAGTTTAAGGGCGCCTTCCGCGTTCTGCGGCCGAAAGGTTTAGCGGCCACGCAACTAAGTTGCCGCGTGGGCGGTGTACGCCACCGTTTTTTTTTTTCATGGTCGAGGCCCCGGGGCACAGAGAGGGCCGCCGTCCGTAGATTGGGAAGTAAATAAAAACTGTGGAGTACATCATTACCCTTTTGCCCTTTGGTTCAACCCTCCCTGTGGCGGTTTGGCGTCGTAATTTTTTATTACCGTTAATTAGTCACTAGAGCGAAGAACAGTGAAGGAGGTTGTGGTGTGGATGCGTATGTTCAATCGAGTGGAATTGAGCGGTTGTGTGTGTATGCCTCGGTTCGCACTCCAGCTATTGAATGAATGCGTACGCATTAAGATGGCATCCGCCGAATCTGCTCGAATGCTTAACATTCTTTGGATTTGGGAGGGGGAGAGGATGTTAAGGAAAGGGCGAGAAATGGGTGGGAAATGCTGTACACCCAAGCTCTGTCACAAGCTACTTGTACTGTGGCGGGAGAAGGGGCCGACAACAACAGTGCGCACTGTTGCTGGAGATTGGAGTGTTGATGATGATGGCGGTACCAGTGACACGTCAAGCTTGGCGCAAGCCCTTTTGAAGTGTACCCAGAAGGGTTCTCCCTCCGCTCTCCCCATTAGTATGCGGAAGCGAACCGCCTTTTGATGCGTTGTGATGGTTGTGGATAGTATGTGTGTGTGTGGGAGCAAAAAATGATGTGCACGAGATGGCCACAAACGCCGGCATCAGCTGGATTGAGTCCCTATGCTAATTGCGGAGGAGGATAGGAATATTAATACAAAAAAGGCCCCACTTGTCCTTCTCCACCGTGAGCGCCCAAAGTAGGTTAGTCGCGTTTACGTGTTGCGCATCGCCGATAAGTTGCCGCGGCCGAGTGCCGTGATCGAGTTTATTACTTGGGGCGGCCGTTTTTGGATAATGGGTTGGATTAGCTTCCGTGACAGCTACGGCGATGATCTACGACGATGTTCGCAGTTGGTTTGCTTACGGATGGAAGAGAGGCGTTGTGTGAGGAGGGGAATTTAAATAAGTGGTTTTTTTTTGCATGTTTTGCATGAACGTTTATGTGTTATTAATAATCAGTAAAATATGTAATCTTCTTATAAACGGAAAATAATTTTAAATTGATTTTTGGTATGGCTTTTACAAATTGTTCTTTAAACCATAAAAACGATTATCCCTTGAAAAATAAGTCCAACATTTGCAAACTGGTGACTATTTCATGATCACAAAGGAAGCACGAAGGCTCTGTGCACTCGTACGATTGCTTTCTCGCTACTGCATCGCATTGCCATTAATCTGGGCGAAAACGAAATATATAAAACACTTTCCACTTCACATGCATTGCACATCTGTCAAATAAATGCTTTCCCACTGGGTGTGTGTGTGGAGCACCAACGCCAAACGAAACGCGTAATTTATATCGCGTCCGGTTGGCGTGTGGGGGAAGCGAAACGGGGCAAATATATACGACAAACATGTACATGATTGTGCACCGCACAGAACCTGAAAGCAATAATAAATCGCCGGTGTGAAACAAAACCGGAGAAAGCTTGGAAGTTGGACGCCCCAGCCGCCACCACCGAGCCAGATCCTTCGATTCGCGGTGCAAAGGCCACGGGTGAAAAGGAAAGCGACCTTGTTGAGATGTCGCCGACGTCGTCGTCGTCTTCGTTGGTGGTGTGGAAAAATTATTCACCTCACGTAATCACCGAAGCTCTGCTGCCTGGTACCAGCAGCACACACCGTGGCGTCGTGACAGAATTGACCGGAAAGCGTATAGATGTGAAAAAAGTACCCACGACGCAAGCAAGCAAGCAACCAACCAAGTTTGCTGCAAGATTTTGGCAAAGGGATATACTTTTTCCCATCACAGTGTGATAAAACAAAAGCACACGACAGAAAGCTAACATGGGGGTAGCCAACAGCGAAGAAAACGGAATTGGAATTGAAATTGAAATGGGAAATGGGTGGTGAATGGAAGTGCCTCCAAGCCAAAACACGACCGAGTCCTTCCCGCTTGGGAACTGGGTGGAACTCACCCCTGGATTAGCCTGATTTCATTACACAACGGGAGGGGGAAAAAACGACGGGGATTCGCCTTTTGTTTGCCAGCTTGTTAGCCTAGACAAGCGAAACATGTTCTGCGTGTGAGACGAAAATAATAGAATCACGCAATCATCTTTGTGTTTTTTGTCTTTTTCTTGTCTCTCACGGAGGTTTTCCTTTCTGGTACCATGAACTAGATACGGCAGATACGGCACACAAACACGCGCACTGTAGATGGCATTGTTGATAAAACAAATGTTTGTTTAAAAAAGTGTTCGTTAGTACACATTTCCAAAAAATAGCTTCTATGGCTTAGAAAGCCATTGGTGACAAACATTGTATTCAAAATCCTTCTCCTAAGGTCTCAGTAACCTTATCGACGAGAGCCTAAAATAGGATAAGCCAAAAAGCACGCACAGAGATGTCACGAAACCCTTTTTATGAAGCTTTTCCAGCAATTTAGGCTCTCCCTGACCATTAAAATGCCCTCATTAAGAGATACGGGAATTGATCAGTCCCGCAGGGATAGGACGGTCCGTCACCATTGGACGCTGTGTCCTTCGGGCGGATGACGACTGGTCGTAAAATATCAATGACAATACAATTAAAACGTTACCAGAGCTGGCAGGTACGTTCCCTAAAGGACGCTGCGTATGCGTGACGTCCCATGGCGCACCGGTACGGTGTGGGATTAATTGAAGCTTTGCTGGAAGGATTGTGGGCATAGAATTCAGTTAGGACATCGGGGACAAACACCAAACCCAACGGGGACCATGCATGCCATGTGTCCGGAAGGATGCGAACGACACCCGAACCCGTCGTCATCGAAACGCGAATGAAAATGTCAGATTAAAGCAATTCCACGCTTCCAAACAAAAAAACCGACACACAACATCACAAACAACAATAATGAAGGTGTATTGGAGAAGGAAGAAACGAGAAATGAGGGACAGCAACAACAAAAAAAAACACGACAAGTCCACGAAATATTTCATTTCACATCGCTGAGTTGTTCGCGATGTATGGGTCGCTAGGCGCTTTGGGATGACGTTGAACGACAGAACGGACGAAATGACGACAAGTATGATGTTTGGACACTGCTTGCCGCAGCTTCACTCGGTCGCGCTGAAGTGAAACGAGCGCAACAACGTACGACAGTAGGTTCATTCGTGACCACAGTTCTACGAAAAGGACACCGCCCAGCTATGGTGACTGTCGCGCAGCTGAGGGCTGATGATGATCATTATGCAAATTTATGTAACCGGCAGGCAGTGTGTGTGTGTATCGGGTTTGTATCGATACAGGCACGGGCACGAGAAATCGAACCTGTATCGAACGTTGACGGTAGCGGCCAAGTCGTCCAAACAAATTCCGGGATTTTCCGATGGCTTACCGGTACGGTTTCTACGCGGGCTGCGACAACCGGGATGCAAAGTTTCCGCATGATGATGATGCTGATGATGGTGTGATTTCTCCCGCTGGGAAAACAGACATCATGCTCCGGAGGGCATCCGAGTTAGTGCTTCTCCGAGATCGGTCTAAATATTCAAAAGCCAAAACCCGAGCAAGCTAACTCGCTTTCGTACCGTTTGTTATTGTACTCCCCCTGCCACACTGCTAGGACCAGGTACTGTGCCAAAAGCGAATGTTGGGAAAGAACACTGCATACGCTAGACCGCCGGGGTCCTGGGCTTGTTGCATGCGGATGTCTCTGTCCCGGTCTGTGATCGATTTGGGAGATGGTAGAGCGTCGAGATCATCGTTGTTGTTCGATGCTGTTGCTGTGAAATACCGAAAATTGCCATGAAAATTGGTAACATTCGTGATGGGAGGTGCTGCTGGGGTGGCACAACGCGCGGACGATGACGATTTGTCAACCGATGCCTCTCGACACGGTGGACCTATCGTCCGTGTTGCGGTAGTGAAGTTGCGAGAATCACATTTCCGAATGTGTATGGATGGCGAGTTTGGATGCTGTTTGTGCATTTATGGGAACACTGTTCTATATGGAGGCGAGATTGCATGGCACTGGTCCGGTCCCTGGTGGGACTGATGCAGCAGCACTCAGTGGACGATCGATTTCCCACTCGTACGTCCAGGGGGGATATAACCTGTCAAGGGTTTGGGTTTGCACGAAGCAGCAGCGCAAGGCTTTAGAAATAATATCTTTTTCGAGAAGCAATGCGGATATGATTGACGGTAAAGTGACGATGCTTCCGGTTAGAATAATTTATTCCAAATTGCATTTCCAAGTTGCTTTCTACGCCCAAATTGCTGAGCTGGTGAGAAATGTGTATTAAATTCAGCGCACCGGCAACTTCACATCACGACAGCGCTCGGCTGGATGACACAAAAAACCTAAAGTCACGATCTGGTGCGACCCTTTGCGCCCTCATCAACATTAACTCCCTTACTTTCTCTCTCTCTCTCTCTCTCTCTCTCTCCACGTCCACGATCTTGATCTCTTAAACAACTTCAAAGCCGTGTCACCAACAGAGCGTTCTTCAACCGTCCAGCGCTAACCTCTGACCCGTGCAAATATCACGAAGAGAGCAGAGCAGCAGAGAGAGAGAGCAAGAAAAAAACTGCAGGGCCAGGCATCAGACACACACACACACACAATACAAAACTCCCCCAGCTTAGGGTGGCAGCTTCATCTTTGCCCGCTTTTCTAACGGCCACGACTTTCTGACCACTTCATTTGTCGACTGTCGAGAGGGAAGGTGCTTGTTTTTGTTGTATTTTTTTTGCATGCTTCTTCGCTCCCCTTTTTTCAACCTTTTCCGCTCAGGCTTTGTGTATCAGTGCCGTATTGTGTAGCCGCATTGCACGACGTGTGCAGCGCTGTTGTGTACCTTGTGCTTTTCTTCCAGGGGCTGCCTTCTTTCGGGCGTGGAAATAATTTGCATTCACTGCCCAGGCACGCAAGTCCGGGGATCTGAAGTCCGTAAATCCGAATGACTTTGCTGCAGGAAAAAGGGCAGGAGAAGTGGAACGTGTCGAGCGGCAACTTGTGAGCCACCAAAGTAAGTGAGAGTCTGTGGCGGACGATGAGAGATCGGAACGAGATTGGTGGAGGTTTGAGGAGTGCTTTCCGTGTCATTTTCATGTCGTTTTCACTCCTTGTGCCATGCTGCTATCCCCATGAAGTGGGTGAGAGTTCCTAGAAATCTGCTCAATTCTTGGCTGGTTTAGCTCGTTTATTTGCGCCACCTTCCCTATGTGCCACCCGTTTCAGGAACTGGAGCATCAACCGTTTGCACCATGAAAGCGGAACCGGCCAAAAAGGGTGAAGGGGCCAGACTGGCAACAAATTAATTTTTGCACACCCAAAGCAAACGTACAGCACGGGACGCCGGTGTATGCAAGGGTTTTCAACTGCATGAAGAGTAGTGTGCACACACTCGACAGCGCCCGGCACCGGTCGGACCGGGCAGATCTCGGTCAAAAAATTGCGTTGCTCCCTGTGGGTATTGCATGCGCAGCGTTAAAGGCAAAGCTCACAGTTAGCCCTCCTATCCTAGAGTTGCGTTGCATCCCCTTTGGTGGGTTTAGGAGCAGGAAAAAAAGGAGGGCGAACCATTTAATGAGGTACAAACAAAACACACCCATCCAATTCCGAGGGAATGCGATGTAACCTCGGGGTCACAAACAGGATTTCCCGTTGTCCCGTTCTTTTTCCCTTTAAACTGGCTTCATGTAATGTAAAGCGAGGGAATAATGTTGTAAAAAAGGTAGGAAAGCTCACTCCCTTTATTGCTGAGCGTTGAGCCATGCTCTTGATCTTTCCGATTATGACTATGAACATGAGCTTTGCAACGCAGAGAAGGGTGACAGATTATGAGATTGATGATTAACGAAGAAAGGGCAGCGTACAAGGACGGACAGAAGACCCCATTTGCACCAAGGAACCCCTTTTGTTTTGTTCCTGCACCGAAAGGAGCCTGTGGACGACATTGTCTCTGGAGAAGGATAAAATGGAGTTGATCTAGAGAGCTAGTGGGCGCGCGTGCCAAGGTGCCAAGGCTGCGAGCCTTTTGAACCTCCGTTGGCATTATACTGTCCTTTCCGTTCTCCGGCACACGGCGGCAGCACTGTTTCAACTTGTTTCAAGAAATAGTGTATGGTCCCTTACACCGGACGACCGGACCGACTGGTGAGTAACGAGCTGTGCATCCTGCCGTGTCATTATAATCCCCCCAACAGAAGAGCGGATCACCTCCGAACGGGGGCAGGATAGTCGCTTGACCGACGGTGCGCAAAATTGGCGCACACTCCATTATGTCTCCGTTGCTGGAGAGGTGGCGGGACACCTCGGAAACGATCTTTTGCAAGTCTCGAGGGTTGAGGAAGACATGAATCCCAGTTTTTGGCGTGCAGCAAGAAGCACAGTGCGCTTGTTGTGAGTATAAAGTCTTCATATTTGGTGACGTGAGCGTCCTTTTTTGTCGTTTGGTTTTGGGCTCTTCCAATGGATGGCTTGCTCGGCTCGGTGTGCGAGCATTGCAAATGGCAATCGAGCGCGTCATGAAGTTTCATCACGAAACGCTCGGTTTAATGTATGTCATCACAGCCCCGGGGGAGGAGTGATGGTGCCTTCCGCCCTAATCCATCCATCGGAGCGCCGGACGTGTCGTGACATTTTTGGCAGCTTCTGGCAGCAATCCCGCAGAAACTGAAGCCAGCTATGCCCGCTGAAATAGCATTCCGAGGAAGCTTTCTGGGGCACATGGCATCGCCAACACCATCTGACAGGCAAGTGTCAAATATGTCCATGCGCATCAACGGTTCGCGCGCGGTTCGTGTCGTTGATGCAAACACGTTGACATACTAGCCTGCCCAACAGACCGGAGAAATCCGGGCCCCCCATACACGTGGAATCCATCCGCAGCGCACGACGAGTGTCTCTGTGTTGGCGCAACAAAAGAATAAAATTCACATTCCATCTGGCACGAGCGGGCTGGTCTGACGGTTCCTTCCGAGGGAGGTCAGGAAGTACCGGCATTAGTCGACTTTTCGTGTGTGGGGCAATCCCGACCCGGGCAGATCCGTTTCATCGTCAAGTAAGCAAACACGGGCCCGCGAACGACATACGCGTTGACAGGACGGTGTGGGGAGTCGGTCGGGCAAAGGCAAACACCGATGCGTAGCCAGGACCGCTTTTCGCTGACCGTTTGCCGCTGTACATACAAGTGATTGCAAGAAATTCCTATGTTAATCGCGTTTGGTTCGGTTTGCGTTGTATGTTTCTTTCTGCCGTGAGGGATGAGCAAACTCTCTCTTTTTCTCTCTGATCCGGGGCAAGGTTGTTCCGTCAGTGAGTCACTGTGCCAACGATGATGACGATGATGATTCGCCCGTAGCTGCCCTGCAATGCAATGTTAATGTAATTGCTACGCAAATACGGTGCGTTTGCTTTCCGGTGGATTTACATTTTTTCAATTAAAACTTTATTCTAATGGATGTACCCGTACCAGTGTGTTGGCAAATGAGGCGAGGATAACTTGAAGGATAATGTTAGCAAAGGGAAGTTGTTTAGTAAAATATACAAAAATTGCTTCTTCGAGGGATGAGCTTGGTTTCGTACTTTAAATTCAGACTGCATGAAGCGCAGCACAAAATGAACCCTTAAAAATTACATCCAACCATCTGGAGAGGGGAAAAAAGTCTATTTCCTTTCCTTTTTCGATCAAAGTTATTGCTCCGTGGGAAGTGAAAACAGTTTCACCTCTGAAAACGGTTCCCATCCAAGCGCGACCCGAACAGCGTGTCCTTTTTCAAGCGACTTTGCCGCACGACTGCACCACTTTCAAGATAAAAACGCGCTTCAAATTCCAACCCTCTAAATTCCACTCCATATGTGTGTGTTTGTGTGTGTGTGCGGGCAAGTTTTGCTACCTAATTTCCACACGCTTATTCTATCTCGCGTGAAACAATATTTTCTTTCCATTCCCGGCGTTCGGCACGCGCGGAGGCAAAAGCCAAAACGTCGTCCATACGCATGAGAGCGCATTTTGTTCACGGGAAAACGCATGCGACAAGAGTGTGTGGGTGGTTGTTTGAGAATGGAAGGGAATGAAATGGTGAGTGTCGCGCAATGATGTGCGTTTTCCAAATCGACGGTGGAAAATGGGGTTACAGCGTACGGTACGCAAGACCTTCTGGAAAATCCCGGGCTCGAAGCTTTTCAAGTCGTTTGGAAACCGTTTTTTGTCCTTCTTCTGCATTAAAAGAAGTGCCTGTGTGTGTTAGAAGTGGAAGAGGCGTGTTTGTGGAGGATAAAGATAAAAAGAAGAAGTACCACTTACACACTTGTCTGTTCTAGGAAAGGAAAAAAAAAGCACAAGCAAAAGAGAGCGAAGAAAGCTGCCATCGAAACGGATCGAAGGTTATTGTCTTGTCATGAAAGGACTTCACGGGATAAAGGTACGAATTTTCACAAGCCATCGTTCGGCATGTGGCATGTCATTGCGTGTATGTGTGTGTCTGTGTGTGAACAACCGAGACAGCAGCACACGACAACAGTCTCTTCGTATTATTCGAAAGCGATTGCCGGTATATGTTTACGCATAATTCGTAAGTGCTTTTCAAACCATGCCATGTCACCGGCTTTGGAGTCCGCCCCACTCCCCATCATCCCCACTCCCACTCGATTGGAGGACGATATGTTATTATTTGCTCGCTTCACTTCCATTCCCTCCACTTGTACTTTTCGATACATTTTCCTGTTGAGACTTTGTCCCAACCATCCCAAAGTTTAACGTCTTCCGCACTGTGTTTCAAGCTTGTGTTTTTGTTGCAGCAACTTTTCCAGCCCTTAGCTTACGCCGTCTTTTGATTACTTTGTGTGGAGCTTTTTCTTCTTGCTGTTGTTGCTAAAAATCATATCAGCAGCTCGAGAAAATGAAAACACCACGTGGATATGAGCTTTCTCGTTTTTCCTCGCTCGTTCTCTCTTTCTCGTCACCCTATTTCGAAATTCATTTTTCTTCCACATCATTGCAAAAACATACTTCTAACGATAAGCGGTGGATAGCGACCGACGGTTCGGTCACCTTCAGCTCAAGAGCCTTCCCCTCACAAAATGGAAAGTTTTCCACAAGTCACGGTTCAAACCAATTTATTAGTCAGCTTTATTTTGGGTTTGGTTGGTTGAGTGGTAAGTCGGAGCGGTGGTCGGAGTGTCACAGCATAAAGCAGGACAATACGCACACACACCGATGGATTCGATCGCTTTGGCAAGCATCCGGACCAACGGGGGAATTCCTACCCGTGCGATGTAAAACGATTTTTCGGAATAAAAATACGAACAACTGAACTTTCACTGATGCTTCTCAAAAGATACATCACTTTTGAACGGGCCAGTCCGTCGGTGCTAGGGCTAATATTTTGTGTCTTATCTGTTGCCTTACGCTTTCTCGTAAATTCCGCTCGGCAAAGGTTTTACATTATGACCTCGCCGTTGCAAAGTTCAAACACGAGTTTCGCGAGCGTGTGCTGCGCACTGACACAGAACGATAGCGCGGGAGCAGCAAATTCAAACACCAGCCAACCAAGCCAGCCAGCCATCGCCATCGGGGCGGGGGGAAACTTTCACTTTCATAATGCAGAAAATTTATGACGATGAAATGACGATGTGCTACAATGAGGTTCTTTTCGAGCCCAGCCGAGGCTCGAGGGGTTTCGAGCAAAATTTAAGAACAAATATTTTACCAGGCTTTACGATGATGAGCTTGAGGTTTACATGGAGAACGCGATGCGTGGGAGGCGAAAATTTGGGACGCGTGAGGGTGATGCTTCAGAGTGCTTCTGAAGGTTCTTAGGCTTCGTTGAGAGGCAAACTATTGAAAAGCCATAAAATGGCGGCATACGACGGCGATGTAACCTTGATGTCTGGGTGTGTTATTTGATTAGCGCGTTGAGCTTTTGAACGGCAGATGATATGATGAAAGTAGTAGCGCCCACACGCACGTGTTTGTGGTGGTTTATTGAGAACACGAGTTTTTGATATATTTGAGCAAACAAAGTGATGTAGATATATATGAAATAAAGCTTAATTAGCTCAGGATGATACAATGACGTTTTTATCTAAATAAACTAATATTCTTTGGCCTCAAAATGACGCGTGTTGTTAATGAGAAATGGTCGGTTCTCATATAGGAATCGATCAACTTCAAATCCTGTAGCAGCCATCGCGTTTATTCCCTAGACTAGAAAGGTACATCTGGCATAGGTCGGTTAATATGCAATTTAAGGATAAGAATTCAATTCGCTTAATTATGTATTTAATCTTTCTTTTCCCATTTACCGCTGAGCTGTGATAAAGCTTCTTTTTGCTTCTTCTAAACTTTACCCCAATCACAACCACACTCGTCAGCGTGATAAAAATCGCAGTAAAAGTACTGCACAACTCACATGTCTTATCGTTTAATAACTTTCCTGTCGAACGCTTCCGTCGTTTGTGTCACTGACACACACACACACACACACACCATCCGCCGTCCTTACGTGACTTTATTTCCTTTGCCCCTCGGTAAGTAACATGTTCCATCACGATAACCATACCTGTAACGGAAAAAGTCGAGAGAAAAAAGAGAAAATAAGCAACGAGCATCGTTAAGAAGCGAAGAGATAGAAAACATTTCCATCTTCCGTTTGATAGTATTGAAGATTAAAACTTTATGTAAGCGCCACCGGCTACGAGCATTGCGCGAGACGAAAACTCGACGTTTCCAGTTTTAAATGAAAGAAAGTACCTGAAGGAAAGCAAAAGGAACGCTGCAACCACCGCTGTGTTTGATGAGTTGGGCAGGCCAGATGGTGAAGGTGAAAGGACACACACACACACACACAGACACTCAGCCACAGAGAGGAGAGGGAAATTTGCAAGCAAAAATAATGAGATTTTCCGGCCGTTTCAAAGACCGATTTTCGTAGGTTGAGAAAATGTTTCCCAAAGCGACTGTCGACTGGGTGTGTCTACAGGTGGGGGGGGGGGGGGGGGTGGGAAATGGGATTCACAACTTTTTCTGCAGAGACCACAGACGTTGTTTTTCGCCTCCCGCTTCTCTCCCTCCATCCTTCTCCGGCGCTTCCCTATTCTTGAAGCTTTGTTCTTTTGTGCAAATCCCACCGCATAAATCACCGCAGCGTCGTAACGGGCGCTACACCTTGGCTTTTACGCAGAGGGTGCGCACAGCGATGGACAGCGCACGCGGAGCGAAATCTTTGAACCGCACAAACACAGCAGGGCTCTGGTCTGGCGGGCTGGAAAATGATGAGCCACGACGAACGGATGTGTAAGCTTCGGGCCACAACATAAACATGTTTAATTATCCTTCTTTACGAGCTACGGGTTCGGTTTCAGGCGCTGTGGCGCGTTTCGTAACGGGCCATTCTAGCGGGTGCGCCATCAATGTCTCTCTTAAGCGTGCATTATGTTTCCCTTCCCTGCCGTGGCCCGCGTGGTGAAGAAAACCCTTTGCACAAGAATTTTCAAAAAAAAAAAAACAAAATTTAAACCAGCACTGCGGCAGACGGGGATTTGTTTGTGTGATGTCACTGCCTGCCTTACTCCTGTCACTCATAGCTCCTGCACCGAGCGCCATTCTTCATGCACATACATGAGACAATTAATTGGCTTCCGGTATTACAAGGTAATGCCACCAACCAGTGTGTTTGGTGAAAGATAAAAATATCCCACAGCTGGCAAACGCGTCTGGGTGGGGAATTTATTTGAGCCCACAATCTTTTCCAGCCTTGGTTTTTGCTGATATAGACGATTGTGGCTTTGTCGGCAGAGCGACAAACCATTGAAATAGATGATGCCATCAACAGCAGCCACAGCAGAAATGGCCTGCCTGCGCGCTTCTGTGTGGTATATCTGTCTGTGGTGTCGTAATCAAGAACCACAGAAACAATTCCCCTATTTAGATGTAGAAGGAGAATGTAATCCAACCGATTGTCCCCAGCAGCAGCACGGCTCGGTTTGCGCACGGAAAATATTTGAAAGCATTTTAAGAACGAACGAACGAAATGGATCAAATCCAGCATCGCCGGCTGGTTGGAAGCGCACAGACTCGGCTTGGAAAACAAGCAAGCAAGAGCAAGAAAGCAACCAAAAGGAACATCCTGGTGAGGTCGTCTCCATCAACGGAACCGGAATGGTTCCTAACAAGAGATGGGGAGTGGCCCAATTTTGCGTCCCGCTTTCCGGTGTCGTCACCCGGCAGAGCTCGCTTGCTGCTGTCTGTTGCATGAGACGATGTGATTTTGCGTTCCTCGGAGCGACACAAACGTAATAAAAATCCAACAGACGATGGTAGCGCACATGCCCGGGAGCCGTTGCGAGCAGCGAAAATGGGTTAGCGGGCACACCAAAAGCCACATGGTTAAACATTCAATTTGAAATTATAGCCCAAACGGCAAATAAGCTCACCACCGTTGGCTGTTTGGATGCTGGATTGGAAGGCATGCAGTGAAGGCGGCAAGATGGCTACTAAATAAGGATATATGCTTCCGGCAGTGAGCTGTGCTTGTCTACCGGGCGATGGTGTGTGTGGTTTTTCCTCGACAGTTGAGTGAAAATGACGTGGAAGCTTCTTCGAGCTGAACCTTTGCGTAGTTGAAGCGTGACGACGAAATTTAAAGACAACGCGCAAGCTACACTGTGAATTGAAGATGTGTGCTCAAGAAAACAGGTGAAAAGAATGAGTTCGATTAAATGGATTTGTGCAAAAGGTCTCGGTAGACTGCCATTTATATTCTCGCCCCTGTACGTGTTTGCTGTTGAAAATGAACTGGCAATGGCAATGTGTCAAAAATAATGTTTCACTTCAACGACTTCCCTCCAAAGCCACGGCAGAAACGACAACACGTATCGTGTAACGCGTGTTCAATCGTGTTGTTCGGTGCGTGTTATGGCGTGTCGAGAAACTTTCCTCATTATTTATTTTTAAAAGCCAAACCAACAAAAAAAACCCTTCCTCATCCGTGACGCCATCGAAGGAAATGCCGGTGCTGCGGTCAATTTTGAGCGATGATCTTGACTTTCGCTCAGCAAATCAGCTGCTTGGCCTTTGACGTAATCGAACCCGAACTGCATTGTTTTTCTCGCGAATGTTTGTCCGTTGGAATGTGTTTCCTCTGCCCCAGCTCCCTGTTGGGTAGAAAGTTGTGGGAAGGGGACCGGGACACGCGATATGACACAAACGAACTCAATTTGTACTTCATTAATTTGTTTCCTTCAGGACCCGAGTACCCGGATCGGCCTTTCCCGGGGGAGGAGGTATGGAAAGTTCGATTCTATTTCTGGGATAATAAATAAGGGAAAGATCGGAACTTTAGCCGAGGCAATTGGCAACATCATCTATGGCTATGACGTACTTTCTGGAATCTCTACCAGTATGCGTCACGATAGCTTTAGTTGCCTTTAGTAGTTGCCTGTGTTGGTGGTGGTGGTGGTGGTAAAGTAGCAACGTATCAAAAACAAACTCTGGCGATGTCGATCGTTGGAACGGAAAATCTCCCACTGAACGGGATAATCTGTTACAGATTGATGTAAAAATAAATGCCTCGCACCACATTGCATAACTTGTTTTTCATCCAGCGGGCAAAACGAGAATGCAATTTCCTTGCACATCCTGCGCAGATTTGAATATTCGTCAGCAGTTATTTGTGGATCAATCGTTTTTCGATTCGATTGCTTTCGTTAAGATTGTGATTTTTCCGAATCGGGTTTCCTGCAAAGTTCATCCATCATTAAAAAAAGAACACTCCAATATGGCCTAGTTTCAAAAGTACTGTAGAAGCAGAATGTTTTATTCATGATTCTTGTGGGATTAATTTGTGAGCTCATCGCTTCAGTTGTACCGAATGTAACAATAATGGGCTCGAGTCATGATTGAGTCAAGGTTATGCCATAAAAATAATCATAAATGTACACTTTCAGTTCCACTTTTCATCACAAGCAGTGGGAGATAATGAAAGTCCCTCCCAGGAACATGATTACAGTACCCCAAAATAGACCTGATGACACCATGGTTGCTAATTGACATTTGATGTCGGTGGTTTAAAAATAATAACCAAACATAATAATCTACCTCTATTAAATGTGTTTGCTAGTAAGTCATTATTTAAGTTTATCGCGTCGTAAAT
Organism: Anopheles coluzzii; assembly: GCF_943734685.1. Lineage (NCBI taxonomy): Eukaryota > Metazoa > Arthropoda > Insecta > Diptera > Culicidae > Anopheles > Anopheles coluzzii. The sequence goes on along the minus strand of NC_064671.1, from coordinate 69,908,451 downwards.
GCAATGTGTTGAGTACACATTGTTAACGCAGTCTTCATTGTGAGGGGAAAATAAAAGCGGCTTTAGCATTGTGCTTGTTGTAGGGACTTAACAGGATAGTTGGTAACAACCAGATTATCCACAAGACCGAACTCAGTTCTAATCTAGCACGAGATTGATGCTTAAACCTATTATGAGATGAAAGTTCAGTGACAAGAGGTAGCTTAACGCGTTAGCATAGTTTAAGGGGATAAAATAGGAGAAGTTGAAGTGAACTGAATGATATAAACTCAATCAAAATTAAGCATTGTATTATCGGCTTATGTATGTTATCAATCTAAGTGCAGCTCAACTGATGGAGTTTCCATTCTCAATCTTTTTGTTTTGTTTTTGTTATTAATTCTGTTGCAATCAATATTTCACTTGATGCAGGTTTGACAGCTGCCTCTTTTGTGTCATTTTATGGCATCCTCATGTTATTCTCATGTTCTCTTTTGGTTGGTGCAATTTGTGAGAAAATGAATAGATTGACAAAAAACACACACTATAACTGCAAGATCGTAAACAAGATTGAGCATGGTGAAATACAACAGCTTTCGCTGTGTGCGTGGTACCGCATAAAACTATTAGTGAAGCGCACTCAGTTTTATGTGCTACGCTCCCTTCCTTCCACTCCACCCCGCTGGCTGATAAAGCGATAGAGCACACGGCATCGAACATCAAATATTATGGTTATCGAAATCGAACCATAACATCATCGTTCCCGACACTACACGGCCTACTCAATCGATAGCATCATAATAACGAGACATCCTCAGGGCTGTCACCATCATCATCATCATCAACAACATGATCGGCGTCGTTGTTGGTGTCGCACAGGGCGTGAACAATAAAAACACAAGCAGCAAAATGACATGAAAATATATCACACAAATCGAAAACGACGCATCTCTGACAAGAGAGTGCGCCATCGGTCGAGTGTTACCGTAGCACTATTATTCGTAGGAGAAACCATTTTTCCTGCTCCTGAAGGTGGGGGGAGATTCAGTACACAACAGTGTGCCATGGTGGCTCCCATGCTATTGTTGGTGATGAGGATGAGAGCACTTTGCCGTTTTTGTTTCTCAATAGCACAGGAGGACCGTGGAAAACCATAACATTGTGGTTGATAACATAGTGAAGGGACCACAATAACGATTATGATGGGGAAGAGAGTGTTTGTCTAGCAATAAAAACCCGATTAATGATTGATATCGTACTTCCTCCTGCAAACTGTTGTGGAGAGCCGTCAAAAGTTTCCCAACATTTAAACAAAACATTCAAAAAAAGTTTACGATAACTATGCAAAGTAAAGAAGGCTTAGCAAAGAGATGTCTCCGAGCAACGCGTTCTATTACCCAAAAATAAGCCACAGCTATAGGCGCATAAAACTGACATGATACTGACGAATAGCCCAATAGCGGCATGATGTTGGTGCTGAACGAGTCTATTTGCTACCAATCGTGATCGTGTCGGATAGCCCAAATTGGGCTCGGGCAAGCAAACGGGCCCACCACACACCGAAAGCTGGCCGCCGCCAACAACAGCGAACGAGCGAACGATAAAAACGAACAACGTGCAACCAAACAACCAAAGTGAGGCGAAGCCAACCCAAAACAAAAAAAAACCGGAGGCACCAAAAACAAACAGCACAACGAACGAACGAGCAACAGCGCTCTCCGGCATCTAGATAATTGTCTGGCCCAGGTCGGCCGCATGGCTACAGCACCCTCCTCCGGCTGGCCATGAAAATGAAGAAAAATGAAGTTATCGAATTGATTTGATTCTCCCCGCCGAACGCAGGCTTAAAAGGCAGCAAGAAGGATAGGGAATGAGTGGGAGGGAAGTACGCAGTGCGCTTGGAATGTGTACGGACCGTGGACCATCATTTTCGCGCACGGGGTCCGGTGGGGTCGAAGGCAAATTTATAAGGTTATGGGCGCACGCACACGCTATGCCACGGTGATCGGTGGTGGCCAGATTTCCAGAAGATAGGCAGATGGGGTAGACCGAGAGCGAGATACGGAGATGGAGATAAGCCGAAGAGATCCGAAATCTCGGGCTGGCGTTAAGCTTAACGAGCTATCTTATCTGATCCACGGTGCTGCGGACGGGGCATGAAGAAGAAGCTGTCCGGCCGTATCCGAAGACACACCGTGTGCGTGGCGTCAATGTCTAACGAAGCGAATCTAATCAGACTTTGGGTTGGGATTCTTTTGGGGTGGGTTTTGGAGCATTATGGAGTGCGACAGTGACGCCCTTAGGATTGGAGCGGGTTCCTCAGCCGAGTTCGATTTATTTTTGCGACGACGAATCAACTGAGAACCTTTTGCGAAATTTTCCCACTTACATCCTTCTGCTGCATACGAGGAAGGAGTTTCGGGGGCAATCACCGCTCAAAAGCGGTGAAATGAAGTCAATCAATCAATCACAATGAAGGACTGTTGTTCTGTTTGCTGCGTTTTGCTTCAATGCCAATGTTTCACCTCCTGCGAAGGCTTCCGTTTTGCCCAAAAGGTAGGATGGATCCCGAGGCAAACAAACAGTTTCCGATTCAAGGATCCCACCCGGTCGTGAATGACCACACCGTGTGCAACGCCACTTTACCCGTGTGGCGTGGTGTGTTTACCCGTGCCCTACACAAACAGTTACCAGCGATGCGTTGTAATTTGGCCAAAGCCCTTCCCCGTGTAGTGTGAGAGACGACTCCCTGTAACACTTGCCGTTTCGGGTGGCGTAAAGTAAATGGCGTCACACGGTAAATCGCTATCCTGTGCATCGCACCGGAACCGCCCCGCTCGCCATACCGGAAGGGATTATCGACCTAACCGGCCCCCTTCTTTTGTGGGACGTTTGTGCGAGAATGAGGAAAGGTAATTTGGGGGTGGATGGGTTGGATATATTAAGCTTTATTTCGTTTTTATTTTATATTCGTTCCGAACGCGCTCTTCTCGTTTCATTGCTTCATGGAAGCCGAGATGATGGTGTGAAGGGATGCCCAAGGAACAGGATTCGGATTTTTGCCCCGGATTGACAGGGCTAACGTGCCGGAGTAAAACTCATATCCGGTGGCGCGTTAGGGCCTGGCGAAGCTTAGGGCAATATACGCACGAATACGGAACGTCCGGGCAGCTCCTCGGGGTAATCCTTTGGCGGGTGATGGTTTTTTGTTTTGTTTTTTTGTTTGCGTTGTTTCACTTTCTCCGCACGATCAAACTGTTGATGGGATGGCCCTGGGGCGAACGATGGGGCCAAATCCAATGGGATGGGCTAATACTGAATGCTTTTGCAGCCTTAATGTTGCAGCGAGACCCCGCGAGGCTACAAGCCTGCCGAGGCGAAAGCCGAATGTTTATTCGAGTGAAAATGAGGAAATTATCATCGAATAAATTGCTTTTCCTTTAGTGATAGGTTTTTTCCTCCTGGAGAAGGGCAAGAAGAATAGATTTTGATACTGTTGGCATAAGATATATACCTATATTTTGGAATATAATTTAAGGAATAGGTTGACAAAACCAATTGACATTCAAGCAATCTGTCTAAAAATCGTCCGATCATCAACATTGAGGCCCTTTCCGTTTTAAGTTCTTAGGCTGAATTTTCAGCCTGTTAGCTGTTTGCATTGTATAGCAGTTTTCGAGCAGCTATCTAACCACAAGCAGGGGCTGGTCTGGTGGTACAGTCGTCAACTCGTACGACTTAATAACATGCCCGTCATGGGTTCAAGTCCCGAATAGACCGTGCCGCCATACGTAGGACTATCTTGCTATGGTAACAATAAGTCACTGAAAGCCAAGCTCACTTCACTAGTGGGTACAGGCAGGCCTTGACCGACAGCGATCGTTGTGCCAAAGAAGAAGAAGATCTAACCGCAAGGCCAGAAGTGGTGAATAAATACAGCGAAATGAAAAATTTGGTGGTGAATTATCTGTAAGATAACACCACCTAGTACAAGATCGCAACTAACTCCATTAAAAAAACTTCGATCTTTGTATCTCCCCAACGCTTTAGCTTTACCTGTCAAATATTTCACTTGTTAAATAGTTCATTTCGCTGTATATTTCACTTCGTCTAGCCACACGATAAGTGGGTATTATATAAGGCGGTGGAGGGTTTTGTTATAATAGAAGGCTGATTGTTATCGCTTCTGTTTTTGAATGAAGATTTTAAGAATTTTTATTCGTCAAGCCTCCTGACAGCTTGTTTGAGCAAAAGTTTTCACCCATCCTGTCAAAAAGTGATATTCAAATTTGGTTATAAAAAACATGCTATGAGACCACCTGGCCTACATAAACTTTGATTCTAGATTCCATCACCTGATCTCTTTAATGCACCTTGAGATAAATGAAAACATCACCTGGTTTTGCCATGTTTACATGATTTCAGCCTCCAACTGTCAAACTCCATAGAAAACGCTGACTAGAATCGTGAAGGACCTCATTTTTAGGATTTCTTTTTAAATTATACAATTTATAGACACGTCCATTTCTACATGGGATACTCTAAGTTCTGGAATACGTCTGATTTCGTTTAAAATCGGACACCAAAAATTTAAAAAAAAATGTGATAAAACACTAACATTTTTGGAATTACTACAGCCCTCACTTATCGAATAATACACATTCCTTTTACTCTGTTGCAAACAAACCCATTGGTATTCCGCCATTTCTGTATGTATAAAGCGATGAAATCATACTTGTTTGTGCATAGGTCCTGTTTATCTTTCGATCACGATAAATCAAACTGGCCGAGTCATTGAAACGATCTTAAATGCTGCCCGAAAACAAAAATCATGGGGCGCCATTTGCATTAAAGTCCCGTGTGACAGAAAAATATGCCTCTATAATCAATTCCAATTAAACAGTTTAAACCCTCCTTGGACTCCCTACTCCATCGCGCCTTTCTTCTCACACGGTTTTGGTTTTAATCTGTTCCATTTACTCACCAAACGACGAAAAAGAATCCACACCGGGGGCTTTTATTTCTTTTTACCCGCCGCAAGGCCGGCAAGATGCCGTCGAAGTGAAACGATTCATTTACCTTTTCCGACTGGCGGGAGGCAAAGGCAAAGGCCCACAGCGTATTGCTTACACAAGCGTACTTTTTCTCGCGATACTAGCAGAGTGCATTAAAATATATCCACTCTGCTGTGGATCAGACGGCCGTTAGCAAACTTCAAGCCCGGGGTTTATTGTTGTTACCTTACTTCTGGTGTTTTTTGCCCCGTTAATTCCCTTTCGCCCGTCCCCCCAGTAATCGTCCTTAAGCTGACCCAATTTTGACTCACACACACGGGCAGGCATTATCGGTTTAAATTTACCTTTTGCTACTCATTTGCGTAGCGCAACGCAAAACCCATCATCGGCTGTCGTGGCGATAATTCCACCCAGTTTATCCACTCCAACTGTCGCTGTTGGCATTTTGAGGTTTTGTTTGGATTTTACAGTCCTCCCCAAATACTCTTCCCACCCCTCCACTCAGAAGGAACTGCGCCGAAGGAAGCGGTAATCGATTTAATGAGATTGCCTCGTTATGCACAGCGAACAACGACGCGTCCAAAAGTGAAAGGCGTATCCGATACGCGTACGAAAGGGGGGGTCGGGTTTTTTTCTCCCGCGAAGTGCCATTTTAAACGGTTGCAGTTTCCCATTCCCCACCCCATCAATACGCGATACGACATCAACCTTGACCTTAACCATCCTTGGCAACCTTGCGACCCTCATGCGCCTAGCGGCTGCGCTAGATGATTGCGTTTTTCTTTTGCACCGTCTCCCCTTCTCAACCCATATATTTTTGCGCATCTACCAAATAATCAGCGTGTTGTGTCATTGCTTAACCCTCTGCGCTCTGTGACTCACTGTGTCAGCTGATGCTGCACCACCACCGACCGGATTGCGCTGTGTGCACTTGCGTAAGGCCATGGCCACCGTGCGCGCATGGTGACGCATGGACTTTGTCTCAATACCGGGGAGAACCGTGTTTTTTTCCTCTGTTTTGCACGCTCCATTAGGCACGAACAAACGGTGGTCCTATGCAAAGGTGGGAGGGGGGCGGGGGTTCGATAACGAATCACGTGCTCGCCAGATGTGTGGAGAGTTTGAAAAGCGCATTTTGTTGTTCCCGCTAACCGCTGACTGTGAGGTAATGCAGCCAGCGCAGTGTATTTATGGACAGAACCGATCAGTTTTTGGGGTTTTTTCACCCCCATTTGGGAGGTTGTCTAATTTGCTGATAATTTTAACAGCATTTTGAATTATTTTTTACGTCCATCAATGTCAACGCCTTCATCAACTAACGCGGGCTGCTGCGCTTCGGTGCGATGACATCAATGACCGTAATGGTGTCACAATCGAGAATTGAATAGTGGAAAAAACATTCCCGAGCAGCACTTTACAGTAAACGGGGAAGAACAAAAAAAACATCCACCATACAACCGCTAAACGTGTGCATCCGCGCGAGTGAAGTATTTTTTCGTTTATTTCCCTCTTTCGTTTGCAAAAGACAATTTGATGAGGAATCGCACACACGGTGACAAGCGAGCATGCAGAAATAAAAACTGCCGGCATCACCGCACACGATGCTCAAAGATCATTGATCTCTCCCTCTCTCGGCACGTTACGGTGTGCTGCAGCGGTGCATTTGCAACTCACGACGCCATTTACAGCCGTTTATATAATCCATTTAACCGAATCGAAACGGCTGGTCGGCGATGTTTTTTGCTGTGGTGGGTTTGTTTTCTTCTCTTTACAGTGGTGGGCAGCAGTTTAGTACCGCGTGTTCGATGTAACGAACATAATTACTTTATTTTATTTTAATCGTTAAAAACCATCACTAATGAGCGTTGTTAAATAATTAAAATAAATTAAGTATTTATTTTTCAAGCATTTGGTTAATAAAATCATTTCATGATTGATTTAAATATTTGGTCCTTCGAACCGGATTCTTTTGCTATATAAAGGTCAATGATTTCAAAAGTAAAAATGAACAATAGTGATTGCATTATTGCAGCTGTAAGTCTTTAAATTATAGTCCTTTAAAGCAATTGCAATTGTTAAAATATTTACTTCGTTGATTTGAACATTTGGTCCTTCGAACCTGATTCTTGCTCCACCAGTGCGTTCTACCAAAATCGCCCACCCTTGCACTGTACGATTGTTGTCTGTCGGTCGCTAAATGACGACCGTATTATTCTGCGAGGGTTTTCCCCAACCCCCCCCCCCCTCGAATCTGCATCTGGATTGCAACAGTTTCAACAAACACATCGGAAGGTCAATAACCGCTACGTGTCCCCCTTGCGCACACACTGTAGGATACAAACGAAGTGTTTTCGATCTGTTTGTTTATCGTTGCAGGAAATAAAAAAAAACCAGCTTGCAAACACACACACACAAGCACACAGAAGCAGTAGCTGCTTGTACGAAATAGATCTTTAAATGCATCTCCGAGCCGGGGCAGCGTGTAATTATTTCAATCAAAACTTCCGCCCCATTCCGGGGATGGGCAAAGAGCCCCGGCCGATGATGACCTTTCGGGCCACACATGTTTACATCGGCGGTGGAGAGGAATTCGCAATGCACGAGGTTATCTCTTTTCGAAAGCCGGCGAATTAATTGCATCGTAAACAAGGGTTTGATTCCCCGTTCGGTCGGTTTTATTGGTTTTGCTCGGTTCGGGCAAATTTTGGGTTTGAGTTGGCTGAATGGAGTGAAAACAAAATAGTTAAAAGTCGTGGGAAAAGGTCACACGATGATTATGGATGGAAGCGCGGTGCTAAATGTCATGGCGTTAAATTAACACATTAACAGCGCATCTAACGCGTGTTACAAACATTCCCGGGTGGGTTTTGCGTTTCTTGGTCGAAACTTGGTCGACTGTCTGGGGTTGCATGTCAGTGCCAACCGGCCAAACATCTCGACCTCATTTACAAAACGGTTTGCAAGGGATTAAAAATCATTTACTGTCTGCCTTTTATTCCCCCCAATTCAGCAGTTCGTTTTGGGGAAGTTATTTACAAAAAGGATGCCTCCGTCCAAAAAGAATGCTGCTGCCGCCGCTCCGTTCCAGAAACATCTTTACCATTCCCAATGCAACAAAATCAACAACAACAAAAACAACAAAAAATCCCGGATGTTGCTTGCTTTCGATTGCTGCGCAATTTATCTGCCTTTTGGCTGCCACAGTCGGGAGCTACACGCACAAAAAAAAGGTTATCTTAAATTGCCTGCCAAAAAATCCCCCACAAATTGAAGGACAAAGAAAATGCCCAGACAAGAGACTACATTGCGCCCGGGCGCAAAGTAAACATGTTTCGGAAATGGAAGAGTACTGGCGCGTGTATCTTACGACTTCAAACCCCCTCTCGCACCCTCCCTGCACACAAGTGCAGCACGACCCGGCCCGGTGCAGCAGCAGCACGCTCCGTTCCCGATCGAATGCCGATAACGTCAACACCAGTTTGCCCCAATACACACACAGCCACACAGCCACGATGGCGCAAAATGATGTGAAGAATTCGGCACTGCTTTGCGACGTGTTCTTCCATCCTTTTCTCATCCCACCCAAGCCACCAACCCAGTTCACCTTGAACCTGGAGGACAAAAATGCACTTGTGATTGGGGGTTGGGGCGGGGAGAACAAAGTTTGAGGGACTCTCAAAACAGCTCGTCAGTGTATGTGTATGTGGGAGGAAACAACAATCGGGCGTACTGCGCGCGATCATCGAGACCGTTTGTTTACAGTAAAGGTTTTTGCACCAGGCGTTTCGCGAATTTCGCCTCGCAACGGCGTCTGGCGCGGCCGCATGAATGAATGAATGCGTTTGCTGAAAGATGGAGTCAGTAATGAATTTTTTATGATCAGCTGACTCGGGCAAGAAGTCGCGGGGTTCAAATAAACAGACAGGGTAGGCTCATGGTGCGCGTACGTTTCAAAATTCTTCAAAAAGGAGAGTTAGACGGGGGGGTTGGGTCGAAAGAATTGCTAAATAAACAGTTGATCGGTGGGAAAGATCGCTCGCGTTATTTATGAAGTGGTGGTATACATTTTTAAACAACTTCTTTTGCTGATTGAAATAAAGGTCGGTTTTTCCGACTCGCCAGACAAGTCTGTCTGTCAGGTGCGTAAATACCCTCACGTGGGGTTGCAATTAATTGTAATTAATCACACAAAATCACACAACACCTATAGGCCGCAAGTCAAACAAATACTTCAATGCCTTTCAGACGCCACAATAGCACAAAGCTAATATGATTAGTAAGCACAAATCTCAATACTCTTCCTCGTCCTGTTTTCAGTGCTCAGTGATCGATGGAGCTTATTTTGTAGTCACACACACACACACACACCATTCATCATCATGTAAATAATAAAAGCAAATATTTACACCACTCAAAGGAATGGATAATTAAGTTCACCCTTTCCCTCTTTCAACCTCTAATTCCAATTCTTTTTCAATGTAGTTTTAGTTGCCATCATCTTGCTTATCAAAATGAAAACCAACAGCAAACACATCATCATTGTCCGCGCATCGTCTTACTAAAGGTGGCAAACTATCCCGCTCCACACTTGCCATCCCGGGTGGGAATGCATTATTCATTTCGCAAATTCCAAAACGGGGTGCAAAGATTTGCATTTTACCTTCGCTACCGGCTACCCGGGCAGGCTTTTAGCCGTTGCTCGATATTGTTTTTTTTTACAACTTCCATTTCGTTTCACTTTCGTAGTGCGCATTACCAACGGGGCAAGAAAGGGGCTATAAACGGTTAGTGGATTTTCACACCAAAAACACATCTGGAACCTCTGGTGCCGCGCTTGTAGTGAAGTGTGCGTCTTGCCATACTGGATTTCATCGGAACGTTACGACGACGCTGCAAAACGCAAGCTCGGGACGAATGAAAAGCAAAAATTAAAACAAAAATCCGCTGCGCCTGCACTGGAATTGTTTATTTTTATTTTCCCCCTGCTTCTCTCTTCTCCTCCCTGCTTTACTTTGCTACTTGCCAACACGCAAAGCAGGACCGACTGCAGTAATTAGCATCTCTGCGTTTGTTTTCCTTTTTGTTGCCCTCCTGTTCGCCTGTTGGTGATGCAGGAATTTATCAACTATTTTTGCTCGGTATATTAAACTCGGGGTGCAGTGGGGCAGCCTTTCATTAAGGAGAAAAAAACAGTACCCAACCACCTTGCTCCGAACTCTCGAATGTTTATTAGCGGTAGCCATTTATAAAACAATGTAGAATGGGAATGTTTCCATTAAATTAATCTTGCGCTGGGAAGAAAGGCACTGTGGGCAGTGGTGGTCTTGCGCGCTAATGGGAATTTCTTTGTTTTTTTTTGTGTCTGCATACTACGCAAGGTATTAACGCATCCAGGGGGCGCTACTTTACCTAATACCTTGATTGGAGTGCCGCTCATCTACCTTATCATCATTACCGTACCAATTACTTGCACTTGTTGTGGCCTTTACTTCTTAAGGGGGGGGGGGGGGGAGAGCCAGAACAAGGCACCTCCCGCTTATCAAGTGTTTGTTTTAACTTCTGAGAGCGCTTGTTCTGAGGCTCTTCCCATCTGCCATTTGTCTAGTGCTACCGGTTAAAACATGCACTTTAAATCAATCACAGCACTGTGAGGCTGTTCTCACATGCTGCTCTCTCTCTATCAGCCTCATTTGCCAGTGTTGAGAAATGGTTCCATCGTATGTGGATCAAGCGGTAGATGACCTTTGCGTTGCTGTTCAGCTGATTAATCAAACTCTTTTGCTCGTCGGGATGGTAGTCGATGAGAACTTGCACCATGATAACGCGCAGACGGGCTATTTCGTAATGGCGTAACTGATTAGTCCGTGCGTTGCTAATTATTCAACCTTATAATTACAACATAATACAGCATGCTAACTGGGTTGGTTGGAATAGTTGGGAGTTTTTTTTTTTTGCATTTTAAATCAGATTTTAAATCCATTTTATTAATAATCGGAGAGCTGTCTAAATCAAAAATAAAAACACCCCTGTTCTGCCACGCTATTGAACTTTGTAAGCAGACACACACAAACACACGTTTGATCGATGCGCGCGAAAAAATGCGTCGTGCGTTAACGCGTTAGCGATTTTTGATAACACACCGCGCAGCGCACGTGTGTGTGTGTTTAGATCGAATAGGAAACGCAAACAAGGCAACACAAACGCACTGATAAGCGCTTCCAAAACAGAGAGCGCTTCCAGAGGCGCACCCAATAGAACTGATGAATGATGGCGAAATATATGCGAACACACAACAAAAAATGTGCACCAAAATGCTTGCTTGGTCCCAGGAATGTTTGTTTTTGTGCGAAAACCCAGGCGTACAAACGATTTATCATTTCGATCAAGCGCAAAGGCTTTCAGACACGATTGCTACGGCGACAAACAAACATAAAAAAAGAGATCGCCAGAAAGAAAACAGAGCGGAAATGTTTGTCAAACAAGCTTGCCTGTCGGCAGGCGTGTGAGGAATTGATGTGCTCTTTCCCTACTCAACAAAAAAAAAATGCAGACGAAAAGAACTAAAATCAACACAACAAAACCAGACCGAGCCGGGGGTAAGTTCGATTCTTCACGCGTAAGCGTGCTTAGGTGGTGCGCCATACGGTACAACGCAGGGCGAATATTATGCGACACTGGGCGCTTCACCCCTAAGATAGATAGATAAGATAAGCCGGCTCTCTTGGTGGTGGCACCAACCGAACGAACGAGTGCTTGGGAGGTTAAAGCGTGCGTGCTCGACGGATTGATATCGAATGCGGAAATTTCGCGTATTTCCGCCGGCCTGTTGTGTGTCTGATGCAACAGCTTTTGATGCGTTCCGTAAAACGTGAGCAAATTGGAATAAACAACACTATTCAGCATCCTTCATTAGCGCCCGTTTAGGTATCAACAATTACGTGCTAACATGCCGTAACGTTCTTGTAATTAAACAGCCACAAATACAAGCTGCAAAATGCGCTTCCTGTGCGCTGAATGAAATCAATCATTGTGGTTTTAACTCCCCTTTTTCCCAAAAATAACTGCATCCCCTCCTGTGTTTGAAATTGAATCTTCCAACCCAACAAGGGAAGTGACTGTTTTTTTGGCAAACTCATGCACCTCTCTTAGTCCATGAGTCGGTGTGTAATTGATTCCTTGCGGTTCTCTGTGGTATTCATCCCAGCGAGGGGGGTGCAAGAGGGCCTCATAACATCAAAACCACCACACACATACAATCGGGCAATCACCGTTTCCCGAGAACAGGTAATTAATCTTAAGAGACACCCTCATCCCCCTTGGGCAACACTGGGCAGCCGCACCGCGCAGGACGGGTTGCAGTTTGCAACCGAGTAAAACATTATCAATACACCAGATCTCGTTTTTGCGAGCGGCCCCCGGTAGCTGTGGAAGGTTTCGCCATGGTTAATTAATGCGATACACACACACACACACATGCGGACACACGGGGCGAACGAGCGGGCCGTGTCATGTTGGGGGTCGTTGTTCCGGTGGTTTTGCTTTGGTATATGCGAACTGACACCCCGACAGCGTGTCGCTTGCCAGCAGTGAACGGGCAAACGCGCGGGAGCAGAGCGGTAGCGCTGAGTTTAATCTTTTCCGAAGCGATCGATTAGCGTGGTATGATGTGATGTGTGATGTATTAATTTTTTAACCTGCCATTCTTCGTTGACCCAGTTTTTCTTCTTCTTCTCTTCCCCCGAATCTAAAGTGTGAATCAAAGCGGCAAACCTTGCTCGATTAGAGGTTTTTTTTTCGGTGCGGTTGAGTGGCGGCGAGTCGTTCTCGGAACAAAGTGAGATAGTTTTAATGAGCGATAAGAATGTGTGAGAGAGCACGGCTAAGAGGTTATTAATGAAAGGTGTTTATTAATGTATCTATTTCTATCCAACAGTGTGATTGCGCTGCTAAAGTGTAATATATACACGCCGTTGACTGTCCTTGTGCGAGACAGTGTGTGTTGATTGAGCAAACTGGAATTAATACGCTCCACTGGCAGAGCGCTCTCGTGGTGTTGTGCTAAGCGCTTTGGTTTTACGATGCAGATTGTGAGTTCTATTCCCAGCAGAGTGGAGATGGTGCTCTACTATCAATTAATAAATCAACGTTATTGAATGAGACCGGAGCGCTTATTAGCTGTGGTCGGTCATGATTGCGAATAAATGTATTATATTACGTGTAGATTCACTGAAGAATGAATCACACTAGGGGTATTACTCATCCCCGTTTCATGGAATGGAATGTGCTTGTGCATGCAGCACTATCAAATGCTAACGTATACATTCTATACATATAAGAGCAAAAAAGAGAGCTACAGGACAAACAAATAATCAAACGCGCATTAGACGAGAAAACGCGAGCGCCTGGAGGAATTTATAGCAAAAAAAAAGCAACCAATTCCACACACTCCCTCCTCTACTCTCTCGTCAATGCCACACAGCACTCTCTCACTCACTTACTACACAAAAACCGCTCCGAACTGAAAAAAAACGCAAAACAAGCTGCCAGCGGGGCAGCAGCGGCGTCGCTCGTTTCAAAAATGAGGTCACTCGGATATCGACACAATCTGCCGTCCCTCTTCAAGGCATCTCCCACGGCTGCAGAGAGAAGGTGTGTATTTTATAAAATAAGAACAAAAAAACTGAATAAGCTACTGGAGAGGGGTGAGTAGCAAAACAGAAGCACAAAAAACCACATAATAAACCCCTACAAGCCGCCGGTGTCTCTTGCTGTGCTACTGTTGCCACTGCACCCGACCGACTAAGACAAATACATGACGATCATCGATCGGTTAGTGTTACTGTCAGAAGAGGGGTTAGGGTGGGGTGGCGCGTTTATGATACTTATGATTAATTGCTATATTTATCTGCAGTGACTGATCCGATTAGAGACAAAACCATGGCGTTTGGGGGTGGACTGGCGGTTACCGCCGTCGACATTGACCGTGTCGCGGTTGCAGAGGACGGCGACAACGATGATGATGATGACATCAGGTGACCCGTCCTTCACAATCGGCACACGCAATGAAGTTGTTTGTTTGAAGTTTTGATGGAGATTTGATTTTTTAAATGAAAGCAATCTTATCTACACCCATATGCTACACCAGTTTTAAATCATGAAAACCACAAAACCGGCCCATCGATAATGCAATCTACGGGAATAGGCGATAGTTTGTCTATGCCCCAGCGAACAGGGAAGGAGGCAACGTCTCAGCAGCGCTAGTGCCACTTGAGACGCTCCGGTACATTGAACAGATCTTGAAGCCGGCATGACGTCGGATGCATTTGCGTTGCATTACGTCGATCCGGAAACGATCGGTGCATCTCTACATCCCCCCCGTCGAGCTCAAAAGTGTCATCGTAGCAAGCCGATGCTTCGCTTGCTTTGTTTCGTGGATGCTTTTTGCTCCAACGAAACAGAACCTAAACTCTTTCGCGTGGGGTGCAAGTGTTAAGTTAGGAGGAGGAGGAATGCGCAGAAGGTAGGAATTTCATTTATCATTTATTGTCGTTCAATGCAAAACCAATCCACCACCGTACAATGTATCAGGGATGTAAGGGTGCGGGAAGGGTTTGGCATGAGGCGCCCGCGCTTGCAAACGGTGCATTCCAGCTCGCTGACGCACCGCCGGTCCCGTATCTCGCTTATCTCGCGCTGTTGGGCAAATGGCAAATTCTTTTCCTCATTCCTTGTCTCCGGTAGCTTGCTCTCCCTCTCTCTCTCTTACGATCTTTCTCGCACACGTTTGCTGTCTTGTTCTAGCAAGTGCATTCAACTGCGCCGACGAGGACGGTATGGGAAGGTGATTGAATCGTACGATGGATGCCATCTGCAATGCAATTACATTCCATTGGAAATGGTTTGGTGGGTGGTTGGGTGGAGCAGTTTCATACACAGCAGAAGCGGTACGTCTGTAAAGTGTGTTGTTGTTGTTGTTTTTTTGTTATGAAAATTGATTACCAATTGTCAGCAACTGGTGGTGGTGCATCGCAGGAGGGGAGTGGTCTCTGTGAGTGTATCTGTAGCGCGATCTACTTTTATTGAACAGCAAGTGCACACCAGACCGTTGGGCAAACTGCGACAAGTGCTCTAGGCGGAGTGACGCTACGAGTAGGAAATAGAACTTTGCAAAACGCAACAAACAAGACCTCTTTACGTGCACACTCGCACACATCACACCTCGCTTGAGCTCACTCTGCTGCTGGACGTTAATGAACAGGCTCGAGTGGTGCACTCGACGTTCATTTCCGGGCAAGCCGGGGCAAACGAGTTCAGGAAGTAAGCTAAAATTGAAGAACAAGTCACAGTCTCTAAGCAATAGCGCTGGCGGAGCGGGATGCAGCGAAAAATGCAGCTGTGAGAGTAAAAATTTTAACTTTTTCCTCCCCCCTCTCTATTTGCAACTTGCATCGTTGCAGTTTATTTTGTGCATTTCACGCACAAAAACCCAAAAAGGCACACAACAAAGTGTAGGCTGAGGTAGGCTCGTTTTAAAATTCAACCCTGTTTTTAGCCTTTGCAGTGCTTTTTCCGGGCGCGAACAGCAGCTTCTCCGTTTCTCATCGGCCACTTTTTCATCGTTAAAGTTTGCGTCGGTTTTTAGGTTATTCGAAAACTCCGTCACCGCTATAAATCTTCCTCGCACTGAACTGTCCGCCTGTTTGATGGGATGCTGTTCTGCGGGAGAAAAAGCGCCACCCACTTCGAGTGCAGTTTCGGCTTGCGCTTGCTCCATCATCACGAAACACTGGTTTGGAGCACCGTGAACTAAAAAGAGAAAAAAAGGAAAGCAAAATTGGGAAATTTATGCAAAAAATACCCATTATTACGGTCGGGAAAAACCGTCCTACCCCAGCCGCGAGTGGACAAGTTTATTCACGAAGCAGCAGCGGAGCAGCAAAAACGCTAGCGGTCGCACCACGACCGACGCCGCTCTGTGGTACGTGTAGGTTAGTTTTAAAACGCAAATGGCTGGCGTTTTGGTGTTTTGGGGTGGTAGCGCACAGCAGTGTTCTTTTTGTTGTTGTTTGCCCTGCGCCATCCTGAGATGAATAAAAAATATGACGCAAGGTTCTGCGATAAACATAGGGCCGCGCCGCTGACATGTTGCCATTGACGTTAGTTGCATATCAGCCGCACAGCTCTTTTTTTTCCTCTGTTGCAGCATGAAGAGGAAAAACGGCTCTGTGTCCATCTAGCACGGCCACAGACACACGCTCACTACACGGTGGTGGATGCAGCTGGTAAACTTGGGAACTTTGTTTGTCCTTCGTGTTTCGGGGTGTGTTCTGAAGTGCGCCCTTTGCTTCGTTTTTTGCTATTTTCCCCCAACGACACTCTTTTATATCTGGCTTTTGTCGCTTCGATTGCACTTTTCTGTAGTTTCGATCCTTTTTTTCAACGGAGTGCGTTAAAAATGCAAAAGTTTGCACCAAACGAGATGATGGGGATCAAGCGGAACACCAGGAAATGCATGTGTTATGAATATTATTGTTCCATTTTCAACAGTTTGGAGGGAGGTTTTTTGCTGTTGTTCCTGACAAGGAGAGCGATATTTTAAAACTTTGATCGAATAAAGGTAAAGGGATGTTTGACGCTTTTTTGCTGCACGGTCAAACAATACACTTTTACACTCATCCTCTGTTGGTGGCGAGATATTGGTATGCATCTAACGGACAGAATGGATTTGCAATGTTCTGTAGACAGTTTACAGAATGGAATTTAAATTCTATGAAAGCAATTGAAAGGATAAAATAACCTCAAATTGAAGTTGGAGTTTTCTTTTGTCAAATTAAACACATTTTCAAACACATTTGAATTTAAATTGATCGTGACACCCTCGGGGTGTGAAAAGGCTATACAAATAAACAACACACCGACAAGAGGCAGGTCACATGCATGCCTTACAAATAGCTGTACAGGTTCCAGGGAAAAAACAAAAATTCTTTCCCGGAAATCTTTACACCTCAACACGCAGGTTGTGAAGTCGATCGAAAACATCCAAACAATTCGAAACGAAATTTGATAACGCCCCATTAGCTTGTTTGGGAACGTTGGGAACGCAAGCAACGATTTGTAATTTGTTGTTTTCCATTTTCAAGCGTGTTTGTCTAGCGCCTCGGGCGCGC
The DNA here is from genome assembly GCF_943734685.1 of Anopheles coluzzii. Lineage (NCBI taxonomy): Eukaryota > Metazoa > Arthropoda > Insecta > Diptera > Culicidae > Anopheles > Anopheles coluzzii. Next base: position 69,891,290 of record NC_064671.1, on the reverse strand, counting down.
CAACAATGCCAAGCGAGACGTGTCGTCGTGGGAGCGTAATTAAAAACTAACTGTTTAATTAATTAAGCGTCCCTCCAAATACCCCATTACTAAAAAGGTATCGAAGCGAAATGGGCGTGAATGCGAGCCATCAATAGCGTATCTAGAAAATTAAAAAAAAAAAAGGTGGACAAAAATGCACACACAAAAAAGGAACAAAAGCTCGCCCTTAGGGTTCGGGCAAATCGGTCAAGTGCCTGCCACGGGAGAGAGCATCCTTACGCCTGATTGGATGGTAATAAAATGCTGTTCAGTCAAGTGTAGCACCTCTCGAACAAATACTTTACAGTGGGACAGCAGCAAGAAAGCAAAGAAAGCGCCACCACTTTTGCTTACGACACCCGAGAGATAACCTTTCCACGAAATGGAGTAGCAGTAGGACGCACACACACACACACACACACAAAACAAAACAAAACAAAATTGGCAAAAAGCTAGGGACAAAAGGATCGATTTCCAAAAAAATATAAGCTTCAACTTCAATTGATGTTCGAGCGCACGCACAGAAAGCGAAGCGAACAACTTGAAATGAGCTTTCCACAGTAGCGTGAGCGGGGCAGGGAGCTCGCATTTGCGGGGACCTAAAATCGAAAATCGACGCCGCAAGGCATTTTTCTTTTGCCAAGATGACGACGCTAGAAAAGGATGGAAGAATAGAAAGAAACAAAAAACACACAGAAAAGATTCGGATCGAAAAACAAAAACCGAAGCAACATTTAACGAGACGTAAATGAATTAATTGATTTTCATTTTCTTTCGACACGTGCAGACGAACCCGTTTCGGGGAACTGTCAACGCGTTGTTACCCACACAAAGAGCGCAATAGTGAATGGAAAAGAGGATCTTTTCTTTTTGGTATTTAATGATGTGCAATTTTATGTTTCGACTGATTCTACGTTTGGAGCAGAATCCATGCTTTGATAATGGAAGAATCATGCTTTCTGCAGAACATTCTGCTTCTAATCGGGCTAATAGGATGTGCTAAAATATGTAGAAAAGCCTGTGCAATCCAACATGTTCAATCATGTTAAATGCTCAACGTGTTTACCCATCAGGCGTCACAACTTTCTATAAATAAATTATCACACTCACCCATTGACACAATTGCGCAAATTTCCCACCATAAACCGGTGCGCCGCTCGTTGGTGATAGCGCCGTAATGCCATTCGGTAGCCGAGATTAAACCCCGGCCGGCCATTTTATTACCTCACTTGCAAGGAAAAGGTGTCTATCGGGTATTTTTCGGGTGACCGAAATAATGCTCCAATCCGTAAAACACACTCTCACACACGACCCACACTAATGACGGAAGTGCTAACGGCGCAGTTTTTTTTGTTATTATGGCGCAGTCTGTTCTTCTTTTGCTGCTGTTGCTGTTGCTTTACTTCTTTACTTACATCAGAAAACCAAAATTGTGGCTATGGCGCCACAAATATTGAATTGAAAGCGCACACACGCGCGCATAATGCGGTTCTATGTGGCGGCTTATCGCTTTAAATTTCGTACGAAAATCGATTTCTTATCAATCGGTGCTGGGGTGTGAGCCGGGCTCTGATGGACAAACAACAACCTCACCTTCACTCTCTGGCCCCGTTTCTTAATTCGATGTTGTTTTTTGTGGTAAAACGTTCCACCGTCAACAACAACCGGTGATGGGTAACCACGCTCTCGTTGAACCCCGCCCCGAGCAATCACGCGGCCCCAGTCGCCTCAGGTCGCAAAAACATATTCCGCCCTCACATCCGCGGGTGGTGGATCATCGGCGGGTTTATCGGTTGCACGAAATCTGGGCCCCACAACGCCCCAATCGGTCAAAGCCTTTCGATCGTTATCTCTCGCTCTCGTTCGCCCGCCCGCCATGGCTGGCACCCGCTGGGCAGCAGCAGCAGCAGCAGCTGTCCAGTATCTGACATTTACCGGCACTGCCGTCACTTCACTTACGAAGCGCACTGCGAGGTCAGTTGGATTATGTTTCGCTGGTTTCTTTACCATGTGTCTTTCTGTTGTTGTTCCCTGCTGAACCAGTAATCCGATTTGCAAAAGGAAAAGGATTCTAGGGGTAAAGGAAAGTTGCCGAAATTAACCTTTGAATGAGCAGGAATAATTTCACCTTGAAAGTGAAAATGAGCTTGTTTCATTTTATGTCTTTAAAACATATGATTTAATGCAATTAAATAGTGCAATATGAGTTTGACTCAATTCCAATTCAAAAAAGTCATTTGTAAACCAGCATATGAGCTTGTAAAACATTTTCTTTCAACCCCATGCTCTGCTGCAAACTCAAAGAGGCTCAAAGATCAAAGGGGTAACATTCACACAACACACTCGTAGGAATCACGGAACAGAAAACATAAAACCTCTCAACAAGGCAGCCCTTAATCGCTCGGTGCGCTCTCAAGAATGCAGCGATGCAATTGCACTTGCATTTTCTTTTAATGATCTCATGCAGCTCGGCACAACCCCGCGCCCGACGCACAAGAGCGTCATTAAACGGGCAAAAAAGCAAAAAACAAAATGGTTGAGCAAGGCAGGGACGAGGGAAGGCTGTTTCGTTTGTTACGATCACTAGAACATGTGGCTTGCACTGTAAAAATGGGGTTTTTATTACCCGGCACAGTCCCTCCATAATTCTCTTCCTCAATTTTGTGTTCATCATTGCTCCTTCGCCACCCTGTCGTAAAATTCCCTTTCACTCTCTCACTTGTAATAATACTGCAGTGCTTCATGTCATGATACACTTAGGGGTTTTGTGTACACTGTGCGGTTGTTGCATAACCGATTGCTAGATCATAAAAAAAAACAATCGCAGCAACCGCACAACATTGCGAACAGGCGGACAAACGTGCAGCAATCGTGTATCGGAGCACGCGCGCGCACTCGCGCCATGGAGGAAAGAAGTCGACGTTGGCTTTGCCCAACTGACTACCAACCAACATTACTTCCTACCCACTGTCCTACGTGCAGCGAAGGGCACGGGGAAGCTGGGGATAATTTTCCCATTCACCAATCATGCCGCACGATCGCACGAGCGCGAGCTTTACACTCGCGCCTGGTGACGACGGGCCGCCGCCACGCTGCCTTTGTACTTGCCCGACACACGCCGTTCACGCCGCGGTGCGCTCGATCAGGCGCGGGCATCGGGAGGAGCTTTCACGTGGCGGATGGGTTGGCGGGGAATGGGGAAAAAATTGTGGGGTAAGTGGCTTGCGCCGGAATCTGATCAATCGATCAAGCAACGGCGCAAGCGAGCAGGAGTTTACAGCAGTGGAGGGCACTATGCGAAATGTAAGCTACTCCGGGGGGAGGAGGGGAGTAATATGTGGCCGTACAAGGAAGGTTATCGACGGGTGCGATCAGGCCAATTCGATCGCTGGTGGATTTGGCACAAGCGTGTAGTTTTTGAAGCGGCGAAGGGTTTGAAATTCTCCCCACGGGGATCGAATAAGACTTTTGGGGATTAAGGAGAGTAAAAACGTGTTTGGCTTTCAACATTCCATGTCTTAGGGTTTTGGTCTGGTAGCAGACATCAGAGTAAGATGAGAGATTGGTCATTCAAAAATGTAGATCAGAATAAGATGTCAGTCTACTAGACTCGGGAACCTTCAAACAACTTTTGGACAGGAGTTCTTCAGTAGTATTGGAGCTACGGATGTTCGATAAGGAATGATCTTGGAATGGAATGAATGGCAACAACCGCAATGGAGTTCTTATAGAAACTAGAGTAATCAATCAACAAAATCTAAAGGGATAGAATGTCTGGATGCTCTAGGAATCCTTGGCCAACTCTATTGTTAATATTCTAACATTTGAACAACAGTTTGAAACGTTTGACATTGGTCCTAATAGAGCTAAGTTGAACAGAACTCTTTAGAATCAGGTTATGTTTCAAAGACCAAATCAATGTTTGTCTGGAACAATCAAATTAAATGTCTGAAGATATTTCTATCTTTCGTCTTTTAAACTTTCCAGTATATTGGATTCCTCCAACATCCACCTCCAAGATATTCTGACACGAGAGCTCTCTTCTCGGTCTCATTTACTCCCCATAATCGCACCAGTGCATGTTCCACACGACCTTGATCCAATGGCCGTGATCTTACATCATCGTTGCAGCTCTAGCGTTTGTTGACTTCCTTCGGGCTTTCATGATGCACGCTCTACCCGCTCTGAAAGCGTTTAACAACGCTGTCTCGCGCCCGCAGAGTGTCCTGCTGGCGGGTATTGTTTCTGCTCTTTAAAACGATCTCTCTTAAACGGTGGAAGGACGATCGCGCGAGGGACAACGAACCACCGTGTAATGTAGCAGTAGGGGAAGCAAATTAAACTACCCGTATTTTTCTCCGTTCTCAAGGCCCTGGCGTAGCCTGTGGGGTTAAAACGTTCATTTATTTCTCGCCCGAACCCGAACTCCAGAACGCAAAGATCAGTCCCTCCCGTGCACGTTGTGCGCTTCCGTACTGTGGAAGCGGCACATTGAAAAGGGTGCTCCTTCGTCCTTGTTGAGCGCTTGGCCGATCGAATCATCGGACGACCTAATCTAATCAAACATTGATTGCAAGCCGTCCGGCGCGCAGACGAAGGGATGGCCTTAAATTGCCCTAGGCTTTGGACGAACCTTGAACGTAACAAAACGACGCAAAACGTGAGCATGAGAGCGAACGCATTCTTGGTGAGGTACACGGTTGAAAGCGATGCCCCGGAACTGCTGTGCTGTTTAAAATCGTGCCAAGCATCGGCCGTCCTCTGTCACCTTCAAATGAACGGGAACCGGCAATCATAAGTTATGCCGATTATGAGTGGAGAGACGGGCCCGACGGTCTAAGCAACGGTTTGAATTATTGCCCGAACTCAATCAAGGTGATTAAAGTGAGTCGCTCTTTGCCATGAACATTTCGATCACGCTCTCCGTGGTTGCGGCGCGGTTTCGTAACACGCCGAGGACTTGTGCCTGTGCCCTGGCGAATATTAACGGTGGGAGCGAAGGTCATCATTTGTATCGTCTATGGCCAATCGATTGGAGGAGCAAATCAACGGGTTTTGATTGCGTTGGAGTTTTTCAAGCAAAAGTACATCAAAACAAGGAAGACTTCCCTTTGTTAGGATTCATTAAAAAACAAAACGACGACAACGAAAGAAAACAAAATTGAAAATCAATGAAAAAGTCTGAAGAAGCAAAAGTGATTAAAAACTGATTCACTTTTGCCCGTTCGTTTTGTTACACATCGAACCAACTACCATACCAACTTGGACAAAGTGAATAATTTTACATCAACTTTAGTGCCTTCCCCTGATCAAGCTTTCTAACCCGTTCTCACCTGTAGCGGATTCGTCGGCTGTGCAACTGGTCGCCAGGAGCGATGCAATCACGAACACCACCAGCGCCATCGTTTGCACCGGTCGTCGACTGGATGCCATTTCCGGTGCCAGCCCGGGTGTCAGGATAACGTGTTGAAGGTAGAAGCGGCAAGCTATCTAACCAACGATGCAGCTGGAGGTCCACGCAGAACACACACACACAAACACTCACAGATTCTTATTCGACCAACACGGACACAGCACACTTTCCGATTGGAGTCGGGGGAAAAAAGAAAGAAAAAATCTCACTCCGACACCCGACAGCACAAACAAACCACGGACACGAACGAGGGTTTCACTTCCGCGCGAACGGGGCTTGGAGGTGCGATCTAGTGTGTCGCTCGTTTACACAATTTTCACCTTTGCTTCTTTGAATGAATTTTCTTCCTTCGCTTTACTTACACACACACACACACACACAATCGCTCTGCACCCGCTTACATCGAACGAATTCAATTTATGCATCAACTTTTGCTACTATTTTTTTATTTCACTTTAACGTTACACTTCCCCTTCGCACTTCGCTTTCCTTTCGCTTCTGTATTCAACACTCAAGGCACGCTTTAGTGAAGGAAATTTCTTCTACCATTACTTTCTTTTCCTTTGCTATTCCACTTCCCGCTCCCGAGATGCTTTGTTTTAGTTTCGTACTTACTCTCTTTGCAACGCCGCTTACCTTTCAACTTGTGTTTGATTTGCTTTCACACCTTTTTCTTTTTCTTTTTAAACTTTAAAGCTAGTTACACTAACGAACCGTCGCAGGCTTTTGCGTTTGATCCTGCTTGAAGCACGGCTTGTGTTTTTGTTTCACGAAGCTCACGAATCAATCAAAACTACGGCACCAAATCTCAGGAGCCTTCACTCGTTCCATCTGCGAGTCGCGAGTGTAGTTCGTGTTCTTGCTTGTTGGGTTCGTGAGCTAAGCCAGCACAAAAGTAACTACTAGGCACGATGCCGTTTAAGCACCACGCACTGTACAGGAAAACGCGGGATGTTTGTTTGTTTGCCTATTTTGCTGCTGCCAAACAAACAATCCCACCGGTTTGGGGCGGAAGGGGATTGCGGTACTAATATTTGCCGTTCCGCTACACTAAATGACACACTTACACGGACACATACACACACACAATCATACACATATGTATATATACGGGTACACGGATACTTCTAAGTGGGATTATATGCACAAAAAGATGCGTGTCACATGTACAATCAGCGCCGCGGCCTCGTCACGGCGCCACGCGAACCGTATCGGAAAGCTTACCGAGCCGCGCCAACCGGCCACAGGCAAGCACAGCTTTTTCCTAATTTAATTAAAACCGATTAAGGTTTGTTTTTGGGTGAGCTGCTTTCCGTTTTTTTTTTTTGTTGTTGCTTCGTCCTTGTTGACGCTAATGGTGCTTTAGAACAAATCAAAGTCCTGTAAGTAGAAGAAAGAGAGAGAGAGAGAGAGAGGAAGTTACAATAAAATCACATTTTAATCGCATTAATAAAAAGGACTTAAGAATCAACACTCGCCGAAGCATGACGAAAATGGGGATTAAAAGGCTAAAAGCCCGACCCGTTTGTTTCTTCCACCCGTGCGACGTCTAAATCAGCTCCTTTGCGAACAGATAATTGCTCCCGGATGATGAAGGAGAAATTAAACCTTCCCCTTTTTGTGCGCTAAGCAATCCAGCATGCGTGCAGCTTTCGTGCACGCGCGCAAAAAAGCATAAGAAACTTTTTATCATTTCGATCATTTCGTGTAAAAGAAAGCACGAAGCGAAGCGGTAGAGAATGTATGCCCGTGTAATTAATCATCCTGGACGAGTTAAGTGTAAGCTGACGCGGCAAAAACGGTCTTGCTAAACGGTCGATCAAAATGTAGGAAAAATGGGTGGCAAGTGGGCTGCATAGCAGCAAGAAATGCAGCATTTTTCCCAGCAAATCCCACTAATCCTGCACCCGGCGGTACGGTTAAGGAAGTCGCAGCCGCGATAAGCAATGTGACATTTTAATTTCCCTAAGTGACTGCAGATTGCTACCATGGCTCGGTGCTGCCATGATGTTGCTAGTTTGTGACAATATTTTCCGGTCAACACACACACAAACACCTACATCATTCTATTCACTAAGAGTGAAGCTGGGTTTGCTGGGAATGGTCGTTGTGACGGGGGAGTCCACTCATTATGGTCCAAGCAGCGTAAGAGGAGCTGCGCAAATTAGACTGACCAATTTAATTCCAATCATGATAAATGGGCCCAAAATCAGCAAGTAATGCAGCGGAAATGCTGAGATGGTTTTAATTTTCCCTTCCTTCAGTTACTACCTCACATCCTTCGGGAGACGAACCACCAAGACGCGTTCTGCGTGGACAGCAGAAGCTGTTCTCAATCTCATTGATTGTTCCTTTACACTTCTCGCGCGTTTACTTGCTTGCTGTCAAATTACTCAGCTCAAGCGCAAGAAAAGATTCAGCATTTTAACTAACTTACTTACTCTTGTGCGATAAGTAATGACCCAAACAGAGAGGATTTTAAAATAATCGATCCTAAGAACTAGCACATTGATTTTTTTTAAATCCTTTTTTGAAGATTTTTCTATTCATTTTTCTATAAAAAAGTACAGTCACACAGAGCATTTTCATTAATTTTCATGTTTTTAGTTTGATACTATTAAAATGATTTTGGTTGTAAATTGATCTCAATACCTTACTTTCTTAAAAGATTTTTTATAAAATTAAAGAAAAGAGTTTAATGCCAATAAAAAAATAGAAATTAAAACTTGTTAAGACATTCCCCGTGTTGCCAAAGCCCTGAATCATTGATGCAAACTCTTCGATAACATATAACTTTGTTTCCAATCGTAAAAGTTACTGTGAAAAATCAAATAAAAGTTAAAAAGAACATGTTAAATTGCAAAAAAAAACACTTCATAGAGAACCATTATTATCAATCTCAGAAACGTAACGCATTAGACCACACCGCGAAAGAACTGGGCCACTACAACCTGTCCCATATCACGTGCCTAACATTCACCACCCGCGCCGCCGCGTCCCCTATGTCTCATTTTTGCATGCTTAACACATCCACCCATTAGCCGGCACACCTAATCACACACACACACACACACACACACACACACACACACACACACACACACACACACACACACACACACACACACACACACACACACACACACACACACACACACACACACATTATAATGATGATGATGATCATCATCATCAAAGCAGACGCGGTCTGAAACGGCGAACGAATGAACGAACGCAGAAAAAAAGCAGAACATACGAATCACCGCTAATTTCCCTAACGCACATCCGGCCGCACCGTCGTCGTCGTCGTCGGGGACAGACACGTCGACGGTGGTGGTGATGGTGATGGTGGTCCCGGCCCAAAAACCCGGGTGATTCCCGAGAACGGAAAAGCATCATTTACTCTGTGCAGTCTGTTCCGTTTCGTGTGGGGTTGTTATTTTTTTTTTGTTTTTGCTGTGTGTGCTTGCGATGTGTTTTTTGTTGTTGTTGCCTTTGCTGCTGTTGATTTAATGTTCACCCAGCACGTTTTTGTTCTGCGCGCACGCTCCCGCTCGCGTACTCTCTCTCTCTCTCTCTCTCTCTCTCTCTCTCTCTTTCCGTGCGCACGGGTTGCGTAAACGGTTGGCGCGCGCGCGAGACGCGCTGTCTGGCGCTGTTTGCTGCGTGTTCCGTCGTCGCTCTAACACGCGTATGGGGCGTTGGACAGAGCAAGGGGACGGAGAAGGCACAGTGGGGCAGGGCACCTCCCCATTGGGTTCTGAGTTAGAATTTGCAATGTGTCTATTGGTGTGGCTCGAGCATCGAGCGAAGGTGTAAGAAGACAGCTGCACTCGAAAGCGGGTTGAGGGAAACTATTTATCTTTCCCGTCTGTCGGTATTGCATGATAAGTTGTACCAAGGCCGGGGTGCGGGATATACACCGATAAGCCATCGAGCGGGCAAGAATTGGATTGGAAAATTGCAAAATAAATCTTCAGCCGTTTTATTTTTTTTGTTCGCATAATCAAGTGCACATTAGCAGACGGTCGGAAGGGCTATTTCTTCCTCCGCAATTCGTCTGTGCACCCTGAGCGGGAAAAAAGGGTTGGAGGCAATTTTGTGCAGCAAAACCAACACACCCCCTCTGCTGTGCTAGCGGGATGTGTGTCCAACGCGACACACACACACACACATGGCGGCCTAAACACTCGCAAAACACGCTGGACATTCGCTGCCGCGGACAACGGTGGAGAACGACGATATTAAAATTAAAATTTATGGCTTTTAAATTAGCGAATGTTATAACATTAAGCTTTATATTGCGAATTCGCGCGACGCGCCATCCTATTTCCTCGCAAAACCGGAGGCGGACACTGCCACTGCCGATGTAGGTTGAATGGGCGGCCACCGACAAGCAGCAGATTTGTGCCGCCATCAAACAGATGAAAGAAAAAAAAAAGAAAAAAGCGGCGGAAAAGTGCCGTGTCTGGACCATCACGGATCATGATGGATCCGAATGAGGACTCCCGGATGCTGTGATTAAGCCGTTACCTCGAGACAGCACCACGACCACCATCACCACCATCAATTGTGAAAATGGAGAGGTTTGGAGAGTCAACCATGGCGAGAGTTATAAAGCCAAACATACGAACATAGAAGGAGCACAGCAACGGAATGGAACAGCGATTTCTAATTCGCATTAGCCGGAGAGAAGATTTGCTCGCGAAAATCGAAACTCCCATTTTAATGACAGCCTAATTAGTGAACGATGTAGTTTATTAGTGGGTATAATTTATGACACCACACAGCCTTTACCGCTCGTCGTCGATCGGCTCCATCGCGCTTGCTAATGAACCGGAAAAATAGGAGACGAAAGAATGGGGCAACGGACGCGACAGGACGACGGTGCAGAATAAAACATAAAGCGAAACGTTCTTTCGATTAATCCACCATAAAATCAATTTGTCCCGCCAAACATTTTTCGCTAATGATGGCTGTATGTGTGTGTGTGTGTGTGTGTTGGTGATTGAGCACCCAACTAAAGGAACATCGCTCAACGTGTTTTTTTGTTTGAAAATGTGAATCGACAGACAAAAATAGACTCGATGAGAATAAATCTTATCATTTCTCTTCGTCTTCCCTCTTGATATATGCGTACACGTAAAAACAGCCAAAGGTTGGACATTATAAGCAGACACCGGCCCTAATTATGAATTTAATCGTTCGGCTTGTCAAACAACGGATTACAACCACCCATCACCACGGGGCGGGGAGATTGGGGCGGTGAGATATTTTTACCACCAACGAGCGTTTTGAAGCGGTTGAATTTTATTTACACTGCTTGGAAGGCCAAGGACGGCAGTTTGTCGCGTGAATCATATGCTCGTATTGAGTTTCTTTTTTTAAACCTGCTCTTTGCTACATTTACAACGACATTCACACTGTCTTACGGCGGCTGCAGTTCGTCAATGCGTCTCTTCGTGCAAGGGACGTCCCATCGAACCGAATTCATAAATCAATTGTAATTAAAACCACTGCCACACTGCACAGAGCGGACAAGAGAAATAACAGCAGACTCCACTGGTAATGTGAGTTTGGTGTGGTGTTTTCGCAGCAAGCATTTAAACGTGCGAAAGAATGTGCCATAAACACGAAAGTGGATTTTACAGTGCACCTTCGAATTGCTATCTCTACACCGACAGCGACCGACTATCGGTTTCACAGTGTGACCGATGAAAGATGAGCCTGCCATATACACACACACACACACACACATGAGATCGTACTGATGGCACGATCGGTGAACATTTCCCGCAGCACCAACAACAAGTAGTAGTAGTTCGTCGGTAGAAGCATCCGTCAAAGCAGCGTCGTCTGTAGGGGGCGCGCGGGCGCGAGAGACGCGTGAGAAGCGCAACACCTTTCGTGTCGGATTCAAATTGCGTGATCGCGTTTTAGCCACCTGAAGGCAATGAGGAATGATTTATATACTTTTTGGCTGTACGCTCTTTGTTTGGGTGGGTATCGATAAAGCGGAATAGTTTTGGGCTCGTAAAACACGGGGTCATTTCAAATAGAAGGAGGAGCACACTTTCACGATTTATCGATTGTTGCCCTTCCCCTTGTCCTAATGGCCGTAAGAACTAACGCACTAGTGGTGTTAAGGCAGAAGGGCTGGGAGGAATAGGGCTATCTAATCTACAACCAGCTTTAGCCTTCATTTTCACTTCCTCTTATCGTGCAGCACCGAAATGACCGAACTGTTTGCCCTGAAATTGATCTTTAATTGGAATTAGTTCGGAGGTAGTTTACGCAAACGAGCACACACACACAGGGGCAACACCAGCGAGCAAAAAAGGTCTGCCTTAAATCTTGCCCTACAAAACCGTGTAGAGTCTGCTCGCAAAGCAGAAAAATGTAGGGCAGTGTGGAAGCACGACGGCGAGCATTACAAAAAAAAGTCCGACAAATGTTTATTGTTTTGCGCTTATCTCGCACTCTATCAAGCTCTCACGCACGCACACAGCCCGTTGCTTTCGGCAGCCTTTCGGCGACACACACGCACACCGCCACAACAACACAACGAGAACGACGCGCACCTTTTCCCCAATCAACACAGCAGCAGCAGCAGCAACTTACACGATCTCGATCACCACCACCACCGGTGCTGCGATCCACTTTGGGGTCACAAAACAGTCTTCCCGTGAGAGATCTTCCCGAAGTACGAAGGAACAACACCAAAAATCTCTTTTTGCACACCACAAAAACGTACCAGAACCTAGTGGTCAGTCAGCCCGTAGCACAGCGAAAGCGCGGTCCGTTACACGCGAAAGGTTTGAAAGATTTGAAACTTGTTTTTTTGTTCTTGTCTGCGGGTCCGGTTCGCACCCTTCCGACATCCCTTAATGCACTGGTGAGCCGTCGGTGGCGGCTACCCTTCGAGAGCCCCAGCAAGAAAACCCGAACGGCTTGTTGCGGCGTGCGAGCGAGAGGGGCGTTACAGCACACGTTCGCGTTTTTTTCCGTTTCGCTCGTTCACACGCGGTGTTTGGGCGAAAGCAACAACAAGAGTGTAACAACACACGAACAGAGTGGGTGAGGGATAGAGAGACACTGCTGCTTCGGGTGCGTGATTGCTAGCTCTTTTTCGCCACCGTCGATGCTTGCTGTGCAACGTTTGCGACACACGCAACGCAACGCGCTCGTGTGTTTGGAGGGGAAATGCGGGTTAAGTATGGCACGCATACAGCTGCGTGCGCGATGATTCCCCGCCACGTGGTGTTGGTGGGGAGCACTATGGGAGAATTTGGTGCCAATGGAATTTATTAGAAAATATTAGACATTGGAGGAAATACATCATTTCATATGAGTCGCATGGGATTTGCACGTATTTGACTGTTGTATTTGAAACATAACATAAATAATGTAAAAATAGTAACCCATGCAGTTAAGAGCGCAGAAATATTATGTTTTATAATGTCCAGGATTTATTTTTAATTTTTTTATCACTTCCAAATATCACTTAATTTTGGGCATTACTAAAATAGAAATCTGTTCACGTTATATTGCTACTTGAGGTAAATTAAATTACACGCTTCTAGCCAATGGTTTACGACGTGCCATCACATGCTTAATTGGATGAACGGATTTTGTTTGCTAACACTCTAGCAGCTAGCTGAAGTGGCATGAGCACTTGCGCTCAGCACTGGGAGCTGGAGTCTAATGCTATTATCTATCGAAATAGTTATATTGGTTTCTAAGCGGATTAACCGGAACTGCTGATAAAGTTGAACAGCTCTCAACACCAAATACAATCGAAATTGGTTATTGCAGATAGTTTAAGGGCTGTCGTAAGATAGGTAATGTTAAATCGTATATTGTATTGCGGTAACCTTATAGTTAATATTAAGAAAAAAAAGTAGACTTAGTACTATATTTTTCCATCTTAATTCAAATTTTCAACTTCTTTCTTGTTTGTTTTATGCAATCAAAACTTAAAACAAAATAAATCCATACACTAGACACTTTTCCAGCACTGTTAGTAAGTGCGTAATAATATAGTCTCTTACGCACACTAGAGAAACATTTGTTTGTTGCACCGAAATGTTACACAAGGGTGTCCTCTACTATGCAGACACCGCAGAGCTAAATGGTGCAACCATTGCAAAACAAATGAAAATTTATGATGAAACTTTGCACTTTTTCTTCGCTAAATAAACATTTAATTATCCAATTGCACGACCCACAACCCATCGTAAGCCACAAATTTCTCATTACCCCGTGTACCAAACGCGATTAAGACGAGATCTTTCACCATAACTGCATTTCGTTACATAGTTTGTCTAGCCCGGGTAATGCATAAATTTGCAATGTTCGTGTGGTTTTTTGGGAGAAAATTTAATTAACTACCCTGCCGCGCGCTCACCATTGGCCTCTTCCTTCTTGCGAGCGAACTACCAATTGCCATAACCCAAGACACCTTGGCCCAGGGTTTGAATGCATTTCTTGAATTTGTTCCCGTCGTTCCCGTTTGCTCGTTCTTTGGTGGAATGGTTCTTACCGCGAGCGAAAACTACCACGCAGTGGATTTTACCGCGAAGGTTGGAAAATCTAATTCCCGATGCAAATTACGGCACCGTGCTCTAGGGGTTGCCTGCTTTGCCAAACGCGTCCGTTTGCCAACGGAATGCACAATTTAACGGGGGCCCGTTCGTACGGGAGTGTTTTCTGAGCATAAATCGAATCAGAACGATGGCTTCAGAAAGCGAATTTAAGTCGCTTTCAACAGTTAAGAATTTGGCATTTAAGGAACACCTTTCGTTATCCAGTTCTTTATTTTCGGTGAACGAGTCTTTAATTATTAACTGTCGTTGTATCGTATTTTCCAAGTACACCTAACATCAACGAAATATGGATTTTTGTTATCTTGCTAATTATGATTTTGTTTTATTTTTCAAACAAAATTTCATCCTGTATTTCCCTCCTTAGTGTTCGATAAAAACAACCTGAACTAGAGTATCAATTAATTTTACTAACTTCATCAAGCGACGAACGTACACCGTGTGGCGCCCAGCGAAAGTAAAATTAAATTGAATGTCACTTCAAACTTGCTTTACTATTGCTTTGGCCATTTTTTGGTTCGTTCAGCTGAAACATCTTGTGTCCGAGCATTTTCCAGCCAAGCTGCAATCAAAGTGTACCCGTGTACTGCCCTTTCCAACGGTCACGGCTGTCACCATTCTTCGCTAAAGTGAGCGAGTGGGAAAAGTTTTTTTGACGGCTTCAAACTTGTTTTCTTTTTTTCTGTGTGTGTGTTGCTCTATCCGCCCTGACTGGTGCTGGGGCCGATGGGAAGAGAATTAAAAACCGTTCAGATGAAGCTTCAAGGACGCGAAGCGGTGAGCAAGGGAATAGAAGTTCCTTCTCCCAGCCATGGACCATCAAGAATTGAAAGCAAAAAGAGAAAAAGCTCAACGATAAGTCGGTGTTCGCCGAACAATCTTTCAGCGTAACCGCAACTCGGTGGCGCGGTTAACTTTTGCGTGGGTCAGCTCTTTGCGCTTTGGCGTTGTAACTTTCCATTTATTTACGCTTTGATTCGTGCTTCATATTTGTTGCAATCATTCGATGGTTTTTGCACTTTAGTGTTGGGAATGAAAACTTTCTCCTTCACATTTGCGAGTTTTAATACCGAAATGACCACTTAATATTGCAGATTTTTAATGTATACTATACCATTAAGGAAAATTGTACCAGTAAAGCAAACAACGCAGAAGAAGCAGTTTGAAAAAAATGCAATATTTCGAGTAGTTTACTGCCAGGCAAAAAAGTATGCAAATGTATGCAGCCCACTGCAGGTGGCACATACTGCAACAACAGCTCGATGCAGCAGTTGATAGAAACCATGACAACAACGGAAAAGTGAAACCACCTCGTGCAGCACAATTTGCACCATTTCTTTCGCTCGAACGGGCTCGCTGGGCTGATGAAAAAGGTTGAATGCAGTTTTCCTCTCCCCGCAAATCAACTCAGCAGAGGCGCATCCGTTGGACAATATGCTGATTAAGAGACAATCAGTCAAACAAGTTGCCGGGATGCAGCGAAGAGCGAACAAATGGGAAAGCTTTCCAATTGTCACACGTTTCATTATTGCAGAAAGCAAAAAAAAAAAAAAAAACACGACAAACGGCTGGCGGTCGTTATGATGCAGTTTGCAAACAGCGTTTTAATCACAATAATGGCTGCGGATACCGCGCGCTGCTGCAAATTTACAATGTAAAATAAAAAAAGGACGGGAATTCATCCAGTTGAAACAATGACTAGATGAAACGGACGCACATTTTTAATTAACAATGCGGTTTAAAATACAATAAACGCATTGTTTTTTCATCCACACACACGCACTCTCTTATAGGAAAAGAAGATAAAAGAACTGTACTGTGAAAACGATTCTTCTAGAGCTTGAAGGCTATAATAACGCCACAGCCGACAGACCATGCATCAGACAGCGTGACCCAGCTTTTATTGGCTTTAATTTGAGCAAGAAAACCGCCATTGCATCATCATCATCCACTACTGATCACGCGCTACCTCATCATGTCTCACAGCTGCTAATGGTTGGGTAGAAATAGCAGCGACACTCCAAAGACTCCAAAGATCTTAGTGACACACACACAATCCTTTAGACGTGGCTCACCCGAAGCGTTTTCCACAGCACATAAAAGGGCAAACTACTGCTTCTGCTTATCGTCCTACCATCGCGTGTGGGTTTGTGTTGGCAAAACGAAATAAATCCACTCACCAGACAGGGCCGGCTCGTTGCTGACAGCGACCGACACCACATCCACTCGTAACAAAAACCAACATAAAATGATTCCAACGATATGGCCAACCAGTTTCACTCCATTAGGGCGCTGTCTTTTTCCTCTTTTTCTTCTCCCTGGCCGGTTTGGTGGAATCTCTCACCCCCCCCACACACACACACTCCCCGTTTTTTAACCACAATGTGTTAGAATTGCTCCTGGCTCAACTCATCGCTCATCGTGCCGCATTCATCAACGAACGGCTCCTCCGCCGGGGGGGCTAAAGTGGAACGTTCCTCTAAACGAAGCGTAAAATTTCGTCCCCATTTTCATCTTCAATTCATTCGTGCTTCCTCCGACTGTCTTTTTTGGGGGAGGGTGAAAAGCACTCCTCATTCCAGTTGACCATCATCACAGCAAGGGCAGGGTTTTCACTTTCAACCTGAAAGCTTCTTTTGGGCGATGGTGATGGTGGTGCGGCGTTGTTTTGGAGTTGATAAATGGTGCGAAAATGATTTTCCAGATCCTACCGGGCTCGAGACAAACAAACAACATAAAAGGGGTATCGTGCTGGCAGGCCGGCTTTGCTGTTTTACGCTGAAGACGTTAAGCACATCAGCACAATGGCGCAATGAGCCTTCTTCCTTCAAGAAAAAGGGCTTATTCCAAATTGATGCTTCTCCAAAAATTGTAAAAAAGCGCCGTAACACAAGAACGTTCGCTCGCTTCGAAGTTTGTCTTTAAAATGCGAAGCAAAAAAAAACCCCGCTCGATGATTCTGCGAACTTTCGGCCGATGGGCTGGGCTCGGTGGCTGTGTTCGTACAGTGTTGCGCCACCCTTCTAATGATCGTCGTGAGATTTAAATGCGATTTCGTCCAACCCAAAGCTCAATGAGTCGCTTGAACGACGAGTAAAGTGTCGAACAAAAGCGTCCCTTCTCGAGCGGCACGGTGAGCTTTTTTTCCAGGAAAATGACCCAAACCTACCCCACGGCACACTGCCCCTCTGGGAGGACGCTTTCTGCTCTGTTCATTGGAAATTTACTCCTTCTTTTCATTCTCCATCCGCCCATCAATTATAGATGAACTAACGAGCGCGCGCGGCACCATTGGCAAATAAACCGTTGCTGAATTATTGAACGCGTCCCGGGGTCGAGATGGGCTAACCGAGCAGAGGAGAGCGTAACGGAGGGGCTTTTCTCGTAGGTTTGCGCGTGCTCCTTCGTTGTTTTTCTTTCCCGAGGTTCCGTTTGTTATCCGAACGTATCTGAAAATCAAAAAACGTCGAAGAAATGACGGGATTTTCGAAAAGAAAAGCCCATCGACAAACAAAACAGCACACCGGCGGGCGTGAATTGATGGTCGCTTTGCGTGCCCGCCGCTGCGGGGTGTGACGCGAATTTCCGAAAATTTTGCCCCACTCCTCCCTTAGCCCTTTTGTTTCATGGCCTTCGCTGCTCCGTCAAATTGCTCCCGGTGGTTGGGCGTTGGGACAACAGTACCAAGAATCGGGGGGTTTCCGTTCCGGCGGCTGGGATTTGCTGGGGATGTGTGGCCAGCGAGACTTCATGATTGCCGTCTGGAGAGTTTGCAAAATCCATCCTCCTCTCGCCGACGATGCTTTAAAGCTTGAGGCAGCAGACGGGGCTGCTTGAGTGTAAAAAGAGGAAATTCCAATCGCGTTGGACGCGAGCGCACGCTGCGTAATTCATCGAACGAATTGAATATTGGGAGCCTGGGAGGTTCGATGAAATTTTAATTTCTCGTTACACTGTTTCTCTCTCCTTTGATTATGTGTTTGTTTGTTTTTGGCGTAAGCAGCATGGTGCGATGGCGAAATTCTAAGAAATGGGGTTTTGATTTTTTAGTATTATAATGTTTTTTGTTTAAAAGCACCAGAAGCAAGCGGAGAGCATTGAAGCTTTTGAGGTCGATTTTTGCTGCACTTTAACCGTTTAATTAAAAACAAACGCCAACATATAATGGACATCAGGATGCAACGGACAACCGTCTTGCTGTCACTAGTATCGCTTATTAAACGTTTCATTTTATGGACTCATTTACTAACTGACTCATATCCACGCGCTACGCACTTTCCCGGCAGCAGTGCCTCCGATCATTGCGTTCATTTATCGATACTGGATGCTCCTGCACCCTCCCATTAATAGTCGATCCACTCACCCACCCCGAGGCCAAAACATTAAAGCAAACAAGCCAAACACGAAAAGCACACGGCCCCGCGGGAGTGTTATGCTCATCGGGCACGTGTGGGTTCTCTCTCT
Source organism: Anopheles coluzzii (assembly GCF_943734685.1). Lineage (NCBI taxonomy): Eukaryota > Metazoa > Arthropoda > Insecta > Diptera > Culicidae > Anopheles > Anopheles coluzzii. The sequence goes on along the minus strand of NC_064671.1, from coordinate 69,872,789 downwards.
CTCACCCTTAATTATCACTTTACGCTGTGGCGTTATGAGTTGGGGAAAGCAACACACGGCGACGAAAATTCCGCGGCACGGGGCGATGCTTTTCAGCTGAAAGTACTTTAATTATTATGATTATTATGAAGCAGTGCGTCCTCAAGGCCATGCTTTTAATGTGCTACCGAACCATTACCATAATATCCGCGGCTCTCCGCGGGGCCACACGCGCGATTTTCCAGCACTCGTTATGTCACGATAAACATTATCGTTATCAAACATTGATTATTATCGGCGTACGAAGCACGTGCAGTGCCACAACAGCCACCGCACAGCATCAAAAGCAACTTCAGCAACACACATCAATCTGGGGGAGAGTTCGGTAAAGTTTGAAGTGGACGGTGAAACGGCTCCTGATGCTAGAAAGGCTGCCGCTTTAAAGTGTCACCGTTGGAGGTCGTTGCTTAAGTATTGACAAAGAAAATGCCAGCGTAAAGGAAGCTCTTTATGTACTCTGCGAGCGTGTTCTCCCACGCACAAAAACACACACACACACACACACACACACACACACACACACACACACACACACACACACACACACACACACACACACACACACACACACACACACACACACACACACACACACACACACACACAGAAAAGAGACCTTACAGCACAACACGCCAGTATGTAGCTTTTATCTACCCAGATGATATCGGTTCGCTTCAGCATTTCAGCACTTTGCGCATGCTGTGGTGGGTTGCTTTTTCCCGCCCGTGCTCGCCGATTTCTGAACGAAATTCTGATCGATTTCTGACGAAACCAGCAGCATAGAAATGACATGGAAGTGGTTGAGTGGGTAGCAGCATCTACACGAGCAGAGTTACGTGGAAATACCAGACAAACAGCACACATTCACCGCACCGAACGCTGCAGTCTGCCACATGTTTCGTTAATAATATCCGGCACCTTCATTAATAATTTTCTGCCAGACGTTAACTGTTTTTTAAATAACCTAATGTGGGTTGCGTGGTGTAAAAAAGGATGCTCATCAGGATTCAATCATCGTATCATGGGAGGAAACGGCCCACACCCACACACTTTGACATCATTTTCGCATTAGCTAAGACATTTGGAGCATTACATATTAAAGCCGCTGCGACAGAAGCGTTTATGGATAGGTTGAACTTTTATTTTTTTCCTCGTAGTTGCATGCTAAAACTTAATCGTTAACCGTTTGAAACTTTTCACATCATGGCATCGTAAGTGCAAACAGTGATATCATAAAACTTAAAAAGCACTCATCGTACATAGCGTCGAGACAATGAGCTACTCGTTGCTCCTCAAAATGAACTCATTCACCGTAACGAGTGTACGAGCTTTTGAACTTCTTTTGACATCCCACCGATGATGTTGCTGTTGTCGTTGATAGCAAGCCAATCCGTAAGCAGTGTAAAAGTGCATCAGAATACAAAAAAACACACACACACACACACACAACATCAACTTTGTAATCTATTGCTTCTCCCAACGGTTGGTATGCTCCTGCGAGTGGCAACTCATTACGAAACTTAATCTACTTCCCTCCCAAGTGAAGTATCTCATCCTTTGGCTTTTGCTTGATTTCATTCTTCCCACACAACCGTCCCGCATTCAAACCAACGGCCTGGTCTGCCAGCACTTTGGTATCATTTGATGTTGATTAGCTTCCATTTTTTGTTTTGCTGAATGTTTGTGCCCGCATTGAAGAAGACAGCGCAGCACATGCACAGAGCAGCAAGTCAATTTTCTTGACAGTCTTGCTGCGTTAATGGCATCCCGGCATGAATCTCTCCGCCCGGCATGCGAAGTTACATTTAGCGTGCTGTCGTCAGCGTCTTTGGGGCGGTCTGAAGTGCATCCAGGGATGATGGAAAAGCTAATTTGCCGAAGATGTGCTTCAAAACAGGACAACATCACACGAGGAGTTAATCTTAGTAACTGTACGATTTTTCAGTTGGCGGAGACACTTAACATTCATTGCAAAATGGTTCATTACATCCACTTTATTTTAACATGAATTATTTGATATTTTAAGCTCAAATGTACTTGCACTTGCCGAGCGGCTATTTACGCTTTCCAAGTGATTAAGCTAACACACAGCGCAAGAAATCAAATCTGACAAACTAATTTAAAATTCTCTTTCATTGCAGGGGCAATCGACCCACACCGAAACATCAAAGTCAAACAGTTTGTGCTGTAAGCAAAGATAAACCTCCTGCAACGAGCCTTTTCCATGTACTTCCGGCGTGGCCTGGGACACACTTCTTCAGCAAAAACATTAAACTTCTCATCCTCTCCAGTGCCTGTAGATCATCAGAAGATTTCCAAACGCTCCCAAACTCTCCTTTTGGGCCCAAAGACACCACTCATCGATAAGCGGTAAGCCTCGGGGCACCCTCCTTTGAGGAGGTTGTGGTGAAGCGGCATGAACCAAGGGCACAACCACTTCAGGGGAAAACCGAAAACATTATCCCAAGATAACGACGATTATGACCACCGGGCCCCCTAGCTTTTCCTGATTCCCTTGGGGCGGAGTACCCGCAAACCATAAATCTTCACCGTAATCGATCAGATCTCACTTAATCGATGGTTCTTTAGGTTCGTCGCTCCGATGTCCCTGGGAAGCCGGCAGATGAGTTGTCCAGCGGGTCCAGCAAGTTGGGGCAAGGAGGAAGCGTGCTGCTGGGATGATTTGTGGTGCCGGTAAAACTTTCTGCTCCATTTTCTCGCAAGCTTGCCCACAATCTGTCAACTTATTTCAATTTTCTCTCGTGTGTTTTTCGATCGATCGGAAACGATAGTGTGAGGCTAGGAATTGGTTAGGTATAGAGAGAGTTGCATGGTTTGCATAGAGGAGATTAATATCGATGCCGATGGCTGGTGGAGCAGTGTGTGTGTGAAGTTTGTTTGCTGAGGTTAGAATATTTCTGCATGACGACAGAGCCATACCGTCCCGCTAGAGGAGGAAACGTTAAATTCTTCAACCCTCTCAGAAGTTGAAGATGCCCAAAACTACCTTTTCACAGAAATTATATGCCCTTCCTGAAATTTACCTCCAAAACGCAACCTCGAGCAAAAACACACTCCGCACAGAAAGTTTACAACTGACGTCACATAATAGTCCTCTAAAATGGTCCTGAGTTTGCCCCCGAAGGAGCGTAAGCAATTTTCCACTTTAAGAGCATCCGGTGCCCTAGAAACGGGGCAAAATTTACCCAGAATCTCCAAAACTCATGACTTCACATCAAATCGACTCTATCCGGTTCCTTTTTTCTTCTTTTGTTTGGTTTTTGTAGGTGTATGTGTGTGTGTTCTACTAAAGCTCACTTTGTTCGCCGTGCGCAAAGTGTGCAAAATCTGTGGCCGAAAAAGTCAAGATGCCTCTTCCGGGGGCGACATGGAAGGGATGAGTTCATAATAGAGACGCAGAGAGCAGAACCTAATACTACGGCGGAAGTTTCTGGGCCGTCTGGGCGAGTTAGTTTTTAGCCACCCTACCAAAAATAGCACGAATATTAAAACGATGCCGACGACCTCATCCCCTCAGCCGCCACGCCGTGAAGTGTTTTCGCAGGCACACCACGCTTTTCTTATAAAAAGGAAACTGATGCTACTGGTAGTTGTTCTTTTCTCCCTTTTCCTGCGTTTGTCTCGGCTTGTACGGGCCTGTGCACCATAGGCCTGGAGAGCAATGTATTGTGGGAAAGTGAAGGGCAGAATGCATCATGCATCATTTTACCAGTGGAGCCGTGAAATTCTTGCCACAGAGTAGCACTGCATCTCTCTCTATCTCTCTGTCTATTTCGAACAGGGGAAAGTAATAGCATCTTTCCAACGAAAGTACCGCCGAAAAAGCACAGACCCCATAAAGCAGGGAGAAAAATGTAAAAGTGCTCCAGCGCTTATGGACTGGCGCGTACAAAATGGCAACGACCCGCCGCTCGGGTTGGCTCACTGTTGTTTGTCCTACTGTGCAGAAACGTACGCGTGCCATACCTACAGGACCCGGTTGCAAGAGGGCTCAGAGATTATTAATGTTTCATGAAAAGTTCTGCTCTTGTTTTTTTTTCTTTTCGTATTTGTTGCACCACTGATTCTTCCAGTTAGCAGTGGCAAGCGCAACATTGCACTCGAAACGAAGAAAATTTGCCTCGTCCGTTCGTTCGTTCGTTCGTTGGCGGAGCACACGGGCAGCACTTGCACAATGCATATTTCATCGTAGATCATAATATTTTTGTTGAGTGGAACAACAGTCGGGTTTAGTGCGCTGCGCACTTGTGCCCTCATCCACAGCACCCACACCATCCGTTATCATCATCGTCATCATAATCATCGTCGTCGTGCTTAGTAGGGGTGGGTGAAAGAATTTTAGGGGACCAATTTATCTTTCTTGCACTTGAAAGGCAGCGAGGGCTGGTATTAATTTAGTTGCTCCAGAACGGACTGACAAAACTTGCTACTTCTTTTTGCTTGCGGATAGCCAATGGTAAAATGTTGACGAGAACATTCACAGCCTTGTTAGCTGGGGAAGCAGCCACACAGCCCGAACCGGAGCGCGCGACATGCTCGATGAAATTAATTAGCGCAAAAGTTTAATGTTTTTGGAGCAATCTTTCAATGGGGTTGATGGGAGATAGTTTCGTTTTGTGCATTAGTTTAGCTTGCAGCTAAATTAATCATGAATTTTCCTAATTTGTTACTGCATTGCAAATACGTTTCAACCTGATTGCGCTGTCGCCGTTGCAAATCTGTTGAAAGCATTCCTGTTTTTGTACTTTGTGTGGAGCGCTTTTTCCACTTACCTGAAACAGCTTTTTTCTTCTTCTGCCCCGCCCGGTCACGATCGATTCTAAAATGAAGGAGTGGTAATGTGGGGGGATTAATTTAAAGCGAGAAAGACCAAGAGAGCAAAAATAAGTTTAAAAATCAAACAAACTGTACGCCGTGGCTAGAGAGTCTAAAGAGAAAATGCAAAATTTATCACAAACGCTCTCGGCTGAATTGGTGCTAATGAAGTTGAAAGCATTATCCTTTTCAATCGTACCGGATCCGTCGTTTGAAAACAAACATTCAAACACGGCTGCTTTGAAAGCAATTTCCCAGAACAGGAGGATTTTTTTCTCTGCTACCTAATGTTTACATCAAATATGTGGATCAATCATATGCTGAATGAGTTTATTAGATTATCCCTGGTTCTATTTGAAAGCTTTCAGGGATAATTTTCACGGCGTTTGCATAGCACAAATGCACAAAAGAAGAGTAAAACAAACAAAGGGTCTATTTAATTAGATTGGTTTCATAAAAATCGAATGGATCATTTTACCATGCAAAGCAGTGGCTGATATTCAATTTGATTTATATCTAATTCAAATAGAAAACCAATCCTATTAACCACTTTTTGTCAACAACGATGTTAAAATCAACGAGGTTTAACTATTAATGTTACGAAAACAAGAATAAATCATCATGTCCTACGTGGTGGATCTGCTTTTAAAGTGGAGTTTTAATTACAATGAAAGGTTTTTTTTGTTGCAAACGGTAAGGATTGTAAGTTAAGTTATCAATGTTATGTTGTTAAATATGAAAGACCTTCTAAAAATCTTACTCGAAACGTAAAAAGACCCTGCCTTTTATTTATCAATAAATTCCACTCACCAAAGCTTATTCTCGGTGGTGCCGTATAGTCCTCGTCGAATTCCAGCTCCGTTTTCACGAGATTCTCTATATTGAGCTGGCATTCCTGTGCGAGCGAAAACGAACCAGCGAAAGAAAAACGGGAAGCGAGACAGACAACAAAGTTAGACACTTTTCACGCTCGAAGCATCATATCGCCGTCCGGGCGTCGGTTGAGTTGGTTGATTCGGTTGCCGTTGCTTACCTCCATGTTCTTGAAGTCCCACTTGCTGATCGATTTGCTTTTGCACAGCCGTATCCGGTCCCAGCATTTGCACTTCCGATTGACAATCTCGCAGCCCGGCTCGATCAGCACGGTTTCCGGACAATCGCTACCATCCGGCCGGTCCCCATCGGTGCTTGTCGGGGGAACGTCTGCAAAAATACACACACAAAAAGCAGTATAGCATGAGAATAGAAATTCATTAAAAAGAGAAACAAACAAAATTTGTGTGGGTTTCCTAGCGAATGAGAGGGGGGGGGGGAGGGAAAAAAGGTGTTGTCGTCCCACGTTTTATGTGAGAAATGGTATAAACCAAAGGCAAACAGAAATGCACTTGCATATGGTTCGTTTTCTCTATTTTTCTACTTCTCTTTCTCTCCCTCTCTCTTTCATACACTGCCGAACATCAGCCTCCGACCTAGAGGTTAGACCGAACGGGGACAACCGATTTAATTGAGGCCCCGAAGGAGTTTTGCCCCGGAAAGGCCTTTGCATTCGTCCCCGTAGAAAAGCAAAACCGTTTCCGTGTGGGTTTTTTCTTCTGTCTATCTGCCCTCTGTTTGCTTCTTTTGTTTATTTCTTCACCCCTACAAAATAGTTGCCAACAAACGCATCTCTGCTCTCAGGAAAATAAAGGTAAACCCGAAAGCCAAACGAATAAATTTCCTTTCCCCTACCTGGCTATGTGCCGCGTCCTGGAGGAAGTTTTCAAAAGTAAGATTCTCTTGCAAAATGACATCCTCTTATTTGTGGCTCACCGGTGTGACCACCCACCGTTCAGAATGCCTCTTCTAATGAAAGGAAATTGGTGAAGGGGAAATCATCCCAGCAAGGCGGTAGCACAGAATGCATTTCAATTTCGGTATGCAAAAGCTGCATTGGGGGAAACTGTGCATAAAGTTTATGCAAATCAGTTTTGGTGAGTTTTGTTCCTTTGCGAAAGAGTGGAGCGCAATCGGTTCGATTCTAATGGTGCTACAGGGGAAAGTGGAGCGAAGGTCAGGCAAATTAGAGATGGATTGGAAAAGTTGTGCTGATATTTTTCACCACGATTGTTTCTTAAACTAACACAGCTCCTATTGTTTCTGTCGAGGGCAGTGCTTTTGTCGCCGCAAATGGAAACTGCAGCTTGAGTAGTAGAGCCTTTTTCTACGAACTTAATAACACAACACCCCCAAAACAAAGCTCTTATTTGTGCTCCACTCCAGAGCTCCCAGGTGCCATCTGTCGGTGGGCCGGATAGCGTAAGATAAATTGACAACCCTCCCGGGCTCTCGCGTGTTATTGATCGCTGGCAATCAAAATAAATCAATCCAAATAAATCGAACCCCGTGTGTGGGTGCAGAAGAACCTCATTTCTGCACAGGCCGCCGTGTGTCCTTATCGCCTGTTTGACTTGATGCCGGATGTTTGACTCCGGACGACAATCCACTCTCTCTCGATCTCGCATACCGACGCATGGCGATATATGTATTGGGGAAACAAATATTTACAGGGCTTTGCACGGTTTGCAAAATAAAAACACCAACCCTCACAAGCAGCTCATTGTGCTTCGGGGGTCGTCCATCTTGTGCCGGTCGTCCATGAGCAGCAGCACAAAAGACGACACCCACCCAGAGGTTGAGCACAGAGTATGTTTGAGAAGGATCATCATCAAAAATATACCTCTTCCAGGGATGGGGAACGAGCCCACCACTTCAATTTATTGTTGTGGTGCGGGATGACGCTTAAAGGAAAAAAACAATCGCAAACACACATTCGCCGGCACACAAACAAACAACTGTGTTGTCGTATGGGAGAAAAAAGGGAAATAAAAAAAACAAAGTTCTTCGCAAATAAGTCGTTTGTGTTCCTTGTTGGAGGGGTTATTTGTTTGCTTTTTTTGTCGACAAAAGGATTCAGTTTCCGGTTTGGTGCCGATTGTGCTGGTTGTGTAGCATTTAGAAAATGAAACAATGCATGTCGTATTCTAAAGCTAGCGCTGATCGCTGTTAGGGTTTTCTGCTGAATTTACTTTTGTATTTGCGAAGAATTGTCGTATTACAGTAACAAACAAACAGCCATTGCTTATGAGCGAAGGCTTACAAAACTGCTCAAGTGATTGTAAAGCAATTCTTTCCTTCAAGAGGTTATTTTGTGATATTTTAAAATAATGTTCAAATAATTATAGCCTATAAAGTATCCTAGTAAGCTGGAGGATCATATGATCATATGATATGATCGTCTTGTCATATGCTCTCATGACAGAACAACGTTGCATGTTTTACCATTATCATGCAAAACATTCCCTTTATCTGATATGCACAAAAAAAACACTCCATTTTGGTATTTCTTCACTTCTTTTCACGCTTCACTATCATGCTTCATGTGCCACACGCAAAGCAATCGAAATCAATTTTGCGTCTTTGGAACCTTTTTTTTGTAGTTTTGAGAAATAAAACTCACCGGCAAACGAAGGAGACACGTAATACCAATCAACAAATTTACCAGTCACGTTTTCCTCGGAAAAAAGGCTGCACCCTTCTATACTTTGCCGTACACCTCGGGTTTTTTTTTCATCGGCCCCATCGAAAAGACGAAAAGACACACGCACCGAACAAACAATCAAGGCTTGTCATCAATCGAAACCTCGACCGTACCTCACAACCGTACTTCACCAATGGCAAAGTGGAAATGGAAACCTTTTTTTGCTGTACGTTTTTTTTTTTGTGTCGTTCCTCTTCCTGTTCAAAGAGTTTCCAACCCGGCGTTTGAACAGCTCCCAAGAAGGCTTTTGTCGAAAGGCAAAGGAGCGCGCAAAGAAAACTCAACATAATCCGCTACAAATTTGGCAGGCGGAAAATTGATGTAGCAGCGCACGGGGCGGACTCTTTTGATTCACTGCGTGTGTTTCCCTCTAGGGAGGGGGCAGATGTAGGGTGGGTGGGTCTCTTGCACGAATACAGTACCGATTATTTGTCTGCGTCCTGAGGTTTCTGGCTTAGAGCGGGTTTCGATCTAATGCAAATTTATAGTCCCTTCCATTTTACCTTTCCAGCTCTCGGTTGCGAGATTTCGGTTCCTCGTATCCTTTGCCACTTGCCTCTCTACCTTTCCACCAGCTCACATACACACACATAAGCGCATTCAGTTTATTGCGATGAGCCTATTTTTGAGGCTGGCTTTCATCTTTCAAGACAGCCGTCCTCTAAATGCGTTTGCAACCCTTTCGAATACCCACGGTTGTTGGCTCGGTCTCGGCAGCCTTCCAAGCTCAATTTCGGTCGTTCAGCCGCTGTTCCACACCATTGTGCTGGAGCTTCATTTTCTTTACCCCATTTGTGGGTATAAAAGTGAACGTTTGCCCGGGGAGCAGAGTTTTGGAATTGGAGGACAAATGATGCGATACGGGGAATATGTAAACGATGATGAAAAATCACCCAATCAACGACTCTCCCACTATCCCGGGAAAGCAAAAGGGACACGATTGGTTTGGTGGACTCCGATGAAGTGGAAACGCACGAACCGAGGTGCAACGATGCGTGAGATAAAGTTTTATGGTTGGCAGGAGTTTTCTACGCAGAGTGTTGTTTTTATACTGCAGAAGGGCTTAAAGAGTTTTCATTTTTTGGATTAATTTAACTGGTTTCAAATTAATCTTGGTTTTGTGTATTACAAAGCTATCTTTTATGTTGCATTTGTTCATTTGTAGATAGCTAATTTTTACAACAAATTATCAAACTTTGATGAGTGACCATGCGTCTCCATCATGAGAATTTGATTTTCTCCAAGTAGTCATCTATCTAATTAATGAACTTTGGTTTAGAAAATCAAATGGTTTTCGAATGAGAACGCTGTCCAATTCCTACCATTTGCTATATGCTTTCATTCCACTTAAACCGCAGTACACTCCCTAATGTGGGCTAATGTGGGCACCGAGCTGGAACATTATCCAAACGTGAAACCAACGGAAAGGCCAGGGTACGTGGAAATTGAATTGGTTTTTATGTCCTCGCCGTAGGCTAGAGATCGTACGCCGGTGTGCCTAGGTTTAAGGGCAGATACGCATCAGGTCAGGTTATTTTATCGTCCTGCCGCATCTGTTGTTGTATTCAGGCTGTTATAAAAAGCTCCCTCTCTCCACATACCCCACTCCCAAAAGCACAATCTGGTCTAATCTTGATCCAAAGTTAACTCAATCTGGGATAGATTCACTCCTTCCTACCCCCTGGTTACAACAAAATTGAAATTGTATCTCTTTTGCTGACATCTTTTTATCCTTATTTTGAAATTCACTGTCTAAATTTAAACCCCAAACGAACGAACGAACGAACGATACCCCCAAAATGGGCATGTGATGCATTCTTGGAAAAACGGTATGGGGAGTTTTGTAAAACCCGCTCTCCACCCCCATATAAGCTCCTGGGCGCATGCAAATGATGGGAATTGTTTTGTCCATCCTACAACAGCCCCTGTTGCGAACCCTTTCCCCGCTAAACGAAATGTGTGTTGCGTTACGTTTTACATATTCATCCCCTGTGATGATTGCCTTTTTATCATTCATTTCATTTGGCCGCCACACACGCATGGCCAGTGCCGCTTTAGAGCATGGTTTAAATTGGAAATCAAATCATACGGCGCCCCACCTTTGCTGGCACAGTAAATAGGCGTAGGAGGAGCAATGCAAAGCAAAGCTGATTTTGGTCAATCGGATTCGATTGTTGTGAGCACATGAACATTTAATAAGATCACACACACGCACACAAAATCGTACACCCGGCGGACAGGCACCACGGGACAAATTGGGTTTCTCTCAACTCACACACACACACACACACACATTACAATTTGTAGCATGCGGTTGCAAATATGGCCGAAATCGTGTGCCGGCTGTTGGCAGGCGGATGGAGTTGATTTCATTTTGTGGAAAACTCCATTATGTTGGGTCATTGCGGCATTGGGCGAAAGGTGACCATTCGGGTGGGCGGAGGGGCAATCATAGGCTTTAATATTCTTAATTGATTAGTGCTGTTTGCGTAACGAGGCTTATTGGGTTTCGGTACGGAGAACAACATTGCCAATGTTTTATTCAGCTAACCGAGCCCAGTTATGTGTGGAATTTCTGATGAAAACGCTCTGTATTGTGTTACTGAGAAATGATCGAATTATCTGTTGTAAACATAAAAGAGCATAAAACCCTGAAAATAATTTGATTGTTTGCATGTTTCAATAAATAAAATTAGTCAAATATAGATACAAATTAATTAAACAAATTAAAAGTAGGTCAACAAACTTAATAACTACAAACTACAAAAAAGACACCATAGCAGATTCCAAACAATTGCTCGAACAGGTTTACGTAATCAACTAGAAGAACACGAAAAAGGATAACCCTCATTCGCGTGCCGGGTAGCATACGGATTATTATTAAGCCATTTTGGAATGTGTCACCGTACTATCCGGTTCACCGACCCATTTCGCTGTCAACATGCGGTAACACGTGTCACAGCGTACAACCTTCCCCACCTTGCCCCGGCCTCTGCCATGGTGCCGAAGGAAGCGAGAAAGAACATAATCATAGGCATAATCATAAAAACCAGCGTAATCCACCGGCCAAACCGGAAGCGGCGGGGGGTGTATATTGTTCCGCAGTTACCGTGCTTATCCTGCCCCGACTATGCCAGCCCGACACCTCAGGGCCACTGGGGAAGTCAATTTCGGAATAAGGATTTCATTCGTTCGTAACAAAAAAACCCCGGTACACAAGGTGCGCACGCAAGTGAAACGTCCATCGTGCCCGAAAAAAAGAAGAAGGAAAAAAACAAAGAAAACGGGAAATTGAATGAGCCTTTCTTTCCGCTCAGTGTCATGCTTAAGACAAAAGCCCCAGTAAAACGAATGACCAGCATATTTCGTACGTAGTGAGCGAAAAACAACAACATAATATCGTTAAGAGGGAACAGAGAGAGAGAGAGAGAGAGAGAGAGAAAGAGAAAGAGAGAGAGAGAGGACACTGTACTTTGACTCAGCATTCGACTCGCGAACTCGATTTCCAGGCCCACCACCCATTTCCCAACCAAAGGGGGGGGGGGGGCTGGTGTCGATGGAATAAATTTATTCCGGAATCTAATAAATGGTTCGACCGCTTCCGAGCAGACCGGGGTACACAGAACAGTGAGGGTGAGGTGTGGTTTTCCAGCGAAGATTACTATCGTCCCTGGTGTCATCGGTCTTGAGCCCGCGCAACCCGCGCGCTACTGCGAATGCTAAAAGAACACACACACACACCCGAGCAGAGCCAGAAACGGGAGAATGGTGTTCTCGGAAGGAAGCCTTGAAGAGTAAATAAATGTACAAAACACAGTGCGTTCTGGAGCGTTTCCCCGTCGTTTTCTGTGTGCTGTCGAATGGTTTCTTGATGCTGACGTCTTCCACGATCAAGTTGCAATTGGGTGTTGGTGGCGTTTGTGCGTCAGAACTTCGGGTAGATCGCCTCTCCGTGTCTTTCGGGAGTGGGAGACCTTGATTTCGTTCCCATCCGAGGCTGCTTTCCCCTCGCCGATAACGCTTGTGTGCGTCGAATTTAAATGAAAACTTAATATCACAGACGATGCTTGTGGTGGCGCTTTTTCGTTTCGTTCGAAAAGCATTTTAAAGTAGCCAAGTCAAGCCAACGGTGCAAAGAGCCAAACAAAGTGTGTTATAGGAGCTGAACTTAAAAATGCCCAACTTCCTTGCTTGATGGTGATGGTGAAGCGTAATTGAATCGATGGACAGCTTCATACACTTCTGTCGAGCTTTAAGATACAATTTTTACCATAACACGGACTCACAACTTGCTCAGAACTGATTGTTAATACAGTTTCAGTATTCGATAACCTTTCGAGTTCATCAAAAGTCACTCGTTACCAATGGAAAAATACTCCCAAAATGCGATTGATCGTGTCGTTCATTGTATTATTGTAATCATTTTTCCCGCTAAACGCCACAGGGCGGAATAAAGAACGATGTGAACATAAAAGCTGCACGCGTGCTGCTGCTTCACCACCGTGGGACACACAGAAGAACAACAAGTTTTACGCCGAATTATTCATGAACAATGGAGCAGCAACAAAGTACCATTCAACATGTCGCTAAAGGTCAATTTGAGTTGATTTTTTTGCAGTTTTTGTTTGCAAAATCACAATGCGAGCTCCATTCACACGAATTCTTTGCATATTTGGCGATCCAAAACCGGACGGCAATGTTGATGAGCTTCTTCTTAAACGTAGCGCTTCCGATTGCTTCACTAACTGACAAACATCATCTACCCTCATTCTATCTGATCTTTTTACCGAGGCAACGATAGAACCAAAACCATCTCCTTCCTCTCCCCCGGGGGCGAAGCTAATTATCCTGCTAATTCTTCTGCTTTGAAAGCTGCTGTTTTCCCGCTTCACTCGCAGTCGCCATCACGTATGGTCATGGCATAACTGAGCCGCCTCCGTCAAGCGTTTGCGAAGGAAAAGCACACGAGGAGCACGTGGTGGTGGCATTGGGCCGTTTTTGGTTTTGAAGGGTAATCTTCCTCACTACCTACAGCAGAAGTACGCACGGCAGTCAAATTCTAACTGTGTGTGGTATGCTTTTTTTTGTACTCATGGTTTGCTTTTTCTCGATGCTGCCTTCATAAAAACGTCAACGTCGTGTGAGGGAAGCAGATATTGATCATGCACAGGGAACCCTTTTTGTTGCTCCCTTAACCAGCAACCCGTAAGCTGGGCCTGTTTTAGTTCTATTTTTTTGTGTGTCGTACAGCAAACAACAACAAAAAACCCGTCTCGTCCTTTTTTGCTCGCTGTTCACCTCTTTTGTGCCCGGACTTACTTCATACTTCGGTTAAGTAAGCTGATTAAGGCAAAATTGAAAATGTATTCATGTTGCTTACATGCTGTCTTTTTTGCATGCGTCCATCCGTTGTGAGCATGTGAAACGTTCGTAGGTGGATTGCGTTTTTAATATTTCTTTTACCATCACTGCCGTACAGCCGTTTCGTTGACTTTTCCTTTGTCCAAAAAAGGGGTACGCCGGCAGCTTGTTTTTGGAAAGTAGATCATTTTGTTGAAAATCTCGTTCTCTTCTCGAATTGTAACAAAAATTTTATGAAAAAACTGTGATGCATGCATCGAAAATGATTGTGAAACATCGTTCTAAAATTACTACTTTCGCAGGATTTATGTACCATGTACACCATAAGACGTATTTCAAGTGAAAATTTAATTCTACCTTTATCTTGCTTGCCTTTATAACATTGTACCTTCTCTCTGTCTTATCATGCTGTTTTTCTTGCACTGTCTACAGCTACATTGAATGCAGATTGTTTCCCCCGTCGTCAACCATACCGGCACCATACCCTGGCTATTTATTTCAACCCCGAAGGTGTGTTTCATTCTGCCCCCATGCGCGCACACCCCGGGGGGGCGGAGCGCAAAAAACCACAGAAATCCAATTTCCCAACCTCTCGCATTCGACGGCCGACCACCACCGCCGCCCCTTCTGTACTATGCGTCGTCCACTTTGCATCCTCTGACCTGACTAGTGAGGCTGAATTTTCTCAGACAATTTTTGCCGCCCTGCCTGCCGACCTTACGCCTTCCGACGAAACGAAAACGAAACTGATATCACATTCAGCAAACGCGCACAGAAGGGGCCGACCGGTTTTTTTTTTGCTGGTTGCGCCATATAAAATACACAACAGACATGCTGCAAATCCAGCTTTTGCTAACATATTCCATACCGGTGCAGATAGATTGAGTGGAACAAATTCGGCTCGCCGTATTATACCTGGCGCGATCGATACCGGTACTTTCTCCTGCTGCTTCCGTTCTTCGATCACCAGCCAATATTTATGAAAAATGAAGCTACTGATTCGAGATTCGCCGTACTTCTCGCTCTCTCTCTCTCTCTCTGCAGTAAAGAGGCAAAAGTATTGCTCAACATCCTTCCTATCAATAGTCCTTCAGTACAGTCATCCACTGCAAATTGCAGGTAGAATAAAATGGGTCCCTTTTTCTCTCCTGCGCCTCACTGGATGGCTAAAGTAAAGCAGCATGCCATCACGAACGAATTGCATCTGAAGGTTGTGGGAAACCGCAGGAAAACAGATAAAATGGGTTAATCTATCCTGAAAGACAGACCGATTTCTTCCTGCTTTCACCAGCCCTACGGTACAATCCAATCCAAATGCCGGACACTGCACAGATGAAGGGAAACGCTTCTGTCCTCCGTTGCCCGACCCAATGCTGGTCCAGCGCTGTCGGTCTGCTGCTCGTGAAACCAGTGGTTTTGTGATAAATAAGAGCTTTTACACCCGGAAGGAAGAACTGGTTACTGCAAAAGTAACACAGTGGAAGAGAGAAAACGGATGCTCCAGTGCAGCAGCAGTGGTGGCAGGAATAACACACATTGATAAAAAGTACTCCACACTCCAGAGAAACAAAAACTGCTTGCAGCATTCCAAACAGGGGAACGATAATTTGCAACAGACAGCGTTGGTTCCGGGGTTTGCTAGTGCGAGTAAGCCCGCTCTCTTTATCCCTATCTCTCTCTCTCTCTCTCGCTTTCTTCTTCTCTGAACAGCAAGTGCAACTTATGTGCATTTTTTGTATTAATTCCTTTTTCTGTACCACCACCATCGCTTCAGCACAATTGTTACTCATGCACACTGCGCCTTAGGGCAGAAGCTCTTCATGTGCTCTGTGATTTGCTTACATTCCATTAGCCTTACTCTCTCTCTCTCTCTTTCTCTCTCTTTCTCTCTCTCTCATCGACCCCCCTCCCTCCCCATCATGCCCTTTGGGCCAAGGGAGAAGATGACGGGAAACACAATGGTGTTAATGACCGTTCGAAAAAAGGTTACAAGAATGTGGCACAAAGAAGACCCGGGCCTGGTTTGCTACACGTGCCACTACTCCTGGGGCTTTGCCTTTCACGGTTGGTGGCTGGTGCATTAACACCGAACGGCAGCGGGGAGGGAGAGGATAATTTGTAATGTGATCTAAATGTGCGGCAACATGCATCCCACTACAATGGCATGGTAGTGTGCGTGGTAAGCAATTACAAGGCTGCAGGTCAGGTCATAATCATCAGTATAATGTCTTGAGTGTTTGTTGATGCTTTTCTCCTACAGCGCTACTAACAACATGGTACATCACAATAACTTTAGTAACGCGTGGATGGCATTCACCATTAACCCATTGTTTGTTGAAATGTACGGATTTGGTGGTCTTACAGCTCTTAAAAGCCATCATTTGCCACCGTGAAGTGGTGGATTCATCGAGATTAAGATCAAATTATGTTCACCTGCAGCTGCTGGTGTGTTCTTCGGGGTGCGCATTCACAACTTCTACCTTTAAATAACTGATGATTAATAAACTTCTTTCCCATGGTGGTGTCCACGGTCACGGTACCCCTCACACACACTGTTGATTCTGTCCACCCGCCGACAGCCGGACGTAGACGACGCGTTCCCCAGGATCCCGGACCGGAGGAATTACTTTGGAACAGATTTAATTTCATTTTAATTAAATCTCCTCTCGGCGCTCAGCACTGGACAGCAAGCAGGTTGGAGAGCTTGTCCTGCCAGTGCCGGCGTCCAGTTGTCGCATCGTCCATGTGCTTCCCCCTGCAGATTGAGCGTTCTTGGAGTGATGCCGCCCACCGTGAGAACGGTAGGTCGCTCTTAATTTCTGCGGGACGATGAAAATTTCCCGTACGCCCAGCATGTGCATGCGCCCGGAAGCTCGCCTGGGGAAGCGACGGCACCGGCGACTAGAGCTAATATTTACTTGCTTATGTTTGCGTTCGTCGTCGTTCGGTGTGTGTTTTTTTTTATTTCTCATCTCGTTTAGTATTTTCATAAACAGACTTTTTTTATTTGTGCAGTATGGAAATTGTACTCCGAAGTGGGAGTGGTTGTTTAGTGGAGATTGTTGTTTTGCTACGGTGTTTACATGTCAATGTTTTCAACGCTCGAAACAGATAATTTAGTAACCATATTGCAGTGTACTTTGTTGAGCTTGATGGTGGGAAAATGAATAAAAATGGAGTACTTGCAGTTTTAATGGGATTATGCTGAGTAAAACTGTAGCAAAAGTTGATTCTTCCTTTAGAGCTGCTCAATGATGAACCTAACAAGTGATGTATACCTCACTATCTATTGTTCTGTAGTTAGTAAATTGAATAATTGTATTGTGCTCGCTCAATTACTGCTAGTTATGAGAAACGTAGGTGTATTCGTTCATAGATAAATCGTGTAATGAATTAATCCTCTTGAATCTTTAAACAAATGTGATTATACATTCCCAACCTCAAACACCATTTACAGTACTTAAAAAAGCCGTACAATTACCACCCTAAAAGCGATTGTCTGACCCAAACAATTAACGTAAGCAGTAGTCTAGTCCTGTAAAATCCGCAGCAAAACTAACAAATCACTAAGCCACAGCGTCTATCAATTACGTGCCTTTTTATCGCCGTTGAAAACGCCCCAGTTGAAAAAGCGTTGCGTCATATTTTAACCACACCGTTAATCGATAATTTATGAAGTGTAAATGGCAATCGAACCACTTTGGTGCTGATGTAATCTCACTAATCGTTATCCTACTGCTACTACATCCAAACACCTGACGCTTTATCGTTTTTTGTTGTTACAATTTAATCGTTTCCTCCTTCCTATGCAGCTCCTCCCTGAGAGTAAACGAGGATCAATTTATGATGGTCTGACCCGCTGACCGATTTGGTTGACAAATTGAATGCTCTCCTTCCTCGACCCCTCTTAACGCCGCATAACGCACACGATTATGATTACACCATTTACACCAGTAAACCTTTTCAGCAGGCATTTGAAAAAAAAACCCCATACTTACCCATACACACGCCGGAACCACCGACCGGTGGCTTCGAAACGCAGCTAAGTGGTGGTTCACACGTGCCGGAAAAACCGCCCGGTCCACCGCAAGCTTCGCCGAGCGTTCGGGCACACACCTTGCAGCACCTGTGCAGCAAAAGAGGGTGGGGAAAGAGAAATGCAGAGCAATGGTGAAAATCAGGCGAGGTGAAAATAACATAAAACGTAAACTTTTAACAATAAAAAGTGAACATCGGGCCGCCCAAAGGGAAGTTTAGTGAGGAACAGTTCAGTACAATAATTCACTGAACAGCAATGCTTTTCGCACTCCCCGGGGTCAGTGGAAAATGATTTGTCCAGTGTGTGAGTGTGTGTGAGTGTGTGAGTGTGTGCATTGATGTAGCAATGCTCGCCCGCAGCGATACATTAAATTTAACAATTTCCATCAACTCCAAAACAAGCTGTGTGCAGTGTGCTTATTCACTCTCTCCTTTTTTTCAGTTGTTCCACTTTGCGAATATTCCACATCAAAACCGTTGCAAACTACCTGCCTGTGAGTGGAGCATTTGAAACGTGGGAAATAACTATAGCAATCATTTTCCAACACCGCCCAAGCCCAGCTCCCCCCGTTACCCAAACAGGAAACCGCCGGCATCGTAAAGGTTCGTGACTTTTTGCCATTTGGTTTTACGAGCATCGATTTTGGTTTGGAGCACTGCTGCTAGAATGTCGTTAGGGCAACACTACGGGCAGAGGTGCTCTCCATTCGATCAAACGGTGAAATGAGTGGAAAACTATTACCACACTCACACACACACACCACTCGGCCGGCATGAAGCACCAGGCGTCTCCATGGTTAATTGGCTGCTTTACTTCGAATGAATGCCATTATCGTTTGAAGCCGTAGCGAAAACCGCGTGGGGGTTTAAAGCATTTAAAATGTGCTTCATTTTCAATTGCTGCTCTCAATGCTGTGCACAGAATAATTGGGAGCTTATGTACATATAGACAGATTTTCACTTTATTTCTCCATTGCTGTGAAGTCAGAATTTATAAACCCGAAACGATAGAATGGAGTTTCATTCCGATTTAAAAAGAAAAGAGCCAAATGTGTCTCTGTAAGCTCGTTAGTGTAATTGAAAGCGGGTTATCATTCACAAACATTCGAGTATATTCAACACTGTACCTTTTCCTGCCCACTGGCCGCTCCAAGCTGTCCAAGCAAGGCAGGAGGTAAAGCAATAATACCGAGAACTTGCCACTGCCGTAGACAAATGGTCAGCAATTACCAGCTACGTAGAAGAGCATTTCACCTCTTATCCTCTGCTGTGTGCTGAAACAAGCACAACCAGCTCTGAACTTTCCCTTTCCCTACCCATATCCATTTAAGAACTTCACTCGCCAACACATTCGCTTACATAAATACTCGGTTAGAATGGAAGGGAATATACAGAGTGGGGAGAGAAAAAAAACACATATATACAACACAGCAACTTCCAAAAGTTTTTAGCCAACGATAATCCTAGCGTCCCATGGTCAAGCCAGTCCCGCGCTGCTGCCCCGGCTGTAAAGACCAAAGTTCTGTGACTGCTGCTGCAGCTACTGCTGTTTGCTACCTAGTTCTTTTCTTTTTCTGTCGCCCCCGGGTGCTTCACTTCCACACTCCCAAAGTGAGGGCGAGTTTATCAGCAAATAATCAGCACCTCCTCTTTCTTGTACCTTTTGCCCGGGGCCAGGGCACAGGAGTGTGCATAGTAGAGACTAAGAATTCATAGTTCATCCCTTGATCGCTCCGGGGCACAACCGACCGACCGACCGACCGGAGCTTGCTGTGCCAAAGTTTAGGGGCAGGTTTTCATTCCCGTTGAATATTCATCGCTTGTCGTGATTTTCCCACCCAACCTTTCCTTCTTCGTATCGTTATTTGCTTTGCTACCTTTTCGGGCTAGTTTCGGCGGCCCGCCCTTTCTCCATTGCCAAGCATTATTGACACCCACACCGAGTGAGTGCGATTTGGTCGCAGCAGAAGGGCAGGAAAGGAATGGCTTCACCAAAAAGAGCAAAAGCGCACACACACATACACACACGCAGAATCGAATGGAGCAATATTCTCACACTTGGGGCGTTTGTAGTTTTGAAAAATGAAGCAAGCATAACGAAGCAAAGGTACGCCCCGTACAGCCACAGAACACAGAGGCAGTGTTTGGCAAGGGAAGTTCAACGAAAACAGTGGAACTACAATCAACCCCAAAAGAGGGAAAGCGGAAAACTTTCCCCTTGCCGCTTTCCCAGTCCAGGCCGGTTCGGGTAAGCAGGGATCTCGATCAAGGTGTCAAAAAGAGCAAAGGATTTGTGCAGAAACGACACACACACACAAAAAAGGCGAGCGAAACCAAGCCTGCCCAACACGAATGGGTGCAAAGAAAACACACGGCTGTTGTAGGGCCCATGTACACCTATACCTACATAGATGTACACACCTATTTTTTGTTGGCGTCGATTGTACTCGGCTCAGATTGTAGCATGCAAATATCGGTACGAAGGAATCACGGGAATTTGCTGTCAAGAGATTTCGAAATCGTACACGAAACGGAGTGCTGTTTTGCTTTGGCCAGGAAATCGGCGCAACCCAAGCAGGCAAAATAACATGTAAAACACTCCCCCAAACACCTAGCACGGGACTTCGAGCAGTGGATTAAGGGATAACAAGGGGCAGAGCTTTTACAACACTTTTTTTCTTGTTTCGTGTCGAATAAGACTAGCCCAATGAGACGTTGCAAAAAAAAGGCCTGAAAGGCTAGACTCGAAGCAGGCGATGCCCAATAAATTGTCCTTCGGGTCCTACCTCTATACGATGCTCATTGCACTTGCATACGGATTTTTTGTCGGACTGAACGGAAAAAGCTTCCCTTTCGTGCATTCGTTCCGTAATTGGTAATTGGATGAATTTGACTTTTTCTCCCCCAGTTTTTGCTCTCTTCTGCTTTCTAAGTGAATTTTTCTTCCTTCCATTTTTTGCTCAAACCCATTCATTAGACCCGTGAAGGTGTAATTAGCGTAGCGCAAGGTACTTAAGCGAGGCTACTGACCGTTGTTTTTGATCACGTGAGTCAATTTTTAGGCACAATTTAAGCACGGCAGCCCCGATACCTACACCTCGCTGCTTCAGCCACCATAGGACGACGGGGGTTTGCGTGATACTGGATTCCAAGTGCATGCCCCGCAACCTTACCTTACCCCATACCACGAAAGGATACTGGAATTGTGAACTGATTTCCGAAATGGGTGCCTCACACGAAGTGACCATAAATTAGCAGTTCAAGGTGAGCGGGAATGGGAGATTGCCACCACCACCTGCGGATTGGGAAACGCTTCGCGATCCAAACGACACCGAAAGCAGTGAGTGGGTAAATGGCCGTGTAGCAGATGAAGGGGAGGTGGTAGTGTTAATTGCACTATTTGGAAGATATAAATTTGAAGCTAAAGCATGGTTTTACGATTTCACGTGTTCGAGCTGGGGCACAGGGCGGGGCACGTGTGGCCGATAAAGCGGCTAATTTATGGCGTGTAGTAGTTTCACCTCACTCACACCATAAGCTGCCACACCAAGACACTCCGCGGCCAACCTGAGCGTGACATTTATGAGTGCTTTGTGGGCGTTACGGCGAGCGACTCGTGCTGCGACTACTACCACGCAGGGAAAGCATATTACACACCAAGCGATCATCATTAGGATGTGGTTTTGTGTGTTGTTGTAAAAATGGCTGGCTTTATTGCGGTTAATTTCAAGCCGAAAGCCGAAGGTATCGGCGTGTAGTTTCTGTAGGTCTGTAATGGGGCTTACGGTTGCTAACGACCTTGTTCGGTGTCGTTTGAGCGACATGTTGGAGTAGGGTTTGGTTGTTTCGAGAGGTTTTTGGTGGGCCCATGCCAGCCGCTAAGCTATCCTAATCAGAGTCTAGTACATTGTTTCTTGTCTTGATGACGGTTCAGGAGCACAATAATACCTAAGTCAATTTACTTATGGTGCGGTCAGTTAGTGAAAATCCGGATAAATAGTAGGTGAGGATATTATAAACGAATTAGAACCTTTCGGTCTATTTAAGAAATGTAAAAAACTAACAAATAGTAAGGGAATGATCTTCGATATGAAGCTTTTTGGAGAGCTTTATTCCAAAAATGAACCGTCAAGGTGTTTAACCTTTTATGGATTTAAAGTAACACAAAACTCTGAACACTTAGAAAGGAGTACATTTCAAATTTTTTAATTTCTCAGAACTAACAGAAAGTACCTTTCCGTCAACTTTTCCAACCGAGCAAATGCTCTTGTGAGTGTGAGTAACTTTACGCCTCCGACCCTACCGTGGCGATAACTTAATGTGTTTGCACCATGTCATACGACAATATCGGACTGTGCGGTCGTGACCATGTCATGTCAAGGCATCATTCCTGTCACATACTTCCCAAAAAATAAAAAAATGAAAAACTTCACCCAAACTTGTCGCATGTAAATCGTCATCTCCCGCGGTGTTAACTTCTTCGTCGTTTTGAGTTCAAGATTACAAATTCGGTGGAGCACAAACGAGCGAAAGTTAACAAAACAAACTTTGCTCCGCTGGTATGGAGAAGCCAAAAAGCTTCACAAATTTCCTCAAATGCTCCGCACGGCACACTCATGCTCGGTGCAGTGCGCCGCGCTGCTGATGACATTGGCCCTTACCCACATCATTTGCATGGAGGAGTTGATAAAATTTCCCTATCAATCGACACAAGCAAGAACAACGACCTAACAAGTAACACATCAACAATCATTTTCATCATCGAAAATCAAACGTCTAAATCATAAGACACTGTAAAACAAATGCCTTTTACATCGCTTCAAACTATACGCTTTCAACGGATCCATCCAACAGATGTTGCTCACTACGAGCAAAAAAAAAAAAACACACGGGTTATCTATTCTATCTCATCAAACCCTTCAGGGGTACGTGCTGGGAATAAATTCATTTGATGCCATTTTGAGCAGCCCTACAACCTCGGCCATAACTTGTAGCCCCTTTCAAAACCCCTCAGCCCGAAACATAGAAAAACTTGTTGCACTAGCATTAACCATTTTGGGCCGCTCCGAGCATGGGGTCATCATAAATTTGAAGCTTTAAAAGTTCTTTTTAACGGGCCTCAAGCCCTTCCTTTTGGCAGTGTTAAAATATCGTCCAAATGTTGTGCGATCGGGCATGTGTGCAGCTGTGCCCATCGGTTTCGGACCGGACAAAGCGGAAAACAGTCCGCCAGAGTTCAAACAGAACACAGAAACTTAAACCACACTTCATGGAACTAATCTAAATGTCGTGCTAATAAAATCTAACGTTACCAGCTTCGTTTGCAAATGCTAAAAAATTGACCCAATTTAAGCCACAGCTAGCGTCTGTATGTTGTACTCTCTTTCTCTCTTTCGTTATGCAGGCAAAAATGTGTCCCAAATGTCCTCGCAGCGTACAGAGAGGAGAGTGGATCGATTTTTTCAGGACCACTCGATCCCTTTCCATTGCGCCATCCATGAACCCATCGAACGGAAGCGTGCACCGACCCTTAGGCACACGTCACTTTCACATGAAGGGAGGACAGCCATAGCAAAAATTGCCCAAATTGGGTGGGCGTGTGGGCATGGGCAAATCGAAAGCGTACAGATTAAATAGATGAAAGAAGAAAAAAAACAGAACGAACAGAAAAGGGCCGATACTCACTTGCACGGATCCCACACGATGTAGCCCTTGCCCGGGCAGTCCTCCGGCCGGATGATGTCGCACTCGTCCGGATTGCAGACGCACTTCAGGCCGAAAGTTTTCACATTCAGCACCATCAAACAGTAGATGAGCAGCTTAATGCTGAAATTTATCGTCGATATGCTGCCGTTGAGCGCCGGGATGGCCGCTAGAACTTTTCCCATTTTCTCGCCCATCGACTCATGGCATCCCGCGTTGGACGGGGAGGGTTTTGTGGGATCTCCTGTATGTGTGTGTGTGTGTGTGATTCGAACACTCACGCACACTCACGCACACTCACTCAACACTTATGAAGAAGCACGGTCAAAGCGGGAACACAGCACGAAATCACACTTTTTCCGATGTAAGTTTCTTTTTTTTTTGTTGCCAAAACAACGCCAATCGAGCAGCGTTAAAGATACCGCGTGCACTGCCAAATCCTACGCCCTAATCTGGCCGCTTTTTTGTAGCAAAACTGCGTGATTCGTTTTCTGGCCTTCGGGATTACACTGTTTCCGGCCGGGCGAAACAACGGTTCCGGCGTCACTACGCGTCACTATTGAAAGCGAAACTCTCTCTTGCCGCCCGAACGCACATCAGTTCTGATTATTTCGCATGGCTTACTGCGTCTGTGTTGTGTGCTTCTTTTAATGCTGGAAAATGAAATGGAAAATTGCAAACATGAAGAAACACGCTGCCTACACTGGCACGGCCCATCACGACTCAAACGAGCCGTTGAAAGAGTGGAGAGCGCTCGCGTAAATTACGATTTCCATTGCCACAAATGGACAGGGAGCGCGCACGCAACCTCAAGGAGCGGGATGCGCGACGCCCACCCATAAACCATTAGGGAAATAAAATAAAATCACCACTGACAGCTCGAAAGACACTGGTGCCACACTGCTCGCTCCTTCTCTCTCCCTGCCCTGTCGGGATACTGTACTGTACAGCCGAACGGCACAGTTTGCCCCTCAAGCTTCGATGATGGTTCCGTATGGTGCATAAAATTTAATTTACGACAGTGCCCTCCCCATGCAACCGACGACGACGATTTTCTGCTCAATTTTTTCCCATTTTCCTACCACTTGCACAGTGAATAAGCTAGCCAGTGTGTGTGTATTGCAATGCTACTCTATTTTTTTTTTGTTTCGCTCGCAGTAAACCTCTTCTTGAAGCAATTTTACTTTTCGCCTACTTTGTTTTTTTAATGGTTTTCATCGCATTTTTTGCCGCAGTCGCAGCCGCGGGCGACCGGGAATAATCGTTTCGTACGTTAAGCTTTATTATCTTTTAAATGGTCAACGGTTGTCATCGTGGCATGCGTGGGACCGTTACTTTGTTCTGCAGCGTGCTACATTGTATGCGAATTAAACCAGCGGGGAAAGCGTGCCCGTCCGCTCCCGTTGTCGGGCGTTTTTTGCTGCGGTGGTGCAGCGGGTGATGAAATTAATCGTTACATCCGCGTGAACAGGTCCGGCTTGCTTGGTTGAGGATTAACCTGTTGGGGAGGGGGGAGATATTTAAAACACACACACACGTGTTCGGTTAGTACAGTGATAATACCGTGCGTTAAAGCGTTCGCTTGCGTACATTGAGGATGTTCGAGGGTATATGTGTGGGGAGTGTGACGAACAGAAAGAGGGGTGAAATGTGAAATGAAAATGAAGGAATTTTTCATTACCGAATGACATTTAATTTCATCACAAATTAAACACAAACAACAACAACAAAAAACTGGAGCAAAACTCACACAACGTAACCGAAAGCGGCAAACGTCATGCAGCAAGAGTAAGAGCATTATTTAACGTTCCGAGCTGCTGCTGCTGTGTGATGTGGTTGCGAATGAGCAGGGTAAAATGAATAAATAAATCAAACGAAGCAAAAGCGATCATCGTAAGTGATATGAGTGAAATGATATTTTGCTGTCAGGATCAGGTGAAATGATATCGGACAGATACATGGTATGGTACGATAGACGATATGTTTATGGGAAGCTGCCAGCTTGTATAACGGTTTCAAAAGAGTTTTAATCAAAATATCTAATTTCATTAGTCTTTATCAGAAGGAGAATTTCGTTTATTTGTTTTCCATAGAAACATTGCTGATATACGTCTATCAAACATAACTTTAAGGCATCAACATGTACAGATTGTAATGTAATATTGTAAAACATTGTGATCTTATGTTTGATTCTTATACAATTCGAATAATTAGAATATTTGAACTATATTGGATTATGTTAAAAAGCTTAAAGTGACTCAGATAACAAATTTATTTGCTTTATTCTATTTTCATCTCACAAATCTCTTACCAGGGAAATCTTGTTTCCAAAATACATTCCATTAAATTACATCCATCTTTAAGCAAAACCACTCATACGAAAGCTCTCTCCCTTCTCAAAGCTCGTCAAAAGTATGACGTTAAACGACGGGGCAAACCCATTTCGGCTTACTGTCAACTACAATCGCCACCCACACACACACACACGCACCAAAAGCCCCACTGCAAAAGCTAATGCCCGTTTTTGCACCGTGGCCCGTCAGTCGACAAGTGGGCGGTAAGATGAGCGTGAGAAGTTGCTACTAGCACCCACACACACGCACACGGAGGGGCTCACAAAGTTCGTTCTATTGTTGGGAGCGCGCAAAGGAAAGGGTGCAACTTACTACAAAATTTGCTACTCGAAACCACTCTCCCCGAAAACGAGTGGTTTTAATCCCGAACTGCTTAGGTCCAGAAAGCTTGGCGCTCCCACACACACATCCCACGCGGGCTTTCTTTATTACTTGCCGGGGTTTGTCGGGTGCCCGTCTGTGTGCTTCATAATCTATGGACACTTCCCGGAAAGCGGGCAATAATTCCGCTCCGTTGCCTAATACACGCGCGGTAGAATTTCGCGAAAGGCAAAGCCGACGCCACGGCAGTGAACGGTGTGGCGAGCTGTTAACGCTCCCTCGATCCGACCCGGGTCCACGAGAGGCCGCGGAGGAATTGAGTGTTTATGAATAAATAACAAGATTAATAAGGTTTTATTGTCTCTAAATTGGTAATATTGCCGTAACATCCTGTGCTGATGCTGTTAATGCTATTGGCCCGGGCCCGAGTTGTGTTCGGTACGTTCTGTCGTGCTTCTTGCGCCCTTCTTTCAACACATTTTCACAATATACAGCGCAGGAGCTCAAGCTCTCTACAGGAAGCTGCTACCGTTCGTTTCGATGAAATGAAGTCCTTCAAGCAGCATAACCTGAAGATTAAGCCGTTTTAGTTGGGGTTGAAACTTGATACGGCGAGCTGAAAACTCCCGCCTGCGAACGAGCGTAACCAACTTCATAATTTCGGGATTTTACAGTCCCCGACAGTTGTTCCAGATTTGCTTTTTTCCACGCCGTACAAAAGGGGGCCTCCCGGCCAGAGCTCGTTTACGTTCGCACCCAAGCTTACCTTTAATATTTCAAACCAAACAAACCCAACCCAGTGGGTAGGAACTGGGTCTGCTCAAGGGACCATAAACCACGAATGAGGAAAAATGCCCTGAATCAGAAAACATGCCCTCCTCGCGGAGTTTCACCTTTCCTGGGATGGATTGTGTCTGCTTGTAAGCCCCCGTCGGGAATGGGTGAAGACAGGTCGTTGATATTCTCAAGCCAAAGAGTGCCTTAAAATTGCTGTAATCCTTAAGATCCCGCGCAAGCAAACGACCGCTGGATAAATGGAACGGTACTGAGCAACAACCCACAAAAAAAAGCGAGCGGTATTCTCGTGTATAAAATATGATAACCCGCGGGCTGATTGTAAAAAAAGCTCAGCACAGCACACTTTTGCCCGGCGGCTGGCGCTTACTGGCGGTTTTGCGAGAAATTTGCGCTCCCTTCGCTCGTGTAACAAAAGCTCACTGGTTCACGCGCAGAAAACGCGCTCAAGATGAAGTTAACGCATTCTTGGACGCAAAAAGAATACCACAGAACAGCGGAATACAAGCGAATTCTGATGGTCTTTTTCTCGCTTCGGTCTTTGGCATCGTCAAACAGATACCATAGACATCGCTCGGCGGGTGGGTGGGTTCCGGAAATCAAAAACCCACTGTGCGCACCCAGGTTGAATCAAACGGGAACAGGGAGGTGGCTTGGCGCTAAACGGAAACTGCCACCGGGCGTCCTTATCGGATTACATGCCCCGTCGGCCGCTGTCAGTGCTGCGTCACCGGGCGGGACGAGCGGGACGAGAGCGATGGACAGAAAGTTTCCGCAGGCCGTAAAACTGCGTAAATAGACGCTTATAAATTATGCTTAATGTGGCCAATTTTTGAACTGCCAGAAACTGGGCGAAAAGGGGAAAGTCCAAGGTGGACGGAATGGTAGAAGCGCATACCAGGATCGAGTCCAATTTGTGGGCGGTTTTGGTGAGGACAAACTGGGTCGTCTCGTTACGGTGGTTACGGTGAATGTCACACCAAACAAATCTCTGTGTATGGGGCTGCTGCTGTATTGATTTTTTTCTCTTTTGCTGCCTCAGTTACGCCAATTTCCGCCGGTGTATGTGTGTGTGTTTCTGCTTTAAGTTAGGCATTTGTACGCCGAGACAGACAAGATCCGGCACGGTACAGAAAAAAAAGAAAACAAGATCCGCTTATGTGTTTGAGGTTACGCTTCCTTCAGATGCTGTTCGAAGGGCACGGGCGGCTTCCCCAGCCATTCTCAATAGGCGTTCATTTAAGCGATGATTTATTACCGAGCCATTACGATTATGTTCGAGGCCGGAGAGAAGATGAGTGGAGCGAAACTTTCCCCGGGACTATAATTAGCGGCAAAAGGCGATGAGCAAGAAAATGACCACCAGGCGGCAACGTCCAAGACCGCATCGGCTTGGCGTGAGCGAGGAGAAGCGAGACGGGTAATTAAAAAGTGGAAGATATTAAGCCAACACTGCTTTGCTTTGTTGCTCTCTTCCAGGAGGTGGAGGGTGGAAGTGAGCGCAATTGGCTGCAATCATGTCCCAAGAGCTGATTTATTCATGGATGCTGAACCTGGTGGCGGTTGGCGTTTGTCAACGGTCGCCAAAGTGCTCGACGCTCGGGGTTTTGTTACTCGGGAGTGGTTCTCGGCAGGACATAAAGCAGAATGAGAGAAGCTATAAAACCTGAAGGATGATCGGAGTTTATTGGATTAAAAATATCTGCATACTGTAGTACCAGAGACATAAAATCCAAAGGAATCAGAGTTGTCTTACGCTATGGGATACAATATAAATCTTACAATAATTGCGATTTATCAATTCCAGATGCTGTAACGTCACTAGAAGGTTATTCATAATATATACTAAGTAGGAAAAAGGTTTTACGTTGCTTATCGTGCTTGTCGTGAGGATTCAATAAATTGCTTTCTAAGGGGATAATTATTGTACATCAATCACATGATCTAACACATTTATTCCAATTTAAAATCGGATTCATTCCGGTTCAGATGGGAGTCGAACGTAAGACCTACCGTGTACAAAGCTAAACAGTAGGCACTGCACCATTTTAATGTCACGTGGTGATAGCTTTAGAACCTGTATACGTTAGTGCGCAACGAAACAATGGCATTTCTGTTTAGGTGTACTCATGAAAGCACGGCATTTTCAAACATTGTTTTAGTAAATTGCAGTAAGGCTACATGTTTGACAAAGGAACTTTGTTATTTAAAGGGCTCAAATATCTGGACAAAAACTCTCCTCCCGCCAACAGATGCGTACAGTCATTCCGTACGAATTGCCATCCATTACGCCGGCAGTAGGCTTTTCCACAAATCTTCCAATGGGAAACAAATTGATGCGCTTCGGCCGTTGTGAACCGGTCCGAATCGAACCTTAATCGGGTCCGGAGAACTACTGCTTAGCTTTTTCTCCCCCTATTCAACCTCCTAATGTTTGATGGTTCAGAAAGATACGTGCTGATGAGGTTTGGAGCAGGGAAGACAAAACCATAACCAACACTACACCGCACAGCACAGCAAAAGATAACGAACGACGCCAGGGTTTTGTTACTACACCTCCTTAATGGGGAAAAATCTGTCCAATGGATGGATATCAATGGTGCATGCTTTTGAATCAAATTCTTTACTCTATCTTTCCACCCCGGTCACTCTCCGGTCGGCTGTGAGGAACGACAAAAAACCCTCCCGAGAATGAGCTCCAAGAAGGATGGGAGCTTTCCCAATAACTGAAAATGAACCCACGGTAACGCACAAGAAAAAAGAAACAAGCGAGCGAGCCCTCGAGGCCAGCGACACACAATAGATTTGAAGCGCGGTGTGAGCGTGAGAAATTTCTATCCTCATCATTTGTCATCCATTGTCTATTTGAGGCCCATTGCACCCCTCCTCACCAGGTCGGAAAGGATATTTGTCCGACAATCGGAATCGATTTGTCCGACTGCTGGCGCACGAACACGAACCGCTCAATGGGGCCTCGATTGCGATCGAGATGGTGGAAATGAGGTTGCAAAATTCGAAGAAGCCTTTCCCTGGAATCCGTATCCGGAGCTATCTACCAGGGGGGGCTGGATCCCTGTTTACAAACTGCTAGTCGCACGGTAGCACGGACCGTTGAATTGGGATAGAAAAGCAGGAGCAGAGGAGAGATAGAGCAAAGCAGAAGGACTCCTTTCGCCCAAACCTCTACTATCCTTCCAAACCCACCGCACACTGAAAGCGTTCAGTAGCTGTGTATCGAACACCATTTCAATCTGGCATCGATCGATACGGTTCGTTTCGCATTCCGTTAAAGTTTGAGTAGTTTTCCTTCTTTGTTTCGCTGTTCCCTTTTGTTTGAGGGCTGTAGCGTAGAGGCGGCACCCGTGTGGGCGATGCAAAAAAGAAGTCAATGTTGCTCAAAGGCTCCCTTTCATCTCTCAAGCTACCAAACTCTCCAAACGACAAACGAGCGAACTAGTAGCGCAAGCAGTTGGAATCGATCGCTCACCGTGTGCCAATCGTCTCGAATGTCAGGCAAACACAAACGAATCGTTTACATTCGTAAACTGTCCTGATTAGAGCTTCGTTTGAAGTTGTGTTTGCACTATTTCCCACTGAACTGAACCACCTTCACCGCGTTGGCGTTCCACACTCTCCTCGTCCAGCCAATATGCCACTTGTAGCCAATGTTTGATTTTGCAATAGTTTTCACCAACTCGCGCGTTCGTTCGATCGGCACTTTCTCAAAGTGCCTCGAAACCTTACCCTCTCAGCTCGTCGATATTTCATTTCCTTTATCGCACCCGGTCTCAAAACTTTCATCACCAGAGAAAGAGAGAGAGAAAGAGAGAGAGAGAGAGAGAGAGCCGGGTAAAATGTTTCATGTTATCTTTGCTGGAATGCTGTTTGGGTACTACCCTTCGGCAACTCGCCGAGACGTTCGCAGAGCTACTTGCTGCCTTCCGTTTTGAGGGGGGAGAGATTCCGAAACTGGACGTGCGAGGAATTTCACATCCCCCACAATTTCGCAAGAGATAAAGCCTAAAAGTTCAAGTTTTGGGATCAGTTTTTAAGGTCCACCGAAGGGTATGCAAAGGACTGTGTTGTGTCGTTGGGACTTACACACTGGGAGTTAACTTTTTTGCTGCTGCTGCTGCTTCTTAATTCCCCAGGTGCTTGTGAGAGTTTCTTGCTTACTTTAAGGTATTTCTTTAAGTTCAAGTTCACGTCACATATTTGGTTATAGGGTAAATATTTATTTCTTCAGCTTCTGTGGAGCTTCCATTTCATCTTTGCTAGCATTTGCCTACTAAGGTACGGGTGTTATTCCTAACTGGAAGTCAAACTTCCGGACAAGTTTTTGATAAATTGTCAATAAGCTGATTGCTTCTCGGAAACATTCCTATTGCGTCATCGTGTCCTTGGCAAATGTTTTCGCTAGGCATTGATATTACCCCCAAAATGTCACGATGTTACACTTTTTGATACCGTGACTAGTAGCTCTTTTGTCGCCCCATCAAGCCCTACGGTGAGTAATAAACCATAAAGGTAAAGGTCTACCGGCTGACTATCAAAAGAAAGGTCAATCTCTCGAGAGGAGCAGCAGCAACAAAAAAGGGGTGAAACTAGAAACTACTCATTCTGTCGTGCCGCATAAAACCCTTCGTCATCATCATCATCATCATCGTTGCCATCGTCGGCCGTCTTCGACAGCATCGTCTTACACAGCACCATTATCAGCAACACTAGCGACAGCCTCTTGCGGGCCTAAGTAATTACACTTTCATCCTGCGTTATTTGAGAAGTAGCAGCAGCAGCAGTAGTAGTACACCCGTTTCGGAAGGAGTCGAGTCTAATGAATTTTTACCATCGTGACTTTTCCTCTCATTTTCTTATTCATCTACTTTGGGTTCTTCCTGTTTTCCACTGCTTCATTACATCTTCTTAGACGCCCGTTTTTTTTTTTTCACACAAACCCTCCACTTTGCTCCTGTCACTTGGAAACGACTGCAAACGAAGAGTACCATCTTTGGATTCTTAAAGTTAGGAAAAAACGTTTCACAGTCCGCAAACTTTTCACGCAAGAGTTTCGAGTTCTGCCCCGGTGGTGGTACCGATTTCTACCTCACCTTTTCGTGGTCGCTTACCGCGGTGGGATAGCGCGAGCAGTCCACTGCCTGGTTTGCTGCTGCTTGGCAACGGAATATTAATTAAATGGCGCTGGAAAACTCTCCGTCCCTTTTGCTAAAGAACGAACCTGGAAACCTAAATCCAGGGAAAGTCCAGCGTAGCGGACCTTCGGCCTCCCAGCTTGCCAGCTTGAAGTTTTCGTACAAAATGGCACATAAACTTTCCGGATCGAGATGGTGTGGTGAATGGCACAAAAAAAAAAAGCTGGACAAAAGGACAAAAAGTAAACATCACAAACGCAAAGGTAAGTTAAGCCGGGGGTTTAGAGGGGGAGGGGGAGCGTGTATGGCTTTTCTTTCCTTTTCCCAGTAGCCATTGCTATTCTTTTGTCGGTGGGAAAAAGGCTTCCCATTTTGTTGTGCGTTGTTATTATTGTTCGCTAGCTACTTTGTTCGGTTGCTCTTTGCATCTCGGTAGTCGTAGTTAAATTTTGCTTCACTTTTCATTCTTCTCTTAAAAGCAGGGTTTTTATGTAAACTTTTTTTAAGTACTTTCCTTTTATTTTCCAGTTTGGTTTGTTTATTGTGTAAGTTTTGCATTATTTACAGCTTAGTTTTCTTATTCTTTTCAACTTTAAAATGACTCTTTTTCAAATATTATTTTATTGTTGTTTCGTAATCTGTTATGCAAAAACCCCTGCAACTACAATTTAGACTTCTGATTCATGCCACTTTCCAACCAACTGGACAGCCATTGTTAACGAGCAACTTTTGGCCGTCAGCTACGCCGGGAGAGCGTAAAATTTAAATCAACAAACGAACCGTTGCGCTTTCACAATACGTTCATCTAACTCCCAAACCAAAACTCCACACAGCGTTGAATGTGGACTATTTTTGTGCCAAGCGTTTGCAACAAGATTTGCCACTTCCGCTGCTGCGCTGCCCCGTCGGAAGGGGCGCAAAGTGTGACCGAAAAATGAACTAAGCTGAGGATTAAAATTTTAAGCTCGCGGTAGAAGTAAAAGCATGGAGACTCACGAAGAAGTTCATCAGCGACCTGAAAAGTAGCACAATGTAAATGAAGAGCTACCAAAGAATGACAAAGATGAGAGGGAGAGACAGCAGTGACAAAAAAGGTCCACACCGTAAGCTTAAATAATAACGTCAACACAAAGACGTTGGTGATTATTATGTTTTTCTCTGTCGCTTCACTGCACTCGCGCCGTAACGATGCTAGTACTTGTTGAATTTTGCATTCCCAACCAAGCCCACCAGTGAATCCGACGAAAAAGGTCACCATCGCGTGGAGTTTTCTACTGTTCAATCGACCATGGCGACGGGGCGACAGACGTTGAAGGTCAGCAAAGAGCTGCCACCATTAACCAAAGTGATAAGTGATTGTCTACCCGCTTCAACGCTCTCATCCATTAGCGCTCAAACATGTTGGGATTATTTTCATTTTCACTTTGCAAGGAGCCGAAGCGAGGTTTGTAAAAATTAGACTCGACAATGCTCCAAATGAGACTGGTTCTGTGTGACAGGTCGAGAAAAAATTGGTCCACTTTTTCGTCTCCAGCCAACGCAAAAGTGCCATTTTTTTGTAGTGGATGCTCCACCACCATGGATGGATTTGCAATTCTACAATTATTTTCCATTTGCCGTCCCGGAATGAAGTGGATTTATCATTGAACTGTGTACTCTGTCCTGCGGCAAGCGACCTAATCCACTGAACATGTCTCCCGGGGCCGTATGCGAGACTGTCTGTTTTTGTTGTTGTTCACTGCCAATTCCAACCACAGAGCGTCCACAGAGCTGAATAGAGAAATATGTTTTCATTTGCATACGAGCTAATACAAAACAACATGAGAGCAACTAAAAAAAACCGGTCGACCAGGAAAACAAAAACAGACCCAGCATCCCGACGGGCGGTTAGTTTCGTATTCCAACCGTGACGCCGTGGCGCTTTTGGAGGCTAAAGTTAATTCCAGTTTTATATGGAAAAAAAACATCCCCCATCCTGTTCGGATCAATATCGATTTGAAGTGGGCAGAACAAAATGAAAACGGCGGCAGTAGTGACATTGCGCCTTTCGTATCGGTGTTCGCCTTTTTTTCGGTGCTTCGTTTGGCCATGTGGTATGCTAAATTTGTGCTCTTTGCTCCAAATAAATTTAAACTACCACATTTCTTCCATTTCGTTTTTGGGTCGGAAATGCCCTTCCCATCCTCCTCCAAAAGCTTTTGTGATACTGGTATCGTATTTTTTACGCAAACATCCAGCAACAGTGGATTTGGGAGGGCTTTTTTTTTGGTGTGTGAGTGAAATTTATTTATCTAACCATACGCGGCCCCATCCCAAAAGCAATCAACAAACTACTGAGCCCCACGCAGGTTTTAAAATATATGCAAGAAAGCAAGAAAAAATACACACCACGCCAAAACAAATGGGAATGGAATGCCTGAATCGAAAACAATGTTTTCCAGCAGATCTCTACGCACGATCACTGAGGTGGGATGGGCGCAGTGGGACGATCGGCATCGGTTCGCGTGCGTGACATAAATTGAACTTGCTTCTGATGGTTTCGGTCGGTTACAGAAGCTTTCGTTATTATTTTTCACCGTAGGTTTGATTATCCTTTTTCGATGGAATGTATTAAAATCGGATTGATTGCATCGAGTGGCGGCTTGGTGCGGTGGGTTTTTGTTTTCGTTCAATTTACGCTAGACTATTTGTTTCTCGGTAAACAACGCGGCCCGTCGGTTGTTTCCCATATTTGAAGTTAATTAACTACTGGGAATGGACAGTATGGTGTGAGTCGAATGGAAAATTTGAGACGATTTAGATGATTCATCAAGCATATCATCATGCATGGTACAGGGTTTTCTAGGGTTTCTTACAGTTGTGGGACACTTCCTAGACTCATTCCCATTGGAAGTGAACTTCATATGTTGGAAATTGAACTCTATGGCACCCTTTTTGGACAAGCTTCTTGGAACTTCCTATTGGATTTGTCCTACAACCAACAATTTGTCCAACAGTGCTACAGAGTCCAATTCCCAATACATTAAGTTCATTTCACGTAAGAAAGTGTTTATAAAGTGTCCCACAGCTATGAGAACTCCTGGAAAACCCTGTAAAGAAAAGGATGTCATGTGAGCAAGAATTATTAATTTTAAAATAAGCTTTTAACCTTTACTTAAATAGCTCACACATACTTTTTTGACTCTCAGTGGCTGTGACATCGCTCAGTAAAGTTCCAAACTCTCATCATTTGAGTGACATATGCATAAGAAGTCATGTTATGTATGACATTTGAAAAAGTTGTCTCTGAATCTTCTAAACAAATGCTGCATAAATGCTCTTCAACAAAAGTTAAGTAAGTTTGTTAAGATGACACTCTTTAGGAAAGTAATAACCAAAGTCTAGGTGACAGCTGGCTCTAAAAAGAGGTGCTGTAAAGTCATCACGTTCAACCGGATGTCTGATGTTTGCCGTATGCTCATAATGATGATGATACCAGCCTGCACGCAATAGTGAAACGCGACGCACGAAAACAACCCTGTGCCGCCATAATCCGCAAGCATAATCCTGTTTTCCTGACCCTTTCCCATACACACCAACCATGACACTGTCCATTCGGTTGCACAGAAAGTGCACAGGACATTTATATTTTTCTCTCGCTGCTTTTGTATAACTACTGATAGCTACTTTTCAAACGCACTCTGTGTCGAGTGCAAACAACAAGAGACCTATCTAACCGCTTGGATAGGTCAAGGGCTTTGGCTTTCTTTCCACAATGCCACTTACATTACTACGCCCCAGTGTGTAGATGATTGAAATATGTGTTTGTTGGATTGGTGGCCAATTTCCCCGGCACGAATGCTTTCTCCCTAACTCCGGACCGTGTTCGGGCAGGATGGAAACGGATAATGGAAAAACAACATTTTACCTTGACCTTCTCAAACACACACACACACAAAGCTCACGTAAAGCTCTGATGCACAGATTGGCCAGCAGAAATGGGAGACGAGGGATATGTTTTTTCTAGCCAATTGGATGTGGGATTGCGTGGGATATAGGGATGAATTTAGAAGAATTTATGAAGATTAAATATTTGCCAAGATTTCACAATTTTGCTCCCACACTGTAACACACGGTGGTGATGCATCGCACCGTTGCTGGTTGGATTATTCAATCATCCACATTCTGCACATGCTCGGCTAAAGGAATAGTTTGCTGATCTTTTAGAAGGGGTTGAGATTGCACAGATGTAAGTGTGTATGGGCTTGTGTGTTTGAGCTGTACATACAGATGTGGATTTGCAGAAAGTGTGTGTAGCACGTTCAAAGCTTCCCTTGAAGTTTTTCCTGAAACACACCAGCACGGTGTGGTCGGTGTTAAACACTCAAAAATGCCATTGTGCTTATCTTGTTTAGTTTTCAATGGAATTTTGGTACAACATATTTTTTAAATATCTTTTTTGCGACTTTAAATTCGTACGAAGTGCACACAGCACACAATAAGCCGTACTGTTTCGATCGCTTTAATTGCAAAAACCCGGCTCAAAGCTCATGTTCAATCAGCCCTCAACTAGCCTTAATTTTGTGCCACCGACACGAAGTGCTTTTATATTAGATAAATTAATTAAGACTAAACGGCCGACCAGCATCGGTGCCGGTGGAGTGTGTGGAGGGTTTTGGAAAGTTGCTGGTACCGTTTTCCCAGAATCCAAGGTATCGCAGGGCAGCGAGGGAAACGTGCCCAGCATTTAGTCGCCCGGAAGGCGCTAATCCGGGACAGTGTTAGATTGTCGTCGTTGTCACCGTCCTCGTTGTGCAGGCTCGTTAAATTGATATCGCACAAATGCTTTTGGAGGGAAAGTTTTGTCATCCTCCCCGCGTTACTTTCCGTGGTGTGTTCGGGAGTGCGCATGGTGACGCGTACATCATTCGAAGCCATTGCACGTCCCGAAAGTTAGTCCTGGCTGAGGTTGCCCTCCGTACGGCGTGTGGAACCGTCGATGAAATACACCTCTTACACCAACTTTTGCACTGCATTCAATAGTTAGGTGCAGCATGATTATGCCGAGGGCAATTAGACGACAAAACTGTGGTCGGCAAGCTTAGGCTCAACTCCACCCCCTCCAGTTTCCCCCACAAAAAAGTCCTCACGAAGTACACAAGTGTATAAGAAGATCTAATTAAAAAGATTACTAAAAGGCACCGCCAACCACCAGACATTGGGTGAGTAGTAGGCATCGTGGGCGACATCCGGCGACCCTAATCGACGTCACTCGTTCCAACGCCACAAGGGCGAACGGAAACGATAACCCCCAAAAACTTGGTCCATTCTCCGTTGTAGGAGGCGTTGTGCGTACACAAGGTACTCCCAATTTTCACTATTAGGGTGACTCTTAGGAGAGTGGAGATTCCCACTGATAAGCTTTGCCAGCCACCCCGGTGCTGGTGCCGTAATTGTTGATCCCCGAAGCAAATTGAGCTACGCAATTGCATCGCTGATGGCTAGAGCGTTGAAGGTGTCGACCGCCTCTCTATCAACTCACTTTCACGATCATTATCTGAGGGAACCATGGGGAGACGACCGACATAGACACCGGTCTTCAGAAAATTACCGACGGTCCCCCGTTGGCCGGAGTTTCGTGGTAAGAAGCTACAGACGCTTGGTTTTTGGGACGGTGTAAGATTGCACTTTAGTTACCGCTCGAAGGTAGCTCCCCGTGGAGGGTCCTTCTAGCGTTCACCCCGGGCTTTAGAAGACTGGGACTCGAAGGACTCATAAAGGACGGGACGGAACAGAGCACACGATAAGCTCAATAAATTAATAAACTAACGATAGACATCATTAAGGTTTAGCTCCTTTAGGGCAGCGCCAGCTTGCACAGGTTGAAGCCCTGAGCAGCGAGGAATTAAAGTTTTCATTTGGATAATGTTCTACTAATCCAATGCTGGGAAACTTGCTCGTCCACCTTCAATTCATTCTTTTCAACTTCAATGCTTCAGCATCTCGGTCAAAATCTTTCCCAAAGTGAGGTCACGCTGCAAATCGATTAAAACTTCCAGAACTTGCAAAAGCACGCGCTGGGTCAGAATTCGGGCTGACGATATGAATTTTGAGAGGGAGAAAGAGGGAGAGAGAGAAAGACAGAGCTGTTTTAATTACTCCAACAGCAAACAATCGGCCGAAAGGTTGCCAAACCTCTGTTGAAAAAACCCACCGTCAGTGTTCGTGAGGTGAGAAGGTTCTAGGTTTTACGCAAGCAAAGGGGTTCGGTAGCTTTGCAGCACACGGACCGGGCACAATATAATCGATCGAGGCTGCGTAGAGTGACCCCTCCGTAAGGAGGGGAAAGTCGCTACAAATGCAAAGAAAAACCGGCCAAAGAAAATGGTCCAACTCACGTACTTTCTCCTTGGGTGGTTCGTTGGCTACGTGCAAAATGGTGAGCTTTCACTACGCTCAAGTCCAACAATGTGTACACCTTCAATGTGTGAAGAGCAGCAGCATCAGCAGTGCCCCCAGAGGGATTTGTTAAGTGTGGGTTTCCATTAGTTCAGCAAATCCGACCCCAAATGTGTGTGTGCTCCTGGACGGGCGGACAATCTTTGCTGTCCCACGATCGTACGAAGAAGTTGCTGCGCGTCGCTGCTCAATCACTTCTGGTAAGACGAACAAACACCCACACCAGACATTAGCAATGGATGTTGCTTGTGTAGGGGGAACTAAGAGGAGGAGAAGAAGAGCAAGCACTGCTTTCATACAAGCCTTTGAAGCCCATCAAAAGCCCGGACGCGCTTCAAAGCGAAGAACTCCCATTTAGAAGTTGAATACAAACACACACACAAACTTCTGTCCCAAGAAGCACACAAGGGGCACACGAGTTTCTGCACAATATTGTACGTTGTTTGTCTTCCCTTTTTACTTCCTCTTTCCCACAAATTCCCCCCCTGTTTGATACGGTGTTAATGTACTGGCGGTGGCCGTGGTGTGGATTAAAGACGTGTTTAATGGACGCTGGGTAAAATCAGAGCTTAACCTGGCAGGGCCAAACGGACACCAGCTACGACGTGTGTATACTGAACCCCTTCCCCACCCTTGTGGGACGTGTTTAAAGACCACTCGCCACAGTCACATACCGATACACGGGTGTGTGCAGAGCTTATTGCCAAATAAACAACCATTTGAGCCATTTCCTTGGAACAACACGGAAGCCTCTTCCCGGGATGGGTTTGCAAGCACATGGGAAAACGAGCAGTGAGTGGTTTTACTGCTGCAGGGAAGCCCTTTGCCACGGAAGCTTTTGCTGATTGTGCTCACTCGGGAAGGGAGTAGCACATTAGCCGTGGCTAATGCTTTGTGTGCACTGTGCACTGTAGTTTGTGTGGGGAAATAATTCGAAATAAAAAGGCTTCTGAAAAGGAGCTTTGGTAGATGAAGCAGAACCTTTAAAACTTTAAACCGAACACCCACAAAAAAAAAGCAAAAAGCTTGTCCATTGTACTGTAAGACACTTGACACGCTCGCTAAACATTTATTGAGCTTACACGGCAAAACAGCTGACTATTTTCACACCTGTGCCTCCCTGGGTGTTGCAACGAATGAAAAAGACCCCATAATCTTCTAACAATAGCTTTCCACCCGCTCCATTGTTCCACAGCACATGCTAAAGCTCAATCACGATCTCAAACAACCAAAAGCCAAGGGGAACAACGCAACACCAACAACAAAACAACTGCCCTGCCCTGGCCGCGCTACCGCATTGCACCATAAATTGCGACCACCAAAAGTCATCAAAGTTGGGTCCAAGTGGTGCCAACTGCTGCTACACCGCGTTGATGTGTGTGTGTGTTTGTTTCCCTTGAGAAGGATTTGCACGTTTAGATTCGCACGCGCCCATTCGGTTTTGGTCGGTCGCTTCATTTAACACTGGCGAAACAAACACACAAAAAAGTGAAATATGACACCATTCACGCGTGAGCGAATCCGTGTGTGTTGTTTTGTTCCGTAGTGATGTTTGCTGCTTGTATATTGTATTTTATTTAGCGTTCTATTTATTCATTTTTTTTGCTCCAACATTAACGCTAGCTGGGGGTTATTATTAGAGTCTCTTTGCTCCACCGGAACACCTTACTTTTTTGGGAGTGAAATTTTAATTACCTTCGCGCACGAAGGACCAAAATCGCGTGTGTGTGTGTGTGTGTGTGTGTGTGTGTGTGTGTGTGTGTGTGTGTGTGTGTGTGTGTGTGTTTACAAGTCAAAACTAAACATATAACAGGGACGGCAAAAGATGAATGCGAAATTTTGTGTGGACATTACGCGGAATGAGTTTTACCTGCACTTCCCCGCAGCTCGCTTTCTCTCTCTAGGGCAGCTTTGCTTCCTGTGCTGTGTGTAGTTTTTGGAATTTGTTTTTAGCTGGTTGTGGGGTGTTGGTTGAATCTAGTAGTACGATGGTACGACGGGGATTGCTTTTTAATATTTGCATGACAATAGATTTTAGTTTAATTTGTAACATAAACACTAGTTGGAAACGATTAATTTGTAATTTATTTTTATCAACCTTACTCAACACTGGTGTTGGCAAATTAATGTGTATTTTCGCTCACTCACTCCCACCGGCTCACTTGCTTCTCTAACAATTGCACACTTTCCCACACCGATTCACTGTTTTCTCATGTCGCGAGACATTTTAGTTTAATTTTACCACCACCACAATTCCTCCCAAAAGCTAGGTATATCCTCCCCAAAAACCCACCCCAAAAATCAACCCAAAACCGAAAAGAGCTTTCGAACCTTTCCTTTAATCGTTTCTCACCACGCACACACACACACAAAAAACACACAATACCATGCGTCTCCAACACGCGAAACGTCTGGGCACGCAACACACGCGAGGCGTTAGCCCACCAAACGCGCTCGAACAGCAAAGTGGACAGCGAACGACAGCGGATTTCCCGTTCCGGGCGACGGACGACGAACCGGCAAACGAACGCGATCCGTACGGTACGGCACACTTTATGTAACTGACCGTTGTTAGGGTGAGCCGTTTCGTTTGACAAATATTTTGATTGCGCTTCCATCCCATCGCCAGTGCGGGCTGGTATGGCACCGAAGGGCCACTCAGCGCCCGAACGCCCCGAACAGCCCGATCGGTGAACGAACCCCGAAAAGGAACGGTTCGGTGCAACGGTGAGCTCTCACGGGTGGTAAAAGGAAAGAGCAGCCACATTTGATGCCGACGAAAAGGAACAAGGATGCTAAGGATGCCCGCGGGACACCCGGCATAACTCACGAGTGGCTACAAGTTTCCCCTCTCGCTGGAAGTGGAGCTCATTTGTTGCATGCGGTGAGGAGCAGGCGCATGCCTCATGGTCGCACAAATGCCGGCTAGGGATATTTTGTGTAGGGGAAAGTATCAAAGGGTGTTTCAAAAATCATTTTGGTCATGATTCGGAATCGTGAAATTTGGAATCAGTTGAACTTTTGTCAAATTCTATCGTTTGCAGAATGAATATTTCCTCGAGCGGAAAGGGATAAATCTACCAGTTAGTTATATTTAAAGCTTCTTATAGCTATTGACGTACTTTAACGTAAGTTTAAATGCGTTCTTTTGCGCTTCAAATCTAAAACTAGATGGTTTAGTACTGACAGAACTTATTTCCATCATAAAAAGACTGGGCGTCTCCATCAAATTTAAAAAGGATTTTTTAATATTTTACTATCATTCTTTGAAAAATGTCCCTACCCAAGGAAAACTTTTTCAACCTATTTAAAATTCAATTTTTAATATTAAATACAATTTGAAATACAATTTGTTTAATGAAAGATTTACAATATACCAAGAATGATGATCAACACACTACAACCTTTCCGATTGGAAAACCTTACTTTATGTTACCTTTAAGATTTTACTTCCTTAATTAAGAGCATATCTCCATTATCATAAAGGCACATGAATATATAGAACTTAAACTTCTTCAAAAAATACCCTTCCGAAGGCTTCCCCGTTTACTTGCAGAAACCGTTTCCAAGTGTTGCGTTTTTGCTTTGATGATGATGATGGCCTATATTATGCTGCAAATCCCTCTATTTGCATACGAGAGGAAGCAACCAAAAAAAAAAAACAACCTTCCCTCCTTCCTCATATTGAGAAATCCATTTCACGCCACATTCTGACAATGAGTTAGCTTTTTCATTAGCTTGCTGGACGGGTTTCCTTCTTGTTTTCCTTCACACACCCGCCGCTGCTAAGACATTTTTTCATTCTTTCACTTTTCTTGTCAAAGCACTTCCACCCTATCTTAAGTCCTTTCAGCGTGTAGTGCAGTCCTTTCCACTCTTCTCAAGTTCACCTCACCACCCGAAAAGCTTGGGAAGCTTCAATGGATGCCTGCAGATCCGTGATTATTATCAGCACCACTTGGCCGTGAAATCATGACACGTCGAACCCGATCCCCTCGAAGCCACACGAGCCAACCCAAGCTCTTCTTTTGCACTGTATCCGGTCGGCCGTTCCTTTCGTCATTCTACATCACACCCGGCAGCGGCAAGCACCGGTCCGTCTGCCATCGTCCGTAGCGTTGCGATGTAGAGAAAAGCATAGCACAAATCACCTCACAGCGCGACCAACCGAACCGAACCCTGCCGACCCGAAGGCGAAGGCTGTTAATGCAAATGAAAACCGTGTGCGCCCTTTTGCCCTATCCGGCTCTCGGTTATCCAACGGGTGGGGACTAGGGAAAAAGCGATCCATCTACCACGGCACCTTCCACTCCATGATAAGCTGGGCGGTTGGGGAACAAAGAAAAATCAAGCCACCG
Source organism: Anopheles coluzzii (assembly GCF_943734685.1). Lineage (NCBI taxonomy): Eukaryota > Metazoa > Arthropoda > Insecta > Diptera > Culicidae > Anopheles > Anopheles coluzzii. The sequence goes on along the minus strand of NC_064671.1, from coordinate 69,829,819 downwards.
TAATAAAGTGCCAAAAAGGGTTCTTGAGTGCAGCGCTGCGGGAAAAACGCCCCCCAACCCTTTTTTTGCCCTGGATCCACTTCACATTCCCACAGCTTCCTTTTCATCCCTTTGTGGGTCGCATCCGGAAAAGGAAAGCAACGGCACTTGTACCAGGGCCAAGTTGTCTCAGGGGAAAAAGCGTACAATAATCACAAACTATTCACCAGTCGGCTCACGCCGCCGGACCTTTAGTGTCGGTTTAGGATGTAAAGGATGGATTCAAATGAGTGTGATGGGTGAAACGATGTTACTCACGCATTTTACCGCCTTATCGTTTGCGGTCACTGGGAAATGATGAACGCTCTGGCAGATTTGTTACACCGCCTTGGGGGCGATGGGATTACTTCGTTGTCGTTTTTCTATTAAGATATGATGGGCAATTACGCGCCAATTGAGTTGTACAGATCGATGAATTATAAGAATGGCTACGTAAACGGCAGTCAGATATAAAAGTAAAAGATTTTCAATACCACGACTTGGGGGTAAAAGAATGTATAAAAAAAATCCAATTTAACATTAAACAAATATTGTCAAAAGTGAAGAGCCATAACATAATACAGAAACATACACTATCAAACAACATTATGAAAAAGTGGGTATTTAAGCACGAGAAAAGTAAAAAATAAATAAATAAAACATTTAAATTGCAACATATACATACAAACTACAAAAGAAAAAAAGGAGACAGGGTAGAATACAGGTGAAAAGTAAAGAACAAAACAATAGAGTTGAAAAGTCCTGTTATGAAACCTGTTTAGAAATAATTTAAAATAAATGCGAAAAAAGGTTAAAATTGCGATACTTTTTCGTACAATTGGGAAAATAAGCTCGTTCAATATGTTTAATAATAAAATCTTGTGTTTTGTCCATAATTTCACAACTCGCCCATCAACTCTGCTGCTCAATTTCACAAAATTGTATGACTGTAATTCACCTCCTATCCATTATCACTATCATTCAATCTCGTGTGCGATGATCGTTCTATCCAAGTTAAGTGCCAACCACTTCATTTCGACCAATCGGAAATAATAATCAAACTCGCAGATATGATGATTGCTGATGGGCGGCTGTGTTCCTCTGCTTTTTGTTTTCATTACTCTCCAATGTAATTTTATCCTCACCCACATGAAGCCTCCGGTATAGTTCTACCACCACAAACATACACTGACCCACACAGAACTACCACAAACACACTAACCATACCAATGCATTGCTAGTACGTGCCCATTTTCCCGCGAACCTGTTGCCACCGCAAACGGAATCAGACGCTGACCGTGAGGGTTTTAGGAGCTCGCGAGAAAATGACTGCTGCTGCTACTACTGGAACTGCTGCTGCTGCGGTCAGCACCAGTCGAATCATGTCGGCCCATTAAGTCTTCAATTACGACGCCCAGTTCATTTTCCCATCTCCCATCAGGCAAGCGCTCACTCGTTTGCGCCCACCGGCCCGCCACGTCGGCTAGCCAACAGCGCGGAAAATGACTTAACCTACGGGAAATCGTAGGTTGGCAACTGGCCACCCAGTTTCGAAAACTTCCTCCCTACTCCCTAATACCGTTTGGCATGTGATGATAGGCTGGCGGCTGGCGGCTGATTGCCATTTGTAATCGTAACCATGCCATTTGCGCAGCACGGGTAGATTTCAGTTTCCGTTGCAATTTAATTCAATTGCACTGTTCTTACCAATCTGGCCACCCACACCGGAATGATGGTTACTGGATGCTCCAGCGAATGAAGGGGACCGACGTTCGTTTGTGGTGAAAGGAAGTTGGTTTTTTTGTATGCTTTAGTGGCAGTGCAGCTAAAGCATGTTCGAAAGCGTTAGCGCTAGTGAATAGGAAAATAACGTAACCGCCGCACGTGCCTTCGTTATGTGATACTAGCAGGACGTGGATATTAAAGCTGATAAAGTATCGCTACAGGAAAAGGAAAGAAAATGAAGCCATTATTTGCTAGATTGCAATAAGCTTGCAATAAACCGTATAGTAAATTAAGCCGCTTTTACAAGCTTGCAACACAGCAATTGCAACATTGTCATTAATCTTGAAAATACCAACACATAAGATCCATCGTTTGCTTATGGCTTATCAGACTTCTTTTGCTGCCAATCCCGTAAGGGTTTTGGCGAAGCCCGAAGGAAGATGAAAAACAAACCTTTCCCATTCACTTTGGGAGATGGGCAATAAAGAAGCTTTTCTTTGGGAAGCTTTTTTGCTGTTGGGCCAAAGCAGCTACTTTTCAGCTTCAACTTCAAAGGAAATTCATACACTCTTGAAGCGTACTGCTCGCCGTAGTAGCGAGAGAGAGAGAAATAAAACAACCAACAGCAACACCACATACTGCCCGCAAGCTGATATGGATTTAACAAGTTTTCCTTTATAGAAGTAAACCCCCAGGACCCCCGGGAGAAAGAAAGGGAGAAACAGGAGATGTAAATCATTGACATACACGCTTTGACCGAAAATTAACTTTCGTGATCGTTTGGTGGAATGTTTCGTGGAAGAAAGGACAGCGGACACTAAAACAGTGGCAGACGACACCTTTTGTGGGACGATATTTTAAAGCTCTTTAAAGGAGCTTTTTATTTGCAACAAAACGCTCTTATCAGCTTCAAAGCAATTTAATGAACTTTTTAACCACTGTAAGTAACAATTTTTAATGTTCCCACTAGTGAAACGTGCACAGAACGAAACGATAAAACAAAAACACCAACCCTTGCTTTAATAGACCCATTTTTAACAAGTGTCAAAAAAGTCGCCCCCCCCCCCAACAATTGTGTCCATCCGGAATCGGTTCGTCGACGACTCCGGCCAACAAATTCTTCCACTTTGCCGTGTTTTCATCTTTTTTTCTATCATTTTTACACGAACGGTTACACAACTTTTACACCGCTCTGGCATTTTTCTCCGGCAGCCTGCAAACCACCAGTGCCAGTCCGAACAATTTGTGGTTTAGCGTGTAACGTTTTGTGCGCTATGCAATGTGTGCCGAAACTGGGCGGGTTGTTGTTTTTGTTTTTGCACCATCCCAAACAACTGCCACTCACTTGGGCAGCCGGAGGGTACGGGAAAAACTCTAGATCCGCGAAAAAAAGGGGGAAAACTCATCCCCAATACTCAAATCAACCACAAACTAACGGCACAGACGGAAAGGGCGAAGGAACAAATGGTTATGGGAACGAGAGGGGGGAAAAAACCATGACCGAAATACTCGACTGGAGCAACTAGCACGTAACCATCATTAGCATAAAATGGCTGCATTCGTATGCCGCACACCGTGGAACGCAGCATCGCCAGGAAGCGAACCATACGGACAAACTAAATAATGCCGCGGACTTCTCCTTCCTCAAACCAACCAAAAAAAACCCTGGACACTTCCATTGGAATGTTACTGGAAGGATGTTCCAGTTTTCGTGCTTTTTTCTCTGTGTGTGTGTGTGTGTGTGTGTGTGTGTAGCAAACGTTGTTTCTCACTTTCAACTTGCCACATTCCAACTCACGCCCAAAGCACTCCTTCTTCCTGCTCGATAGCTTTCGGTTTTATAAATATATCGCAACGAAACAATGTACACGTCCGGCAAACACCCTTTTCCCACGTAGTTCTTTGCCACCACCGAAAATATGCCATTTTATAACTCCCAGAATGGGTGGGGTGTAGTATACACTGCCCAAAGCGCTTACAAACGCGTGAAAGACGGCGTAAAGAAAACAAACCCCTACCCACAAAAAGAAAGCCTTAGCGTGAAACAAACTCGTTTTCCACTTGCACGCCTACCAAAACGGGCGCCCACAAAACTGGGAAGCTTTCGTTCCCCCCTCCGGGCGTATCGGAAGATAAGTTTGTGGCACGTTGTGCCTCCGAAAGCCTCCCCCAAGAAAACCGAAGAACGAACGATCAGTCACGGATCGAGCAGAGCGTCCTTATCAACCAAGGCATACTGTGCAGCTGGGAGCAGTTGGCTACGAGACTGACGATGGAATGGACGAACAGCGGGGCTGAGAAATGTGTCCATCCGTTACGAAATGAAAACCTCAAAAGCACTCCACCTCGATTTC